>NC_056751.1:261849695-262459695 GCF_019279795.1 Protopterus annectens | reverse complement strand
ATCCCCATCTGTACCTTGCTGGTGCCAGTGTACGCCTGTATGTTTGCTGTTCATTAGCAGCGACTAGGCGGGTACACATGGTGTTCTGAATTTGGGACACTGCAACATTACACTCATGTGTGGCCCATAGTTGTCAAGCATCTGCAAAAAGGCTGAGGATGGGGAGGGTGTCATCCTGAAACACAACAGTGAACTGAAGCAGATATCCAAGGTTTGCTAAGAATGGCTGTATCTGCACACAGTCAAGGTCATGAATTGTGGCAGACATAACCCTGACTCCACAGTAATAGTGAAGGCACTGTGTGACCTCCAAGGGCTATGCAACGAGTTGACCTTGAAATTTTGCAGAGTTTGGGGACATTTGTAGGGTTGAGTGACCAAATACTGGCAAGTGCAGATGGGCCATGCTAGTATATTCCTTCCAAGAATAGTGACTGCTGTCATACACTTAGCTTATGCAACAAACCATCACATTAAAGGTGTGCACACTTATGCACCCACATATTGCATGCATCTCAATCAGCATCTGCACAACTACCACATTTGTTTGATACTGCATTTGATTGCATAGGTCATATGTCACATATCAGGTTTGTGTAATGTTAACAAATGCAGTATTGTGGCCTCATGGCATATCAGGGAAGAGGGGCTATGTCAATATTTATTTATTTATTTATTTTACATTT
Source organism: Protopterus annectens (assembly GCF_019279795.1). NCBI lineage: Eukaryota > Metazoa > Chordata > Ceratodontiformes > Protopteridae > Protopterus > Protopterus annectens. The sequence goes on along the minus strand of NC_056751.1, from coordinate 262,459,009 downwards.
GTTGACCAGTATTGTCCAACTGAGCTGAACAACCCTTTTTCAGTGGAGGCCCGGGGAGAAAAGCTCCAACATATTATACAATTTTCATTATAAATTAGCATTAAATACCAATGTTACATGATTATTACAAGGCATTAAGTAGCAATACAATGTTATACAGTGTCAATAATCAGGAGTATAGCATAACTATTTCAAGATGTATAAAAAGAAATATGTCATTAAGATGAGTACAGTTTTTGGGGTAAGTGGTTACAAAAACTCAATTTTATCATAATGTAGTTGCATGAAGGCAAGACAATTACAACAGAATGTTTCTCTGAGGCAATTTGCTTAATAGATTTTAGAAGACAGTAGAAAGAGTAGTCAAGGAAGATTAGAGAGAGCTAGTGAGAAGAGTGAGTTAAGGGCAGATAGTAGTTTAAGGTATGAGAAGCAGGCGATGTTTAAGGAGGGAGAGTGCAGTGGCAGGACCAGTGACTTTTAAAGTGCTCTTTGGTGGCTGTCTTAAATTGTTTAGGATGTGTAAGGGTCCTGATTTCTAGTGAGAGCCTGTTCCAGGCAATAGTGGGGTGATAGTTGTACATGTTGGGTCCAAATTTAGACTCAGGTTTGTAGATTTGTAGTAGGTCTTGGTTAGAGCTTTGGAAAGGTCTGAAGGGAGAATAATGGGAGATGAGAGGGGATAGTGCTGGGCAGTAGATAGGCTGGTATAGGATAGAATGGATGATCTGGAGCTGAGAGAGAAGCTGGTGGGGTAATTTAAGCCAGTTTAGATGTTTTAGAGAGAGAGACAGTGATGGGATTTGTAGGTTTGTTGGGCAGCAAATCTAGCTACTTTGTTGTAGGTAGATTCGAGTTTGGTCGGGAGTGCTGAGTTAAGATATTTGAAAATTTGAAAAGTGTACATTAGACTGGGTAGAAGGTAGGAAAGAGAGAGAGTAATATTGGCTTCAGAGGTAAGGAATGTCTTGTTACAGTAAAGGAGCCCTAATTTTGAATGAGTCTTTTTGATACAGTTATTAACATGCTAGTCAAATTTAAGCTGATTGTTGATGGTTACGCCTAAGAGCTTAGTACTGGATTCTATGTGAATGGGAGTGTTATTACGGGAATGCATGGAGAAGGAGGGTTTAATATTGTTGAACTTTTTAGGTAGGAAGAGTAACAGCTTTGTTTTTTTAGGGATAAAGATGAGCTGTTTGTTGGAGAGCCATGTTTCAACTAAGTTAAAAGATGCCTGAGTAGCTGAAAAGAGCTTAGAGGGAAGGGTATGTACATTCCTCACAGCCACAGTAAGCTTTGAAGGTTGTCAGTGTAATTGTATTTTATTGCTCATACATGCACCGCTGATGAGATCTGCAAATCAGACATCAGGCATTCACTATTGACATCTGTCCACATATCGTCCCAGGTATGTGTCGGACAAACATATACACCTGTGAGGTATGGTGCACAGTACATGCCAGGGTGTTGAACAGATGCACAACAATATTGTGTACATGGGTGCAGTGTGTTCCAGGAGAAGGGGCATCACCTACTAACACAACTCATGCATCGCAGAGATGTATAATTTTGGTAACAGGGACTGACTATAGCTGCAGTGCATGCTGTTGAGCACCATATGTCATGCATGTTGACAGATAGGTAATGAGAGGTCTGTGTGTAATATCTTTGTGCAACCTCACCTGTAAGAGTGTGTGTGTGTGTGTGTGTGTGTGTGTGTGTGTGTGTGTGTGTGTGTGTGTGTGTGTGTGTGTGTGTGTGTTTACAGTTAAGCAATGACATACAGGTCTTAAAGTGTGTTTCTTGTTTTCCCCTCACAGGTGGCAAGGTGGGTCAGGGTTCCTCTTGCAGGTAAACTGATGTTAGTGTCCATAAAGACTCTGACAATGATGATAGGTGTGTTGAGACACAGGCAGAGTTGTCAAGGGCTGAAGCTGTCCCATCGTTTGATATCCCACTGTTATCCACCCCATCACCGCACACAGTCACATTGCCTATACATACCCATCACCAGTGGCCATAGATGAGGGACAGCTGAGCTGGTGGGTGGTGGCATGGGACAGGACAGTGTGGTGACTATGGCAAGTGTGTCTAGACATAGCAGCCATAGCCGGATGCCCATTGAGGTAGCACACAGGCAGATGTACAGGTGTGCTCGTAGGAGGGCTGCTGGTCATCATGCCCCTGGCTGAAGTGCCAGAGCTGGCATCACCTGATGCATGTTTCAGGCCATCATGGAGGCACAGGCACATATGGAATGTTATACCAGACAGGATCTGAGGCTCCAGAGGGTTACTCATTCTGCTGTTATTGACAACACACATGATCTTGCAGGTGCCAACTGTTATTTTGCAGAGGTCCTGGATAGACGGTTGGGTGAGATGGTGGGAATCCTCGACCATGCAATGTCTGTGCTTGAGCATATGGTGGGAGTAGTGCAACAGCCATGTGGATGTAGATCAGCAACACCAACAGGTAGAGATCGACGTGGAAGTGCAGCAAGTCAGACCCGGTCCCGTAGTGGCAATACACCAGCACCAGCACTGCTGGGGGGGTGCTGTCCACACCACAACATAGCAAGCCACATGCATGTGGCCCTGGCCGATCCCAAGAGGGAGTGGACATATGTCATCATCAGGGGAGAGTACCATATCTTGGCTTGTACATGGTACTGCCTGTGGAACCCCTGGCAGGTACAGTTCTTGTGTCCATGGCCAGAGATGGTGAACTGCACACCCTGCCAGGTACGGTCTGTAGCTGTCCAACAAACCCCTGTATAGGGCAGCCACATGGCAGAACTGTGTGCATGCATACACACACATCACCAACACAGCTAGGGCAACCCAATACCTACGCACACTACATCTGCACAGCCCAATTAATAATGAAACCCCCTAACACACATGATGTCAAACAGCTCAGACTTGGTCTCTGGCAAACCTACAACACACCCTGTGCAAATGATGATTCCTGTGCCACATCCCTGTCATCCATAACATCGATGCAGGGACAGGCTAATATGGTTCTAATGCACAGGGTGACTGTACTAAGGTGTACCAATATAATGCTGTGTAACATGTTTTCAGCACTAAAGTTTAATACTTACATGTCAGGAAATGTAGCTGTCCAGCCATGATGCATTATAGCTGTTATTAACACTGAGTGATTGTGGTCTCCATAATGTATTCCATTTGTGTTGTAGGTGTCTATGTGCCAACAGGATGTTGGTCTGCTTTTGTTTCCTACATGGGGTATGGCACTGTGGTGACACCTTGACTGTGTCATATCCTTGGTACTGCTGAACACAAGTCACAGGTCTGTATAACAGTTACTGCATGTGCCACCTGCCTGATAGGTCTATGGGATGTATACAGGTGAGTGCATGGTGGCTGATGTCAGCAGCCCTTCTGTGATGGACAATGGTAAGTGTACTGGGTGTTACACACCACATGTTTGTGTATAACACACACACACACACACACACACACACACACACACACACACACACACACACACACACACACTCTCTTACTTGGCATCACTGAGAGTAGAACCCCTACCTAGGTACTTATTGGTACTAATGTGTGTGGCCTTACTTGCAGACACCACACAGCTTTTAGGATGAGGTGTGTCCCAGGTTACCTGTTAAGTGAAGAACATCACCAGGCCTTGTATAGTATGGTAATGGGGGATGTACTGGTTATTTATGAACAATACATAGTGTGACATACTGTCATATACACATTGACAAACACATAACAGTCATAAACACATCTGAGAGACCTGGGTTTATCAGTTCTAACTACCTTGTCAGTGTGTCCATTCTGTTACAGATAAGTTTTACACAGCACATGCATCATTGGGCTGCATAGTGTAAACAGTTACCTGCATGGTTGATGGTGACAGTGGTCCCCATACAGTTATCCTTGGGACATGTACTGGGGGTACCATGGTGTAAAGACGGTATACCCAGCACCCACACCCCACACTGGATACTGTACTCACTGAAACCCATAATAATACTCTGACATACCCACAATCAAACACTGACCAGGACTGCAATACAACCCTTTGTCTATCTCAAGACTGCTACTACAGGGATATGCATCTACTGCACATGCCACAGGGATAGTAGGGTGATGCTTTGTCATGGCTCTCCTATGGTCAGCAACATCACTATCCCTTATACTGTATGGCAAGGTGTATTGTATTAGGAGAATGTGGCCTCAGAATGCTGTATCCTACAAATATTCACACTTGCACACATACACACACTTGCCAGAACTCAGAGGGTAACCCATGCATATCTACCCATTTGTACAACAGTGTTGTGCTGGTACTGCAAGCTCCAGGTAGCCCATAGGGTGAAGAGTGTAACAAGGTACATGTAATGTCCATTACAGCAGCAGCCATATCTAACGATGGCAATGGGGGGTGTAGTGCATGTGAAGGCCCTCAGGGTATTATCAACTACAGGTTTACTAACACACAGACACTGTTATTCTCAGTAATGCACACTGACACATTTCTCAGCACTGGGGTCCATAGGTGCAGGTGTTCCTAGGTGTGTACCAGGATATTGTCCATGGAGATATGAGAAGAGTAGGGGATGTGGGTACAGTGGTATCATGCCACCTGCCATTTGTCAGCAGTCCATCTATCAACTGATGCCACATGAGTGATCCTCAAGGCGAGAGTTAAATCCAGCATCCAATCATCTGGTTGCCTCTTGCAGAGGGCTAGTGAGGTGCTCCAATTGACATGTTTGCAACATGTATTACATAACATGGTAACTACCTGTCTTGGAGACCTGTACCCAAGCATGTTCTGTTGACTGTGGTAGTGCAGTTGAGGTATCCATGGCATGTGTTGCGTACAGGGTGGGGATTCCTAGTTGCGGCATTCATAACACAGCTGGGCAGACATGTCAGTGTCAGTCAAGCATATATTGCCTGTAAGAAGCCAAGATGGATACCTGACATCTGCACATCTGTACAGAGGACAGACAGACATCAGTTAGCAAACTGGTTATGCATTAGGATGAATGTCTTGACAGACAGATGTCTGATAGGTATGCCATTATTACATGACAGCAGCAGCCCCCAATGACATGTCCTATACACACAGTAGTCTACAGTTAATATCCACATGTCAGATCAATATCCTGTAGCAAATACTTAATGACACACAGCTCACATACCAAGAACATGGTAGTCAGGACTCAGAGCCCATCTTTGCATGCAGGGGTGTTTAGTTCCAGTACTACAATCTACAATCTACTCTTACTTGGGAAAGCATTGTCAACAGTAGTAACATAATGATACAACATGCCAGTGTGACTGCATATAACCTGGGATACTACCCATGTATTAAACACATTCAAATGGAAAAGGGTGTTGTACAAGCCATATATACTCAGGTGTCCCAGACAGTAGACTCATGCAGTTAGTTAGTGATGGACTGCAATTCATGCGCAGGCCATCAGCTGATCATGAGCATCAAGCTGCTGTCTAAGCAAAGCAGGTGTACTTTTCCACATTTACCACAAAGGGAGTGAGAGAGACAGGCAGAGACAAAGTAAGAAAGGAAGGGAGTAGGAGAGTAAGAGCTAAGCATGTTTGTGTATGATCCATAAGTGGAGAATTGTATCTGGGCATTATGACGGTTGCCTATATTGTGTACTAATCCATACTGTTACATGGTAATTGCACATGGCTGTACACATTTATGGCTGAGGATTGTCGACAACAATCTTTACAATGTTTGGAAAATCTTGGCCTTGTAATGTTGACAATGGGACATGTAGCACCTCAATATAATGATGTGGCAAAACTCACACTGCAGTGGACCCTGTCATTACACAATCACCCCAACACCCACACAGGACAATGATAACACACAGACAAACACACACTTACCAGTACTGAGTTTCAAACCCCTACCTGACTATGTATTGCTATTACATTGTTATGCAGTTATTGCATGCGCCACGGAGCTTACATGTTGGAGAGCTGTCCAAAGGTATCTTTGAAAGTGAGTGACATCAGCAACAGTGATAAAGGAGGGATAAGAGAAGTGTAGTACATGTGACTGTCCACAAAAGCAGGTGTAAAGGAAGACACAACCACACTCTCTCAGGGAATCACACACATTATCACAGTTGGCAGGGTCAGGATTAGAACTCCTACCTAACTAGTTTGCTACACTACAGTATTACACAGTTATCACACATGCCACAGAGCTTATCAGGCTGATATATGGCCAAAGGGTTATTTCAAGGTGACTGACATCAGCAGGCTTGCTACAGTAGGGCAATGGGAGGTGCAGTGAGTGTGAATGGTTTCGAAATCATTAATCTCCACACACACACACACACACACACACTTGCCAGTACTGACATGCACAGGTTCATTGCTTCACAGGTGTGTAGTAGCTGACTGTGCCAGAAGGCTGTACAAGGCTAGGCAAAGGGAATACTTTGGCATCAGGCCACATGGCAGTGGCCTCCAGTGTGGCTCAGGGGTGTAGTCCCTGGATTGGCCCACACAGGTGGGTATTGTATTCACCATCCACTCATCTGGATTATTAATGTGGGTGGCCAGAGATGGGCAATGCTTGCCATGTATGTGATCTATATTCCATAACATGGACAGTGTCTGGGTTGTGCAGATGTCCCACATGCATGTTCTATGATGTGTGGAAGTGCACCTGGGGTCTCTGGGGCATGTTGTGTGGATTGTGTGGATGATTGTCATCATCTGATGTGGCAATCCTGACCTCATGTGGTGAGACCTGACTATGGAACTGAGGTCATGCCTGCACCTACACTGATAGCATGATACATGTATTCAGTGGAGGTAGTGGCATCTGTCCATACAGGGCATACGTATAAGGCATGGTATTCCCTTTGTGGGTTACATTTGCAGACTCTACAGTTGTTGCAGGCATCCAGTGGGAAACATAGCAAGGGACCATTGTAAGCATTTATTTGCCTATTGTAGGGATGGCACAGGGTGCCATGTCCTTTTACTTGCTAGATAACACACACTCAGTCAGGAGATGTTACACATCACAGTACATTCTGATGTCACTGTCAGTGTTGTGGTCACCTGGCATGTAGTCCACTGAAATCACACCGTGGTTACTATCTGTGGGCAATATGCAGGGAGCTGCCAATATAGTGGTTGTTGCCTAGCCAAGTGTATTTGTGTATGAGACATGGGTGGAGAGTGTTCTCTGAGTAATACAAAGGTTGCCTATATTGTTCACCAATCCATAATGTCACATGTAGAGCTATGGATTGTCTACACCAGCCTCTCTGCTGTTTGACATCTGTTGTCCTTCTAAGGTGGACATTATGACATAAAGTAGGTCCTCAGTATAATAATTTAGCAAATCCTGTCCCACAATGCATCCTGTCATTACACAATCACAGCAACCTCCATACAGGATACTTATGACAGACAAACACACACACACACACACACACACACACACACACACACACACACACACACACACACACACACACACACTTGCCAGTACTGAGATTCAAACCCCTAGCTAGGTATGTGTTGCTACTACAGTGTACCGCATTTATCACATGTGTCATGGAGCTTATTGGATGGATGTTGTCCCAAGGTACTTCTAAGGTGAGGAACATCACCAGCCCTTGTAAATACTGGGATTGGGTGATGTAGTGGGTGAGAGATCCCAAAAATAATTTTACTCTAATCACACATTTACATTTGCCAGGGGTGAGGCTCAAACCTCTACCTAACAACCTTTATGGACCAGTATGTTACACATTTACCACATGCACCACTGACCTGACATGGCTTAGGCTTCGCAACAGATACTTGTAAGGTGGATGATATGTGCAGGACTGCTAATGTTAGGCTCTGAGATGTGTACTGGTTGTAACTGAGGGCAAAAATCTTTGAGGTACACACATACATATGTACATAAACAAATACTTGCCACAGATGAGATTCAAACCCAAAGCGGTGTAGTTACTGCTACTACATTGCTCTGCATTTATGGCATGCACCACAGAGCTTATAGGGCTAGCCCTTCTCCAGAGGTGTATTTCAAGGTAGATGACGTGGGTCTATATCAGCATTTCAAAAATGTAATAGTTCGAATCACAAAATATCAAATTGAAATGATCGAACTATTACATTTTTGAAAGCCGATGTAAAAAAAACAAAAAACAAAACAAACAAAAAACTAAAGGGTAACAAACCACGAAAACCAAGGAAATATAGTAAATGACCAGCCAGTAGAAACACAGGTTTATTGAAACTTGACGTCTCAGCTTTAACAAAAGCCTTCAATGAGTAAAAACTTACATTGAATATACTTGCCTCTTACAGTATAATCAATGAAACAATAAAACAATTAATTAATCAAACATTTCCAATTAAGTTCTTCATTTAATCCAAATGGATGTAATGTATTAAATTTAAGAATATATACAGATTCTTTAAATAAAAGTTTGTTCTTTAACAAACATGAATCAAAAACTGAAACTGTCACATGTTCTAAAATAGTGCCCTGTAAATCTTTATTATTTCCATGATGAAAACGCTCAAAATGAACTGCTACAGAACTTTCTTGTTTTTTATTGCTTATATCCCTAGCATGTTCCAACAAACGGACCTTAAATGCCCTTTTGGTCTCTCCGATATAATACATGTTACAGGAGCATCTCAAAGCATAAATGACTCCTGATGTACTACATGTATAACTGCAAGAAGCCGTAAAAGGAATACCATTAATATGTTCAAACTTCGCAACTATAAATTTACAGGCTTTACATTTATTACAACCTATGGTCCCTAAGCTAAGCAGATTAAAATTCATTTTAATTGATGGCAAGCTAAACTTGCCCCTAACAACGAAATTATGAATGTTTCTACCTCTTCTATATGAAAAACATAATTTCCCATTCAACCAAGTTTTAATATTTTTCAAGGAACACAAATACTTCCAAAAATATTTAACTTCTTCAAGAATTTTGTAACTAAAACATACAAATGTTGAAACAAAATATATAGATTCTAAATATTCATTATAATTTACTTGATATGAAGTTTTATAATATGTTGGTGTCTGAGTCTTACTTGGATATACACCGTACCAAAGCTTTTCCCAACTGCTTTGTAACAAATTCATATTATACCCTCTATTTCTAAACATATCAACCATAGTTTGTATTTCTTTACGTAAATCCTGAATATTGTTACATAACCTAGACACTCTAAGCATTTCACCATAAGGTAATGCTTCCAAAGTGTGTCCTGGATGGCAACTATCTCTATGAACAAAATATGTTCCTGATTCAAATTTTCTATGTACTCTAGTATAAAGAGTGTTACTGTCAGAGATACTTAATTCCACATCTAAAAAAGGAACAGTACTTCCTATCAAAAATCCATCAAATTTAAGCTGAAACCTATTTAAATCTAATGATTGTACAAATGTACAAACTGAATCATAACCACCATTAATAATAAAAATTAAATCATCTATAAAACGATAATATTTAACAACATATTGTTGAAAAAATAAACTACTATATATGTATTCCAATTCAAATAATCTCATACTTAAATTAGCATACATGGGGGCAAATGAAGCCCCCATTGCTGTTCCTTGCTTCCGTCTATATAAAACATTATTAAATTCAAAAAAATTGTTATTAAGACAAAAATTAATCAAATCAATAGTATATTCAGTAACCGGAGAGTCGCCTAGAAAAAAATGTACTGCTTCCAAACCAAATGAATGATTGATACTCGTATATAAACTCTTAACATCAATTGTAAAAAAATATATATTATTATTCCAATCAATGTCATCTATTTTGTTTAAAAAATCAAACACATCTTTAACATAAGATGGAAGCTTGACCACTGAAGGATACAAATATTCATGCAAAAAAACACCAATAGAATGTGTAAAATATTCACATCCAGATACAATTGGCCTTCCCGGTGGCTTCTGAATATTTTTATGAATTTTAGGAAGGCAGTAGAAATGGGCCATTCTACAGTTTATTGTATTGAACTTATTTTTAACATCAGAATCTGAAAAGTACCCAAGTCTGTTACCTCGTCGAATCAATTCATTATATTTATCTAAAGCCAATGTATATAAAAACATATCAACAATCTCATAAGTATCCTTATCGTTTAAATGTTCCATACACATTATTAAATATTGTGGAAAATGCATGACCACTAATTTATTCCCCTTATCTGAAGGTTTGAATATAATGTCATTCATTTTACTTAAAGCAATAAGAACTTTCCATTCCATTTTTGTTAAATTATATGCAATGAAATTCTTTGCCCTATGAAATTCATAACGTTTCTCTTCCAATGCAAAATTCAACATATTAGTAAAATGTACAATATCATCATTTAAATACGGTGGCATAAAAGTACTTTTCACATGCACCTTATTAGTATCTAACTGACAATAAGCATTACAAAAAGAATCAGATTCACAGGTGACAAAACTGCCATCTGATACACTTGAATTAATAGAGTCATGATTAGCAACTTCATTACGCATATCCGTTTTGTTAAAAAAATACTTCAAATGTAGCTTCCTAACAAACTTATATACATCACATTTAATTTCATGTATACGGGGAAGAACCGTTGAAATAAACTTCAACCCTCGGTTCAAAACAGAGTATTCACTGTCTGTGAAAATATGTCCAGAAAGATTCACAACATAATTATTGTCAATATGAGGTATAGTTAGATTATTTACCTCGTTTGGACCCCCTGTTTGGATAATAGTCCCTATGATGTTGTCCTTGCACCTCTCTCGACCGTTTAATACCTTGTTGTCCTTCCCGATTGGCAAATGATTCATTACGAAAAGTTTGAACATGTCGTTCTGGCTGTTGAGCTGGAGGTAAATCTGGAAAGTCATTATTCAAATCTTCTTCACCCGATGTATAAACACCATCTGATACAGAAAAAGAAGAATCAAAAGCCCGGGAAGAATCTGTCGGCTTTTGAAATCTCACGTGATTGCGGGACTTCTTTCTATTGGCCCAAGAAACAAAGGCTTTCCCATTTTCATAATCACGGAGATCCCTGAACAGCTTTCGCTTCTTTCTTTCAGCCAGTTCCCCTTCATATTTTTTCAATTTAATGTTAATATCATTGAGAAAAGTATCAAGCACTGAGGTCAAAGTACCTGAAGTCAAAGTATTACAAATTTGTTTAATTTCTTCCTTAAGTTCTTTTTGTTTAACTCTGTCCCGGTCAATTAATATATTAACCCATTCAAGAGTACATTTATGAGCCGCAGCCACCCAGCGTTTATGAAATTGTGCATCAGTTAGATTTTTTAAATCAAAGGGCAAAGTAGGATCTTTATATACCCTTAATCTCCTGGGAGTAATATCTACATCTGAATATTTTTGCAGGCTCATAAGATTAAAGAAAACTGCTGTCTCTTTCCACATGAGTTTTTGTTAAAGCCGAGACGTCAAGTTTCAATAAACCTGTGTTTCTACTGGCTGGTCATTTACTAAAAAACTAAAGGGTGTAGGCAGGGGGCAAGACCCCCTGCACTTCCACCCCGGCTACTTAAATATACCAACTCCGAGACCACACAACATTGTAGTAAATGGAAATCTCCCCTTGGGGAGATTTCCATTTACCCGTTTGATGTTCTGCACTTTCGGCATTCTCACGTCGACAATATCACATTCGATATTGTCAATGTTCGAGATGCTGATAGGAACCCAGATGACATCAGCATGCTTGCTAAAGTAGGGCAATGGGAGGTGTACTGACTGTGAATGGCCTCAAAAGCATTACTCTCTACACACACACACACACACACACACACACACACACACACACACACACACAGAGTTTCACAGTTGCCATGTCTGGGATTTGAACTACTACCTAACTAGTACATCACACTATAGCATTATGGAGTTATTGCCAGGGCCACTGAGCTTACAGGGCTGGATCTTGTCCATTGAGGTATTTCAAGGTGACTGACATCAGCAGGCTTGCTAAAGTAGGGCAATGGGAGGTGTAGTGACTGTGAATGGCCTCAAAAGCAATACTCTCTCCACACACACACACACACACACACACACACACACACACACACACACACACACACACACACACACACACACAAAACACACAGAGTTTCACAGTTGCCATCTCTGGGATTAGAACTCCTACCTAATTAGTACATCACACTATAGCATTACGCAGTTATTGCACGCGTCATGGAGCTTACAGGGCTGAATCTTGTCCAAGGAGGTATGTCAAGGTGACTGACATCAGCAGGCTTACTAAAGTAGGGCAATGGGAGGTGTAGTGAATGTGAATGACCTTAAAGCATTACACACACACACACACACACACACACACACACACACACACACACACACACACACACACACACACACAGAGTTTCACAGTTGCCATGTCTGGGATTAGAACTCCTACCTAACTAGTACATCACACTATAGCATTAGCAAGTTATTGCACACCCCACGGAGCTTACAGGGCTGGATCTTATCCAAGGAGGTATTTCAAGGTGACTGACATCAGCAGGCTTGCTAAAGTAGGGCAATGGGAGGTGTAGTGACAGTGAATGGCCTCAAAGCATTACACACACACACACACACACACACACACACACACACACACACACACACACGCACACACACACTTGTCATGTCTGGGATTAGAACTCCTACCTAACTAGTGTGTTACACTATAGCATTACGCAGTTATCGCATGTGCCACCGAGCTTATAGGGCTAGCCCTTGTCCAAAGGGGTATTTCAAGGTGGCTGACATCAGCAAGCAAGCTAAAGTAGGGCAATGGGGAGTGCAGTGTGTAAGAATGGGCCATAAACCATTCCTCTGGAAACACACACACAACACTCAGTCACACACAACTTTACATTTGACAGCACTGTGTATATGACTGCTAGATGAATAATGACTTGTACTGTCATGTTACACAGTTATCCCAAGCACCACAGACACTATAGTGCTGAGGGCTACCAGAAGCAAATGTTTACATTGATAGACATTGGCACATCATGTGATACTGGCCAATTGGATGTGTGGTGAGTGGAACAGAACTCATGATGGGAAGCTCTTTGTCACTGTCTGTCTCTCTCTTCCCACCATCTCTGTTTGTGTATATTTAACCCATTATAGTGTGTTGTCCTTGGATATATGTGTGTATTCCTATCTGATGTGTGTGCAAAGCATGACTGGTGTGCAATGTGGTATGTGTGCACAGAAATCTGCGGCTGATAGATTTGTATAGTCCACTGTTGTTGTCAGACATGGGCTTCATTTCTGTAAGTGTGGAAGCATGCCCAGTATGACCCTTCTGTATTTTGTTGTCAGACATGGGCTTCATTTCTCTAAGTATGGGAGCATGCCCAGTATGACCTTCTGTATTGAATGTGTAAATCCATTCCAGGTAGGTTGTACTCCAGTGCAGGCATTTGTGTTCTACACCTACAGCTAGCAACCTGTCTCTGCAGGATATCTGTAGATAGGTTGACAATATGGAGTCACAATGGGCAAAGGATAGTGGGATACTGTAACTAATCATATTTGTGCTGCTTGTGCTACATGGTTTTGGTGTTAGCAGAGATATTCAGACATATGTACTGTTTTACACTGTGATGTATTATGTCATCAGCTACTGACAGATATACTTATTTGCTCACAGTAATTTCCTGGGGAATACAAGATGAATGAAGCTGTGTCCAGTATTGTGGTCTGCAGCCTACATATTCTGGCACACTCATGCCATTCTGGAGGGGGAGCTGCAGACACTTGCTGATGGGTCTGTGTAAATGATCCAGCACCTTGGTACTGTGGTGGCTGAGGATCCCCTGCTTGTACATCTATCGACATTACAGAATGGCCATATCCTGCTGTGGCCATACCTCTCAGCTGTACAGATTCACACAGGTTACCCAGAGGCTGGGCTCATATATCTGGTCAATTCCCCTTCACATTGTGGTTTACGAGCAGGTTTGTAGCCACCCATTCCTGGGTTTGCAGGCAGGGATAGTATGGGCACACACCAGAGTTTCAGACTTCACACACTTCATGGCATCCATGCTTCTATCCCCCCCTCTGTTATTCTATCTTCTTCCTAACATTATGCAAGCAATATCTGTTAAGTATCCCTACAGTTATCCCTTCATCCCAGCGGTATTTAGGGGTTGGTCCACAGTTCATGTAGTAGGAGATGGTGGGCATGCTACTGGGATTTGTCGACATGGCCTTGCATTTGTGTTCTGTGGACTGTATGTCATTATTTGGGACTCCATGAGATAACATACACTGGCAGTACGGGTGAGACACAGGCCTTTGACAGAGGACTGTAGGGCATTTGGTAGTGATGCAGGCCATCTGTAGCAGGCCAGTGCATTCTGTCACTCCTATAGTCCCAGGCTGCAAGCCACTGGATTCTCCTAGGGTGACAGGGTAGGTCTGCAAGGTGTTAATGGCATTAGTTTCTGCCCTTATTAATCCATTGGTGTGGATACTAGCAGGGTGCTGCTTACAGCTAGGGACACAGCTGCATGGGACACCTCTTCAGCATGCTACATTCTGTGGGTATTCCCATACAGAAGTGGGGGTCATACTGTACTCATTCCCAACAGCAGAGATATGACCTGTGATGAACCTGTGGCTGATGGTGGGGTGAGCTGAGTGCATGTGTGCTATGGAAGCTACTTGCAGATGATTCACAGATATACGTGGGGCATTCCCCTTATGCTAGCTTGTGCGGGGACATCAGCAGTTTCTCAGTACTTCATAACTGTGTCTTTTGTGGTCTGACAGTGTTTGGCCAGACTACATCAGTATTCCATACTACACAGACAACTAATGTATTGCTAACCTGTATGTACAATTCCAAAGGTGTGTCCATTTGACAGTTACATTTTATATACTCTGTCTACGGTACTTCCACGTGTGTATTGTGTGTATGTCTGGGCCCACATTCATGCCATGTCCATCTTTCTGATGGTGACAGATATTACATCCGAACAATTAGTATAGATTACTGCTGGATTGGTCTTGCTGGGATGCATTGTGTTTGGCAATGCAGTTGTCAAAACCTAGCCCTGTCATCAACAGTACTGGCCATAGGCCAACGGGACACAACCCTCCATGCCTACATGTTGACCACTTCCACACAATATACAACACACAACAACCTAACACACAGAGCCCTGCATATTGTACACATGCAACAATATATCCTGCTAATTTGGCCAGCTCAGGTAATCTGTGCTCCACTATTATACCCACACGCACATATTACTACATTTCTAAGTAGGATTGTGGGGGGGGCACACCTGACAACTGTAAACATTTGTTATGACTGTACTGGTATTTCAGGTACTCTGTTGGCTTTCATTTCATTCTGTATTCTGACCTATCATACAGACTAGAGGCATATCAGTGGAGTACAGATCTTAGGTTTTATTGACCTACATTTCAGTTTCAGACTTCTTACTCTTCGGAACTAACATCCAACTGCCTGACCTGTTGTAATCTGTCTGTGTAGGTCTGAAGGGGGGCTGTTCTCTGTTGCCATCAATTGGAGGCCTTAGCACAGCCTTTCTTTGTGGTCATCTACACCTGTCCTGCTGGCTGAGACTGTTGTTGGGTATGTGAGCTTCAGTGACATGCATGTGTGTGTCCTATAGACACACATTTGGCCCACCACATGTCCTGCAGTGGGATTTGTCACCTTGTCTAGTACTGCCTACTATGTCGACACCAGTATTTGTTATGGGTTTCATGCTGCCCATATAGGTGTCTACTATATGCTGCCATCCCATTCAGCCACCCGATTTCCTTGCATGCTCACATCCATACCATAGACACAAGTAGCAGAACATACTACTCCATTCAGCAATTGATAGGGAGAGTGACTTACCTTGTGGCTGTGCCAGTATTGAGGAAGGGGCTGGAGGCTGACTATGTCAGATGCTCACAGTACACTCCCTATACATGGTAAAGCACAGGTAGTGTCATGTTTGGCATCCCTTTTACTGTACGTGCGAGTCAGAGAGAGGTGTCATTCCCTAGGTTCCTACTGTGTCAGTGTATGTGTTATGCGTTGCCTCTTTGGCAAAGCCTGGGCATACTTGGCATGCCTCCTTCTGCCTACAGGGGCAGGCTCAGGTTGTTCCTCCTCCAAGTCAGTCTGTGCCTCTGCTGGTCTTGGCAATGGTGGGGGGCTGTGTGGGTTTGCCCCCTGCTATTCCTGCTGCAGCTGTTTCTGCAGGATCATACTGTGAAGCATGGCATATACAATGAAAATGTGGGTACACGTAGCTGGAGAGTACTGCAAGGCTCCATCGGATATGTCCAGGCACCAGAACCGTGACTTGAGCATCCCAAACACATGCTCTATTATGATTCTGCTTTATGCGTGTGCCTCATTTTGGAGTTCTTATTCAGGTGTGTGTGCATTTTTGATGGGTGTCATCAGCCACGGCTCTAGTGCATAACCAGCATCCCCCACTAGGTGGCCATATGGGATGTCCCCACTGGCAAATCTTTGGTACAGCTGTGTCATATGCCAGATGTGAGAGTCGTGATAGCTTCCAGGGCTGACAGTACACACATTCATTATAATGCCCTGGGTATTGCACAAGACCTGGCAGTTGATGGAGGGGAAGCCCTTGTGGTTTAAGCAGACCGTACCCCGCTTGCCAGGTGGTGCTTTGATGTGTATGGGCATGCAGCCTATAGCACTCACAACCTCAGGGTATTCTACTATTTGGTGGAAGAGATGCATATTGCTGGTCAATGCCTCATGGGTGTTGTGGAAATATATGTGCTCACCGGCACGTGCTGACATGGCATCCAGGAAATGGTGGAGTACCCTGGATGATGATGCCTGTGAGATCCTCATGATTATCCCCAGTTGGCCTTTGGAAGGTACATGTGGCTAGTATTCTTAAGCCTACACATACCTTGGTATCCACTGGGATTGGTTCCTCTCTGTTGGTTCTGTGTGTGAGGCGTGGCCAGCACAGCTCAACAATTTGCTGTAGGAGGTCCCTGTCCACCCTATAGCGCTCCACTATCTCTAACTCATGTAGCCCCTGGTAGGTTACCCTGGGTCTGTACACTCATCTTCTCCTCACTGTGGGTTGGTCATCAGCATTCTCATCCTAACCACCCTCAGCCTCTTCCACATATTGAGTTATGAGTGTGACAGCAGCCCCTATCATTTTGTTAGTTTTGTTAGGTAACATTTCCCCGTTTGTATACAGTATAGAGTTTGTGGGAAAAAACACAGTGAAATGTGTTTGCATAGTTTATAGTAGTGTGCTGGGCTGAGCTGCTGCCTGTGTAATTGGCTGATTCTGATACATTTCACCTGCCAGCTATGCTAGTTCTCCTTGATTACCTTCCTACTACTGTTTTCCCGTCCCATTGCCTTCCTGTTTAAGCCCTGAGGCGGGCCACACAAACCCAGTGCTCTGATGTGAATAGTGCTGCTATTTCCATTTTTTGTTGTTTTTATTTAAACCCTGTGCGTGGCGCGTACAACCGTTAAGGCAATGTAAATACTGCTAGGCAGCTTCAGACACAAACCCTTCCTTAGCTGTGCTTACCTAAGGGCAAACATGGGCCACAGAGCTCCAATAAGCTTACAGCAGTCATAACACTCCGCCTCATGAGGTCATCTAGCTCTTAAGCTTAGACCATGGTGTTATTGCACCTACACGGGTGCAAGCTAGCACTGAGGGGAAATCTGTGATTCAGTATCATTCCCCTCATTTGCATAGAACTGACTGCAAATGCATAGTTACAAAACCGACACTCAGCCTTCCCCCTTAGCAACCACAATCCATGGTCTTGTTGTGTTATGCATGACACTGACTATTATGGCAAAATGGTGACTTTGGTTTTAATTGGCCAAAAAAAAAAAAAAGATATTTTTTATAATTCTGAAACTAGATGGCCATTCTTTTTTACGAGCTGTCATGGCTCCATTTTGTAGTTTGCAGAAATGTATTCAGCTACTGGCTGAATACATTTCTGCAGTCTACATTATTCCTGCACAGACGCTTGCCTGCTTCCTGGATCACTAATTTACCTCACTTGCATGGTTTTCACCATCAAATGAGGTAATTAGCATACAGGGACTGGGTCCGTGCAGGAATAGTGCAGCAGCACTCATGCACGTCCCGGGAGCTCATTCCTGGACTGCATGTTGGCCGTATTGCCTGCAGCAGCTCTTGCACTATTCCTGCACACTGTGCAGAGCTTGCTGAATCCTGGGGTTTGTTTAGATACATTTAAACATTAATAGTACATTAATGGTGTTTTATAGATAGCTAAATATAAGATATATATATATATATATATATATATATATATATATATATATATATATATATATATATATATCCTAGGTTCCTTTTTTTTCTCTCTCTCTGGCCTGGTTAACTGGTGGGTAAATGATTGAAAAGTTATAATATGATTTCTGATTTGAGGCAGCTGTTGATACTTCTAAATAGCTGTTTTTATATGAAAGGATTAATTTTTTCATGATGCTGATGTTTTGTGAGAAAACTGGTGGTCTGTGTGACTGTTCTCATTTTGGAGATTTATGGCATGCACTGACAAGGCAGCATGAGAGATTTTTTTTTTTTTTTTGCTTTCTGTAAACTCTAAAAGCTTCAAGATCTGAATTTCCCGCCAAAAATGCTTTTTTCTTTACTAGAGACAACTTCTGTTGTGCATAAGTCTATTTAGATACTTTTAAACAAGTTTATGAAGCTGCAGCTTGAGGAAACAACAGTGATGACATCAGTTGACCTTTTGAACTTGCTAAATGGTTGCACTTAGAATTCTTTTCGCTTGAAATTCTATTATCAAAAGAGCTGGTTTGGTTAAATATATCAAAATGCATAAAGCCCAGATCATCTTTTTACGGGAAACCCATCTATTAAAAAAAGATCTACAAAAATACTCATTCAATGGCTATACCATAATGGCTGTTTCATGTTTTAAGACTAAGAGAAGGGGCACTCTTACTCTATGGAAAAATACTTATACTATGCCATTTATAGATACAATTTCAGATAAAGATGGGATGGAAATCAATAGGAAGTATTATACTTTAATTAATACATACTGGATACCAGGACTGAGTACTAAATATGTTGACAAATATCTGGACCTGATTACTTTAAATGCAAAAGTGGAAATTATAGCAACAGGTGATTTTAACTGCCTATTATCAGGCAATGATACTTCTAAAAATGGTAAAATAAAACTAATATCTCAAGCCAAGAAGTTAAATGACTTTACAAACCAGACGAACCTTAAAGATATACATGGTCTAAGAGAACATTATTTCTTATTCTATACTCACTATTCATATCAGTTTGGTACACAAACAAACATTGATAAGGTCTTTGTATCAAATAATATATACTCTAAAATAAGTGAGTTATCTATATTGACTTGTCCACTTTCGGACCATAATGCTATAAACTTTACATTAACTACACATACAGATGATTTAAGATTTCTATAGAGAATTCCTGCTTACATAACTAAGTTAAATGACTTTAGGGAATGGATAATGAAAGAAATAGACATGTTTATGGAAACAAATGATAATGGTGAAGTGACTGATACTATATTATGGGACACCCTTAAAGTTTTATATATATATATATATATATATATATATATATATATATATATATAGTAGAATAAAATCTTGGTACCATAAAAAAGGAGAGAGTGGAACAAAGAACTTTTAGACTTACAAAAAAGCATAGACAAGATAAAAATGGACGCAAAACCAAATAAAGTAGCACACAATGAAATTACTACGTTAAATCAAAAATACTTAGAATTCTGAATTATAAGGTAGCCATAAACCTGGAAAAATTGAAATTACAATCTTATGCTGTAAATCCCAAATATCTACATAAAACAGCAGTAAGATCCAAAAAATAAACAATCAAAATCGTATTAATGAGTTTAAATACAGAAGTGATGGTTCATTTAAGAGTACATCTAACTTAATGGGCATATTAGAAGTGTTCAAAAACTACTATAAAGATATACATAATAACACACCACTTTTGGAGACAGATAATGTAATAAATACTTTTATTCAAGAAAATATAACTACTAAGGTGTCAATGCAACAAAATAACATAACACTAACAGAAGTGAAAGAGCAAACAAAAAATTACAAGATAATAAAACTACAGGACTGGATGGAATAATTCCTGAACTATATAAGATTTTTCCTGAATATATAATGAAGAAAATGATAAGTGCCTTTATTATGGTTAAGCAAAAATATATAACACCCCATCGTGGAAATACTCAATTATCTCCCCCATATTAAAACAAGTTAAGGACCCCATATCTTGTGATTGATATAGCCCAATTTCATTACTGAACACTGATTGTAAAATTTTCATGACAATATTAGCTAACAGTATAAAGAAAACATTACCTAATCTAATACATGATGATCAGACAGGGTTCATTCTTCATAGAAAAGTGCAATATAACATTATTAAATTACTATCATTAATAGACATAGCATGCAAATACAAAAAAACAACTATTATCAGCCTAGACATAGAAAAAGGCTTTTGATTCTATTAGTTGGTCTTATCTACAAAGAATTCTGATTGGTTCTGAATTCTCCTCAGATTTTGTCAACTTATTAATGAAAATTTATAGTGGGGCACAAGCTTATGTGAAAATCAGATCATGTCTACCTTCACCACTAGAAATCCTCAAGGGAACTAGACAAGGTTGTCCTTTGTCACCATTATTGTTTGCTCTTTCAATGGAACCTTTTGCTACATATATCAGAAACAAGCAAAATATAAAAGGCTTTCAAATTAATAAGGACTATTGTCCTAAGATACAATTATTTGCTGATGATATGTTAATGTTGGGTGATATTGATGGTTCTTTGCATGATGTTATAAATACCTTAAGCAAGTCTGAAAGAATTTCAGGGCTTAAATTTAATCATAATAAATACAAAACATTACTAATTAACAAAAAGATCAACAAAATCCTAAGAAAGAATAGCCTGTTTAATTGGGAGAATGGTGTATTAGAATATTTGGGTGTCAGCATAAAGATTACATGGAAAGAGTCTGTTAAACTACATTACAATAATTTAATAACCACCATTAGTGAACTAATCAAAAGATTAAATAAAATGTTCTTCACAATGGAGGATAGGCTCTCATTAATTAAAATAATAGCTTTTATCTAAAATTTTGTTTTATATACAGTCATTGATACTACCTTCTCCCAAAACTTATTTAAAAAATTAGATTCCATGCTACTTAAATTTTTATGGTTCCCCTTAAACCCAGGATTGCATATAAATGGCACATTAGAGCTTGGAACAGTAATGGGATAAGCATTCCCTAGCTTAGATCTTTATTTCAAATCAATTATAATTAATGTAATATTACTTTGGATCAGACCTACCTATATATCTGGCTGGAAAACAATCCATTAGATTCATATAACTGATGTCAGAACTATAGAAAATCAATTTAAGGAACAATATGGAATAAGAAGAGTTCATTGGCCTTTATCTGAATTTTGTTTATTTAATAAGAAGTTTGATATTTTTTCTTATGGCACTAATCAAATATTTAATAACTTTAAAAATATAATTGATTGTAATTACAACATTAAACAATTTCTATTTCTTATATTCCCTATAGCATACTCCCCTGATTGCCTAGATTCTTTCAAAATCAATGAGATGCAAAAATTAAAGGAAAATAACTTTATATTTTGGGATCAATTTATTGAAAATAAGAGTATTAAATCACTAAACTCTCTTTTATGTAGTTTTGATAATAGTCAAGACTGTTGGTTGTTTATACACTCATTACGGCAGTTTATAGAAAACAAAATGAGAGCATCAATCAACCTAGAGACTGAATCTATACCTAGTTTGATTCAGCTTTTTATTAGATGTCTTGAAAAGACAGATAATCAAAAATGAAGTATCTCACCAGTCTATAAGATACTGAGAGAAGACACTCTAAAGTTTTACTCTGATTTTTGAAATTACTATGTAAAGATTAATGGAGAACAAATATCTGATGAATCCAAAAAATTGTTATTGAATTCTACATATGGTACCTCTTCTTCATTATATTGGAGATTGTATACATGGAAATGTATGAACAGGAGTTTCTATACTCCACATAAAATAAATATTATACTCAAAAACAGTGAAAGTAAATGTTGGAAATGTGATGAATTACTAGAGGACGACTGGGTTCACATGTTCATTAACTGCAGAAATGTTGTTCAATGCTCGAAAGACTTCAGATATTTTGTAAATGCTTTATGGTCTGATAACTGTCATACTTCTAACTCACTAATCCTATTCAATGTTCCTATATCTAATGTAATACCTAAATCTCAGATTCAGTTACTCTGGTCAATTCTTGCAATTGCCAGAAAAGTTATTACTTTGAATTGGAAAAGTAAACAAGATTTGATGTTTAAAGATTTTATTAATTTAACAAAAGTTGTTTGTAAAAAAGAACTGCTAACCATTTGTTATAGAATTCATAACATTACTCATAAAAAACAGCATGGCAAAAATTGGAAAACCTTTTAAACAAATACAGATAACTTCTTATGGATAAAATGATTGTTTATCATGGATGAATGTAAATATTGTAAATAGTTTTGTTATTGTTTTATTGTATTTGTTATATGTACATTTGCATATGTTTATAATGAAAACAAAATAAAAACGTTTTTGAAAAAAAAAAGAAATCCACACAAAATAAAATATGAAATGAAATGAACATCAAACTCTGTTTACTAATGTTTTAGCTTTGCATTGCTCATATGCTTTCCTCCAAGGTAGTAGCAAATGAAGTCATAAAATTCCTGAAAGGCTACTTTTCTGAGGATAAAAAGCACAAGAGAAACTAATAAATGGCTTAGTGAGAGCTGTTGTGAATACAACTGCAATTTGTGGTGGAAATTATCTAAGACCATTGAAGCCTCCTGTAAGCACCCCTCCCCCAACCCCCGCAGCCAAAGCTGGGACATGCTCAGAAAACCAGACTGAAAATGTAAACAAAGACCAGAATCAAAACAAATCTCTGGGACTGTCCCTTTAAGATACCTCATTATGAGGAGATTTCATCAGTCCGTATTCCTCTCAGTTCCACATTGAAAGAGTGTATCACACATTCATTGTTAGGACTGTTTTAAATGGTATCCATCATAAAGTCACCACCCCTACTGGCAGTAGGAGAATCAAGTCAAAGGTCAATTTGTAAGGCTATCTAGAGTAACCTCTGATAACCTGAAGTCAATGGTTGAGTATATATGTTTTCAGAAAAGAGTTATTCAGAACAGTTAACATATAGTATTGAGGGCAATGTATGGAATGAGAGAAAAAGTACACTGATTCTAAGGGAGAAAACTGGGGTCCCTCCAGTGACTAACTATGCCAGTAAAGAAGGTTTTTACAGAGCAATGGTTTTGTCCCACACAAATTGTAGTGAACAAGTTACACAACGTATTAAAAATTGGAATTTAGTTAAGGAATACATTGATGTTGCAACAGAGAATTTTGGGACCCCTAAGTTTGTTTATAAAAGGGGTAGTGATATAAAGAATATTGTTCAAAGAGCCTGCAGAAACAATTACCAGAATGGTATGGTAAAGTGAGGGTCTTTCCCCCACTGTAGGTATATGTATGACGGTAAAAATATCACAGTAAAATTATACCCCAAGAGTATCAGAAATAATGTTAAATATAATTGTAGGATTTTTGGGGAGGTTTACACTGCTCTGTGAATGTCTTGTAACAGTTTTTATGTTAGGAAGCCTGAGCAACAATTGAGGGTTAGAATTTATGCACACTGTTATGCTATTAATACCAAGGATTCAGCCAATGTGTTATATAAGCACTCTATTGCTTGTATAGCTTGTAAAAAATTCATTCTTGTTTTATCTAGGGGGGAAGGTACCCATCCTAGTAGGTGGAGGCTAATGAGGCACTATTATTGAGAATAAGGAACTTTACTGGCAAATAAAGTTAAATGTGACATTCCACCCCGGTTTGAATACAAAGATTAGTTTAAATGGTTTGTTACAATTGAGCTCTACGGATATTTAAAAAACTAAATTTCATCAGAAAGTTGAATATATAGAATTTATTATGCTTTGACAGTGTTTAGTTTGGAATTTTTTAATCATATTTTCTTTATACATGTGTGGTGTGGTGTGGTGTGTGTGTGTGTGTGTGTGTGTGTGTGTGTGTGTGTGTGTTTGTACACACATACACACATATATGTATATATATATATATATATATATATATATATATATATATATATATATATATATATAGTTCCCCTTTATAATCTCGAAATACTGAAATCTCGAATTTCAGTATCCTGAGACCATAAAGGCGAAACTTCAAAATAGCAAAAGTGCGTAAGCGCGTATCTGAATATCTCGAATCTGCACTTATGCATTTACGCTACGTTACATGAAGTGTTTGGCTGGGATGGTGTCCGGAATTTAAGATGAGTGAGTGTATGTGAGTGTTTTTGTAAGTTGTACATGTGGGTTAGGGTAGAGAGGTGGAAGTATGAGTGTGAGTGTTGGATGTGTTGGTGTTTGTGTATGTGTGATATGTGTGTGTGTGTGTGTGTGTGTGTGTGTGTGTGTGTGTGTGTGTGTGTGTGTGTGTGTGTGTGTGTGTGTGTGTCTGTGTGAGTGTGTGTGACAGGGACTGTAGAATGTCTGGATGTGAGTTTTTTTTTCTGTTTGTGCTATCTCGGAGTTGGTATATATAAGTAGGGGGGTGTGGGGAGCACAGCCCCCCCCACTTGGGGGGTGCAGGGGGCTTTCCCCCCTGCTTACATGTAGTGTAGGGTTGTATAGTTTGTGTTTTGTGGGTAGAATGGTGTGTGTGTTGTGTGGTGTATGGTGTATGCATGTTTCTGATTGTGTGTTTTGTGATTTTGGGTTTCGGGATTGTGAGTTGTTCGCCTTTATAGTTTCGAGATATTGAAATTCGAGATTTCAGTATTTTGAGATTATAAATGGGAATTATATATATATTTTTTGATGGTCTGAGGAAGCTATTCTGTGAAAGCGCTTACCATATGTGCACGCAATAAAGACAACGTTTTTGGAATTGTAGATCTGTGACATTTAACTTTGATGTCCAAAAACAGCAGCCAGCACGATGGAACACAATTTAATTCTTTAATAGTGAAAAGTGTGAATCCAAAATCATACCGGTTTCGGCATATAGCCTTCTTCAGTGATAATAAAACATTATATCCACTGACTATATATAGCCTTAAGCTAATTAATTATACAAATTGGTGAGGATCAACTTAAAGATACAGTCTGTAATTTCAAATTTGGGTAATATATACCCAAAGTTATATATATAAGTATGTATTAATAAACAGACATCCAGTATATTAAACCACAAATTTCTGTTGTAACATTCATACAAAAACTTATAAATGTTCATTTAGACCTGGATGAAACAACCCACCAAGTCTAATGATCCATGCTTTTTCTTTATGGTTTAGCAAATTGTGCCAACCAGATTTGTCATTGTAATCCCCCCTGATAACATCAATAATCTGAAAGTGAAATTTCGCATTTGTATGAATCAAAACATGCTTATATAAAGCACTAGAACAATGTTTGTTTCTGACATCACTCAAGTGTTCAGACATCCTAATTCTAAACGGTCTAGATGTTTGACCTATATAAAAGGCAGAACATGAACAAGTCACCAGATAAATAACCCAGCTAGTTCCGCAAGTACCAAAACATCTAATGTCAAAAATTTTACTGACATTTTTACTGGAAAATTCCTTAGACTTCTTAACATGAACACAAAAGGAACAGTGACCACAAGGGAAGCAACCCCTTAGTTCAACTCCTGACAATGTGCGCTGTATCCCTCCAACATTTTTGTGTCTACCTCTCTTAAGCAAATTCAAATAGGAGCCCAGTGTACAACCTCTCCTATAGGAAAACAGACACTCTAGGGGCAGAATGTTAATAAGCCTTGGATTGGTCATTAAAATATTCCAATTATTCTTGATCACTCTTTTAATAACATTGATGTTTCTACCAAATGTTGTGACAAATCTAATCGGTGTCACAGTTGAGGTATTCTTCTCCTTGTACTCAAGTAAATCCTCTCGATTAAACTGTTCCACCCACTTACAGGCTAAAATAACATCCCCATGTTTATATCCCCTAGCAAAAAATCTATTTTTAAGATCCTGCTGAAAAAATTCTTAACTGTCCTTATTGGAACATATTCTTTTAATTCTTAAAAATTGGGACTTGGGGATGTTTTTAATAATATGTTTAGGGTGTAAACTACCAGCATCCAATAATGTATTATATTGTGGATATTTTCTAAAGATTTTTGAGTCAAGTGTACGGTCACTGTTTCTGATCATACAAACATCCAAATATTGAATTTGATTGTATTGCACATTGAGGGTGAACTCAATCCCCCAAACATTGTCATTAAGATATTGAACAAATTCTAACAAGTATTCTTGATCACATCTCCAAATGAACCAACAGTCATCTAGGTACCTTCGCCATATATCCAATTCCTCTATGTATATATTGTGGGATTTATCATAAATAAGATATTCTTCTAGATAACCCATAAAGAGGTCGGCATATATAGGAGCAAAGGAAGCACCCATGGCTGTACCTTGAACCTGCAAATAACATTCTTGATGGAAATAGAACACATTTTTAGTCAGTACATGCTCCACCATACAAATAAGTAAGGTGTTAAAACCCGGTGGATAAAGATTACTTCTTTTCAACCAATAATCAACCGCCTGCAGCCCGGCCCAGTGTGGAATATTAGTATATAACGACTTAACGTCAAGTGTACACATCAACCAACTGGGCTCCAATTGGGAATCTGTGATAATTTGTAAGAATTCAGTAGTATCTTTTAACCTAGATCTGACTAAAGTCAATAAAGGTTTGAGATGTAAAGTCAAAAATTCTGAAAGTGGTTCTGTTAATGACCCTCGGCCTGAAACTATACGTCTACCTGGAGGCTTCAATAAGTTCTTATGAATTTTTGGCAACAAATAAAAAATTTGTTTACATGGATCCGTCACTGTTAATTGTGTCTTTGTATTCTTATCAATAATCCCTTCCTCAAGTGCTAAACCCAAAAATTCATCAATTTGTTGCTTAAACATATTGGTGGGATCTAAGGGCATCAACATATAGTGTTTTTTATTATTAAGTTGAATATGTGCCTCTGCAACATACTGTTCCAAATCCAATACTACCACAGCGCCACCTTTATCAGCTGAGGTAATGACAATGTTTGGGTTGTTCCTCAAATTCTCAATAGCCTGAAATTCTAAATCAGATAAATTATTACCCAATATAAATGTTTCTTCCTGTTTAAAGTGAAAATCTTTAATCACCTTTACTTGAAAAATAGCCACATATTTATCCATCGGTGGCTGGAAAATAGATTTATAAAATCGAAACCCAGTAGATCTTTGTGAATTATCTATGTCCCCAAAGAATAATTTCAAATTAAGTAATCGACAAAATGTCAAAACATCCTGTACAAAACTATATTTATTAACAAAAAAAAAACGGGAACAAAAGATAACCCTTTATTGAGTATTTTTAATTGTGTATCATCCAATGACACAGAAGAGATATTATGTACATTTGGATATACATCTATTTCTGAGTTAGAACATCTAACAACATTTCCAAATTCTTTACTGTATCTATGTTTGTGTTTCTTACCCCCCCCAGTGTCTTTTAGTCCTAAAGGGCAATCCGTGTTTTTTGTTCTCTTATGTGCTGGAGACTCGTGAATGGAAACATGTTCATGTTCGGTAGTCGAAGATTCCTCCCCTGAGGTACTACTGAAATCAGTCTTAGATTTTTTTAATATAGATCTAGGTCTCTTTTTCCTGAATTTTGTGGGTAAGGACTCACCTTCTCTAAATCTGACATATTTTTTAGTGCCGAATGGTTTCCCTTCGGCATAATCCGTAACATCCCTTTGAAATTTATGTATCTTTTTATCCTTTAGACCTTGTTCCAATACCAATAAATCCATAGAAAGTTTAGATAAACAGGATTTATATATCATCTGTCCCTCAAAGGGCTTAATGTTATCACATAATGTATTAACCTCTGCAGTATTAGCGTCAATACTTCTCTCATAAAAAGAGATAAGAATATCTACAAACAGCATCGTTGCTGTATGTTGAGCCTTAACCCAGTCATCATTTAACTGCTCATCCGGACCATTCACAAACGGTTGAAGCTTAATTCTGAGTCCCCTAGGAGTGATATTTCTAGCCCTATAGGCCTTAAATAGCCTTAGATGCCAAACATTACTTCTGAGTTGTGACATACTTTTAGTTAATTTAAAGAACAACTCTTTACAAGAGTCCCCCGGGTCCTTAACACTTTCACCATCGGGAGAAATACCCTCCTCATGAATACCAAAAATTTGGACATCATCTTTGTCCGAAGACAAACCCTTCAAAATAGTTATCAAATCCATTTATACCAAATATTGCAATAAATCCTAAATTATAAGGAAGTCCACCAACATCACTACAATAGCTGTCAATAAGTGAATAACCAAATCTATCCAAAGAGTGTCTAAATCAATTTAGAAAATAGGGTGGATATAAATAAACAGCCACCAATGTATGAATTAACCATCCAATAGTTGAGAAGCACTAACACTGACCTCCTTGTATTGACAAGCCATGTAAAATCGGCCCCATCCATAAGCAGCCTAATGTTATTCAACATACGCAATAAACGCCAAGCGTCGCTAAGATGAAATCAACAGTGTATACCCACACAATCCACAGTATACATATAAAAAGATGTTATTTCTTAATGAAACCATCTATAGTAATTCGGATAACTGACAATAAACATCCAAGCGTCGTCAGATATCCTGAAGAAAACTTAGCTGCTAATTCACTTTGGGCCCCAAATCACCCACAGTGTATGACCCCTCTAACCATGAATGGCATCAAAAGTATAAATCCAATAACTCTAAATAAGAGTTATAAATGGCAGCTATAACTGTGATGTTCAGTAAACCTCCTCATTAAAACATAACAAACTGTCCATACATTTATCAAGTATTTTGAAAATATCAAAACATTCAAAAACAAATTTCAATTGTTGAAAAATAGAAAAACATAATACAAGATAAATTTTGTATCATAATATGAAAATCAGAACTATTCGTAAATGTCCGTGATAGTCCAAATTCACAAAATAACTTTCCAAAGAGACAAAGTTCCCTTCCGTAAGCAATCATCCAACAAGATACTTGGATAGTCAGCAAAACTTTCAAATATACTTTTAACTTTGAACTTGGACTTACATGGTTGTCCTCACTGCTTTGAACTGTGCTGCTGTTTTATACTTATTCTACAACTGCAGTGCGGCATTTGCTATGGAGAGTGTTGCCCCTTGTTTTATTATATATATATATATATATATATATATATATATATATATATATATATATATAAATATATATATATATATATATATATATATATATATATAAATATATATTTTTTTTTTAATAAATGTCTTTTAATAAATATCTGATTTTATTTAATGTTATGCTGGAGATTATACTGCTTTTAAAAATAATTTTAATGGTTAATGAATTAACTGATGAAGATTTCTGCTTTGATTATGGAATGACATGTGACTTGAACTTTGTGAATGTGTATATATATATATATATATATATATATATATATATATATATATATATATATATATATATATATATAAATATAGATATATATATATATATATATATATATATATATATATATATATATATATATACACATATGGTTTACTATAGGAATGTTGAAACTGCCTTGGTCAACCAGCACATGGTCGAAAGGCAGTTTCCCAGGTAGGCAGAATGTCGAACCAAAATCAGTCGAGTTACACTACAGCGAACGGGTAGTGTAGGTTGAGCATTTTGGTTCGACATTGTGCAGGGAGGTCACGCTTCAGTGAGGAACAGGGAATTAGCCCATTTCCTCACTGTAGTGCGATCTCGGAGTTGGTATATTTAATGTACAGGGGGTGTGGAGGGCAGAGCCCCCCACATTGGGGGTGCAGGGGGGGCATAGCCCCCCCTGCAAAATACTAGAAGTAATGCACCGTTGACTGTAGAGTTCAACAGTACATTAATGTGCATTGCTGGAAGTGAGTGACATCACCTCCTGCTATGTCAAATACATTGAACCATGGTGTTGATGTACTCAGTTTCGCTTTGGGTTTACTTTCAAAATTTCAGATTCAGCATTTCGAGTCAACCTTTGTTATTAGTCGAACGAAGCTGATTCGAACTTTCAATAGTAAACACACACACACACACACACACATATATATATATATATATATATATATATATATATATATATATATATATATATATGTATATCAGAGACCTCAATCTCATTACCACAGTCAACAAAATATGCTGGAGGGACAGGTTCATAACCCAGAGACTGCCCATGCTATGGCATAGACTTCCCATACATGTCAAGCAGAGCACCTCACTGGCCATCTTCAAGAGAAATCTTGATGAGTGAATGGAAAATAGAAAATTCACCCCAGGGATCACTCCAGTGGCTTTACTCAACAGAGGCACTGGGAACTAAGGTTGGGTGGCACAATGCCAGGGTAATCCTATGGGCTAGGCTTATAAAGGCTCCAGGACCATTAGCCTAGTACACACCTATGAACCTATGAACATATACAGATATATATATATATATATATATATATATATATATATATATATATATATATATATATATATAGTTGCACTTGTCTTTGTGGTGTTATCTGCAGTAGACCTATGATTATGATGGGATGAAAGCACCAATCTAATAAAATTCCTGTATCTGACTTCACCTCTGGCTTGGATTATTTTGCCTGCATAAAAACTTGAACAAGAACACATGGCAATCCTTGTGTGTGAGTTTCCAGATTTTAGTGGGTGCCTTACACACAAATTCCTTTATGAAATCATCTAGCAGACCCTACTATAATTTAAATTAATGGGGATAGATCTTCTAAGGCCTTTTTTTACTTCTAAACCTGTATCAAATAACAAAGATAGCTGTTCTTTGATAAATTTGGAAAAAAAGTTTATACATATTCTACTTTGGCATTTAGAGCAATCAACTGCCAGACTCACATGTCCAAGTACCATCTACCTATTTTTGCTAATATGCAACAAGCTTTACGTTTCTTACCACCAAACTCTTGACACTAAATCCTTCCTCGTGGAAATGTGAACCTCTGTCTCACAAGTCTCTAAGCATTCTATTAAGTGTTATTATGATGCAGCAATTGCTGTGTTCAGGGCTGCTGCTATGGGTATGATAATGCATAAGAAGACATGGGTAAGGAACCTCCCTAATGATGTCAAGGTTTGGCTATTGAATGCACCTTTTTAGAGGGACTATTTGTTTGGGAATTCTACAGCTGACGTATTACAGAAATTGGAAGAAAGTGAAAAGTTAATGCAAGCATCAAGCAACTAATTTGTCTCTTATCCCTCAATAGTAAAGTAATTTCTCTTCTTCCTCTGGTCCATTATTTCAGACATTTAGTTCCTCTCAGCAAAAGCCTTCCATACGACAGTACAAAAAAGATAGCAGGGAGATTGTAAAAGGAAAAGAGAAAGATCCCAAGGCCCCTCCATCCTATGCGGAGAGACTAAAAGCCCTATCCTTTTAGTCCGTCTCCTACAGACTATTAAGGAGTGACCTATGTCTGATCTACAAAGCACTCATAAATCCAGCCCTGATGGAACTGCTATACATCCACAAGTCAAACAGCATGTGGGTCACCCGATCTGGGGATCTAAACTTGGCCAACAACTCAAACAAAACATGATGGAGAGAGAGATTGCCCCTTCTGTGCTACAAGCTTTCTATTCACATTAAGCAGAGCCCTTCTCTGGCTTATATTTATATACAGAGAAAGAGATGAGATTACTGAATTGTGTTGAGCTACTGTTCAGAGAACCACAAGATGATGACTTTATCTGACTGAATAAGATCCACTGAAACTTTCTAGAGAACACAGCAGTAGAAGAGTGCCAGATTGTCCTCTTGTAGAAGTCATGATAAAATCAAATTACTGAGTCACAGTATACATACAAAAGTTAGGTATTTACCATGATGCTTGATCCACGCCCTAATGGGTCTGTTGGTTCTGTATTGATCTGACATCAGTAGCTCTAGACTGGATCCAAGGCTGAGGCTACTCCTCTACCCATAATTCCTCTCCATGAACTGTGTATGTCATGCAGATCATGTTTGCCTGCCTTACACAGCAAATAATTGGTAACCAAGTAACAGATGTAAACCAGGAATGCAGTCCATGGCTGTAATAAAGACAAGATTGCAGGTAGGTCCAATGCTGTCAATCAGGAGTATAAGACTAGTGACAATTTGGCAGGGGGACACAGAAGGAGGGAACATTATGGAGAATGGAAGAAGACAACATAGATCTAGTGTTATGGTACATATATAACTTTCCTCAGCTACTACAGGCCTCTGGGAGGTCTCATGGAAGGATGTTCCATAGGATGGTGGAACCAAACAAGGCTTTAGACCTGGAATGCAAATCCAGCTGATAGGAGGATATGAACGTATGCACAGTTAACCAGATAGCTACTGCATAGAAGTCATCAATAGGCACCCTGGAAAAGAAGGATGTAGAAGTGATTACCACACTGGTAGAATGAGCTTTAGATAATCCTCTTTCCATATACACAAAGGAAATACAGTCAGACAACCACCCAGAAAGAGGTTACCTTAGAAACTCTTTTCCCCAACTTGACTAAAAAAAGGAGACAAAGAACTGATCTGTTTTCCTAAAAAGCTTTGTCTCCATGTAGGTAAAATCTCAACTGGCAATATACAGGCATCAAATGTGAAGTGCCCATACACTCCTTTATTAGAGAAATCTGTAAAGAAAACAGTTTAATTGTCTGATTCAATGTAAATTCCAAAGCCACCTTGGGAAGAAATGTAAGATTAGTTCGTAGTGACACCCCAACTTTGTGAAAAATCAAGTAAGGCAGTTTACAGGAAAGGGCTTGAAGCTCTGAAATTCTTCAAGTGGAGGTAGCAGCTACCAAAGAAGCATCTTCCAAGACAGATACTTTAACTCCATAGTCATGGCAGGTCAAATGGAGGTTTTGTCAAGGCTTGTAGTAAAAGATTAACATCTAAATGTGTAACAGGTACTTTAACTCCATAGTCATGGCAGGTCAAATGGAGGTTTTGTCAAGGCTTGTAGTAAAAGATTAACATCTAAATGTGTAACTTGACCCATTAAAGGCAGCCAAAGAAGGAAGGCACCCCCCTGAAAAAAAATCTTTAGATAATCTCAAGGAAGCAATAGGAGTCTGCTTCTCTCTTATGTGGAAATTTGAGATAGCAGCCATTTGAACTTTAATAACTGAATAACTAGCCCCTTCTTGAAAAAGACAAGCTAGAAAATCTAAAATAGCAAGGAGAGGGGCCATAAAAGGATCAATGTCCCTTTTAGAAGCCCATAGAGAAAATGTGTTCTGTTTGTTTTTCTAAGCTTTCTTCGTGTAAAGTTTCTAAGAGAATGTTAAGATATGAAGAACCGACTATTAAGAAGTGACCTATGCCTGACCTACAAAGCACTCACAAATCCAGCCCTGATGCAGCTGCTACACATCCACAAGCAAAACAGACTGTCTGGCCATCATCAGAACTAGAGAAACCATGTGGTTAATTTCAGGGCTGACATATTTCGGTGAGGCTTGCCAGACGGATGAGAATCAAGGACTGGAACAGAGTCCAGCACCCAAGGCAGGCATGTCAGGTAAGACCAGAGATCCGGAAATCATACCTGTCAATCCAAAAGGGAGCAATCAGGATCACGTTCACCTTGAACCACATAGCTTTCTGAAGAAATTCAGTAGGAGTGGAGTGGGTGGATAAATGTATTGGAGAACTAGAGGCCAAGGGTGGTCCAGTGTGTTCCCTGTGACTCTCCCTCCTGGGGGATCAGGGCAAAGTAGCTGCTGCACTTTGAGATGGAGGGGGTCACAAACAGGTAACAGCACATCTGACTCCAGTGATCGAAAATTTGAAATGCCAAGAGGTAGAAGAACAGACCTGTTCAGCTTGTCCTCTAAAACAATGAATTTCCCTAAGAAGTGCATTCCCACCAGAAAGCCATGGGAAGACATCACCTCCTGCCAAATACTCATGGCTTCTCTACATAATGGATAGAAGCATGTTTTCCACCATCTGTTGATATACCAATCTGCTGACATGTTGTCTGCCTGGGTCAAAATCACACCCCTGGGAAGAGAGTCCTGGAAAGCCTGCAACACTCCGAGGACCACCATTTGCCTTGGACTCCCTCTCCTATGACATGCAGTGCCACCCCAGCTGGGAAAAGTCCATCTTCAAGTGGCCTGGTGTGGTGATAGAATAAAAGGACGACCCTAGTAAACTGGAAGGGAGTCCAACCAGCACAAAACATGTTATCTGTATATACTGGTGAGACAAATCAAAAAGTGCATGAGGTGGTATAACATCAACCACTGAACTGCAAGAGTCCACAGTAATACTCTAGTGTAGAATTTGGCATGAGGGATGACAATAATGGAGACTGACATGGATCCCATAAGAGGCAGGATGCAGCTGCCTGGGGGGTTCTAGTGGGAGAGAACTGCTGATACTTGTTGATGGAGGGTTAAAATTCTGGACTCCAGAAGTCTGGCTATTATTAATGTTGTATTCAGGCAGGACATAATGAACTCTGTTGTTTGTTCAGTAAATAACTTTTATTTTTCCATACTGATCATGGTTCCCATATGGGTGCAAAGTTGGAGCAAAGAATCTCTGGCTTGAAATAACAGACTCCTGAAAGAAGCAGTTATGAGCTAGGTGTCCAAGTATGGGAATAGGTGGAACCCCTGCAGTTTGAGGTGAGTTACTACCATTGCCATGCACCTGATGAGCACCTGGGGGACTGTGGTGAGACCAAAGGACAGGACTCTGAACTGGAAATGAGTGTCTCCAGTCAAAACAGGAAGAACTTTCTGGACTCTCTGGTTATCTTTATGTGGTAGTACATGTCCTAAAGGTCTATTAAGCATGTCTAGTTGCTATTCCATAAAAGAGGCGGGATGGACTGAAATATGAAAATCTGGAACTGCATCTGTTTTACATATCGGTTTAGATGGCTGAGGTCCAAAATGAGCCTGAGTTCACAGCTTTTCCTTGGCACCATAAAGAACCTTGACTAGACTCTGGATCCTTGTTGGTTTGGCAGGACCTCCTGGATGATTTGCTTGTCCAGCAGCATTCTTATTTCTTGTGCTGTAGCCTTCCTTTATGGGAGTGGGATGCCAGGAAGACTTTTTGAATTGGGGGGATAAAAGAGAAAGGGAATTGTGTAGCCTCTGGTTATTATTCATTGCACCCACATATCTAGTGTGATGGCTGCCCAGGCTGAGGAATGCACAGACAAGTTCCCCTGATAGCCACCAGAGTGCAGCAGTCAGACAACCCTTCAAGAGCACTGTAAGGGTTTGTCAGAAAACGCCCCCCAGAACCCTTGGTTCTGTTGACCACCTTTGCCTTGAGGTCAATTCTTATTGTGATTATTTCCCCTCTGTCTCTGGAAAGGCATGCAGTGAGTCTCAAAAGCCTTGAAGGCCAAAGCAGAAAGTGATCCCAAAGCAAGAAGTGATGGGTATAAAACTCTGAAATTTATGGAACCCAAACTTTTTGCCCCCTTTCTAGTTTCCAGAAAAAGTCCTTTGGAGGAGCAGAGAAGCAGATCCTGATGTCAAATATGGTTTTGCCAACCTGCACACTTCTAGACAGTCTCTCCTTCACTTTTGGTCCAAACAGGGTGGATCCATCGTAAGGGGCATTGATGAAGAACATCTTAAAAGTACTCCACAAAATCACACAGATGTATAAAGCTGTCCTGGCAAATGCCAATGCCAGTGTTCAATGCTCTTGACATGTGATAGGCAGCATTGAATTGTATGTACATTGACATCTTTGAGAGATAGGACACTGTGAGAAAATACTTGGAAAGCTCCTTTATCAAGTCCCTCTGAAAATGTGTTAGATGTTTAGCACCCTTACTGCAAACATTTCTGGAGTACAAACCAACTTTCCATACCTGTCCAATGCCCTGGGGTGATGGACTGTACAGCTCTCCTCTGCAACTTCTTTCTTTCTTTGTGGCTACTGCCACAACCATGGAATTTACCACAGAACCCTAGCTCCAGAAAAGCCTTAGTAGAAACTAAGATCTTGTCTGGTTTATGGGGAATCGGTTTGGTCTGGTTCCTTCTAAGCCTACTTCAAAACCAAATTCACAAGTTCATCAGCAGGAAGGATTACCCAGGATATATATGGGCCAACTTCAAAGGCCTTGAGAAATGCTGATTCCTCTTCAGAGTGGGATCAGTGAACCATATACCTTCTGTCTCAATAATGCTAAAATCTCACCAAAGGAAACATCCTCTAGGCTGGGATCTAAGGGAACCCTCCTGTTCACTGAAGTCAGTATCCTATGTGAGGGACTACTTAGGGGGGCCCCAGGTACTTCCTTCTGGATGAATGCTTCCTACGTACTTCCATGGTGGGAGTTTCTAAGGAAGACTCAAGCAGGAAAGGAATCTACAAGATGTACTATCTCAAGACATCTGGGGGCTGGCTGTCCTGGGGTGCCAGGAGAAGGAGGTAGAGGTGCCAAAGAAGTCAGCAGGAGATGGAGCATTTCTTAGTGTGAACTAGAAACTTGCTCTATACATTTAGATATGATCTTCTCAAAAGCCTTGAAGGTTGAAGTCGAAACTGTTTCAGAAGAAAGTTCTGAGAGATCCAAAAACAATACCAAGATCACGTTCCAAGACATGATCTGACCTGGTTCTGAAGCCATCATAGGAGCAGAGCTATTGAAAACTGAAGCAGCAGGAGGGAGAGGAGGATCCAAAAATCTTGGAGTTGATCCAGACCCCCTAAGCACTGACACTGACCTCTTGGCTCTGGGACACAACGTAATTCGATGCCATTGGAGTCGACTGGGTCAGAGATATTTCCCAAGAGGAAGAAGCCCGGTCTTTCAAACTCCAACACTGGTAAACCCCAGGGAGCATGGAGATCCACTAACACTGGATCCAAAGGTCAGATCAGAGAAGGAGTAATCAACAAGGGAGTGGAAGGGACAGCTCCCAGCCTCCCAAACAGTGAGCAGTACAAGGAGGACCCCTAGCTGAGTCTGGGTCCTCAGGAATTTCCTCAGCCTTCTTTTCATATCAACTTTAGATAGGCTCCTCAATGACAGCACTGACCTAAAGGAAGTGGCTGTGAAAGGTGGCCTAGAGATAAAATGGACTGACCTCCCTTGTGGTGGGAGAAGCAAAGTCAAGGACCACCTGGCTCTGTCAAAAATCTGGATCTGGAAAATGAAGGTCTCAGTGTTTTGATTCTGATCAGTTCCATTATCAAAGTCAGATCTGAAGGTTTAGTTGTCTTTGGACAAACTCCAACAACTAGCAAAATGCGATACATGACACCAATATTGAATCAAGATGATAATTTTATTACATATTCTTGTATATTCATATGTCCAGACCGGTTTCGGCTTCCCAGCCTTCCTCAATGGATAGAAACATTTTTTTTCAAAAACATAAGATAATCACAAGCATTTATATTGTTTCCTAACCAATGGAAACAATGGTATAGCCCAACCTAGTGGTTGGAATGTTTTGACACACATAATGAACTGCACCATAATAGGTTGAAACTAACAATTCTAGTATACATATATAAAACTGTTTACATTGAGATGCCCAACAAAATCAGTTATATCCCTCGACACATTGTAAGTAAAAAAATATATATAGGGGAAATAGGCCTTGAATTTTATGGAAATTTGAGTAACATATCCTATTTATGAACCCTTATATTTCCACCTTCACAATCTATTTACATTGGGTCTATAACTAGTTCAATATATCATGCTAACCAATGCATGTTATATAACTTGTGTATATATGTATATATATAAAAAATTATATACATATGCTGAAATATCTGAGCAACAACAGAAAAACTGTTCATCCTACAAAAATCTCTAGAATGTAATAAACCTAGAGTTCATAACATATTTAATTAAAATATTCTCATATGTTAAGTGTCAACATTTATATCTGCTCCACAATATTCAAATGTGTATATATTTATAATGAAATAGTTATAACCCATATAAATGTCTTACAGTACATGATCAACAACTTCTTGAATGTACAATATTGGGAAATAAGATAGAGGACATAATATCAAAGTCAGATCTGAAGGTTTAGTTGTCTTTGGAGCCATGCCCAGTAGAACTGATGGATCAGACCTTTTATTTGGCTCTTTCTCCTGGTGTTTCACAAATTTTCTCTTGGGACACACCCTTATCTTTTTCCTTGTCCATTTCTTTGAACTCTTCTCCATTATTTTTCCCCTGATTTTCTGTTAGAGGGAGTAGAGGAAGAAGATTGTGAGTAGTTACCCTCCACATGGTGGCATGGAGAAACTCCTTTAATGTCAGTTTGACTCTCAGTCAGAAAGAACTGTGGCACCGAATGTGGAGCACACAAAAAAATCTTCATCAAGATGTGTGGTCTCCAAACAATACAACACTTGGTGTCTGTGTGCCCCGTTAGGGAATCATGTGCCCACAAGAAATACACTTTTTAAAGCAGGAGGCCTTGTCAGACATGATAACTAAGAATAAAGTACACAAAAGCAGTAACAAAAATCACAGAAAATAATGAATTATTTTGAAATTCCTAAAAATTAAAACCCAGCAACCAACCTCAACAAAGATGGTTTCAAAAGCAATATATGCAGAAAAAAAGAAAAGATATACAAAAGCACTACTTTTTTTTTTTTTAGGGGGAAAGATAAGACTAGACTGAAGAAAAAATTTCCTCTAAGGGGGAAAGAGTTGTAACCACTATGCAGGGAATAAGTTGTGAGAAAAAGCTTAAAGACTATCTGATGAAAAAACACAGAGCAAAAGAAACCAAATCTGTAGTGTTTGAGTGGCAAATGAGATCTGAGGTATTCAGATGACAGAAGGGGATTGTGGGTAGGTGGAGGAGCCTGAGCTTTGAATCCAAAAGTCTAGAGCTGCTAGTGCCAGATCCTTATGGACAAGATAGACTCATCAGCTGAGGATGGACGTAAGAGACGTAAAAGACCATATTGGATAAACATACATATATATATATATATATATATATATATATAAAAATGTGTGTGTGTGTGTGTGTGTGTGTGTGTGTGTATACACACACACTATCTAACACTAGAGGAGTGGTTTCCAGCTCTGAAACAGTAATTGTATTAGCCGTTTTGGGCTGATTTCTATCCCTTTCAACTTTCTGGCTTAAAAACATGTGTGTTTGTGTGTTTTCCACATTGTGCAGCGCGGTGGGGCTACGGTTAAACTATTCCAGGTGCCAGAACGTCTGCTCTTCAAAATTTCCCTTAGAACTAGCTGATTTCTCAGTAGTAGCACTAAAATCTGAACCCTTGTGTCTAGCACTTTCTCTAGAACATGCTGGAAAGCACTAGGAAGCCTTAAACTGATACAAGCACGCAACTCTCCTTGTTAATAAGGAGAAATTAATTGTAGGCACTAAACAGCCTATAATTGCAAAGTACCTTGCAAAGGTAAGGGAAAACAGCTTTTGTACTTTACAAAAAAAGCACCTAAACAGGCATGTCCAAGGGTCAGCTTCCGGTGATTTCTCCTGTCCACCTGGTGAATCTGGTCATACTGGGGCAACGCAGCAACTGCCTCATGTACACAGACAACCCTCTCCTCCTGCCACCCAACACTACAACCTGCGAAAGATGCACTTACATATCCAAACTGGAAGCAAAGCTCTCTCCGGCCAAGATTGTGTTAGACAGTCAAGAGGAGAATGTTAACACCTGCACTACACCTCAAGCAACACACAGC
The DNA here is from genome assembly GCF_019279795.1 of Protopterus annectens. Lineage (NCBI taxonomy): Eukaryota > Metazoa > Chordata > Ceratodontiformes > Protopteridae > Protopterus > Protopterus annectens. Next base: position 262,418,775 of record NC_056751.1, on the reverse strand, counting down.
CCTTCAAAACCCACACCATCAAAGCCCACGCATAGCAACATTAAACCCACATATGCGGAGGCCCTTAACATTAACCTGCCCAAGCAACAAGGACCTCCGAAGCTAAAATGCAAACAAACACCAGTCACAACCAAAGTGATACATAGCTCACAACACCAGTGTGCCACCCAACAACAGCCCCTTAGGCAAGACATCGTACCCAACACATTAGTCATAGGTGACTCTATAGTCAGGCACACTGATGTCCCACTCACCAGGTTGAACAAGAAGAAAATTACAGTCAGCTGCTTGCCGGGTGCCAGGATCCACCACATAACGCATGCACTCAAGTCATTCCACAACAAGTACAAATACAACTCTGTCATTGTCCATGTTGGAGTGAATGACTTGAGACATACCTCCCTGGACTACATGAAAAGAGACATGGAAGAGATCTCGGATCATGTGACCCAGGCATGTATGACCCTAGCCCTGAGTAGCATCGTGCCTTCGCCAAGAAAGATACTACAGTATACGGACAAAATGACTGACTTTAACAATTGGCTAAGCTTCCGGTGTCATTCAAAGGGGATCCAGTATCTGTCTGCCTGGGACGACATGATCGACAAGCCACGGTGCTTTGCCAGAGATGGTTTGCACCTGTCACCCCTGGGATTCAGGTTACTAGCTAAAGCTCTTGCCACTCCTATAGTGCCTTTTTAGGCAAGGTTCAAAGGACAAAACCACCACCGTAACAGATACAAGCATGCAAAATCTGAAGGTAATGCTACTCAGTGATAGAAGTCTAAACCTCAAAATGCACTCACTCAAGGCACTCCTCGATATCTGTGCAGTAACTGAGACCTGGTTCAAGGTTCAAGAGAGCACCCCTGCAATACCAAGCTATAACTCTTACTACACTTTTTGGCTACCAAACCAAGACCGAAACACTAAAGGTGGAGGGTTGTCCATATTCACCAAGGATGTTCTCATCTCCAGGCTAGTTGCGCAACACAATGCATCTGAAATTCTCCAGGTGCAACTAACACTAGGTAAGGCTGCAATCCAAACTGTAGTTTGCTACAGATCCCCCACCATGCCCCAAGATTCTCACTACACCTTTCCAAACATACTGAAAAATATTAAGATACAACCAAACACCCTAATACTGGGTGATTTCAACTACCCTGCCATTAACTGGGAAAACTACTCGGGTATCAACACCTTTTCCCAATGGTTCTTGGAATTCATAAATTCCAACGCCCTGGATCAACTAATCCATTGTTCCACCAGGGGCTCCAATATCGTAGACCTGGTCATTATCAGCATAGGAGAAAGATGCTCCACACCATTGGTCACCCCCTCATTGGCAAACACCAATAAACGTCCACAAACTAGAAAAAGAGTTGAAACACCGAAAAACCAGACAACGGATGTCCAAACCTCCTGGGGTTTAAGTGTCCAAAGGTAGATGAAAACAGTAAGTCGGAACTTCGACTTGTAACCCAAGCCAGCACTCGGAAGCCAAAATAAAACCAAAGTGCGTGTTTTAATGTCCAAAACTAGTTAAAAACAATTGGTTGCAATTACAACTTGTAAAAGAAACAAAACCAAGTACATGTCACCCCCTCATTGGTCAGGTCTGACCATAAGCTAATCACCCTTGACATCCACATCCCAACCCACCCCCCAGTAAGGAAACCTCCATAAAAAAAACTTCTCCAAAACAACCTCCATGCTACTCAAGTCAGAAGTGACAAACTTCATGAATCCCATGCAGACGACAGCTGAAAGTTCAACTGCTGAATCCTACACTAAGGCACTGTATGAGCGCATCCATTTGTGCATGAATCGTGCCATCCCAAATAGAACCAAGATGCTCTCCTCCAAAAAAAGGAAGCCAATCTAGTGGTCCCCTGCCATAAACAAACTATACAACAGAAGGAAGAAACTGTTGCAGAAAAGAGGAAAATCCCAGGGTGCAAAAAACTCCCTTACCAGCCTCAGTAAGAAGCTGAGATCCCTCATAAAATCCTCCAAAGCTAGTTACAAAAATAAAATTGCCAAAGATTCCAAAGACAACCACAAGGCATTCTATAGTTATGTCAAGAATATAAATGGCAATGCTCAGATCTGCTCTGAGCTACAACAGAATGGCATTAAATATACTGATGAATGAAACCAAAAAAAAGGCTCTGTGGAATAATTCCAAACACTAGAATAAATCAACCGTTTAATGAAGCGCTTTTCGTCACCTACTGTGAAGTAACTTCTTCAGATACATAACAAGTGAATGAAAGCAGTTATATAACAACACTAATCACATGATCTACGTGAAAGTTGTATCAATACATCAAAAAATAGTGCTGAAATAAAACTTTTTAAAATATTCACTTTAAATACTAAGTTGCATAATTTAATCTGTTTGTTCCTATATTATTGTAAATAAAATTTCATTTAAGTTTTGTCACCCACCTATATTAATAAAACTTAGTGCAAAATATATATATTTTTTTAAAAACATTTTTAACCTTTTTCCAACATTTTTAAACATAACTTTGTTAAAAGCACCGACCAACAATAATATAAAGGAGTAGTTGAATAAAGATTATTTTATGTATGTATAACTGAGAAAATGAAAAACGTTACCTATCCAAACTTTTAAGTTTAAGAAGACACGCTATGTTAAATATACTGACCCCAAGGATATTGCCAATATCCTGGCAGATCGATTTAATGCCAACTTCATCCCCCCTCTCCCCTAAAGGGCCCATTTCAATATCAAAAGATTGCCAAATTCCGGTAATCACGGCCACACTGGTAGAAACCGCACTCTCCAAAGCTAAGCATACAGCATCCATGGGACCAGATGACATCCCGGGCTGTGTACTACACGAACTACAAAATGAACTGGCATCTCACCTAAGTGTCATGTTTAATCATAGCCTCACCTCAGGCTTCATGCCCACTGAGTGGCACACAGCTAAAGTTATCTCACTCCACAAGGGAGGATCCACCTTGGATCCCAGGAACTACCGTCCCATCAGTCTGACAAGCCTGATCTGTAAGGGCATGGAACACATTATCCACATTATCATGGAACTTACAAACAAAGACATTGGCAACCTTCAAACAATGGACCCCACCCAGTTTGGGTTTGTGAAGGGTTGATCCTGTCTCCTGAACCTGATTTACTTCTTCAAATCAGTCTCCAGAACTGTGGACAAGGGTAAGGTGGTCCACACAGCCTATCTGGACTTCGCCAAGGCATTTAAAACCATCCCCCACTCTGGAATCATATTGATAAACTTACTAAGCTGGGCATAAATCCCTACATCACTCGATGGGCTGCCAACTGGCTTACTGACAGAACCCAGACGGTAAAAGTAGCCGACTCCAAATCCAGCTCCAGACAAGTGACAAGTGGAGTACGTCATGGTTCAGTTCTGGGACAACTCTTGTTTGGCATCTACTTCTCTGAAGTACAGGCCAACACTAAGAGACTCTGGCTAACAAAGTTTGCAAATGACTGCAAACTGGGAGCCATTATTGAATCCCCAAATTATGTGGATATTCTACAAAAGGGCCTAACAGAAACAGATGCTTGGTGCCAGAGCCATGGGCTCAAGCTTAATTCCAAGAAATGTATAGTTATCCCCTTTGGGAAAAAACATGTACCCATGAATTACCACATAGGTGGCAGTACACTAAACACCGAAAGTGTAATGAGAGACTTAGGGACACAGGTGGACAGTGATCTCACCTTCGATAACCACATCACCACAACAGTCAGGAAATCCTTCTATGTGGCACACCTCATCACTAAGGGCTTTTCATCCAGAAAAAAGGAGGTCATTGTCCCACTGTACCCATCCCTCATTAGACCCATTATAGAGTACAATACCCCATTTGGTATGTACCTCACAAGATATCTGCAACAGCTGGAAAGGCCGCAGAAATACTTCACTAAAAGAATCACAGGCCTAAAGCACATGCCCTATGCTGACCATCTAAAAAAACTCCAGCTATACTCTGGCATATCGTTTACTCAGAGGCGATCTCTGCTTAACATACAAGGCCATGTCAAACCCTGAGCTGTTGGACATGCTCCACTTAAACAAATCCCAATCTCTCAGAGCCACACACTCCAGGGATCTAAACCTTGTCATCACAATGAACAAAACATGCAGGAGGGATAGGTTCCTGACCCAGAGACTCCCCATACTCTGGAACAGACTGCCCATACATGTCAAGCAGAGCACCTCTTTGGCCCTCTTCAAAAGGAACCTTGACGATTGGATGGGAGATAGGAAATTCACCCCGGGGATTACAATAGTCACCCTGCTAGACAGGGGTCCAGGGAAGTAAATATTGTGGGAAGAAATATCCAGGGAATTGTTGTGTCTAGGCTTGTATAGGCCCTAGGGCCAATAGCCCAGTACCAACCTATGAACCTATTAACATACATATATATATATATATATATATATATATATATATATGTGTGTGTGTGTGTGTGTGTGTGTGTGTGTGTGTGTGTGTATATATATATATATATATATATATATATATATATATATATATATATATATATGTATATACAAGCACACACACACACACCCATATATGCATGTATGTATACATATACGTTCATAGGTTCATAGGTAAGTACTAGGCTATCTGTCCAAGGGCATTTATAAGCTTAGCCAGAGTGTGTTGGCTTTCGCCACCCCCTTAGATTAGTTCCCTGTGCCTCTGACCAGCAGAGCCATTAGCTCCTTGCGCCTCTGTCCAGCAGAGCCACTGCAGTGATCCCCGGGGTAAATTTTCTGTTTCCCATCCACCCGTCAAGGTTTCTCTTGAAGAGTGCTAGTGAGGGGCTCTGCCTGATGTATATTGGAATCTTATTCCAAAGCATGGGGAGTCTCTGGGTCAGGAATGTATCCCTCCAGTACGTCCTATTTATCGCTGTGGTAAGGTTTATATCCCTAGAGCATGTGGCTCTCAGGGATTTGTTTATTTTTTTAGGTGGAGCATATCCATCAATTCTGGGTTGGACATGGCCTTGTATGTCAAGCAGAGATCACCTCTGAGTAAGCGGTATGCAACCGAGTACAGCTGGAGTTTCTTTAGTCGGGCTGCATAGGTCATTTGTTTGAGGCCAGTAATCCTCTTGGTGAGGTACTTTTGTGGTCTTTCCAGCTGTTGCAAGTGTCTTGTAAGGTACATCCCAAATGGGGCGTTGTATTCTATAATGGGTCTAATAAGTGATGAGTAGAGAGGCACAATAACCTCCTCTCTTCTGGATGAGAACCCTTTTGAGATTAGGTGGGCCATGTAGAAGGATTTTCTAACCACCTTGGCAATATGATTATCAAAGGAGAGATTGCTATCTACTTGGGTCCCCAGATCCCTTATTACTTTTTCTGTATTTAGGGGACTACCACCTATGTGGTAGTTCATGGATACTCTGTTTTTTCCAAAGGGGATGACTATGCACTTTTTGGCATTCAGCTTGAGGCCATGATTTTGACACCAGGTATTCTTCTCAATGAGACCCTTCTGGAGAGTGTCTGTATCAGCCGGAGAATCAATTATGGCCCCTAGTTTGCAGTCATCTGCGAACTTGGTCAGCCAAAGTCCTCCTGCACTTGCCTGCACCTCTGAGAAATATATACTGAACAGGAAGGGTCCTAGTACTGAGTCCTGGGGGATGCCACTTGTAACCGGTTTAGAGTCGGACCCAGAGTCTGCAACTCTCACCATGTGGGTTCTGTCCGTGAGCCAATTTGCAACCCATCTCGTGACGTAGGGGTTAATGTTCAGGTTGATGAGTTTGTGTATAATACCAGAATGGGGAATGGTGTCGAAAGCCTTTGCGAGGTGTAGGTAGGCTGTGTGGACCTCCTTACCCTCATCTAATGCCTTGGTAACTGTCTCAAAGAAGTCCACCAGGTTTAGGAGGCATGATCTGCCCTTAACAAAGCCAGACTGGGTGGGGTCCAAAGTTTGGAGATTCCCAATGTCTCTGTTAATGAGTTCCATGATGATGCGCTCCATAGCCTTGGAGACTAGGCTAGTCAGGCTTATAGGGCGACAGTTCTCAGGGTCCGTTGTGGCACCACCTTTGTGGAGTGGGATAACTGTTGCTGTGTGCCACTCGGTGGGTACGTAGCCTGTACAGAGGCTGAGTCTGAACAGTGTGTTTAGATGAGGGGTTAGTTCATTTTGGAGCTCTTGTAAGACACAGCCTGGGACACCATCCAGTCCCATTGAGGCTGTATTTTTGGCTTTGGATAGGGCTGTTTTAAACTGTGTGTCCGTGATTGCCGGGGCCTTACATTCTTCTGGTATGGTTATGGGCCCTTTAGGGGGTGAGAGGGGTGTGAAGTTTGCACTAAACCTGTCTGCCAAAATGTTGGCAATATCAGTCGGTTCAGTGTATTTTGTGCCATTCTGCACCAACTCAGAGCAGATCTGAGAGTTTCCACTTAGGTTCTTGACATAGCTAAAGAACGCTTTGTGGTTATCTTTGGAGTCCTTGACAATTTTTTTTTCGAAGCTAGCCTTTGATGACTTAATGAGGGATCATAGTTTCTTGCTGATACTGATCAGGGATATCTTTCCTTCTAGGAATTTTGCTCTTATCTGTACTAGTTTCTTCCTTCTATTGTAGAGCCTGTTTATGACAGGGGTCCGTCAGACTGATTTCCTTTTCTTGGAGGAGTGAGTCTTGGTTTTACTTGGGATAGCACGATCCATGCATTCCTGCAGATGATCATAGAGTGCCTTTGTATAGGTTTCAGCAGCTTGGACAGCATTGTCCATTGGCGTGGGGGCTGTGAACTTTTCCACCTCGGTCTTAAGCAACTTGAAGTTTGCTTTTGAAAAGTTTTTTACGATGGTTTCCTTGATTGGGGTTGGGGGCGGAATGTGAATATCTAGAGTGATTGGTCTATGGTCTGATCTAACCAGCGAGGGGTTGACGTCAGGTGTGGAACAGCGGTCGCCCATGTTGGCGATGACCAGGTCCAATATGTTGTTCCCTCTGGTAGGGGTGTTGACCAGTTGATCCAGGGCATTCGAGTTTATAAATTCTAGGAAGCGTTGGGCAAGGGAGTTAGTACTTGAGTAGTTCTCCTGGTTAATGTTTGGGTAGCTGAAATCACACAGAATTAGGGTGCTTGGTAGGAGCTTCATATTTCCCAGTGTCTCCAGAAATGCGGAATGGAGGTCCTGGGTCATGATGGGTGATCTGCAGCAAACTACAATTTGGATTGTAGTTTTGCCCGTTGTTAATTGCACTTGGATGATTTCTGATGCATCGTGCTGCGCCACTAACCTGGAGGTGTGAGTATCCTTGATGAATATGGATACACCCCCGCGTTTTGTGTTTCGGTCCGGGTTCTGTGGCCGAAAGGTATGGTATGAATTATAGCCTGGTAGTGCTGCAGTGCTCTCTGAAACCTTAAACCAGGTTTCTGTTACTGCACAGATATCAATGTTCTCCATACTGAGGAGTGCCTCGAGTGCGTGCATTCTGAGGTTTAGACTGGCTATCAGTAGCATTACCCTCAGTTTTTAGTTACTTATGCTATTTACGGTGGTGGGTTTGTCTTTTGAGCCTTGCCTAAAAAAGGCACTATGGGGGCAACAAGAACCTTTGCCGGTATTCAAAAGCCTAAGGGTGACAGGTGCAAGCCATCTCTTGTGAAGCAACGTGACTTGTTCAGCATGTCATCCCAGGCAGACAGATACTAGATCCCCTTTGAATGACACCAGAAACTTAGCCGATCGTTGAAGTTGATCATTTTTTCTTTATACTGTGGCATCATTCTTGGTGAGGGTAGGATGCTACTCAAGGTCAGGGTCATACCTGCCTGGGCTACATGATCAGAGAGCTCTTCCATGTCTTTTTTCATGTAGTCCAGGGAGGTACGTCTCAGGCCATTCACAGCAACATGTACAATGATAGAGTCATATTTGTACTTGTTCTGAAGTGACCTGAGTTCTTGTGTTATGTGGTGGACCCTGGCGCCCGACAGGCAGCTAACTGTAACCTTCTCCTTGTCCAGCCTAGTTAGTGGGACATCAGTGTGCCTGACTATAGAGTCGCCTATCACTAGTGTGTTGGGTGTGTTATTTTGCCTTAAGGGCTGTGATTGCGTGGCACACTGATTATGTGAAGTATGTGTTTCATGGTTGATGATGGGTTGTGGATGTTGCTTGGATGTCTGCTTTGGAGGTCTCTGTTGCTTTTGCAGATTTTTATTTAGAGCCTCTGAGTATGTTTTCATGTATTTATGTGTGTTATTTGACTGTGTTGGCTTGTTAGGTCTATGTGAGACTGGTGGTGTGTTGCAAGCATTACCCTTCTCCTCTTGACAGTCAGTTACAGTCTGGGGTTGAGAGAGCTTAGCCTCCAGTCTGGCTGTATAATTGCATCTCTCACATATATTAGTGTTTGGTGGTAGGAGGAGAGGGTTGTCTGTGTACATGAGGCAGTTGTAACATTGCCTCAAAATGCCCAGATTCACCAGTTGGACTGGAGAGTACACCGGAAACTGCCATTTGGACATGCCTGAATAGGTAGAGTGAGCTGTTTTTCTGGTTGACTGGTGTGGACAAATAGACAGCCTTGTGCTTTTGGACAGTATAAGGGGGGGGCTAGTGCTAGGGGTATTTAGTGCTTGTTATGAGTTTTAAGCAAGTGCTGGGCTGTAAAATTAATGGTTTGAGTGCTAAAGTTGAAGGTTTGTCTAGTTCCAAGTGAAAAACTGAAGAGTAGACTACGTGGAGTCGGGAATAGTTTAACCCTAGCTAACCGGCGCTGCCTGACACACAAAACCGCGCAAATGCATTTTTTATATCAGAAAGATTAAAGCGATGGAAATTAGCCCAAAATGGTCAATAAAACTACAGTTTCTGGGCAGAAACCACTCCTCCAAGGGCAGGTAGGCTGTTCAGAGCTCCTTACTCTCACTGGTGAACAAAGAAACTTCCTTTTTGCCCAAGTAAGGTATGGCCAAATACAGAAGCTTAAACACAGTCCAGGTATCAGCAGGTGTCTGAAATTAGAAGTTATGTACTCACCATAACGTTCCATCTGAGTAGGTGTATTCATTTGTCTGCAACCTGTGGGTTATGGATCCGACATCGGATCCGAACCGGCATGGTTTACCAGCTATGGATCCAAGCTCTCAGCTCCTCCCCACACCCATAATGCCCTGCTCTCCCTACATGACCTCAGATCGAGTTTGCCAACAGCATAAACACCCTGAAAAGGGTAACACAACATATGCAGGAAACTGAAAGGCCAGGGGGATAGGAGGGTGGGATGTTTGCAGACAAATGAATACACCTACTCAGATGGAACGTTATGGTGAGTACATAACTTCTAAATCTGAAGTAGGAGATTCATTTGTCTGCAACCTGTGGGACAGAGTCCCCAGCTACTTGAATCTTGGGTGGCCATCATGGAAGGATATTCCGGAGCACCGCGGAGCCAAAGGATGCTCTACCTCTAGATGCAAGATCCAACTTGTAGTGGGAAATAAAAGTATGAGATGAAGCCCACGTGGCTGCTGCACAAATATCATCTAGAGGAATCCTAGCCTTAAAGACGGCCGAGGTAGAGACTGACCGGGTTGAATGGGCATGTACACCCTCCGGTGCGGGCCTTCCCGAAGCTTGATAAGCTAGTAAGATACATTGTGAAATCCAGCGAGATAATGAGACTTTGGAAATTGGCTTGCCCAAATTAAATTTAGCAAAGGAAATGAACAACTAGTCGGATTGCCTATGACCAGCAGTCCTGTTTAGATAAAATCTAAGTTGCCTGTGAACGTCTAAGGAGTGAAGCTTGTACTCACCCTTGTTTTGATATTTGGGGAAGAAAACAGGGAGGTTAATGGATTGATTAATGTTTGCTTCAGAAGCTACCTTAGGAAGAAAGGACGGGCTGGTCCTGAGGAAAACACGGTCCGGATGAAAGACCAAGTACGGAGGTTTAGCTGATAATGCTTGAAGCTCTGAGACTCTCTTGGCCGAAGTAATGGCTACTAAGAAGGCAGTCTTGAAGGATAAGAATTTCAGATCTACAGTAGCCGCAGGTTCGAAGGGGGGAGCGGTCAAGGCCTGAAGAACTAAGGAAAGGTCCCAAGGAGGAACCGCTTGCTTTATAGGGGGCCTGAGAAGAAATGTACCTTTAAGGAAAATCTTACACAATTTGGCAGACATCAGTGGACTGGAGTCATGACCAATGTGATAATGAGAAATTGCTGCAAGCTGTACTTTGACCATGGAACTGCTGGCACCATCATTAAAAAGAGTGGTTAAGAAGTCAAGCACCAAAGGGAGAGGAACTGTGAAGGGGTTTAGGCCTTGCCGTTCCGCCCACAAAGAGAACTGCTTCCACTTGCTACGGTAGACTTTCCTAGTGGATGGCTTGTGAGCTGCCACCAGGATGGCCTTAACAGGGGACGAAATACCGGGAGTCCTGATCAGGAGTGGAACTGGAGCAGCCAAGCGGTCAGCTTGAGGTTGTCCAGGTTCGGAGGAGATAGATGGGATGGATGAGAAATCAGATCCAGAATGGGATCTAGAATCCAAGGAGGATTCACTGAGTGAGACCTTAGGAAGGGGAACCAGATCTGTCGAGGCCAAAAGGGAGCAATGAGGATCATTCTGCACCCCAACCGAGAGGCTTTCTGAAGAACTTGGAGCATCAGAGGCAAAGGGGGATAAGCATAAAGAAGACCGGGTGGCCAAGCATGCACCAGAGCGTCTCTTGGAGAACCTCCGGGAGGAGGTATCAGGGTGAAAAAACTGTCGCATTTGGTGTTTGAGGGAGACGCAAAAAGATCGCAACAAGGAGTGCCCCACTGTGCGAAGATGCGTTCCGCTACCTGAGTATTGAGAGACCACTCGTAGGGGGTGAGAATGGTGCGACTGAGTTTGTCCGCCAGGATGTTGGACCGACCCGGAATATGCGTTGCTATGAGAAAGCGGTTGGTGGAGATTGCCCATTCCCACACTCTCATGGCTTCTCGACAAAGGGGGTAAGACCTGGTTCCTCCCTGTTTGTTGATATACCAGACAACAGACATGTTGTCCGATTGAATCGCAATTGTTCCCAAGGGAAGAAAGGCCTGAAGTGCTAGCAACGCTAAGAGCACTGCTCTCATCTCTAGGACATTGATATGCAGCAAGGTCTCTGAATCGTCCCACGTGCCTTGGACCGTCCGGCCTGCAAAATGCCCCCCCCACCCGAGGCGGGAGGCGTCCGTGGTCACCGTGGCGAGAGGGGGAGAGGCACAAAAGGGGCAGCCTCCGTGGAGATCTGGAGAGTGTAGCCACCACAGGAGGGACCGCCTGCACGCTTTGCTGATCGCAATGGGATGATGCATAGGAAGAGCAAGATATGACCACTGAACCAAGAGAGTCCATTGAAGGATACGCATATTGAACCTGGCGAGAGGAAGAAGCGCAATCACTGCCGCCATGGACCCTAGGGCCCTCAGGACCAACTCCGCCGGAACTGAATTTGAGTGGAGAATGGCCCGCACCTGGAGCTGTAGGCTTTGCACTCTGTCCGCTGTGAGGAAGGCTCTCAGTCTCCTCGTGTCTAACCTGGCACCTATAAAATCTATGAGCTGAGTGGGTGCTAGGTTGGATTTTTTTGTGTTTGTCGTGATGCCCAGGCATGGAGCAAGATGGAGAAAGGAGTCTCGCGCCAAGAGAAGTAGATGCCTTGTTGGGGTGGTGAGAAGCCAGTCATCCAGGTAAGGAAAGACCTGCACCCCCTGAAGCCTCAGGTGGGCCGCTACCACTGCTAATACTTTGGTGAACACCCTGGGGGCTGTGGTGAGACCAAAGGGAAGGACCCGGAATTGGTAGTAACTGGCTCCCAGCTGGAAGCGGAGAAACCTCCTGGAGCGCCTGTCCATTAGTATGTGGTAGTACGCATCCTTGAGGTCTATGGAGCACATCCAGTGATTTTCTCCCAGAAGGGGGAGAATAGACTGCAACGTGACCATTCGGAACTTCTCCTTGGGAACTGCCAGGTTCAAGAGTGAAAGGTCTAAAATTGGTCTTAGATCCCCCGTCTTTTTTGGCACTAAAAACAACCTGGAGTAGAACCCTGATCCGATCTGGTCTGGGGGGACGGGCTGGATGGCTCTTTTCTTTAGCAGATGGCCAATTTCTGCCAAAGCGGCCTCCCACTGACCGGGTGGAACGTCGGGGATGGACTTCAATTTTGGTAAGTGAAGAAAGGGGATACGGTATCCTCTGGATATAATCTGGAGAACCCAGCGGTCTGATGTTATGGACTCCCATGCTGCTAGGTGCTCCGAAAAACGTCCCCCGACTGCCTCCAGAGTGGAGCAGCTGGGCAACCCCTCAGGGCTGCTGCGCGGGCCGTTCAGAGAAGGGTTCTCTGGACCCGAAGTTCCTAGGAGCCCCTCTGCCCCTAGGGCGGCGTCCTCCCTGTCCTCCTCTGCCACGGAAGGACTGGTTGTCCGGAGCAGGCTGGGATTGCTGCGACTTCTGGAACCACATCTTCTTCTGACCCTTTTGGTTCCTAGAATAGGGCCTCTGGGGTGCAGAGAAGCGGATTCCGACGGCAGACAGCGACTTCCCGTCCTTCTCGCTCTGGGTCAAAGTGTCGCGAACAGTTTTGCCAAAGAGGGCAGAACCATCGAAGGGGGGGTTCGCAAATGACGCCTTGAAGGGCTCTGAGAAATCGCAATGACGGAGCCAGGCCTGACGTCTAGTAACTAAGCCTGCCCCTGCGGCTCTAGCGGCACCTTCCGTAGCATGGGACAGTAGCCGCATAGAGGTATTAGTGACGGACCTGAGAGTGGCCATGCGGGTGGAGTGCAGCACTTTGTCCTCCTCTGACATGGACTCTGGGGGGATGCAGCGTATTCTTTTATAAGATCGTGCTGCATCCTAATCACGTGTGCCAGATAGTTCAGCGCCCTCACAGAGAAGGTCGCTGAACTAAACATCCGCTTCCACAAGCGGTCCATCATCTGAGACTCCTTGCTCGGGGGATAGACTGAGGGACTCTCCTGAGCAAGTTCCCTCTTGGTGGCCACCGCTGTCAACAAGGCATCTACCGGAGGCCCCTTACTCCAATGGGCACGGTCAGCTGGGGGACTGAGAATATGGTCGGGCCTTTTTGGGATTGGCTCCACGGTGTCCGGTTCCTTCCACGCCCTGGTGGTAATGAGGTCCACCAGGGGGTCGGCAGGAGCGGACACCCAAGAGGTAGACGGGCCCGCTTCAAATGCCTCCAAGAACACGGACTCGTCCGAGGAAGACTTGGGGGCAGACCCCCCCCCCTTATGCGGAGCATTTCCATGATGTCTCCAAATGAGACATCCTCGGGGGGTGACCTTGGGGAGCCTTCCCCTTCCTCCAAATCCATGTCTTCTGTGAGAGACTCGGGGGAGTCAATGTGCCTCCTTTTGCACGTATGTTTGCGGGGAACATCCTCCGGGGGGCTGTCAGAGGACTCCTCGCAAACAGTGACCTGTTCCAGGGGAACAGCTTGGGGCAAAGGAGCGGGCTGTCCCAAGGGCCGGATGGTGGAAGCCTGACCCAGTGCAGATGGAGCGCGGGACGGAGCGAAGCAAGTGCCGGGGGTCCGGAGACCCTCAACAGGGCCCTCTCCACTACATCAAAAGCCGAAGGGGAGCCGACCTCGACCAAAGGATCTGACAATCGGCTCCCCCTCGGATCCGAGGAGTGGATCGGAGCTGGCGCCGAAGCGCTCGGATCCGAAGGGACAGTGCGCTCCGACACAGACGGCGCCAAAGGAGCACTGATCCCCCCGGATCCGAAGCTTGGATCCAGGCTCCGAGAGGTCGGATCCGAAGCACTCGAGGGCAGGGTCGGATCCGAAGTACCAAGTACTATCGGCGCCGACCCACCCCCGGCTCCGAAGCTGCTCGGCTCCAACGGCTCCGAGCCCGGGTAGCGGGTCGGAGAAGGAGCAATTGGCTTAAAGAAAGGGGTCGAGCACCCCCCCAGAGGGGGGGGAGGCAAGAGCACTCCCATCTGCATCTGGGCCTGGATGAACCTTCTCATCATCCGGTCCAGATCAGCGTCTGACAGGCTATATGTCGATCTCGACGAGGCTACCGAGGTAGGCCTAGAGTGCCTCCTGGATAGCCTCGTCGGAGATCGGGTCTCCTCCTCCTCGGGTCCCGGTGAGAAACACACAGGTGACCGGAGCCGAGGAGGGGGAGAACCAGCAGACAAGGAGGCCGGAGGAGAAGCCCGCTTGGCTGGCGGGGCCGAAACAGAGGCCTCGGCCCGCCGCTTATGGTGCTTCTCCCTCCGGTCCTTCTTTCTTGCTTCCCACTCCTCCGAACCACTACAAGGAGGTTGAGTCCCAGGAGGAGGAGGGGGAGCCGGAGAGGAGACAACCGTAGAAACGGTTACCCCCGAAGGAGCGGAGGCCGGAGCCGAGTCCGGTGGCAAAAGACCCGCCAAGACAAGCTTGGACCTCCGCTCCTTCAATGCCCTGGGGTTGAACCCTGCACAAATGGAACATCCAGAAGTGAGGTGTTCAACCCCAAGGCATCTAACGCACCGAGTGTGGCCATCAGCCGGGGAAAGCTTATGGCCACACTCGGAGCACTTAGAGAACACAGCTTTGGGTTGTTCAGACATCCCAAGTACCAAAAAAAAGTTACTTAAACTAAGTTGGTAAAAGTAAAGTAACTAAAGCACACAACAGGCCCAAACACACACTACGCTACCAGCGAGGGGAGGGAAGGTAAAAATTAAATTTAAAACACTAAAAGTATAATACAGTAATAGGGAAACCTAAACTTTCACACAACTTTCACACAAAAATACAATTTTTAAACTCCTAAATACTGAAAAAGAGCACTTAGCTGAAGAGCTTGGAAACGCAAATCTGGTCACCAGCGTGGCAAACAAGATCTGAGGTCATGTAGGGAGAGCAGGGCATTATGGGTGAGGGGAGGAGCTGAGAGCTTGGATCCATAGCTGGTAAACCATGCCGGTTCGGATCTGATGTCGGATCCATAACCCACAGGTTGCAGACAAATGAATCTCCTACTTCAGATCTGGACTTTTCTAGCTTAGTAAGGCGGGAAAATAGCAAGATTTTTTTTGTTTTTTTTTTCAAGAAAACAGTAGAAACAAATGCAAAAACACTTTTATAGTGCAGTAATGGCTGTCGCACTTGCGTGGGAAGCCAGTAAAAGTTAAAAATACAATTTACAACAAAAAACTAATTTTAAAGTGCAAGCATAAATAAATGCAATTTCAGTGTAAAATGAGCATTTTGAGAAGCAATAAATGCCAGGAAACAAGCATTTAGTTGGAAATAGCAATAAGCAACTAGAAAAACCAAAAAAAGGTACTTAAACATTCCAAAGTCTCTCCTTTTGTCTCTCTGGTGTTGTAGGTCTCTGCAGGACACTTGGGCAGGATCTGCTGAGCTTATACAAACACAAAAACCGCGCAAATGCAGTTTTTATATCAGAAAGATTAAAGAGATAAAAATTAGCCCACAATGGCCAATAAAACTACAGTTTCTGGGCAGAAACCACTCCTCCAAGGGCAGGTAGGTTATTCAGAGCTCCCCACTTTCACTGGTGAACAAAGAAACTTTTTTTTTGCCCAAGTAAGGTATGGCCAAACACTGAAGCTTAAACACAGTCCAGGCATCGGTAGGTATCTGAAACTGGACTTTTCTAGCTTAGTAAGGTGGGAAAATAGCAATATTTTTTTTGTTTTTTTTCAAGAAAACAGTAGAAACAAATGCAAAAACAAATGCAATATTTACAGAATATCTATAAAACACACACACTACATTTTCCAATAAACAAAGCACCTTCCAGTAGAGACTAGCATATGATGATCTTCACAAAAATTCAGTCAGGCTCAACGGCATATTCATAACTGTTTTAAAAATAGGGAATAAGTGATGGGAGAGCATTTAAAGCATTTTATAAACAGTTGGTGAGAATAAACAGAAATATGAACTTAGAACCTTATCTGAGAGGCATATATATGTTACAGGAGTTGGTCTAAGTGCAGTTGGTAATTCTCATTAGTAGGCCTTGTATGTGACATGAAATAATAACCTGAGAAAAGTAGCAAGCCCTATCACAAAGGATTTTAAGGAAACAGTGGATCAGAGTACAAAAATCTCTGAATAGCATTGCGGAAAGACTGTTTTAAGATATATTTAGTGCCTGAAGCACAAGCAGCAGAAATATATATTCATTTATTTTTGTATTAGAGTGGAATAGGTGTTTGTTATACAAAATTTGGTATGTACTGTAACAAGCAGGCTTCTTTAAGGAATGGTGTGCAGTGTATCACCTTGAACTTCAGTAGATGGCATGTCTATAGTAAGCAAACTTTATTTATGTGTGTATTTATTTAGTCGCACTAAATACATACATAAATAAAGTTTGTTTACTATATGTATTTATTTAGTCCCACTATACTGCGGTGGTGGTGCTGCGGTAGCGTTGTCGCCTCACAGCAAGACGTTGTCCCGTTCGATTCTCAGCTAGAGTGTCTTCTGTGTAGAGACATGCATGCGTGAATGGGTGTACCTTCGTTGAAGGTTGTGCGTCAGGGCTGGCAACTCGCACATAAAAATCTACTGCCAATCATTAGTGGACCGGAGTTCTGCTGTGGCGACCCCTAATGGGGAAAAGCCGAAAGACACAACAACAACAACAACAACATTTATTTAGTTCCACTAGACTAGTAGCCTCATTTCGGAGGTAACCTGAACTGGTATTTGTATTACTGGGGAAATTTGGCCAGGTTATCAGCAAACTTCCCCTAGTTGTGGCTCGGGAGCCAACATGTAAGCATGCACATCCAGTGCATAGCACAGTGGCAGCTGGGAGGATGGTGCATGATGTGGAGAAGATGGTGGAAGGCAAGGAGGTGAATGCCAGTGCTGTAGAGTTACCAGCAAGATTGTGGAAGATTCTGAAGTTATTTTTCAGAAAAAACTTGTTTGAAACCAAAAAAGAGGAATCAACAATTGGATCTTGTGTTATTACAATCCTCCAGTCAGGATGGTTGTGGCATGATATACTGAAAGGAATGTTGTTGCAGAGTGAGCCAGTTAATGATGGAAATATAGGAAATGTTTCCAGGGGGGTAATGTTATGGATAAAATACAAAGATATGAAGCACAGTCTATCCTGAAGAATGATGGTGAAAAGGAAAGAATATACTCTGCAGAAAAAGTGAAAGCAGGCAGCAACAGAAAAAAAAAACAGAAGATAATGTGAGGAGGAAGTATGTGGTGAGGATTCAAAATAAAGAAAGAAAAGAACTGGATAGGTATTAAGTTTGGGACAACTTAATGGTTTCTTTGGATGTTGAAGCCCAGGGTGTAAAAGCTTTTATTTTTATAAACAAAGAGACATTTGGCATTATATTTGAGACTGCTTTTGCAATGGAACATTTCTTTGGGGAATATGAAATAAGAATCAGAATCCTTGGAACTTATATGCAATAAAAGCATTTAACAGGGGAAACAAAAAAGAAGATTCACGTACAATTTCGAACAGAAGTAGAAAGAGAGACTTTAAAAGGACATTTGAAATATTTATGCAAAAAAGTAATACACACTGCAAAGGTTTATGACAAAAAGGGGTGATGAACTGCGGGGATGGGAATGTAATGTCATGCTAAAGACAGAAAAGGACAAAATCATATGATATGTGGTGAAGGAAAATAAGGGTGTGGTAAAATGCTGGGGACAACCCAAAACATGTTTTGTGGAAAAAGAGGATGCTTCTTAAATAACTGTGATTAAAATTAAATGTTACATTTGTGGGGAACTGGGTCATGATACAAGAAAATGTCAACAGAAATGTTATAAATATAACAAACTTGGGCATTTATGGGTGGATTGTAAGACTGAAAATAAAGCAGAAAATACATTAGAAGTGGGGAAAATAGAAGATAATTTAGATAAAGAAGACAATTAAGGAGAAAAAAAAGAAGTGTAATGGTGGAAGGTTCTGAAATAAGTAATTAGGAAGATATCAGTTGGGAATTAGTAAAAGGAAAAAAAAGAATTCTATTGGCAAAAGGGTAAAAGATAGGAAAAGAAAAATTAATTGGATAAGTATAAAAGAAAAAAAAAGAAAGGAAATGGATGAAAAATAAAATAAGATTATAATTTCTAGAAAGATAAGGACAAGGAAAATTAATAACTTTAGAGTACTTCTGGGAACATGAATAGTATTTAGAATATAGTAAGAAGGAGAGGAGTTTTGGAATGGTGTAATAAATGTGATATAGATGTAATTGCTTTAGAAGATAATTCTTAACAAGTGAAGAAAGATTACAAACAGAAAAATTATGGACAGAAGACATAGTTTGAAACTTGGAAAATTACCAGTTTTCTGGAAAAGGAATATTTTGTAAAAATAGTTACAGTAAAATATTACTTATAACTTTAGTAAGAATGGGAAGATTAACTATTGCGGATTTAAAATGGAAAGAACAAATACATAGAATTATAGGAGTATATACTTATGTTACTTGTAAAGAAAGAGAACATTTATTTCTCCAGATTTTATAATATGTTGTGATAAATACGAATATTTGAGATTTTAATTGTGATTTAACAGTGAAACATAAAAAGAAAGGAACAGTGTAAGAGAAATGTTATGAGGTATAGTAAATTAATACTCTGGGATAAAAAATAATAGACTTACAGCAGAAGTATTTACAGAAATAAAATCAATTATTTCATAATATTAGACGGATTACGTATAAAGGAAGGTGAAACAAGAGAAACAGGTTTTTTGGATCCTCTAGCAATATGGATAGAAATAAACAAAAATAAGGAATATATATAAAAATAGGGAAAGAAATAAAAAGGATAATCAAGAAAACATTGGATGAAGAAGAAAAGAGATGAAAGCATTCCATAAAAATTACTCTGAATGTTGGATTTTTTTAAATTAAATATAAAAACATTTTACAATGGCAGCATGATGTAAGCACAGATGGATAAAAAAATAATAATAGAGTGTTAAAGATGCATTTGAATGCTTAGAAAATAAAGAAAGACAGTATTTTTGATAAATAAAAATATATTTTGAAAAAAATCAAGAGAAAATTAAAGAGTTATTATTTATGCAAAGATATTCTTACAGGGGAACACAGAAGTATCAGCATAGTTAAGTAAAATAGTAAAAGAAGTGTAATGAGTGAAATGAATAATGAAAAATAGAAAGAACACAAGAACAAATTATGAATATAGTATGCACAAAACATGTTTAAAGAAAAAAAAGAACTCAAAGACAATATGAGAAATAAGAAAAAAATTCAGTACAAGAAAATAAAGAATGTGAAAAACAAAGATTTCTCTACCTAAGTTAGGCAAAACCTTAGGGCAAGTAAATATTGAATCAGATGTAGCACCAGATAACATAGAATATGAAATGTACAAAAATTTAATGGAATGCTAAAAATAATATTTCTTAAAGATTTTAAATGAATGGTTAAATGAAGGTTTCATTTACAAATAATAATGTAGCTGAATACTTACATTTATTTGGAAGAAAGAAGAAAAATATAATGAAAAACTGGAGATCAATTGTTTTGAACAATAATGTGTATAAGACTTTATGAAAATAATACAGAAAAGATTTAAAACAAATACTAATGTGAAAAATAAAAAAAGATGAAATTGTAAAGGAGAAAAAACATGGTATAAGAATATAATGATATAATATTATTTTGTCAAACCATGGGAAAAGCTAGCAGAGGGTAAAATTTATGCTATAAAAATAAGAAATAACTGGTGTAATAAAGTAGAATGCATGAATTTTTGTGAGGACTGGTAATGGTTAAATTACCAGTGAAAAAAACATGCCATATAAAAAGAAAAGTGAAAGAATGTCTGTACTGTAGGGAAGAGGAAACTAGTTAACATGTGTTTTTAAAATGCAGAAGAGTAGTGAAGTTATGGGAAAAGTTATGTAAGGAAAACTTCACTGGAGATATAAAAGAGTTATAAGATAAATATGGATATGACTAAATATGAACATTATAAAAACAGAAGTAAAGAATATTAAAAAAGAATAAATAAAAACATGTTTTATGCTATACTCATTATATGGAATCAAATGATTAGTAAAATTATGTTCAATGAAAAATGGACTTTGGTTAAGGAAAAAGGAGCGGGAGTCTAATAAGAATACAACTTGGCTTGTTTCTGACAACAATTCAGTATTAGCACATTTCAAAAAAGAAGTTATGTCTTACCATAACGTTCCATCTGTGTTGTTGATCTTCTTCCATTCATCACTGATGTGTTCGGTTCTGAGCCCTTTGGAACCGTGTTAGCCTAACACCAAGCTCGTGTACACCAAAAACTCTCAAGCTAAGCTGCTACACACAATGCCCTTCTCTCAGATCAAGTTGGCATAAGACATATAGAAGTAAAGCAGAGGCCATTTCTGAGCAAAAACCCTGAAAACACCACAAGGACCCATGAGATCTGCCAGGAGCCTTTGGTGGGGGATGGAGGGTGGGGTGTGATGAATGGAAGAAGATCAACAACACAGATGGAATGTTATGGTAAGACATAACCTCTTTATCTGATGTTGTTAATCTTCTTCCCACTCATCACTGATGGGAGAGAATCCCAAGCAACCTGAGAAACCTGAGTGGCCCTTGTGGAAGAACATTTCTGAGCACCATTGAGCCGAAGGCTGCTCTTCCTCTGGAGACCATATCCAACATGTAATGTTTGATGAAAGTGTGTGATTTAACCCAAATGGCTGCTGCTCAAATGTCATCCATAGATGCTCTAGAGTGAAAAGCTACAGAGGTTGCTATAGCTCTAGTTGAATGTGCTTTGATATTGTGAGGTTTAGGCTCATTTGTACGTGAATATGAAAAAGAAATACAATCTCTGAGCCACTTTGATAAAGTGACTTTAACACAGCATATTCCATTTTTGGACCAGAGAAGGAAATGAAAAGTTGGTCTGTCTTGCAGATAGATTTAGTCCTGTCTAAGTAAAAATGTAGTTGCCTATGCATGTTCAATGAGTGTAGGCAGTATTCTCCTTTATTGGAATAGTTTGGGAAAAATACTGGGAGCTCGATGGATTGGTTCACAGAAACATCAGAAACCACTTTGGGGAGAAAAGATAGATTAGTACGTAGCGATACTCTGTCTTTATGAAATATTAAGTACTATGCATAATGCCTGTAATTCTGAGATCCATCTAGCTGAAGTGACAACTACCAAAAATAGAAATTTCCATATGAGATCACATTTTACTGGAGGCTCAAAAGGGGGTTGAGAGAGAGACTGCAATACTAGGGAGAAATTCCACGGCTCTAAGGGACGCCTAATTGGAAGTCTGCAGTGAAACACTCCTTTGAGAAAGGTTTTGCATAGGCAGATGGACTTATGTGGAGTGCCCTCTAATCTGTTATGGAAATTGGAAATAGCTGCTAAATGGACTCATATGGTAGAAGCTGATGCTCCATTTTCAAAGAACTCAGATAGGTATTGAAGGATAACAGAGTCTGGAGCTGAGAAGGGATCTAGCAGCCATTCTTTAGACCAAAGAGAAAACCTTTTCCATTTATCTCTGTAAAGTTTTCTGGTGGATGTCTTATGGGAGGCCAGAATGATATTGCAAACAGGTGAGGAAAGGGTTTCCTGCCTGGTGACTACCGGAAGTGGAGAAACCAAGCCGTCAGCTTGAGAGTGGACAGATTCAGGAGAGTCAACCCTTGGGGGTGAGAAATTAAGTGTGGATGAGTGTCCAGGATCCATGGAGGTTGTAAGAGATGAGGCCGGAGGAAGGGGAACCACACTTGATGAGGCCAGAATGGGGCAATGAGGATCACTTTGCATCTCAAATGAGTTGCTTTCTTTAAAAATAGAGGTATCAAGGGAATTAGTGGATAAGCATAGAGGAGACCCGTGGGCCAGTCATGGGCTAGAGCATCTCTCGGGGGCTCCCCCTCTGGGGGAAAGAGGGCAAAGTAGCTGCTGCATTTGTTGTTCGAAGGGGAGACGAAAAAGTCGCAGCAAGGCTGGCCCCATCGGCTGAAAATTTCTGCCATCACTTTGGGATTGAGAGACCACTCGTGTGGAAGGAAAATGCATCTGCTCAGCCTGTCCACAATCACGTTGGAACTCCCCAGGATGTGCACTGCTATAAGAAAGCAGTCGGAAGTTATCGCCCAGTGCCAAATTCTCATGGCCTCTCGACACAGGGGGTAGGATTGGGTTCCTCCTTGTTTGTTGATGTACCTGACTACTGACATATTGTCTGACTGAACCGCAATCATTCCAGATGGAAGGAGAGGATGTAATGCCTGCAACACTAACAGCACCACTCTTAACTCCAGAACATTGATATGCCTTGGACTGTCTTTCCCTGAAAATGTCCCCCCTCCACCCTATCAGGGAAGCGTCCGTGGTAACAGTGGCATTGGGTTGAGGGGTCTGAAAAGGGTGACACCAAAGTTCTGCATCTGGCGTTATCCACCAGAGGAGATCTTGCTTGCAAGTGTTGGTTATGAGGATCTGTGAGTTTAGGGGGTGAAGATTTGCCAACCACTGGGACAATAGGAGCCATTGTAACAGTCTCATGTGTAACCTTGCCAGAGGAACTATCAGAATAGCTGCAGCCATGGACCCTATAACCTGGAGAACTTCCCTTGCTGACACCTTTCTTTGACAGAGCATCACACATATTTGCAATCTTAATCTCCAAAGCCTGTGAGCCGGTAAAGATACAAGGCAGGTTTGAGTATCAAAAACTGCCCCTATAAATTCCAGCTGTTGGGTAGGTTGTAAGTTGGATTTCTCCCGATGTACCCAATGTACAGTGATGTCTAAGGACTCTGCTAGTGAAAGTGTGTAATGGAGGGCCATGGTCAGAAGACGCTTGGTGGGGGCAGAAAGGAGCCAATCATCTAAATATGGAAACACCTGGAATCCTTGAAGTCTCAGATGAGCTGTCACCACTGCTAGACATTTCATGAACACTCTGGGGGCCATTGAGAGACCGAATGGCAGGGCACAGAACTGGTAATGACTGGCTCCTGGCCAGAAGCGAAGGAGACTCCTGGAGCATTTGTGCATTTTGATGTGGTAATGCACATCCTGGAGGTCTATCGAGCACATCCAAACATCCTCCCTTAAAAATGGAAGAATGGATTGAATAGCGACCATGCAGAACTTGGTTTGTACTACTGATTAGTTTAAATGGCTAAGATCCAAAATGGGTCTCCAGTCCCTGGTCTTTTCTGGCACTAAAAAGAATCTTGAGTAAAACCCGGACCCACATTGGTCTGGAGGGACTGGTTGGATGACCCTTTTATTACACAGCTTTCTTATCTCTGAAGCCGCTTCTTCCCTTTGATTGGGTGGAACATCGGGAAGGTTTTTTTTAGGTTTAGGATAGAGGGATGTAGTAGCCTCTGGAGATTATTCTCTGCACCCATCAATAGTTTGAAATAGAGCACCAGGCAGTTTGGTGCAGAGAAAAACAAGCCCCGACTGCTTCCAGAGGAAAGCAATCGGGCAGTGCTTCAGGAGCATTGATAAGACCACCCAGAGAAGGAATCCCTGGAGTCTTGCTATTGGGGATCTCCTCTGCCCCTAAAGGAGCGTCTTCCACCACTGGAACCCTTTCTGCCTCTGGGGGAATCCTCACCATGTGCGTTACGGAAAGGACCTTGAGAATTCTTGTGCCAGATTTTTCCACTCCTCTGGTTCCTGGAAAAAGAATGTTGAGGCTTGGAAAAATGTAGGCCAATGGCAGACAGAGTCTTTCCATCCTGCTCGCACCTGGCCAGTGTGTCCTTCACTTTAGAACCAAATAAGGAAGATGGTTCAATAGGGGCATTCAAAAATGAGGACTTAAAGGAGTCCGCGAGGTCACATATGTGCATCCAGGCATGACGCCTCATGACTATGCCTGCACCCACAGCTCTAGCCACCCCTTCGGTTGCATGGGAGAGCAGCCTCATGGACAAATTGGACATAGATTCAAGGGTGGCAAGTTGAGAGGCAACCTTGTCCCATGCCCCATCAGAAACTTGACCCATGAGGGCTCCAGAAAGTTCAGTAATGAAATCTCTTTGGAGCCTCATGAAATGTGCCAAGTAGTTCAGGGACCTGACAGCAAAGGTCACTGAAGCAAAAACTCGCTTCCCCAACCTGTCCACAGCCCGGGACTCTCTGTTGGGCAGGTAAACAGTAGGACTTTCTTCTGCTAGATCCATTTTAGTGGCCACCGCCACCACCATAGCGTCAACTGGAAAACCTCTGGACCAGTGTGGATGCTCTTCCGGGGGAAGAATCTTATTGGGTCTCCAGGGAATGGCCTCGATAGAGTCAGGGTTCTGCCAAGCATGCTGCACGATGAGCTGGATTAACTCATCGGCAGGTGGGGTCACCCAAGTGGTAGAAGGCCGGGAGTGAAAAGCCTGCAGGAAGACAGACTCCTCTGAGGAAGGATTAGAGGGCTTCCAGCCACCCCTCTGTTTTAATATTTCCAGGATGTCTCCGAAGGAGACATCATCCAGGGTTGACTGTGGGGACCCCCTCCCCATCATCGTAGTCCATGCCCTCTGTCAAAGACTCTTCAGGAGAGTCAATGTGCTTCCTCTTGCACACCTTCTTCTGAGGAGGTTCCTCAGTGGGAATATCTGAGGAAGACTCGGAAGGATGGGTACCCCGAACTGGGGTTTCCTGAGGCTTCTCCTCCCGCTGTCCCAGGGAGGTGGCTCGTGGTAGCTGTTGCTCAGAAGGAGCAGGGTGAAGTTCTGACATAGAAGGAGCACTTCCCGAGCAAGCACCCTCTCCATCACCTGGAAAGCAGCCTCACTTGAAGAAGAGTGGGAGCCCGGAGCCAAGAAGGACAACCTCGGAACCGGGGTCATACCCCACTCCATTAGACTTCCTCCCAGGAATGGAGCCTCAAGCAGGATCAGGGCAGATGCTAATCTCAGATCTGAGGACATAATCGATAAAACACTTGGAACCGTGCCCTGGACCGAGGACTCCATCCCCAACCATGAGTCTGAGGAAGGGACGGTTCCGATGGAACCAAAAACCAAAGGGGTGGCCTCGAAGCCTTAGTGACAGTCACTGTCGGCACCGAAGAGAGGGTTCCATAAAGGACATCAGAGCAATGGGCTTCAGAACCGATGGATCCGAAGGAGGAGTATACGTCAGAGTCCTGGGAGAGATAAACCCAAACCCCAGAGGGGGGGTGAGTCTTAGGAACATTTGGTATCCCTCTGGCCATCAACAGCTGATCCAACAGGAGCGTCAAATCAAATTAGGATAAACTCCTGGTGGACCTCGTGGACACTCCTGAAGGGGAGTCGGGTCGGTCCAGAAAGGGGCTATACATCTGACCTAGGAGTGGCTCCAATGAAGGGGAGTATCGGGTCAATGGTGTCTGAGCTAGTGGCACCGTAGTCTCTAATTTGGAGCCAGGTAGTAAAGGAGTCAGTGGAGTAGAAAAGGGACTCTATGCCAAAGAGGCACTCGGAGTCGATGTTATCGGTTTCAAAGGAATTGCTTGGGTTGGAACCACTTTTGGTGCAGTCAAAGGCAAAGTTGGCACCGTAGCTCTTATCGAAGGTAAGGTCGATGCCGTAGCTGAAATGGAAGGCAAGGTCGGTGTCATAGAGGTCGGTGCTGAGGGTGGTGCCGACGTCGAAAATCCAGTAATGTCCATGGCTTCAGTCAATGTAACAGTTGGAGCAGAGCTCGGAACAGTAGTAGTAGTAGTAGTAGTAGTAGTCGGAGCCAAAGTAGCAATTCTATGCTCTGAGGAAGATTTGTTGGCCTTATGTCTGTGTGTCTTACTCTTATCACCATCCGGTGAAGAGGCATCAGAATGGGGACATTTCTTGTCCTTTGCTGGAGGGGTTGAGACCTCCGACACAGAAAGAGCCTCTGAGAAAGGAGAAACGAGAAGGCCTTTCAGAATCAATTTATTTTTCCTTTCATTCAGTGTCCGCTGACTGAAACTTTGACATATTTGGCAAGGGGTTTAACAGATAGGTGAGAAACCCACAGACAATAAACACAGTCATCGTGAGAGTCACTGTTTGGGAGTTTACCATTGCAAGAGGTGCAGTGTTTAAACCCCAAAGTCCCTTTTTTGTCAGACATTTCTATACACACAAAAAAGTTAACAAAACTACTAAACACCTAAAAAAGGTAAGAAAAGGAAGAAGAAAGGGAAAGAAGATACTAACGATGGTATCAAGCGATACCACAAGGGTAAGGAGAGGGCGTACCAACAATGGTAAAAGAATTACCCAATGGGTAGAGCTAGTTAGGAGGATATAATAACAGTAAAAGAGTGAAATAGAGAAAAATATCCAAAAATACACAAATATCAAGAAAAAAAAAAGTAACACTTAGCTTGAGAGCTCGGTAAAATGCTGCTATATGGCTATGTGGCAAACAAGATTCGAGGTAACAGGAAGAAGGGCATTGTGGGTAGCAGCTTAGCTCAAGAATTTTTGGTGTATGCGAGCTTGGTATTAGGCCAACACGGTCAAGAGGGGCTTGGAACCGAACACATCAGTGATGAATGGGAAGAAGATTAACAACATCAGATCTACTGTCTTCCACAGCAGGGAAATGATATTGCTAAGATCTCGCCTAACTAAATAAAAATACATAGGTGCTACCAAATTTTAGGCAATTTCACTGATGCATTCGAACAGGGTATATGATTTCTACCAACTCAAAGGCTTGTATGTTTCCTGATTTTACTATATTACTGGAAATAATGTTTGCATCTGTGTAAATTGATCCAATTAAGTATGTTAGTAAATGAATTAAGTATCTCTTTTCTATTCTTTTTAATGATGCTATGACATCTTAGTTTGAGATTTTTGTTTGTTGACTAACAATGCTCTCAGTGGCTAAGTTTCTTGAATACCACACATCACCATGGACATCTGCTATAACCACTTCCGAGCACAGTGTCATCAGGGGTGCCATAAGAGCAGGCTAGCTGCTGAATGACAGACAACACTGGCCACATGAGCTAAATAAAATCTTACAGAACCGCCTGAAAAAGACTATGGATCAATAATAAAACTGACAAATGAATTTACATGTAAAAGGCAGTTTAGATTGTGCGTAGAGTAAAGTTAGTGAGCTGTTTATTTATCCAGTTTCCCTGAAATATGTTTTATTTTAAACATTGTGCACAGATATAATAATAATCATATAGTCTATAGCAGTCTTTGTAAAATAAGACATTTTAGTTTGGAAAAACATCCAGATTCAAAATGTGCAATGTCTCTCTTAATAACTCTGCTTCATTAAAACTCTTAAACTGAAAGATATTTAAGCAGTGCTAAAATTAAGTCATTAATAAAGGCACACAAGACTGATTCTGAATTATTCATTTTGTTGGTTTACTGAATCAAATGATATTATTGCAGAAAATGAAACATTTTCAGAGCAAGAGTTGTTCACATGCACTAAGTGATATTCTACTCTTAAAATCAAATGTTCATGCTTTTTGTGAACTGCTATATTTTTAGTGGTCAGGCACTCATTCTCACACTTTCCAAGTGAGGGGGTGTCTCCTTTTAAATTTCCATTGTTTCATGACCAAGATTTCTTTGATAAGCTATTAATGTTTCTTTCTGCTGTAAGAGAGACATGCATTCATCATCTGTTACATCAAAGCCACCTTTTATATTATTCAGTACTTTTTTCAGTCTTTCTTCAGAAAATATTAGTTTTTCCTTCTCTTTCACCAGGCTCCTCGAGATGTTTGAGTATTTTTTTTCAATGACCACGCACTTGTTCTCATTCACAAGTGCTTGAAAATGCATTTCTGTAGCATCATTTGCTTTTCTGACTGTATTCATTTCTGACAACAAGTTTCTATTAATATCCTGCAATTTATTATTTTCATTGTTCAAAGTTTGGTTTTCAGTAACAGTGACCTGCAAAAGTATATTAAAGCTGTTTCTTTCATCAGTAATTGTATGAGATTCCTGACGAAGAGCCTGTACACACGCAGACAGTTCTTTCACTTCCAAAGCTGACTTCTATAGTTCCTTGTGAAGTGCTTCACTGACAGAGTTTAAACTGCAATTGTCAGTCACAAGTGCCTGAAGATATGTGTCCAGTTTTTCTCTCTTTTGAGCACCTCTATTTCCGACAACAGATCACTATTAATACATTGCAAGACAATGCTTTCCTGAGCAAGAGATTGTATATGCATGTTCAAGTCTTTCACTTCTAAGACTGCCTTCTCAAGCTCCTTTCGAAGTGATTCATTGCCAGTAGTCAGGATCTGATTCTGACTTGTAACTTCTTGAAGGTATCTGTCCAATTCATCTTTTTCAATTTTGATTTCTTCCATACTTGACAGCATACTACTGTTAACAGATTGCACATTACGGGTCTCCTGAGCAAGTATTTGTATACAATTGGTCAGTTCTTTCACTTCAACTGATTTCCTCAAGCTTCTTGTGAAGAGCTTCAGTATCAGAAATCAGGCTCTGATAATCAAACTTAACTGCTTGTAGATGGGACTCCAGTTGATGCTTTTCTATTCTTAGAGCTTCTGTTTCTGACAATAGCTCATTATTAACACATTGCAAACCACTGATTTCCTGACCAAGAGTCTGTACATTTGTTGATAGGTCTTGCAGTTCAACTTCTGACAACAACTCAATATTAGTGTACTGCAAGGTATTCCTTTCATTTATCAAGTTTTTGTTTTCATTTACAATGGACTGCAAATCAGTGTTCATGTTTTTTTTTTCAGACCTTAGCTTTTTGCTCTCTTGGGCAAGACTTTGTACACGTTGGTCAGTTCCTTCACTTCAAAGGCTGACTTCTCAAGCTCCTTGTGAAGAGCTTATCTGTCAGTTGCCAGGCTGTAATTCTCTCTCACAACTGCCTTAAAATTTGTCTATAGGTGATATTAAGAAGTTATGTACCTACCATAACGTTCCATGTTAGTTGTCTTCTCTCGCCTTCTTTCTTGCTTGATGGGTTCGGAGCCGATCCCTCGGCTCCGACTCGGCACTTGCTTTAGCTCGAGAACTCCTTTTACCAGCTCGAGGCAGCCCCATATCCCATGATGCAAGGCAGGAAGTACCCAGATCTCGTTTGTTGACAAAAGGGCAATAACACCAAGCATAAAATACTTCCCAAAGGAAGAAGAAACTTACAGATGGAAAAAGGACCAGGTCTGAATGGTCTTTAGCATAATAGTTTCTTATACAAGGTCTGTCCAGGCCAGGGGAAGGAGGGAGGTGCAAGAAAGAAGGCGAGACGAAGACAACTAACATCGAGCTTTATGGTAGGTACATAACTGCTTAATGTTAAGTTGTCAATCTCGCCTTCATTCATGCTTGATGGAATAGCCTCTCTAGCACCTCTATCCTGGGTGGCTCAATGGAACAAACTCTTGAGGACTGTAGAGCCAAAACTGGCTCTGTCCCTGGAGGCCAAGTCCAATTTGTAATGGGAAACAAAAGTGTGAGGAGTGGCCCAAGTGGCCGCTGCACAAATAGTGTCCAAAGGCAGTCTAGCTTGAAAAGCTGTAGAAGTAGCTAAACTCCTAGTTGAATGTGCTTTAGGTTTTGAGCACAGCTGTTTTCCCCTGATCGTATAAATTTCAGTGATGACCGAAGAAAGCCATCTGGACAAAGTCACTTTAGAAACAGGTAGGCCTTTTTTATTATCCGCATAGGAAACAAAAAGTTGATCAGATTTTCTAAATTTTTTTGTTCTGTCCAAATAATATCTGAGCTGACGGTGGACGTCAAGATAATGTAGCTTTTGTTCAGCTCTATCTGAATAGTCAGGAAAAAATACGGGGAGATCAATGGATTGATTCAGATTGTTTTTTGAAGCGACCTTAGGTAAAAAGGATGGATTAGTTCTCAAGGATACTCTGTCTTTGTGAAAAATCAAATAGGGGGGTCGAACTGAAAGAGCATGAAGTTCAGACACCCTCCTGGCAGATGTAATAGCCACTAGGAATAACGTTTTCCAAGAAAGATATTTCAGGGAACAAGAAACAGCTGGCTCGAAGGGGAAGAATCAAGGATGTCAGCACTAAATTTAGATCCCACTGAGGAGGAGGATTCCTGATTGGAGGCTTTAGTAGGAAAATTCCTTTCAAGAAGGCCCTGCAGAGCCTATGGGACATAATATTATGATCTGCTATCCCGACATGAAAATTAGAAATAGCAGCCAACTGAACTCTGACTGTCGAAGAAGAGGAGCCTGCATGAAAAATCTCTGCTAAGAAGTCCAGAACTGCCTGAACAGGGGCAGTAAAAGGATCAATATTTTGGGCCTTAGCCCAATAAGAGAAACGTTCCATTTGCTTGTGTAAATCCTCCTGGTAGAGGATTTTAGTGAAGCTACTATGATATCTCTAACTGGGTTAGAGATCAAAGGAAGCCTGGCTAAGGAAGGAAGTGGAGCAACCATGCTGTGAGGTTGAGAGAAGGGATTGACCGGTGCAGCTGACCGGATTGGTGAATCAGTAGATCTGGCACTGGGTCCAGATGCCACGGCTGCACCAAAAGGTGACGATGGAGGAACGGAACCAAACTTGTCGAGGCCAGTAAGGGGCAATGAGAATCAATTTGGCTCTCAAAGCGGTAGCTTTCTGGATCACCTGAGGGATCAGAGGAAATGGAGGGAAGGCATAAAGAAGTCCCTGGGGCCAATCCTGGGTCAGAGCGTCTCTGGGGGGAAGAGGCTGAAGAAGTCTGGACATTTGCTGTTTTGGGGAGTAGCAAAAGATCGCAACATGGACGACCCCATTCCAGAAAAATCTCTTCCGCTATGGATTGCTTGAGAGACCACTCGTGAGGCATGAGAATAGCTCTGCTCAATCTGTCCGCTATAATGTTGGTTTTCCCAGGGATATGCGTTGCTACCAGAAACCGATGAGAGGAGATCGCCCATTGCCATAGTCTGAGCGCTTCTCGACACAAGGGGTAGGACTTGGTTCCGCCCTGTTTGTTGATATACCAAACTACAGACATGTTGTCTGTGAGGACTGCAATTGTCCCTACGGGAAGAAAGTCGTTGAGGGCTTGCAACGTTAAAAGCACTGCTCTCATCTCCAGGACATTTATGTGCAGATGGTACTCGAACGGTTGCCACGTCCCATGAACCATCCTGCCCTGATAATGACCCCCAGCCGATCAGGGAGGCATCCGTGGTGACAGGGGCTATCGGGGACGGAGGAACAAAGCACCTGCCTTGGTGAACCTGAGGCGATGTGATCCACCAAGCAAGATGTTCTTTGCATGTTTGTGTCACCAGAATCTGGTGACGCATTGGGAGTTGCTGGTATGACCACTGTGTGAACAGCATCCACTGAAGGAGGCGCATGTAGAATCGAGCCAGGGGAAGAGTGATGGCCGCAGCCATGAGACCTAATACCTTTAGAACCATTCTGGCCTGTACCTTCTTGCTGGCCAGAATGATCCTGACATGAGTCTGAATGTCTGAAACTCTTTGTTCTGTAAGGGTAGCTGACATCCGAACAGTGTTTAAGTTTGCGCCTATGAAGGTAATAGACTGGCAGGGCGATAAGGATGACTTTTCGAAGTTGACTGAGATGCCCAAATGAGAACAAAGGTCTATTGTGTAATCCCTGGCTTGTATAAGCTGATGCCTGGTGGTGGCTGACAGGAGCCAGTCGTCGAGATATGGAAACACCTGGAATCCTTGGCGTCTCAGGTGAGCCGTGACCACTGCCATGCATTTGGTGAACACTCTGGGGGCTGTAGTGAGACCAAAGGGCAGGGCTCTGAACTGGAAATGACTGGACCCCAGCCGAAAGCGGAGAAATCTCCTGGAGCGTCTGTGAATTTTGATGTGATAGTACGCATCCTGAAGATCTATTGAGCACATCCAGTTGTCCTTCTGTAAGAAGGGCAGAATTGACTGAAGAGTGACCATTCGGAATCTTGTCTTCCTGACAGACTTGTTGAGTCTGCTGAGATCCAATATTGGTCTCCAGTCTCCCGTCTTTTTGGGGACCAAAAAGAACCTTGAGAAGATTCCGGGCTCTGAATGGTCTATTGTAACTGGCTGAATGGCTCTTTTTTGCAGTAGTTTTGGGATTTCTAACTCTGCAATGTCCCTTAGACCGGGTGGTACATCTGGAAGGGAACTTGAGGGAAGGGGACTTTCCTCGAAAGGAATTATGTAACCCTTGGATATGATCGACTGTACCCATCTGTCTTGAGTGAGGGAATGCCAGGCTTCTGGGTACAGTGATAATCTTCCCCCGACTGCCTCCAAGGAGGGACAGCCGGGCAACACCTCAGGGATGCTGAAAGGGCTTCTCAGGAAGAGACTCCCTGTTGCCCTGGTTCTTCGGACCCCCTCTGCCTCTAGAGCGGCGTCTGTTGTTGTTCCTCTGCCTCTAGGGGTAAACTGACCACGTGAATCCGGCGTGACTCCTTGGGATTTACGGAACCACATCTTCCCACCCTTCTGTCCTTTGGGATAAGGCCTAGAAGGGGTGGAACAACGGACTCCAACAGCAGAAAGAGTCTTGCCGTCCTGCTCACACCTGGTCATGGTCTCCTTCACCTGAGGGCCAAACAAAGCTGACCCATCAAAGGGAGAATTTGTGAAGGACGCCTTAAAGGGATCCATAAAATCACATAGCCGCATCCAGGCTTGGCGTCTAAGAGCCACACCTGTGCCTGCGGCTCTACTCGCTCCATCCGCAGCATAAGATATTAGCCGCATGGAGGAGTTAGCAATGGAATTGAGGGTTCCTAGCTGCGAAGCAATCTTTTCTTGGGCCCCTGCAGCTGTAGGATCCTGAACTACTTCTCCCAGCTCCTTCAGGATATCTCTCTGGAGTCTGGTGAAGTGACAAAGATAATTCAGCGAGCATAGCAAAGGTCGCTGAGGAAAACATCCGCTTGCATACCTATCCATGGTCCTAGAGTCCTTATTAGGAGGATGGACGGGCATGGAAGGATCTGCAAGTTCCTTTTGGTGGCCGCAGCCACCACCATGGCATCAGCGGGACACCCTTGGTAAGGAATTGTTTGTCACTAGGGGCAGTGATAAATTTAGAAGGCCTCCTAGGGACTGGCTCTACAGAGTCAGGAGCTGTCCACGCCTTTCGTGCAATAACCTGCATAAGGGGGTCGAAAGGCGGAGACACCCAGGAGGTGGAGGGCCGAGATCCAAACGCCTCTAGGTATACTGACTCATCCTCAGAGGGATTGTTGGTGGGCCAGTTTCCCCTCTGTTTCAGAAGTTCTAGGATGTCTGAGAAGGAGACATCCTCAGAGGGGCATCTAGGCGATCCCTCGGACTCACCAAAGCCAGTATCCAAGTGACAGACTCAGGGAGTCTACATGCTTCCTCTTACAAGTCCTCTTCCTAGGAGGATCTCCCGAAACATCAGGAGAATCCTCGGAAGAGGGAAATTCCCAATGGGGAAACCTGAGGCGGAGGATCTCTGGGTCCTGTAGCAAGAGAAGTGGCAGAGATGTCAACAGGTACAATAGAGGGAGGAGCTACGGGAAGAGACTGCTGACTGATACCAGTGGCCAGTACACTCTTCATCACCTCGAATGCTCCCCTTCCAGGCAGGTCCGAGAGAACCCGCTCCGAAGAGCTAGGAACTCCAGGGGCCACCGAAAAGGAAGTCTTCGAGGCAGATGTCGGAGCCGTGCTCACCAAGGCCGAGGCTCCAAGGGTAAGAGCGGGCTCGGACAAGGGTCGATGCCACTCACCCCTCGGAGGAGACCATGGAAGCCCGACCACGAATCCCTCTAAGGAAGAGGAGATAAGAGTAGGGGCTGAAGGGACAGAAGGAGGTATCCGTCCTCCAGCCGTAGCAGTAACCATGCCGAAGACTCCAACTCCAAACTCTGGGGTAGAGTCGAAGGAGGAACTGTAACGGGGTGTGGACCAACAGTCGTCTGCTGAGACGGACTGTGTAGCATTTGGGCCAGTACCTGTGACTTGAGCAATCTACTGACCACTCTCTCTAGGTCATGATCTGACAACCTGGATGACCTTGAAGATTGGCTCCGATGGCTCCGCTCCGATAGAAGAGGCGGCGAGCCGAAAGTATCGGCTCCAAGGAAGGAGACCTCGACCTCTTCCTGGAATGGGCCATCGGAGCCGATACTACTGATCCTGTCGGCACCGATTTCTCGGAGCCGGCAGAACGTCTCGATGTATCGGCTCCAGCCGGAGCCGATACAGCCACCAAAGTAACGGTGTCGGAGCCGATCGGAGCCGACACCGATGCCTGTGCCACATGGGTGTCGGAGCCGATCGGAGCCGACACGATGCCGTGCACGTGGTGTCGGAGCCGATAGGAGCCGACACCACAGTGGTCAAAGCAGATTCGGCACCGATAGCCATCGGCGCCGATAGCTTTGTGGATCCAGAATCGGCTCCAGCCGGAGCCGATCTCGACTCTATACGAGTCGGAGCCGAGGCCGCAGGCTTAGAAACAGAAGCCTGGGCCTTGGCAGTTTTGGTTGATTTTTGTGGAGCCGACTTAGCCGGAGAGCCCTCCGGCTTAAGAAGACCCCTGAGAATTAACTTATTGCGTCTCTCCTGCAGGACTCTCTGGCTGAAGGAGTGACAAATAGCACAGGAGTCCTGCAGGTGAAGAGGGCCCAAACAGTACAGGCAAGAAGTGTGACCGTCTGTCAGAGACATCTTCTGACAGCACGAGTCACACTTCTTAAAACCTGAAACCCTCTCCTTAGACATGGTGCCTAAACACAACACACACACACACCAGTCAAATTAAATTAAACTAATACCAAGAGGTATTTAGTAAAAAACACCAACACACACACCCTAACAGGGGGGGGGATGGGATAGGGAAAATTGACTGACTAAAAAAAATTAAAAGAGACAGGGATTTCTGTCAGAAAAAGGTTAAAATTAAAATTAAACTATCAAAAATTAGTTTAAACTGAAAAAGGGGCTTAAATATCACAAATGTGAACTACTTACCAGGAGCTGGTAAAGAGAAGACCTCCCAAGCGAAGCGGCAAACGAGATCTGGGTACTTCCTGCCTTGCATCATGGGATATGGGGCTGCCTCGAGCTGGTAAAAGGAGTTCTCGAGCTAAAGCAAGTGCCGAGTCGGAGCCGAGGGATCGGCTCCGAACCCATCAAGCAAGAATGAAGGCGAGATTGACAACTTAACATTTATCTTTTCTGACTTCATTCATTTCTGACAGCAGTCTGCTTGTAGACTACAAACCACTGGTCTAATTGTCAAGCACTATTAGATGTTTGCTGATGTGACCAAAAGAACTTTCAAGTACTTCTGTTTCTTGACAGTGACTCACTGTTAATGTAATGCAAGCCATCTTCTACACTTACTAACTTTCCGTGCTCATTAATAAGGGTCTGCTCATGTATGTTAACCTTATTACTTCCATCAGTTACCTTGCAATTTTCCCGAATAAGAGTTTGTATAAGATCACCGAGTTCTTTCACTTTTAAAACAGCCTTCTCATGCTCTTACTGAAGGACTGCACTGTCATTCATCAAACACTGATTCTCATTTGTCAGCACCTCAAGATGTTTGTGTGGGTCATGCTTTTCATATCTGAGGGCTTCTATTGTTTACAACAGCTCACAATTAGTGGTCTCTAAGGTATCCTTATACTTGACCAGATTTTCGGTTTCCTGAACAATAGCCTTTATGTTTTCTTTCAATATTTTTTCTGGCACAGACTATGTATTCCACAGTAAACCCCTTCACACTTGCATGTATATCTGCCATCTTTGTTTTTTATTATTGTCAGTGTTTCCTGCAAAAGAATATGTAAATACAGTACGAAGTATAAGCAAAACCGGTTCAGGCACCTGGGCAGTGAGATATTTCCCTGTGATACATTTGGTTGGGGACACATGGCTGAAGTGACATTCAACTGCAGAGAAATGTGGCTGTGGCTAATTCCCTGTCGGCAAAGAGAAAAATGCTGTGCCATGCTCACAACTTCAATAACCAAATGCACATGGGGGAAAAAATGTCCACATCCCCCAAGGCAATATGAGACAGCAGGCAGTATGGCAGGCATCATCAGCAGGCTGGCCAGTGGGCATGTCAGTGGCAATAAAACTGCACGTCACAATGGCAGTGCCTTTATAACTGGTATGTGTGGACCACTACCTTATTCTCAGTGTCTAAGAAACATTACCTAAAATGCATATTAGAATATAAATGCGACTACAGCAGCATGCAGGATTTCCTCCATGCTGTAGCACACTTCTACATGTTGTAGTTACATAAGCATGTGCTGTACACTGAGCACAACACTCATTACTGCTTCCACCCCCATGCACTTATTAATTAAAGCTGTGGACATGGCAGTATA
This sequence comes from Protopterus annectens, assembly GCF_019279795.1. NCBI lineage: Eukaryota > Metazoa > Chordata > Ceratodontiformes > Protopteridae > Protopterus > Protopterus annectens. The sequence continues at coordinate 262,382,356 of NC_056751.1, read as the reverse complement.
TGCATCTGTCTGCCCACTGGGAATTTGCAACAGCTATATTTCTCTGCAGCTGAATGTCACTTCAGCCATGCATCCCCAACCAAATGTACCACAGGGAAATGTCTTGCTGCCTAGGTGCCTGAACCCTTGGGAACACAGAATAACCTTGTAGCAAGCCTGAGATGTGCTACAAAAAGTATCCTGTATTGTCTCCTTCATCAGTCTTGATGGCTGGGACAAAATCCCCAGCTATTTTCTTCCTGGACAGCATCACGGTAGGATAGCTCTGAGAATGGTGGAACGGAACCAAAAGCAGCTCTGTACCTTGGCACAAGGTTAAATTTATACTGCTTGATAAAAGTGTACATTGTTGGCCACACTGCTGCAGCACAGATGCCGTTTATAGTAGAGTGCTTGAAATAAGAAGTTGAGACAGATCTTGTGGAATGTGCTTTAGGTCTTGGATGGTAATGAAATGACCTTGAAAGACTAAATAAATATGTTGCAAACTGAAATTAGATAAAGTGACATTGGATACTTTGGCTCCTAGTTTCACTTTGGAAACATATATAAAAAAAGTTGTTCATGTTTCCTTATCAATTTTGTTCTACAAAAATAAAAACTTAGTCGGCAATGTACATCTAGGGCATGAAGCTCGTATTCTCCTTTGTTAGAGTAATTTGGGAAAAAGACTGGCAACTGGCAAATGAATAGTTTGGTTTAAGGCTGACTCTGAGTGTACTTTTGATTTGAATATAGACGTGGCCTGAGGGAAACTCTGTTATAAAAAATATGGACATTCTATTTTTATGAAAAAAAAAACAGATACGGCTGTTTGCATGGTGATGTGTGTAACTCAGAAAAACTTTTTGCTGAGGTAACCACAACCAAAGGTAAAGTCTTCTAGGAAAGGTGCTTTAAGGAGGAAAAATAGGCAGGCTCAGATTTGTAGTTTTGTGAGAGTTTGAAGTAATGTATCTGTTTTAAGTGCCACTGTTTTTAACAACAGCTCACAAGTTTGCATCCATGTGTCCAGATCATGGTATCGTGGAGTCATTAATGGGTGGCCTGAGATGAAAAGTGCTCTTTAGTAAGGACTTACATATACTTGAGAGGCTATGGAATCTGAATTTAGGCCTGAATGATAGTAAGAAATAGCAGCTAGCTGGGCTTTAATCATAGAGTAACTAGCTCCTGTGTCAAAAAGGCCTGTTAAAAATTGTAGAAAGAAGGAATCCCTGCTGAGAAATGGTCCATCCCTGGCTGATTGCTCATAGGGAAATTGTTTCCACTTACTTTTATACTGATTTCTAGTAGAATATTTTTGACAATCAGAATCTGAATTACTTTAGCCTAATCTGGTCAAGCTCTTGCTCAGAAAACCAATAGCTTGCAATGTATTCACAGTGAGCTACTGTTAGAAACAGAGGTACTACAAACAGATAAGGATCAACTAAAAACACAGCTTTAGGCAGTCAAGCAGGGTTACTGGCCAGCACTGAAACTGGAAAAATATGCAATTAGCTTGAGGAAGATGATGTCCAGAAGAGGTTTGTCAGATGTGTGAGATAGAAAGTCTGATAGTGGATCCAGTTGTCATGGGGTTGAGTCAGATGTGGCCAGCATATTGGATTATTTGCTTGGGCAAGAAGGTGGCTAAGAAAATGACTATTGTCTTGAACATGGATGCTTTCTGTAAGACTTTTGTCATTACTGGAAGACAGGAATGTTAAGTTCAAGTAGACAAGGATGGACCAGAGCATCCCTGGGTGTCTGTCCCTGTGGAGGGATAAGGGAGAAAGAAGTAGTTGCTGCATCTGGTCTTGTGTGGAAATGCTGACAAATCACAGCGAGGCTGACTCTAGCACCTGAATAACTTTCACTGTATAACTGAGGGACCACTCATGAAGCATGAGCATGCAATCAATGAGCCTGTCTGCTACAAGACTGATCAGACCTGGAATGTACATTGCTATTAGAAAGACCTGTGAAGACATCGCACATTATCACACACTCATGGCCTACCAGCACAAGGAGTAAGAACAAGCTCCTCCTTGCTTGCTTATCTAACATACTACTGACAGTATTGTCTGTTTGGATAAAGATCACACCCTGAAGAAGGAACTCCTGAAGTTCCTGCAATGCTAAAACGACAGCCCTCATCTCCACAATATTTATGTAAAGGTGAGCCCCTTGTTGTGACCACATTCCTTGGACTGTCCTCCCTTTAGAATGCTCCCTAGCAGTAACTGTGGCTAATGATACAGGAAAAAACAAAGGGTCATTGCTCCTGAACAAGGGGGGGGGGGGGGACTGAATCCATTATTTCAAATGGTTCTGACAAGCAGAGGATAGTGATATGGGGTGATAAAGCAGGTGTGTGGACTGATACCACTGAACACTAAGCATCCATTGAAGAGCTCATGAAGTACCTGGCATGGAGAACTAACATTACAGTGGTTGGCAAGTTGCCTAGTGTTGGGTGAAGATAAAAACTGAAGGATAGTCATATCTGAGAACATCTTGTGGAGATCAGCCTTAAGTTTATGGAAACACCCAAGGGCAGACAACAATGGAGTAAATAATCTCTTTACAGGATCAGTGACTTTTTGTGTGTGTGTTTGCAGTTAGGAAACCCTCAAAACTAGAATGGGAACACAAAGAAGCCTTGCAGATTGAGATGTGCTGCCACTGGTTATCATTATGTGGTCAAGGCTTGGAAGCTAGACTACCGGAAACACTGATGTGCATTGCTGAAACAAGGAATAGCAAATAGACAAACATTGAAATGCATTGCCAAAACAAGGAATATTGAATATATACCATGCCAACTGCAACCTTGAATCCTGAAACACTAATCTACCACGTCAGACCCAGAAACAAGTGCTAACATATATCTAGAAGGGGGGCAAATTTGGACTATACTATTGCAGGTTTTTGGTATTCCAACCTTCAGTGTCCACAGTTCCAACATGTTCAGGTCAAGTGGATTCCAAACCTTAACCATGTAACAGTAAGCAGCTGCAACTACCAAAGGGAAATACTCAGAACTGTCAATTCCCAGCCAAAAACAGAAGAACCTTCTGGACTTATTTGTGAACCTGTTGTGGTAGTAAGCACTCTGAAGGCTTACTGAGCACATCCAGCCCCCTTACTGTAGGAATGGAAGAATGAACTTCCAAATAATTGTTATTTCTTGCAAAAAATAAACAGTTCTTGTGAGAAAATTCATTTTAGTCATACAATTATTTTTTTAAGTTTGATTTTTCTCTGAAGGGAACATATCTGCCCAGCAATGGAGAAATGCTAGCCTACCATCGGTTCTTCAAAACCTGACAACTACAGAAATTTAATTCAGGATTTAATAGCAAATTATAGTCATTATTCTTCTACTTCATCAGCCACACTTCTGTGACAGCCTTGCATTTTTAATCCTACTTTGGCATAGGAGTTGGGGTCAACTGGATTAGGTACCCCTGCTTTGGCACATCAATGGGGGGGTGTCAGCTGGATTTAGTACCCCTGCTTTAGCACAGGAGTTGGCATCAACTGGATTAGGTAATCCTGTTTGGCACAGGAGTTGGAGTCAGATGGATTAGGTACCTCTGCTTTGGCACAGGAGTCAAGGTCAGCTGACTTAGGTACCTCTGCCTTGGCACAGGAGTTGAGGTGAGCTGGATTAGGTACCCCTTCCACTCTAAGTTGGTGGGCACTGCATCTCACTACACTTTCCCTGTAAGAGCATGTACTTTAAAAAAATCAAACGTACAAACTTTGTTCTCTATAAGAACAGCATTTATGTTTACCTGTAACTCTTTTTTAGCCATTTCCTCCTCTTTAAGATATGAATGAAGAAGGTCTTCTCCCTATAAAATATAAAAAGTAACAGCTGTGAAATTAAATTGCTATATGGGGTATGTTGCTGTTAAATATGAATAATTACTAAGGAAGACATTTTGTAAATCGGTATTTATGTATTCGTCATGAGTAAGTCAAGTTTTCACAAGAGAATCCTTCTGGTTGTGAAGGTTTACTGGGTTTGTACACTGCCACCCACACAAGCCCTGCAAAATCCAAAATGACAAAGTGAATTATAAACTGCACACTCTCCCTGAAAAGGATCATACTGTGTGTAACTGAAGTCTTAACGTGTTAAGGGTGTAACTCTCTAATCCTCTACATTAATAAGGCGACTCTCTGTAGAACAAAGGAAGTGAGATGGAGAGAGAGGTAGAGAGACAAAATGCTTGTGGAAGAATTTGAAAAGGGACCACAGTAGGGACACACAACATGACCTCGATAGACATCAGTTTAGACAATTAGGTATCCACCACAGAAAACATTATTGGAGTGGGAACACTGTAAAAAGTCTGAAATAATCAATTACTGGTAGCAGAAGTAGCGGAGGCTAAAAAGCCACTAAATGTGGGCTCATGGCTACATTCTATTAGTAATCCTTTCCCCCAACCAGCACCTTACCCCTAGTTCTGTAATTAAAGTTAAAAGGTTACAAGAGGAAAACATCACCATTGTAAATATGCAAATAGTCCTACCCCAGTTGGTCTTAAATGTAGCCTCACAATTGTACTGTTCTACTAGCAGTTTTAAAAATAACCCTGTGATCTATAAAGGAAAAGTGTCCTAAAAAATTATAAGACAAATTTTGGCAGACTATCTCATTGATCCAAGGTTTGGTTGACTTATACACTTATTGCCACATTTGTAAAGTCATGTAGCAAGAACTGCAGCAAAGAGATGAATGTTAATTATCTGTCAGTGGAAAATATTGATGAAATTATATATATATATATATATATATATATATATATATATATATATATATATATATATAGATTCACTTTAGAAGCTCAAAATACTGAAATATCGAAATTCAGTATTTTGAGCCCATAAAGTGGAATCCTGAGAAGAGCGAAAGCTCAGAAGTGTGAAATTCAAAACCTCGAATACAGGAGGTTTTGAATTTCCCGCTTCTAAGGTTTTGCTGTGGGTATGGATTCAGGTAAGTGTGTGTGTGTTAAGGGTTTTGGGTAGGGGCTGTGGTGTGTGTCAGTGTGTTTTGTTGCTGTGATGTGTGTGTGTGTGTGTGTGTGTGTGTGTGAGGAGAATATAGCTTGTGTGGTGGTGTTTTGTGTGTGTTTGTATGTAGTGTGACTTCGGAGTGGGAATATTTAAGCAAGGGGAATGGAGGGAGCTTGCACCCACATGGCAGGGGTGCAGGGGAGCTTGCCCTCCTTCTTTTATATAGTAGAGAGCTTGTGTTTGTGTGTGTGGAGGAAGGTGTGTGTGTGTGCATGTGTGTGTGTGTTGAGTAGAAGCGCAAAATTCAAAATCTCCGGTGTGCGAGATTTTGAATTTCACAGTTCTGGGTTTTCGTGGTTTTAAATATTCGACTTTATAGCTTCGAAATACTGAATTTCAACATTTCAGTATTTCGAGGATATAAAGTGAATATATATATATATATATATATATATATATATATATATATATTTTTTTTTTTTTTTATGTGAATCATTCCAGTTACATCTGTATAATTCTGTGCTGTGTAAGCTTTGTAACACTTCCTGATACTGATGCAGTCCTCATCTTGGATGTGTTATGTTGAACAAGAATGTGCTTAGTTTTATGTTAAGCTCACAGGTCCTGATGCCATTCTCATGCAGTAAGGTATTTAGTTAACTGTGTGACATAAGCTCTGTGACACTGATGTAATTCTCATGATATAATATGTACACCTCTGTAACAAAACCTCAGTGTTGATGTAATTCTCATGATATAATGAATGTGTATATCTCTGTAACAAAACCTCAGTGGCATGGATATAATTCACATGATATAATGTGTACATCACTGTAACAAAACCTCAGTGACATTAATGTAATTATCATGCTACATTTAATGTTACCATGTTGTAACCTATAAAAATTAGAGCTTAGGCAGGTGCCCAGGTTGTGACTTAAAGGAACCCTCGGACAAGTTAACTTACCCTGTAAATAATGAATGGAATGGATGGATTTGGATGAATGGATGGATGCAAGGATGAATGAATTAAGTGAATAACATAAAAATAAATGACCCTGTAAACTGAAATGCCCCAAATGAGGAACATCAGATATTGGAGCACTTATCATAATAATTTTATCTGCGAGAGGAGCACCCAAAAGTGTATAAACACTTGCTCACTGTATGAGGGTGACCTATTTTTGATTAGTTTGAGTTTTGGTCTAGGATTCCTACCCACAGTATGAACCTACCTCCCTAGCTCAACAACCCCAAGCCACACATGGAAAAGCATCTGTGAGTGGAAAATACTGTTAACAAAAGAGAAAGATTTAAAAATATATACCCTTTTGAAATATTTGTGGTTACATCTTCTGCCATTAACTGCTTCTGGGGGCCTATTTGCTTATCTACTGAATGTGTGTCCACACATTGTTTATATCATACTTTGACGGGGCCATCTGTAGTGAATGATCTCTTGTGCTTCTGGAAACCCAATCAGCATCCATAAAAGACCTAGTATACCATTAATTATATGTGTTATCACTGTACTAAAGTATTAAAATCAAAAGTAATTTTCCTCTTCTCTTCATTCAGCTTGTTAAAAGATCCACTGCTTGTCTGTCACTGGTCTAGAGCACCTTTAGCAAATGGACCACTTTTACCTGGAATGTCATCTTATTTTTAAAAACAAAATTTTTTAACATTTAATCATAGGAAGATACAACAATGCCTATGCAATATAAGTAATGATTAGGAATTCCAATACATAGCACTAGTTATTTTTAAAAAATCAGTGTAAAATAATTGACTGACATTTCAGTTACGAGTGTCATTTCTCTTTTGGTTTTTAGTAGCTCAATGAATCAAAAAATCAATGAATTCAACCTCAGCCTCTCCACAGGCTACGTGCCCATAGAATGGTGCACAGCAACAGTTATTTCGCTCCAGGGGCCACAACTGACCCTGGTAACTATCACCCCATAAGCCTGACTAGCCTGGTCTGCAAAGCATCATCATGGAACTCATTAACAAAGACATTGGGAACCTCCAAACACTTGACCCGACCCAGTTCGGCTTTGTTAAGGGCAGATCATGCCTACTAAACCTGGTTGACGTCTTCGAGACAGTCACCAAGGCCATAGACAAGGGAAAGGTAGTTCACACAGCCTACCTTGACCTCGCCAAGGATTTTGACACCATTCCCCACTCAGGAATTATAGAAAAACTCACCAGCCTGAACATAAACCCCTACGTCACAAGATGGGTTGCCAACTGGCTTACAAACAGAACTCACACGGTAAGAATAGCAGGCTCCAGGTCTGACTCTAAACCAGTCACAAGTGGTGTCCCACAAGGCTTGGTCCTGGGACCCCTACTGTTCAGCATATACTTCTCAGAAGTACAGGCAAACACAGGAGGACTATGGCTAACCAAGTTCGCCGATGACTGCAAACTGGGAGCCATAATTGACTCTCCGGCTGACATGGACATTCTCCAAAAGGGCCTTACTGAGATGGACACCTGATGTCAAAGTCATGGTCTCAAGCTAAATGCCAAAAAATGCATAGTCATCCCGTTTGGGAAAAACAAAACACCCATGAATTACCACATAGGTGGCAGCCCCCTTAATACAGAAGAGGTAATAAGAGATCTGGAGACCCAGGTAGATAGTAATCTCTCCTTTGACAATCATATTGCAAAGTAGTTAGGAAATCCTTCTATGTAGCCCATCTAATTACTAAAGGGTTCACATCTAGAAATAAAGAGGTTATAGTGCCCCTCTACTCATCACTCATCAGACCCATCATAGAGTACAATGCCCCGTTTGGGATGTACCTCACAAGATACTTCCAACAGCTGGAATGACCACAAAAGTACCTCACCAAGGGGATTACTGGTCTCAAACATATGTCCTATGCAGCCCAACTGGAAAAACTCCAGCTGTACTCAGTGACATATTGCTTACTTTGAGGTGATCTCTGCCTGACTTACAAAGCCATGTCCAACTCAGAATTGATGGACATGCTCCACCTAAAGAAATCCAAGTCACTGCGAACCACTCGCTCTAGTGAGCTACACCTTGCCACAACAATAAATAGGACATGCTGGAGAGATAGATTCCTGTCACAGAGACTCCCCATGCTTTGGAACAAAATTCCTAACTACATTAAGCAGAGCCCCTCACTAATACTCTTCAAGAGAAACCTTGACAAGTGGATGGGTAACAGAAAATACACCCCTGGGATCACTTCATTGGCTCTTCTTGACAGAGGCTCAGTTAATTAATCAATGGGGCGGTGAAAGCTGACACACTCTGGCTAGGCTTATAAATGCCCTTGGGCAGATAGCCTAGTACCTACCTATGAACCTATAAACAGTGACATAAGCTATGACTGGTAATGATTCATTGCTTGATATATTCTGAGAATGGTACTTCTTCCCTGATGTGTAGGGTATTACCAGTTGGAGCCCTAGGACCAGTTAACCTACCCTGTAAACTACTATTGGCTAAAGAAATTTGAGGAAAAGTGGATATATGCTTAGTTTTTAGTCTCTTTTTGACAGGAAAAATGGAATCAACAGTGTTATTAATGGCAGTAGCAGCTTCCCCAGGGAGGGCCACGATATTTTGATAAAACATGGAATCCTTCCCTGTTTCATATACTGAAAAGAGTGGCTAACACCCTGGTTCATACTGGCTGCAGGTGCTACACCTGAGTGACCCAGGGTAAAAGATGAGTGGTCCGAGGGACAACTAATGGCCACAGCAGTTACCCACATGCACCCTAATGCAAATTGCCAACCTGGTGTGATGTCAAAGGCAACAGATTTAACTTAGCTTTCTGTTTTTGTGGCTGGAAGAAGGACCAGTTGTAGAACTGACAGATTGTTCCATGGACTAGCTGAAAATGATGCCTCTTTGCCTGGAAAACAAGCAGCAAAAGGTCTTTTTAAAACTCACATTTTTCACAAACAAACAGTAAAAAGCACTTTAAAACACTTTAAAAGCCCAAGAAAGTAAAATAAATACAATATCTCCACAGAAAAAAAATATTTTCTATTACTTTAAACTGAGAGGGAAAATAAACATTGTATTTAAAACTACAGTACAGTTTCATGACAGTCAGTTAAAACACACAGTTTTAAAATAACTTTCCCCAAAGAGAAAAGTATTAATAATAAACAAAATTATTAAATGAAATATTTTCTACCCAGCAAAGGAGTATAATAAGCTGACCGTTGATCCTGAAAAGCTTTAGAGGAGTGTATTATTTCGTGGTAGTAAAGCTATGGAGGATTGGTGTCTGCCCAACTTGTCCTTTAGACAGCTCAGCTCAAGCTGTCTCACAGTTTGGGCATGTGGAAGGTGCCCTGAAGCTTTGGAAGCTGGCCAGCTGTTACTGCTAACCCTACTACAGCAGAGATCAATATGATGAAGATTTACAGTTCTGGACTGTACCATTTGTCTATAACTGACACAGTTTTTCTAGTGGATAGGAATTTGTAAGCACTGAAGCCAGAACATGGAATACATAATTCTACACTGAAGGTAACTAACACATATACATAAGTGAAACACTGCAATACTAGACCATAACTTTAGTTTTATCAAAAAAAAAATAACTTACCAGTACAATTTCACTTGTTTCATCATGTAATAAAATTTCTGAAGTGGAGTCATTTTCAGGGAAACTTGTCTTTGACAAATCATTTTTTTTGTATTGACCTAGGCCACATTTGATACAGTAGATGGGATGCTGATCCTAACCACCTAGTTTGATGGACAGATAAAATAGCTGTTAAAATAGTTTAATAATTAACAATACTTACAGAATGTTCTAATGCTATACAAGTAATTATTTCATTATATAAGAACGTTCTATTGTATGCATGACTGTTCGAGCTTGCTACAACAACCATTATTACACATCATGGTGTATGTGTCAGGCAGGCTACTTGCAGAATTGCAGCAGCTAGAAGAAGCCCCACTGTGGCTTTATAGTTATTCCTCCTGAATTCACAAATACCCCCCAGCAGCAATCCTTCTAAGACTTGATTCAGAAACCTGCATGCCCTCTGCTCAGTTCTAGACCCAACTACTGACAGAGCACAATATAAGCACTTGTAACTGCCTCTGTGTTTCATATTTATACGGAGATTCTCCATGAAAGTGAGATGAAAGCTGTAACACCCATTATTGCATATTCCTGAAATCCATTTTGTCCACCTAGCCTAGTGTGGGAGAACGAAAAATGATACAACAGTGGAGATGTAGGTAAAGATTCCTTGAAAGGTTTAGATAGGTACCAGGATGGGGAGGACATGAGGAGGAAAGGGGGTGTAGTCGGTAACTTTTCTTTGACTGAGATTGGACATGTGGTACCCCTCCTTTTTTCTTTGAGCTGCTCTGCCAGTTCTTTTAAATGGATGTTTTCCTGACTTTTATTTGGATCAATTGAAAGGTTTCCTGTAAAAAGGTTGAAAAATTTGCTTTACACGTTGGATCGGTTCCCTCCTTTCATCAAATTTTTTAACAACAGCAGCAGATGAAGTGCCAAGTACAACCTCTTTGTCAAGAGGAGCATTGAGAATATCAGATTTGATACCTTCTGAGAGATTTTGGGATTGTAAGCATGCATGACTGTGCATCACTGAACCAGTTACTGCAGTCCGCAGTGAGCATGCATCCAGCCCTGGATGAAATGTTAGACAACTGACCTTTAGTAGCTACATGAAAAGCAACTCATGAAGGGCTGGGAGAAGCAGACAAATGGTCAGAAGGCTCAGATATGGCCAAAGTGGAGTTGGCCTTTAAGGGCCAGGGAAGAGATGATGCTGAAGAAGGCATTGCTGAAATCTCTCTCGTAGGTATTTTCTTCTAGATGATTGGAATAGGGATGTCCGATGTACTGTCACTACAATCCATAGAAGAATGACTAAAGGCTTTCAGTCATTGGTTTTCTATGTATAGTTTGAGGGAGCTAAGCTGACTCCTTATATTTCAAGGTTTAAACAATAAGCATATGACTGGATGTCATGCTCTTTTCCTAAGCATTTACAGAAACATAAAGTGGCTCAGGTGTGTCCATTTTCTTTCAGTGTCCGAATGGGATTTATGGGATTTGCAGCACACAAGCACTTCCCCTTTTTCACAGACATAAGCATAAAACAATACCAGTTTACAGAGAAATATGAAAGCAAAGTCCTCAACAGGGTACTTATCTTCTCAAACTAACTGACTGCCAAGCCACTGAAGATGTGGTGAAGACCAAGTCTGACTTGTTGATTCAATGACAAGCAAGTTCTGAATTTTGGCAACTGTACATTTGTTATTACACTGACGCATCAATATGCCTCCTTGGACATACAGGTACATCAAAGGCACTAAAAAGCTTTCAGTACTGGCCAAATGTTCAGTCCTTGGCAGGATATGTCTCACTTAGCTTAGGCTATTGCAAAAGTGATCGAATGATGAACATCATCCAACGTCATCAAGAAATGTTAAAACACATGTGGATAAGGGTTTTTAGAAAGAATCCTGCAGATTAGACAGCTCATTTTCAGATTTTTCAAATGTCTGTCAAAAATACTTCACATTCCAAAATAACCATTTTCAAATTAAGTACTATACACATTGTCTGTTCTAAGACAACCAAGGAAAAAAATGGGTGGCATAAAACATTCCGAGAATAAGTAATTAAGTATTTTTTCGGTGGCGCAGTAGTGCAGAGGTTAACATTGTCGCCTCACATCAAGAGGGTCTCCCATTAAATTCTCAGCTGGGGTGCCTTATGTGTGGAGTCTGCATGTCCTCCCTGCATTCGCGTGGGTTTCCTCCAGGTACTCCAGTTTCCTCCCACTTTCTAAAGACATGAGTCTAGAGCATTTCTCCCTGGGCCTCTGCTGAAAATAGGCTCTGTCTAGTCAGCCTTTCCCAGTCAAAAAATGTTAAATAAATAAATAAATAAATAAATATATTATGCTGGACTCACTGTTCTTTGAAAACTAGACTACATACACTTTTTGCATTTTTAAGACTTTCTCATACTGTCTTGTTGGTAGAAAACAGGTGAATCCTCATTAAATCTATTTACTATGGAACTTTTATTCTTAATGGGCACTACATAAAAAATACTTTTAATGCAGATTTTGCAGTCATTAGCATCTTAAAGCATCTGTAAGCCATTGAATTAAAAAATGCTACAGTTTTGTATTCTATAAAAGATTAAGTGACTATACAAACCATGTGCCATATACAGTGTTGTCATTCTTCCCTTTTGGTTCACTTAGGCTGTATGCCACAACACCTCTCATCTTCAAAAGACATTTTCACAAAATATTTGATTATGCTTTCTCTGTTAGTGCCATTGTTCTGTTAAAAATAAAAAGCAGATATGGTTTAAGTTTTACTTCATCAATTAAATTGGATTAGGATACAGTTAATGTTTTTCTAATAGGATAGTACATTAAAATACCTTAATTCTAACAAGTGCTATGTACATTTTCTTAATACAAAGATACCACTTCGATTTGAGTGAAGATAAATATATGCACAATCATGACTTGGTCAAAGACAGAGTTGGCTGTTTGTAAGAAAAGAAATAGATATTTCAGAGAATAGGGCCTCTTCTTAGGATCTTTTAAGCCATTTTGGAAGAATACAGTACACAAACTCTGACAGGATAGATTAAAATATTTTAATTGTCTTTAGCAAACGTATAGCTTCAAAAGCAAGCTCTGTAATTTTCTTTTGAGGAGTCAGACAGGAGGCTTAACATGCTGATGGCAATGAGTTGACTAACCCTTCTCATGCCATAAATCAGAAGCTAAGATAATCTAAAACCTACTCAGCTTCTTTTTACCACCTTTCTAGACTCCCAAGTACATTGTTTGGATACATTTAAAGACTTTTCTACATTGCATGCATGTAAATAGGAATCAAAAACATTAGATCACCAATGTTTAAGTACGTTTTGAATTTTTTTTTTCATGGTGGTTGTCGTACTTGGTTCTTTAGCGCAAAGGAGTCAAAGGATGCTAAAGTGGATGAAGATAATTTTGAAGTTCTTTTGTTGCTGGTTGGAGCAGTCGGTTCACTACAAAGAAGAGTGGACATTAGAAGAGTATCTCTCTACCTTTCTGATTATCTATCTATCTATCTATCTATCTATCTATCTATCTATCTATCTATCTATCTATCTTTGTCAGCAGTGAAGCAGTGGTAGCTGGGAAAAGTTCATTTGCAGTGGAGACTCATAACAAGTATAGATTAATTAAAAAAATCAAAATTAAGTACAAAGGTAAAAAAAAATGCGAGATATAGAAACAGTGATGCTGTCCGCACTTTCTACATTTATAATCATGTAACAGACATGAGCAATACACTGCCAAATTATGAATAAGCATTAGTATGACAAACATATGCTTGGTTGAGGCAATGTTTAAGGACCATTCGGAAGTTATTACACTCCACCAAATAGAAGTCTTAGAATCTGAAAAGTAAGCTGCTGTCAAAAAGGGGATAATTAGTAAGGCATATAAAATATTTCATGAAGTTAGAGAAGATTAGGATCATAGGAGGTTACTAGGCTAATGGCCCTGGGGCCCTTACAAGCTTAGCCAAGTGTTTATCCCCAAAAAGAAACCTCAGTCAGTACCTGTCACCGCTGTCACTAAGAGACACAGGTGAAAACCCTGGGACAAATTTGTGGTTTTTCATCCACTCACCAAGGTTGCGCTTGAAGAGGGTCAGCGAGGTGCTCTGTTTCACATGTATGGGAAGTCTATTGCAGAGACGGGGCAGCCATTGGGAGACAAACCTGTCTCTCCATCAGGTTTTGTTCATGTCGCACACTAAATTCAGGTCTTTTGAGTGGGTAGTGTGTGAGGAGTTACACTTATGGATGTGGAGCATCTCTAGTAGGGCAGGATCCGAGATTACCTTGCAGGCGAGACACAGATCACCTCTGAGCAATCTGTATGATACCGAATAGAGTGATAGTGATTTGAGCCTGTCTGCATAGGACAGGTGTTGGAGGCCATGGATTCGCTTTGTGAGGTATTTCAGTGGCCTTTCCAGTGGATGCAGATGTTTGGAGAGGTACATCCCAAACGGGGTGTTATACTCAATTATTGGTCTAATAAGGGAGGAGTATAGAGAGGTAATAACCTCCTTTTTTCTGGATGCAATCCCATTACTTATGAGATGAACTAAGTAAAAGGCTTTTCTGATCACTGCCGCTACATGATGGTCAAATGTGAGGTTGTTATCAATCTGAGTGCCTAGGGCTCTAACCACAGGTTGTGTGCTTAGGGAGTTGTCGCTGATGTGGTAATCGGTAGGGGTCATGTTTTTGCCGAATGGTATGATGATACTTTTTTTGCATTAAGCTTGAGGCCATGACTTTGGCACCAGTCATTAGTTGCTGTGAGACCCTCTTGCAGCATGTTAACATCATTTGGGGAGTCAATGACAGCACCCAACTTACAGTTGTCCGTAAACTTGGTCAGCCACAAGCCTTTTGTCTTTGCCTGGACCTCTGAGAAATAGATTCCAAACAGTAGGGGTCCCAGGACAGATCCTTGGGGAACTCCACTAGTGTCAGGTCTACTATCGGAGTTGGAGGTGCCTATTTTGACTTTGAGGGTCCTGTCGGTGAGCCAGTTGGCCACCCACCTGATTAGATAGGGATTTATGCCAAGTTGTGTTAGGTTTTCGATGATACCCGAGTGGGGGATTGTGTCAAAGGCCTTGGCCAAGTCAAGGTAAGCAGTATGCACTGACTTTCCTTCATCCAGGGCCTTGGTGACAGTTTCAAAGAAGTCAACCAGGTTCAACAGGCAAGATCTGCACTTGGTGAATCTGAATTGGGTGGGATCAAATGCTTGAGACTGACTATGTCCTTGTTTATGAGATCCATAATAATATGCTCCATGCCTTTATAGATCAGACTTGTCAAGCTAATGGGGCAATAGTTTCCAAGGTCAGTAGTGGCACCATCTTTGTGCAAGGGGATGACAATGGCAGTTCTCCAATCTGCTGGAATGAAGCCTGTACTTAGGCTGTGATTAAATAAGGTGCTCAATGGTGAAGCCAATTCTTGCTGGAGATGGTGCAGAATACATCCTGGAATACTATCAGGTCCCATGGAAGCTGTCTTCTTTGCCTTGGATAAGGCCTACAACACTTGATCTACAGAGATATGAGGTGCAGGACAAGTATCAGGGATGTCAAAAGGGCCTTTGGGGGGGAAAGGGAGGTGAAGTTTGCACTGAAACCATCTGTTAACAGGTTGGCTGAGTCAACAGGATCAGTGTAAGTGATACTGTTAATTATTAATTCGGAACAAACCTGGGCTTTGCCATGGAGGTTCCTGACATAACTGAAGAAAACATTATGGTTTCCCTTTGTTTTGGAGGCTATTTTTGATTCATAACTGGCCTTGGAGGTTTTCACTAGTGATCTAATTTGCTTGTTGAGGCTAAGGAGGGAGTTTTAACAATTTGGAATATGTTCCTTTTTACCCTTGGAGAACAATTTCTTCCTTTTGTTGTAAAGCCTGTTGATAGAGGATGTCCACCAAACAGGTTTGTGTTTCCTTGAGGAGCAGGTTTTAGTTCTATTGGGTATGGCTGAGTCCATGCAGCTGTACAGGTGCTTGTATACTGCACTGGCGTACTGTTCAGCATAGTTGTCTGCATCCTCTAAGGTGGTGTTAAGCTACAGATACCCTCCCTTAGGAGGTTGTAGTCAGCTTTTGAGAAAACGTTTTAGCTTGATTACAACTTGGGGGGGGGTAGAGACTTCGAATGAGACAGTCCAATGATCTGATCTCATCAGGGACGAACATACTATTGGAGTGGTGCAGTGGTCACCCATGTTGGTGAGAAGTAAGTCCAGAATGTTATCTCCCCTTGTGGGGGATGAGACAAGCTGGTCTAGTGTGTTAAAACTAATTAAGTCAAGGAATCATTGAGAGAGTGCATTAGTGCAAGAATAGTTCACCCAGTCTATGGTGGGGTAGTTGAAGTCACCAAGGATCAGCGTGTTAGGGGGTACCTTGATGGAGTCAAGTAGATCCAGGTAAGAGCAGTGGGTGTCCTGAGTCATGGAGGGGGGTCTATAGCTAGCTATAACTTGGATGGGTGTCTTGCCAATTGTCAGTTGCACCTGGAGTAGTTCCAGTGCATCATGCTGGCAAACCAGTCTGGAGGTGTGCCTGTCCTTAATGAAGATAAAGACTCCACCACCCTTAGTCTTCCTGACCTCATTTTGGGGTTGGAATGTGTGGAATGAGATATAGCCTGGCAAGGCAGGGGTGCTTCTCCGCAACCCTGAACCACGTTTCTGTGACCGCACAGACATCGACATCTTCCAGTACAAGGAGAGCCTCCAGTGAGTCCATTTTCAGGTTAAGGCTCCTAGCATTAAGCAGCATGACCTTCAATCTGCTTTTTGACATATCTTTTATGCTGGAAGGTTTGTCTTTGGGACACTGCCTAAAAAAGACACAATGGGGGAGCCGAGAGCCTTGGCCAGAATCTGGAAACTCAGTGGTGACAAGTGAAGGCCATCTCTGACAAAGCATCGAGGCATGTCGACCATGTCATCCCAGGCAGACAGATACTGCATCCCCTTGGAATGACACCAGAAACTAAGCCAATTGCTGAAGTTATTATTTTCTTGTTGGTATTGTGGTATCACTCTTAGTGAGGGTAGGATGCTGCTTAGGGCTAGGGTCATACCTGCCTGGAACATATACTCTGAGAGTTCAATCATGTCTCTCTTCATATAGTCCAGGAAGGTATGACTCAAATCATTCACACCAACATGGACAATTACAGAGTCGTACTTGTAGTTGTTGTGGAGAGACTTAAGTGCATGCGTGATGTGGCGGATGCTGGCACCAGACAAACAACTGACCGTGGCCTTCTCCTTTTCAAGCCTGGTGAGGGGGACATCAGTGTGTCTCACAACTGAGTCATCAATGACTAGTATGTTTGGTTTATTGTTATGTCTTGTGAGCTGTGATGGTTTATTCTTTTGCCTTACGGGCTGTGTTTGTGAGACACTGGTGTGCTGTCTGCTGTGTTTGGAATGTTTGTGAGTGTGTTTTGGAGGTCTCTGCTGTTTAGGTAAGTTTTTATTGAGGACCTTTGCATAGGTGTGTGTGTTGTGCTTGGCTATGTGATATGAGTGCTGTGGTGTTTGTGCTGGCAATCACCTCTTTGTCAGGAGTACTGATTGTGGTGCGAGAGAGCATGATCTCCAGGTTACTGATGTACATATATTTCTTGCAGGTGGAAGAATTATGCGCTAGGAGAAGAGGGCTGTCAGTAAACATGAGACAGTTGCTACACTGTCTCAGTACACCCATGTCAACCAGACTGGCAGGAGAAACTGCTGGGAATTGTCCAGACATAGTGTTCTGAATGCTTGGGCGGACTTATGGAGAGAGGGTTTTGATAGGGGTCTGTCCACAACAGTGTAGACCACAAGAACCTTCTTAAATGTAAAGTAACTGGCCTGAAGCACAAGTGCTAAAACCAAAGCTAAAATGCTTAGAATAACAGATAAATTTAATCAGGCTACTAACAAGCAGTAATAAATGCACCAGAATAAAAGCACTCGAACACTTAAGAGCAAACAGAAAAAATAAGGTAATAAAGTATGAAGAACACAATTAAAGTAAAAGCAGCTGAATAAAGTGTACATTTTTTTAAATGGAGAGGGAGGAAACAAGATAGTTCAAGATTAAGGAACTAAGGGGGTTGGCCTTCCCAAATGCTGTGTCTCTACTCCGTACATTCAGCTGATGAAATAAGACAGGGAGGAGCAAAGAATCAAGGGGGTAGTTCTATCCAAATGATCTCACTACACTAGGTTGAGTGATCAAATGAGATTGGACTGGGAGGAGTGACCAAAGTCAGATTTACAGAAGGGGCAGGCAATTCCAAAGCCACCAAGTTTAAGACTACAACAACACTAGAGATGGAGGGTGGGAAAAACAAACAGTGCAGTCTACAAAGGACAGAAACAATAAAGCAAATATCTAAATACAGTACAGTGCAAATCGAGTTGCAAAAAAGTATACTTATCCATTCGGAATATCAGATGGTAATACAAGCCAACACAGCCAGGAATTTTAGTTCTGCTATATCAGCTCTGCACAAATTCAGAAGAGTGACTGGAAAAGCAATTTGCAATAAAACAATGGGAGAACATATGTATGGCTTGGCTCCCAAGTATGCAACAAAATCCAGAAGATTTAGGATGTTTTGGAACAGTGACACTGATGGTCAATAAAGACTGGAAGATACAAATTTAGCGTAAAAAAAATTATTTCCACTTTTGTCTCACCAAGACTTCATCAGAAAAGCAAATAAAACAGTAAAACTGAAGCAGCACATCTTAAATAAATTCCTATTACAAACAATTAATCAATTAACCAATGAAATTCACATTAGCTCAAAACCATTCATAATTGACTACAGATAGTGGGGGAATTCGGGAGATCATTCAAAGAAACTGAAGAATTGTGGAAGGTAACAGTGAGTTAGTAAATATTTTGGGTACTAAGCCTAAGTTTGTTTACAGGAACAACAACTGTTTAAAGAAT
The DNA here is from genome assembly GCF_019279795.1 of Protopterus annectens. NCBI lineage: Eukaryota > Metazoa > Chordata > Ceratodontiformes > Protopteridae > Protopterus > Protopterus annectens. Next base: position 262,363,733 of record NC_056751.1, on the reverse strand, counting down.
GTCTTGGAAAGGTGTTCCTCTAGGAGCAGTGGTCCAGCTATAGCCCAGCAGATAGGGATGTTTAAGTGTGGGCACTGCAACTTCTGAAAGTTTATTTTGGAAAGGCCATTTGTAAGCTTACCCCACATCTAACATACCATTAAAGTGGCAGGTCATTTAACTTGTAAAGTAAAAGGTTTAGTATATATTGCTTCGTGCAGTGGATACAAAGCATTTTATGTAGGAATGACCACACGTACCTTGAATGAAGGAATGAGAGAACATGTGTATAGTGTCAAAATTAAGGATGAGAATAATGCCCTGTATAAACATTCAGTTGTCTGTAACAAATTTAACAAGTTTTTATTTTCAGTTTGAGGTGGTTAAAGCAGGTAACAGGAGGAGACTTTAAAAATGTGATAGAGCAGAGAGAGACGTCTTAGCAAATAGAGTTGAGGGCAGACAAAAAGCCAGGAATAAATGATGCAATAAATATCAAATGCTTCTTGAAATATATAAAGTTGACTATTAGGAAAATGTAAAATTACTTTTTCCTTTATTTATTATTATTTTTTATCATATAGTGTCTGGTAGTAAAGTTTTTATATACTTGTTCTTAGGAGTTTGAAATGGTTACAAGACATATGTCTTTTTAAATTTATGAATGGTTTTGAGCTAACATGAATTTCATTGGTTAATTGATTGTTTATAATAGGAATGTATTTAAGATGTGCTGCTTCAGTTTTACTGTTTTATTTGCTTTTCTGATAAAGTCTTGGTGAGACAAAAGCGGAAATTAAATTTTTGTATGCTAAATCTGTATCTTCCAGTCTTTATTGACCATCAGTGCCACTGTTCTAAGTGAATTTGGTGATTTTGCTGTGGTTGCACTTTGTTTCTTTTGTTGGTTCAGAGTCAAGTGTTTTCTGATGGCCGAGATGGAAGGGGATCCTTTAATGGATATGACTCTACATTCTACACCATCGGTGGGTGAAAATAGTTTGTTTCATTTATTGGTGACTTCATTAAATGAAACACTACAGACATTAAGGATATTGGTATCTAAAGAAAATTTTCCTGCTGAAACAACATCTACTTCGGATGATGAACGAATAACTGTTACAGACTGTAATGTTCCAAGTGGCCCTAGTGAAAATAATTTGGGGTCTGGAGCTACTATTAGACCTATGCAGTATAATGATGTATGCTCTGTTCTGGACAGCAGGTATGATCCTTTTTTGAAGGCTGATTATATGGTGGCCCAAGCTAGAACTGATGAGTTCAACTTCAAGAGTGACAGTTTGTGTAGGTTACTGAAAAAGTACCGGTCAGTGGATCTGGAAATTCGTTATTTCCAGAGATGTGTTGAACTTGAAATAATACCTAAGGGCTTAAGAGTCTTTAAATGCCCCAACAGTATTAAGACCACTGATCCTTTCTTTGATGAGCTAACAAAGTTTTTCAATAACACTGGTATTCAGTTTTTAAAATTACTGATAGAAAATAACAAGAAGAAGTTGTCCTCTCTTAAACAGGATATCATGAAACTTGATGATGAACTCAGTTCTATGGTAAAAGACTTTAACTCTGACAATTTATATGATCAGCTTCTAAAAGAAGTTGAGAGTCATGAGAACGAAGTTCTAGAGCATAAGCACAACAAACTACTCAGAGATGTGGAAACTTATGAGACTGGCAATGATTCCAGTAACAAAAAAGAAAATATTTAATCAAATAATGATTTTGCAAATCACAAAAAGGCAGGCTAGTTCACAAACAGTCTACAAACAGATTGCATTGGGTAAAGGGTTCAATTGACTAATCACATTCCTCGAAATTGATCACCAGGTTTTTTTAGGGCGGAGAATCAGGCCACAGCTCCATCTGGTGACAAGAGTGAGGTGGAAGCAGGGGTCTCTGTAGCTGGCAATGAAGCAGCCATTAACACGGCTGCCGTTGGTTTGAACACAGCAGGAGCACGTACTAAAGCTGCTTTTTTACCCAAAAGAGAAAATCGAGTTTTAAGGACTCGGAATGTGAAGCAAAGAGGACTGACAACTTCAGAATCCTCCAACGATGAACAGTAAGACATTTTGATGATCATTTCAAAATTATTAATTTATCTGGGATGACTTTAAGTGATTCCCAGGTTAAATTGTTGAGATACGGCTTTAACTTTATGCCCACTAAAAGGACGGACTTTTCTAAGACTGTTATTGATTTAAAACAGTACGTTCGTAAATTAAATTTGAATTATATATTAAAACAGGTTAAAGGTGACTACAATGGCTTTTATAAACCTTCTAGTTACACATGAGCACTTAGACACTAAAAATTTTTGAGGAGGCATGCATGCAAGATATTAGTCATTATTTGTACAGAGGTAACAAAAAGAAAAAATGGTTTGATAACTTGACTAGTTTAGAACGGGTAGCCCTAACTGAACTTACCTCTAGGAGAGACTTACGATATATGAAGAGTGACAGGGGGGGCAACACTGTAGTAATGACCAATGAGCAATATAAAACTTCTATGTTTAAATTATTAAACAATAAAGAAGAATATTCTGAAGTAAACGTTAGGGACATTCATAGGAGTTTTCAATTCATCAATACACATCTATATGAAGCACTTACGAATGATGTTATGGATATGAGAATGTATAATTTTTGTTTAGTAGAAAAACCGAGGGTCGGTACATTATTTGGCATTCCCAAAATTCATAAGTGTATGATCGACCCTTTGTTCAGACCTATAGTGTCTGCCCCCCATTCTGTCACTGAAGGTTTAGCTTTGGTGATTGATTTCTATTTAAATCCAGTAGTTCAGAGTCTGCCCTCTTATTTAAAAGACTCCTGGGATCTGTTAGACAAGTTTAGAAATTTTCTTACAGATTTTGCTTTTGACAAAGACAAGCATTTTATCATGACAGCGGATGTAGTGGCATTATTTACTTGCATTCCCATGCACAGGGAGTGGAAGCAGTAAGAGAATTTCTCTTTTCAGGTTCCAATTTGGAACCATGTCAAGTAAATTTGGTTTGCAGTTTATTAGAAATTACTTTGGAGCATAATTATTTCACTTTCGACGGACGTTTTTTCAAACAGTGTAAGGGGGTCGCGATGAGTTCACCAGCCACTTATGCCAACATAGTGATGGCTTGGTGGGAAGCTAATATTCTTTCAAGGTTGAAACTAACATATAAGATATATTTTTATGCTAGATTTATAGATGATCTCATTTTCATTATGGGGGGGGGGGGGACCGTAACACTAGTGAATAGTTTTTGGAAGATTTGAATTCCCAGTCATGGTATTTACAGTTCGTGAAAAGTGACTTTGGAAACAGGGTAGATTTTCTTGATGTGACCTTAGAATGAAATGAATTGGACAGGCAATTTGAAAGCAAAATGTATAGAAAGGACACCTTCCTGAATAGTTATTTACATTTTAAAAGTAATCATCCCCATTTTATTAAAAAGAATATCCCCAAGGGGCAGTACATACGAGCTTGTCGTATGACTACCTCTTGTATGGATTTAGATGGTGAATTTCATAGGATCACTTCTATGTTTATTGACAGGGGTTATGAGTTTGAATACTTACAGTCTTTACATTGAGACATTATAGAAAAAGAACTCAAATGTATCCACCCATTTTGAGGAGGACACTTGTTATTAACAACAGCAAAGAGGGCAGAACATCCCATTTTGGTACAGTATGTAATCTTGACATGATTACAGATAGTGAGGGAATTAGGGAGATCATTCAAAGAAACTGGAGAACTGCGGAAGGTAACAGTGAGTTAGTAAAAATGTTATTACTAAGCCTAATTTTGTTTACAGGAACAACTGTTTAAAGAATGTCTTGGAAAGGTGTTCCTCTAGGAGCAGTGGTCCAGCTATAGCCCAGCAGACAGGGATGTTTAACTGTGGGCATTGCAACTTCTATAGGTATATTTTGGAAGGGCCATTTGTAAGCGTACCCCACATCAAACATACCATTAAAGTGGCAGGTCATTTAACTTGTAAAGTAAAAGGTTTAGCATATATTGCTTCGTGCAGTGGATACAAGGCATTTTATGTAGGAATGACCACATGTACCTTGATGGAAAGAATGAGAGAACATGTGTATAATGTCAAAATTAAGGATGAGAATAATGCCCTGTATAAGCATTCAGTTGTCTGTAACAAATTTAAGAAGTTTTTATTTTCAGTTTTGGAGGTGGTTAAAGCAGGTAACGGGAGGAGACTTTAAAAATGTGATAGAGCAGAGAGAGACATCTTAGCAAATAGAGTTGAGGGCAGACAAAAAGCCAGGAATAAATGATGCAATAAATATCAAATGCTTCTTGAAATATATAAAGTTGACCATTAGGAAAATGTAAAATTACTTTTTCCTTTATTTATTATTATTTTTTATTATATAGTGTCTGGCAGTAAAGTTTTTATATACTTGTTCATAGGAGTTTGAAATGATTACAAGATGTATGTCTTTTTAAATTTATGAATGGTTTTGAGCTAATGTGAATTTCATTGGTTAATTGATTAATTGTTTGTAATAGGAATGTATTTAAGATGTGCTGCTTCCGTTTTACTGTTTTATTTGCTTTTCTGATGAAGTCTTGGTGAGACGAAAGTGGAAATTAATTTTTTTGTACGCTAAATATGTATCTTCCAGTCTTTATTGACCATCAGTGCCACTGTTCTATGTGAATTTGGTGATTTTGTTGTGGTTGCACTTTGTTTCTTTTGTAGGTTTAGGATCTTTACTTGGAAGTGCTTGCATAGGTATTTCTACACCCCAAGCAGACTTCAAAGAATTTTTCCTCAAGTGGATGGCAGATGCTGGATGAGTAATGGGGAAGAAAGAGATAAATGGGAACATGTATTTTGGGACAGAAATTAAGTCATCAGGGGATGGGTATCATCTGATGTCCTACTCAGGTATTAGAGTATGAGTTAGGATTCAGGGATGTGATACAAGCCATAGAAGGTGTTAAGGAATATGATTTAGGATATAGGATTCAGGGGTGTGAGTAAAGCCATAGATTGTATGCAATGTAACTGAGGACTACATGTATGTTGAGGTAAAAGGTCAAGCGGAGCATATCAGAACAAGACATTAGCTCAGAGACAAGAACCTCTTTCCCCTTAGACTCCAAGCAAGGAAAATTTAAAAGGGTACTGAGTCTTCTTCTTCAGACTAGTTTACAATGCTAGAACATCCTGCACCCTTCTAATGCTTTCATGTCTCTGGTGCAAGCTACAGACCAACTGAATGCTGGAGAAGGGGAGTGGTGGCCCCTTAGTGAATGGGTAAGTACCTGTGATGACATCTCTGGTGCATAAAAACTCTCTATGGGGCCCTGGTCAAGCATCAAATTGCACACAACTGTTCAAAGAAGTGTCAGCAGGTAGCGTATTCACTTTTGGTACATGAGGCTGTGAGTTCTGCTCTCATACCTGGAATTGATTTTTCAATACCAACACTACAGTGCAGCATAAGTGTGTTGTTCTTTGGAAGAGATGTTAAGCAGAGATCATCTCTGCCTATGGCAGTGGTAGAAAAAGGTGATGTAAAAAATCCCATGGTAATTAGCAAAAAAGAGTAGGGGAAATTCCCCAGCACCCTGGACACAGTCGGTATGGATACCACCTTGGGTCTCCACTGAGAAGAGGCCCATTTGCCTAGTAGGACTTATCCAGTCAACAAAGTGTAAATAAAATAAAATTCTATAAAGCAGAAATACATGCCAAGAAAAATAGGTCATTATTTAATGCAGAGAATGGAAAAAAAGTATATTAAAAGTTATGTAGAAGTCAGTGAAACAGAAACAGTAGGTACTGAAAAAGTTTAAGCAAAAGGCTGTAAAGCAGTGACAGAATGCTGTTGTCAACAGGTCATTATTTGGTGCAAACAACAGAAATAATGAGGTATTGAATGGAAAAGGATTACTAAACTAAATATGCATTAAAGGGATTAACCACTGTTAACCAAGGTCTGGAAGACCTAGCCTAAGACCTAATCAAAGTAAAATGAAACTAAGGGCAGGGAATATTAGATTAACAAGGACTGTCAAAGCAGTGACATTGTAAAATTTCTTTGTTGGGCTTCATCTGGGCTTTCCAGCAATCTTTGAGGAAGGAAGCTGTTCTGATGTCCTGTGGTAATTTGTTTCAGTATTCAGGTGCCAGTCTGAAGGAAGAATTTTTCAGGTACTTTTAGTGTGCAAGGTAATCTAACAAGGAAGTTGGCATCAGTAACCTGAGACAGATAGAGAAAGAGAGAGAGTAAGTAGGTAAAGGTTTTAAAGTGTAGGAGATGTTTCAGTAGTGTTCATTAAGTAATTGAAAGGTAAGGGTATTCAAGGGGAATCAAGGTTCTTCACTCAATTGAAAGCCAGTTGTATTTGCTTACTGCAAAAAAAAAAAAAAAAAAAAAAAAAAAAAAGAAAGAAAAAGTGAGGCTGACGTATAAATCTTAGCATTTTACTTTCTGTCCTTTGCAAGATAAATGTTTTGTAAGGAATGTAAGGCAGAAACAGACAGGAAGTTTTCTAATTTAAGCAAATGAATATTGACAGCGATGGTTTGTCTAGCATCATCATTAACCCCTTTTTCCCATTTTCTATGCAGGGTCAAAGCGTCATGTCAGTTGTCACCATCTCTCTCATTCAATGCCACTCTCCCATCTTTGACACTCGTGCCTGATTTTCGCAGGTCTTCTATCACACAATCCATCCACTTCTTTGGCAGACACCCTCATTTCCTCTTGCGTTCTTCATTTCTGTCCCAAATCATCTTCACCATATTGTCTTCTGCTTTTCTGCATGTGTTCCTGAACCACCATAATCTGTTTTCTTTTATCTTCTCCACAATTGGTGCTACTCTGGCTTCTGCTCTAATGTCCTAATTTTTTCATGTGTCCCACAGTGTGTATCTTACCACTTATCTCAGATGCTTAATTTCCATCACCTCTAGCTTCCTCGTTTACTCTGCATTTACTACCCAGATTTCTATAAAATACAGCGGCACTGGTCACACCATGTTTTGTACACCTTACTTTTCAGCTTCTTTGGCATTCTCCTGTCATACATTACCCCTGAAACTCAATGCCAGTTGACTGCAGGCCCTCTGATTCTAGCTTTGACTTCCTCATTCAGACTCCCCTTCTCTTCAACCACCCCTCCCAGATACTTGAAGCTATTTACTTGTTCCACTTTTTTCCCCTTATATCTCAATTCTCAGCTTCTTCTCATTTCACCCATTTGCTGCCATTACAACTGTCTTATTTGCATTCAGTTTCATCCCATATGCCTTCAGTTTTGCATTCCATTCCCCTATCCTTTGCTGAAGTTCTTGGTCAGAGTCTGCCTGTAATGCCACATGGTCTGCATACAGCAACTTTGTTGATCTGTCTCCTCTGAATTGTGTGCTAATGTAATCCATCACCAGCATGAACAGTAGTGAGCTCAGAGCTGAACCCTGATGCACATCCACTCCCAATGGGAACCCTTTTGAGAGTCCAACTACTGTCTGTACGTCTGTTATTAGGTCCTTGTACATATCCTGTGCTGATTTTAATAATATTTCTAAGATTTTCAGCCATTGCAGGACTGCCCAAATCAGCTTTCTTGATACTTTGTTATATGCTTTCTCCAAGTTTATGAATGCAGAGTTGGACTCTTTCCTCATCTCTAGCTTCTTCTCAACTATCTGTCTCACTGCAAAATCAGGACAGTTGTGCTACATCCTGATCTGAATCTAAACTGCTCGTCTCTCCTCTTGCTTTCTACTATTCTGTGTATTTGTTTCTCAGTCACCCCCTCCACCACTTTCGTAACAGGAGTTTGATACCTCTATACTGTCCACAGTTGTGAATGTCCCATTTGTTATTGAAAACTGGTACTAGTATGCTTATTCTCCAATCATCTGGGATATGCCTTTCTCTCCATACTGCTATGAGTAGCCTCAGGAGCCATTTCTCCCCTATCTCACACAACATCTTTTCCTCAGTGCTGTTCTTACTTCTAGGTTGGACTCCTCCTCCTCCTCTTCCTTCATCATAAGCTGCATCTGGGGCAGTACAGCTTCTATGGGGGATTCTTCATTCAGAACCTGCAGCAGGTTGTTGCTGGCACCCCTTATGAAGGATGTATGACTGTCTTCTTAATCTTTTTGTCTTTGCCTTGCAACCTAATAGAGTTTCTTTGTGCCCTCTACTGAGTCACTTTCCAGAAGCTGGTAGAGTGCCTCAGATGCCTTGTTCTTTTGCTATTGCAACTGCTCTCTTAGTCTCTGTATTACCTAGCCAGTATTCCTTCCTAGCCTGGTCGGACTTTTCTATCAACCACTTTTTCTTGGACTCCTCCTTTCTTTTGATGACTTCCTGGACTTCTAATTCTTCCAGCAGCTTTTCTTCTTTCCATAGCTGGCTCACACACATATCTATTCTGTTGTCCTCACAAATGTTGTTTTGAGGTACCACCTTTCTTCTTTGTCTCCAGTTATTTCCTCCTCTTACTGAGGTGCTAGAGCCCCGAGTAATTCCTTGAACTCTTGTGCTGTCTTTCCAGTCAACTTCCAGGTCTTCAGCTATGTTTCTGTTGATCTTAGAGCCTTTTCTGACCATTGCTTGCAGCTGCTTATGCTATGGGCCAACTGTTTCACTGGGGATAACTTTGCAAACATTGATTCATAGTCATCTGCATGTTGGCCACTCTTGTATAAATGTCTCTCTCTTGCTGAACCATTTGTTAGCTACCATCAACCCATTTGTAAGAGAGAACTCTAGAATGTCCTCTCCTTCTTTATTCCTGTTGCCCCAGCCATATGTATTCAGGTCAGCCATTATCAGCCCCAAATCTTCTTGTCCTGCTTTATCTAGTAAGTCATGCAGCTGCTGCCTGAATGTACTCTTTTCCTCACTATCACAACCCTGTTGTAGGGCATAGGCTGAAATTATGAACAGTTCCCTATCCTTACACTGGATTCTGAGTGCCATGAGTATATCACTAATTCTCCTTCACCGCAATTCCCACACCATTTCTAGTTTGTCATCGTCCTGTGCAGTAGACTCTGGATCCCAAGCCAAGTGCTGCACTGCCCTTCCATCTTGTCTCCTAAATACATAGGATTTTCAGTCTCCTCCTTACCATCATGTCATCCATTTCCAAGTTGCATCCTGTCAGTGACCCTACACTGAGTGTAGCAAACCTTAGTTCATGTTTGGCAGGTTGATTTGTTATACTCCCAGCTATTGCTCAACAGAGGTTTCCCAGGTAACCCAAGCTGGGCAATTGGACACTGGATAGCCAGTAGCTTATTGACCCAGAGCTGCTGGGCTTTATGGCAGACACACACTAGCTACACCATATACAAAACATATCAGAAACCTATACATAAATACATGTATATAATAAAAATATATACGTTAAAGATTAAAAATTAACAAGGTATAATACCCTTTCAGCTAAAATACTAGAGGAGCTAAACACATAGTTGATACAAGTGTGAGTAATTATAAAGTAAAAATTAAAACTTGAATGATTTTTACTTAATTATTCCTACATTTAAAAATGCAACTTATGTACATGAATATATATATATATATATATATATATATATATATATATATATATATATATATATATTTGTATATGGTTTTAAGTATACATATTGTAAATGGAGAAGATATTTTGTATAAGTTGAATTGTTTACTGTTGCCATAATGGAGTTAGATGTTTTTATAACCCTACATGAATTAGTGAATGTAATTTACTGATGGTTAATTTGGGATTGGTTTAAGTGCATCCACTTGTAAGTATATAAAGTGGTTAATTGTTGTCTTTTTTGTCTGATGAAGTTGGAGCACTGTCTCTGACGAAAGCGCTCACAATAAATAGTGTGGTTTGGAGTACTTACAGCCTGCTTGCTTTTTTGTTATTTTACCTTATATGTCTTTTTGGTGACATTAGTCAACACAAGCCATATTTTACATTGAGTGGCTAGCCCTGACATGACACACACAGTCTGTGATCAGTGTTCTCCTATCCTGAGGATACTGGATAAAACAGCTGATGCCCCAAGCAGTTGGTTTATGAAACTCTTCGCCTATAGGAAACATTTAGAATCTGTGCTGCTGCCCACAACTCCATTGTTGTATGAGTTTTCAGATGGAAACTCCCAGCATGGATGTCTCTGTGTGAGGAACCCCAAAGAGATACATGGAGAATATGCAAAGTCCATACAGGGAATGGCTTGAGGCCAGGACTGAACCTTGTACCTTCTACATGGGAACAAAGGCTGTAACCATTAGGCCAACTGGTCTCTGCAATGGTTAAGACAAATTACTAGACACATTACTGTAAATCAGTGACATAGTAGAGGGAAATCTTTTCCTATTAAAAGTCAGTGGAGAAACAGAAAAAAAATATTTGAGGCTAGAAGCAATCATGTTTTTAATCATATCAAGAGATGCAGAGAGAACAGGAGGCATCACATACCTCCCTAACTTTGTTTACCAGGGAAATCCCTGGAAAACACTGACCCATGGCAAGGGTACTATCAAGGTAAACAAGCATCTAACTCTGTTAAGCAGTAAACCTTTACCTGACATTTCCTCTGTGAATGACAACAGTGGTTCTCTCTTGCCAGGTAAGGGTTAACAAACAGTCATGGAGGACATGACTAACTCTAGGTCCTTAGTAGATGTAGGTGCTAAACCAGATGAATGAAAGACAATGATGAGTGATCCAAGTAACCCAATCTGGCTACAGCTGAGGCAGTGATAGAGTCAGCCTGACCCAAAATTCCCAAGAAATATATTTCTTGTGGACAGGCAAAGAAGAACCAAGCAGATAACTGCCTGAGCTAGTAAAGCAAGTGGCCATTCAAGTCAAGTTCTGAGGTAAAAAAATTTAGACAGTTCCCAAAACCACAAAATCCTGCCCAAAACACAATTATGCTACATAACAATGTCAAATAAAAAAAAAAGTCAAAAAGCATTTGCACAGTTTTTTTTCATACACGCATTCTTAATTGAAAAAACATCCCTTTGCATATGAAAGACAGTCCAAAATATAACATGTCTTCATTAAAGATAAATACATTTACATAGAGAGACTTTTTCTTCAAAAAATAATTTAGTGCAAGGGTATTTACCTGACTGGAACTTATCTGCTCAGCTTTGAATGAATGTTAGCTGAAGGAATGCTTCACAAAATCCTCAGTGGGAATGCCCTTTGGCGTCACACACAATTAAGTTTTTTGTACTTTAACTGCCTTTTAAATGGAGGTCTTCTCAAGCTGCGGGCAGATAGAGGGAATGCAAGGTGCCCTTAAGCTTTAAAAAGCTGTTCATGGGTCACATTGTTGGCAAGACAATCCAAATAGCTTAGAAACTTCTGCAACAGTGATTCATTGTCAAATATGTATTGTGACAATGGTCCAAAAAAAAAAAATCTAAATGGCAATGCTCATTTCTGCTCTGAGCTACAACAGAACGGCATTAAATATACTGATCCCAAGGATATTGCCAATATCCTGGCAGATCGATTCAGTACCAACTTCACCCCCCCTTGCCCCCTAAAGAGCCCATCTCAACACCGAAAGATTGCCAAATTCCAGTAATAACGGCCACAGAGGTAAAAACCGCACTCTCCAAAGCTAAGAATACAGCATCCATGGGACCAGACAACATCCTGAACTGTGTACTGCATGAACTACAAAATGAACTGGCACCTCGCATAAGTGTCATGTTTAATCATAGCCTCACCTCAGGCTTCGTGCCCACTTAGTGAGGCACAGCTACAGTTATCCCACTCCACAAGGGGAGATCCACCTTGGATTCTGGGAACTACCTCCCCATCAGTCTGATGAGCCTGATCTGCAAGGCCATGGAAAGCATTATCATGGAACTTATAAACAAAGACATTGGCAACCTTCAAACACTGGACCCCACCCAGTTTGGGTTCGTGAAGGGCCGATCTTGTCTCCTGAACCTGACTGACTTCTTTGAATCAGTCTCCAGAGCTGTCGACGAGGGTAAGGCTGTCCACACAGCCTATCTGGACCTTGCCAAGGCCTTCGACACCATCCCCCACTCTGGAATCATAGATAAATTTACTAAGCTGCACATTAATCCCTATGTCACTCGATGGGTTGCCAACTGGCTTACTGACAGAATCCACACTGCAAAAGTGGCCAACTCCAAATCCAGCTCCAGACAAATGACAAGTGGAGTACCTCAGGGTTCAGTCCTGGGACTGCTCTTGTTTGGCATCTACTTCTCTGAAGTACAGGCCAACACTAAGGGACTCTGGCTAACAAAGTTCACAGATGACTGCAAACTGGGAGCCATTATTGAATCCCCAAATGATGTGGATATTCTACAAAAGGGCCTTGTACCCATGAATTACCACATAGGTGGCAGTAAACTAAATACCAAAAGTGTGATAAGAGACTTAGGGACACAGGTGGACAGTGGTCTCACCTTCAATAACCACATGGCCACAACAGTCAGGAAATCCTTCTATGTGGCACACCTCATCACTAAGGGCTTTTCATCCAGAAAAAAGGAGGTCATTGTCCCACTGTACTCATCCCTCATTAGACCCATTATAGAATACAACACCACGTTTGGTATGTACCTCTCAAGACATTTGCAACAACTGGAAAGGCCGCAGAAATACCTCACTAAAAGAATCACAGGCCTAAAGCAGATGCCCTATGCTGACCATCTAAAAAAACTCCAGCTATACTCTGTTGCATATCGTCTACTCAGAGGCAATCTCTGCTTAACATACAAGGCCATGTCAAACCCAGAGCTGTTGGACATGCTACACTTAAAGAAATCCCAATCCCTCAGAGCCACATGCTCCGGGGATCTAAACCTTGTCATCACAATGAATAAAACATGCTGGAGGGATAGGTTCCTGACCCAGAGACTCTCCAGACTCTGGAATAGACTGCCCATACATGTCAAGCAGAGCGCCTCTTTGGCTCTCTTCAAAAAAGAACCTTGACGACTGGATGGGAGATAGAAAATTCACCCCGGGGATCACGTCAGTTGCCCTGCTAGACAAGGGTCCAGGGAAGTAAATATTGTGGGAAGAAATAGCCAGGGAATTGTTATGGCTAGGCTTGTATAGACCCTAGGGCTGACAGCTTAGTACCAACCTATGAACCTATGAACCTATGAAGAAAGACATATGCAGCTTACTAAGATGGAATAATAGGTAGTTAGCATTCATTCTTTGAAAGTTGTTTTACAAGATTTACAAAAACTGATAAAAACCATATACAGTTGTCACAATACAGATGACTAAAAGTACTGCACCTGTCACATCAGATCAAGGGCACCTACTCAGTGCATAATGCACAACTGTGAACTAGATTAATTCTGCAGTTTAGGAATGAGGATGCAAAGGCAGTATCACTATGCAAGCTGGCAAACATGCCACCTGTTAATACCAGTGAGGAAACAGATGTGGGGTGAGTACCACCACAAGCTGCCATAGGTCCAGTTCCCGAAGTAAAAAATTGTCTGGACAGTCTGTAAAGTATAAAGACTGATAAATTTGCTCTTTTCTCTTACAAAACATTATCATGATGGTGAAATTAATTTATGAACTTAATGTCTAATAAAACAATCACTGTCAATGCACGGTTTGGTTGACCTGTGAAATGTTTACAGTTTATATATCAAACAAGAATAAAGGATAGTGCAACTTTGCTTTAGGGGATTAATTTAGACCATGAAATTCCTAGAAGAGCTTCTGTGCTTTGTTAACACACTAGCTGGACTGTTTCATTTATGGCAACCTGTAAATACATATTGTCTTAATGACTTTTATAAATATGCACTGCTGACTGAAAACAGAAAAGTTTTAGTCTGAAGTCTACAGTATTATTTTGTCTTACAGCACTATCTGAAAGTTGTCATAAACCAGGCAGTCACATGAGCAGTACTGGATATCCTACAAAGCAAAACAACTAAGCTGTGACTAAAACTGGCAACTTGAACAATACTGGTTTAGAGTTAGGGTTAACTTCTTCTTCTTTCGGCTTTTCCCCTGTTAGGGGTCGCCACAGCGGATCACCTGTCCATTCATGATTGGCAGTGGAGTTTTACGGTGTCGAGTTGCCAGCCCGATGCCCAACCTTCCACGGAAGGCACACGCACACACACACACACACACACACACACACACACACACACACACACACACACACACTCATGCCTAGGGCCAGTTTAGAGTGTCTAATCCACCTACAGCATGTCTTTGGGATGTGGGAAGAAACTAGAGCACCCGGAGGAAACCCACGCGACTAGAGGGAGGACATGCAGACTCTGCACAGAGAGCACCCCAGCCGAGAATCGAACCGGAGAACCTCTTGCTGTGAGGCGGCAACGCTAACCACTGCATCACCATGGCCGCCCAGAGTTAGGGTTACCTACCAGAGTATAAGTTAGTGCCACCTGATGGCAAACTAATGCATTGCCTGAAAACATGTCAGTGCAATAGTGTTTGTATAATAAACAGCACACAGTATTCTCAAATTTCTCCTGTCATCGATTCTGAAACATGGTTCTGTTTAATGTCACATTTTCCAGCCTTGTTGCTTTATAAAAGGTACTAGGACCACTGCCACCAGAACAAGCACTGTTTAGTCTACTTTAAAATTAAACACTCCATGCAGACAACAGAAACAAAACATTTATAATGTTACATATACCAGCCTTGCTGCTTTATAAAGAGTACTAGGACCACTGATACCAGAGCAAGCATTGTTCAGTTTACCTTTCAATCAAAAAAGAGCAGACTGTCACCATTAAAACATAAGGTGATCTTTAAATGTCAGCATCTGAATGCAAGATCATTGTGAGCAGCACAGTAAAGTATGAAAACCAGAATGGTAACTCAGAATATCCTACCAACTAAAATGTTAAGAAAACAAATGTATAACTAAGCTGTAAACAAATTCTACTCCTACAATATGTACAAAAACCAAGTAGTTAACTCACTGATGTTCAAGGGTGATGCCTCAATGGAAAAGTAAATGATAATATTAGAAAGCTTGTGGACATAAGATCAAAAGAGAGACACATTAAAGCTAGACACTAAACATTAGTAAAAGAAGGCAACAGAATTGTCTGAACTGTATCACAATCAAGCTGGTATTATATGTCTATAGGTGTTCATTTAAACAAAACACAAAATGCCAAAGATTGACAATATTTATGAGGAAAGAAACATGATGTTTTATTCAAAATTTTCCTTGTATTACAAGGTCTTGTACTGTTCATAATCTCTTAATAATCATGGATGGTAAAAGTATGGTATCAAAATATACAAAGTTTGACTACATATGCAAATACCAATGCAGTTATTATCAGATCTTAAAGAGTGTCAGGCTATCTGGTAGATAATGCATATATGAGGTGTCAGACTGGAGCCATTATTTGCTAAGAATCATCTACAATTACATTCCTAGAGGCTGTAAAAGAAGCATGTTAGCAAGACACACGAAGTGAATATAGTTACAAAAGCGAATACTGGTGAATCTATTAACAATGCCACATCTCTATTTAAATGTTTGATCTGTTAAGGTATATCAAAGCTACACCTATATATTTGCAGACAGGTATATTCTTATGTGTTCTTGCAATGTTAAGTCAAACAGCAAATGACTTCTGGCTACAGAAGTATGAGTAGAAAAGAAGCAAGCACTAATGCAATTATCAAACCTAGATATCTTTATTTATGACTGATTGGCTTTACCTTTTAAAGCATTCGTTAGTTATACCTACATGTTCACATGTAGCTACGTCTCTATGCTCTTATACAGGTTTTATGTAACAGGTTATTCAAGCTATTAAGATTTTTTTGACTATAGGAGCAATATTAATATAGTTATTATCATTAGGTTTATTTGTTATCACAGCTTGGCCTAATGTTGAGTGTCAACAAAACAAATGCAGCATAGTTACAGGTGATCCCTGCACTGGTAGCTATGCAGCTCTAGTATGAGAATATAATGCTGTGGTGAGTGTCACTGCAATTTATTGTATTTTGTCTACTTTTTAGGAGTGTTTACCTTTCCTTCACTGTGGTGCGACCATGGACTTGGTATTAATTTCAGAAGGTATGAGGGTCTTGCCTCTTGTATATAAAAAAAAAATGTGTTTTTTTTTTTTTTGTCTCACTGCCTTTGGTAATTAATTTTTGATAAATGGTGAGCCCCCCTCCAAATAAATGATCATCGACAGCTCATAGGAAAATTGTAGATGTATCTCATTTACTATATCATTCAGAATGTATTAAGTGTTTTTTAATTATAGAAACACATGTGGAGTTAACTTTTACTGATGTGTCACACTAAAATACATACTGGTATGCCTCATGAAATTAAAACAAAAATAATGAGAAGTGGGTTGTATGCAAAATACTTCTGAGGCTGTGCTGGAAGACTACATGTCTTGTGGTTAACTTTAGCTTTATGCATTAAATGGAAAAATTGTCACTCTTTGAAGTAAGCTCTGATACTAGGTATTTTGGAATCAAAGGTCAAAATACCCTGTAAAGGAAAGCACTGGTTTAGCTAATAATGAGTTTGCTTGGGTGATTTTTTTAGACAAGTAGATATCTGCATGTTTTTTTTTTTTTTTTTTTGTGCCTTTACTGTTTCTGGGATATTATTACGGTTTTAAGGTTGGAACTGTACTACAAAGGTTTAGAATTAGACTGATTTAATTCTGATATGGGGTTTCTTATGCTAGGCGAGTTATTTATTAAAAGATTAAAGAAGTCCAACTCCATTTTTTGAGTGGTGGTAGAGAGGTAGTTGCTCTCAGGATCAAAGTATAGGCTTATTCAAACCTGCAAGAAGTCACTTATGGTATGTTTGACAGCAACTGCACAGAACATTCTATAAAAGTTACATTTAAGTGTGAGACAAATATTTTAAATTAAACAAGTAAGGTAACTTCCTACCTTACCTGTTTAATTGAAATAATTTTCTCACATTTACAATGCTTAACTTCAACAATGAGCACCACAATTTCAGTGTCACAGTTAAGGTACAATGTAACACTAATTGTGTGTGAACAGTTTTAAACATCACAGGCTTGAATAAGACACAACTGGCACTGCAAACAAAGCAAGATCAGTGCTACATATGAATGAGTTGGTAAATTTGGACTGGGTTTGAACACAGACTACAGAACACGCACACAAAACTATTATTAAAACAATGAAAATAGCTTTCTGGTGGACACTAATGACCATAGTTGTGTGCACTGGTTGAGATTTTGTGAGATTTATGTATGGTAAAAAATGAATGATTATTACACTAATCTGTGGATGCCAGTCAAGCTTACCTGCTTTTTATTTTCTAGGAAATAAAGGTGAGTTGTATGATGTTAAATGCTTCAGGAATGGATGCAATTCATTTCCAGTAAGCAGAAAACTGAATTTAGGTACATGTAATAGTTTATCTCCTGTTAGTTATTCTGACAGGCTGATTTGGCAAGTGTCCTGAAGGAATCATAACCATTAAATGGCCCAGTCCTGCATTCAATGACTGGTTTGGAAAGGAAAAGGAAGAATTTGTTTAGCTGAACCGAGATGTGTGGATGAATAAAGTGTATTTATGAAGTACCTCCTGGAATGCAGCAAGTTCTTTATGAAAGATGATCTGAGATAATATGATAAGAGCAATGGAGATGATGAATGAGTGAAGTTTCAGCATATGTTGTCGTAAGGCAGCAGGATGACTAGTTTGCCTCATTGCTGACATGTTTGTAACACCATATGCATGCTTAACATGTAGAGATACAGCTAAGTAAATACTACAGAGCAAAGAGATCCAATTTATGACAATTAATTTTGGTTTCTCTCTTTTTGATGTAATTGGACTTGGTTGGATTTTCACAAGTGGTGTGTGCATAAATTATAGAAGGGTGGTTATATTTAGTTCAATAAGGCTACTGAAAAAGACGTTATGTACCTACCATAACGTTCCGTGTTAGTTGTTTTCATCTCGCCTACTTTCTTGCTGGTTGGTATCGGAGCCGATCCTCGGCTCTGACTCGGCCATCTTCTATAGCTCAAGAGCTGTTTACTGGCTCGAGGCTACCCCTTATCCCATGATGCCTAGCGCTAGCTACCCAGATCTCGTTTGTAATAGCTAACCCCAGACATAGCCAGAGAATCAACCTGTCCAAACAAACAGGGTGAGCACACCTGTCATACGCTCTAAGTCAGTAGAGGAAACAAGCCAGAGAACACTCAGCCAGTGAAACCAAAACTCCTCTCGATCCAATAGGACAGGGGGACGGAGGGTGGGACGCAAGAAAGAAGGCGAGATGAAGACAACTAACATGGAACGTTATGGTAGGTACATAACTTCTTTATGTTAAGTTGTCTATCTCGCCTTCGTTCTTGCTGGTTGGGACAGTGTCCCTAGCACCTACAATCCTGGGTGACTCATTGGAACAGACTCTTCAGAACAGTGGAACCAAAGTCAGCTCTGCTTCTGGAGACCATATCTAGCTTGTAATGAGAAATAAAGGTATGAGGATTTGCCCACGTAGCAGCAGCACAGATAGAATCCATGGGCAACCTAGATTGGAAGGCTACAGAGGTGGCCAAAGACCTAGTAGAATGACCTTTTGGTTTGATAGGCAACTCTTTGTTTCTCAATTGATAAATGAAAGTAATAATGTGAGACAACCACCTGGATAAGGTCACTTTGGAAACTGGAAGACCTTGTTTGCCCAGAGCATAGGAAAGGAATAGTTGGTCCGACTTCCTTATATCCTTCATCCTATGCAGGCAAAAACGTAGTTGTCTGTGAACTTCCAATTGATATAATTTGTATTCTGCCTTGTTGGTGTGGTTAGGAAAAAATACAGGTAGGTCTATAGATTGGTTTAAATTATTTTCTGAGCAGACTTTCGGTAGTAAAGAGTGATTAGTCCTTGGAGCAACCCTGTCCATATGAAAAACTAAGTATGGAGGACGGACACATAGTGCCTGAAGTTCAGAGACACGTCTGGCTGAAGTAATAGCTACCAGAAAGAGAGTTTTCCAAGATAGAAACTTAATGGAGCAGGACACTGCAGGTTCAAAAGGGGGCAAAATTAAGGAGGTTAGTACCAAATTTAGGTCCCAAGGACGAGGGGGATCTCTCACTGGGGGTCTAAGGAGAGTAGCCCCTCTTAGAAAAGCTTTACATAGCTTATGAGACATGATGTTTGCATTAGAGAAACCAACATGAAAGTTTGAAATGGCCGTTATTGAACCCTGATTGTAGCCTAAGCGGACCCAGAATGAAAACGTTCTGCTAGGAACTCCAAGATTTCGTGGACTGGGGCTGAAAGGGGATCTATGTTCCTAGCCTCTGCCCAACAAGAAAAACGTTTCCATTTGCTAGCATAAGTCCTTCTAGTGGCGGACTTGTGCGAGGAGACAATAATTTCACGTACGGCCGGGGAAATGCTGGGAAGTCTGGCTAAGGTTGGAAGTGGAGCAACCATGCTGTGAGCTGGAGTGTTTGGAGGGATTGATGCAGCCCTCCTGATTGATGAATCAGTAGGTCTGGAATCGGATCCAGAGTCCAGGGTTGATCGAGAAGGTAATGGTGCAGGAACGGAAACCATATCTGTCGAGGCCAGTAGGGGGCAATGAGGATCATTTTGCAACCCAACGATATTGCTTTCTGTATGAGTATCGGTATCAGGGGAAACGGAGGGAAGGCATAAAGAAGTCCCTGAGGCCAATCGTGAACTAGAGCATCTCTGGGTGTGTGACCTGGAAGCGGAAGAAGGGAGAAGTAGTTGCTGCATTTGCTGTTGACGGGGGTAGCAAAAAGATCACAGCAAGGCTGTCCCCATTTGCGGAAGATCAGATCCGCAACTACATGATTCAGAGACCACTCGTGAGGCATGAGAATAGCTCTGCTGAGCCTGTCCACTATGACGTTGGACCTCCCAGGGATGTGCGTCGCAATCAGAAATCGTTGAGAGGAAATCGCCCACTGCCAGAGTCTGAGTGCTTCTCGACATAGGGGGTTGGACCTGGTTCCGCCCTGCTTGTTGATGTAGCACACCACTGACATGCTGTCTGTTTAAATTGCAATGGTCCCAGAAGGGAGAGAGTCCTGAAGAGCTTGTAACGCTAAGAGCACAGCTCTCATTTCTAGGAAGTTTATATGCAGATGGTACTCGTGAGGCTGCCGAGTGCCTTGGACTGTCCTGCCCTGATAATGCCCCCCCACCCTATCAGGGAGGCGTCTGTGGTCACTGTGGCAACCGGAGGGGGCTGAATGAAGGGTCTGCCCTGAATCACTGGCAGGGTGACCATCCACCAGGAAAGGTGCCTTTTGCATGCTTCTGTAATCATGATCATGTGAGACATGGGCAGCTGTTGGAAAGACCACTGTGTGAACAGAAGCCACTGAAGGATCCTCATGTGAAAGCGGGCCAGTGGGATTAGAAGAACTGCCGCTGTCATGGAACCCAGAGTTTGAAGGAAGAACCTGACTTGCTCTGCATTAGAATTTGTACTTGCTGGTGAATTAAAGATACCCTGTCTGGCGGAAGCCTTGCGGACATGTTCCTTGTGTCTAAGTCTGCTCCTATATAGGTGATAGATTGACAGGGCAACAAGGCAGATTTTTCGAAGTTTATTGTGATGCCTAGCTGGGAGCAGATTGTGATTGTGTAGTCGCTGGCTTGCAGAAGTTGATGCCTGGTGGCAGCAGTGAGGAGCCAGTCGTCTAGATATGGAAACACCTGGAATCCTCGACGTCTCAGGTGAGCCGTGACCACTGCCATACATTTGGTGAACACCATGGGGGCTGTGGTGAGACCAAAGGGCAGAGCTCTGAACTGGTAATGACTGGCTCCCAGCCAGAAGCGAAGGAATCTCCTGGAGCGCCTGTCCATTTTGATGTGGTAGTATGCATCCTGAAGATCTATGGAGCACATCCAATTGTCCTGACCCAGAAAGGGTAGAACGGACTGTAGTGTGACCATCCAAAACTTTGTTCTTTGAACATACTTGTTTAGTCTGCTGAGATCCAGAATTGGTCTCCAGTCCCCTGTCTTTTTTGGTACCATAAAGAACCTTGAGTAAGTTCCGGATCCATGTTGGTCTGCCGGGACTTCCTGGATGACTCTTTTTTCTAGCAGTCTTGAAACTTCTATGACTGCTTGGTCCCTCAGATTGGGTGGAACATCTGGAAGGGATTTTCTTGATGGTAAGGGAGGTTGAGAGAAGGGAATTTTGTAACCTCCGGATATGATTAACTGTACCCATTTGTCTTGCGTTAAATTTTGCCAGGCTTTTGGGTACAGTGAAAGTCTTCCCCCGACTGCCTCCAGAGGCGGGCAGCCGGGCAACCCTTCAGGGATGCTGGAAGGGCTTCTCAGAGAAGGATTCTCTGCTGCCCTGGTTCTGCGGACCCCCTCTGCCACGAGGGCGGCGTCTGTTGTTGTTGTTTCCTCCTCTGCCCCTGGAGGAAAAATCGCTACGTGTGTCAGGCGGGGCTCCCTGGGATTTTCTGAACCACATTTTACCACTCTTCTGACCCTTGGGGTATGGTCTGGAAGGAGTGGACAAATGGACTCCTACGGCACAGAGAGTCTTGCCTTCTTGCTCACACCTAGTCAAAGTGTCTTTCACCTGTGGTCCAAAAAGAAAGGAACCGTCAAAGGGGGTGTTGGTGAATGATGCTCTAAAGGGTTCCACAAAATTACACAGCCGCATCCATGTGTGTCTCCTAAGGGCCACCCCTGTACCTGCGGCTCTACTCACACCATCGGCTGCATAGGAAATGAGCCTCATGGAGGAGTTGACTACAGAATTAAGGGTCGCCAGCTGGGAAGCCACTTTAGCTTGAGCCCCTTCAGCTGATGGATCTTGAAGTGTATCTCCGATCTTTTTAAGGAGATCCCTCTGAAGCCGGGTAAAATGGCATAAGTAATTCAGTGACCTCATAGAAAAGGTCGCTGAAGCAAACATTCGTTTCCCGTATCTATCCATAGTCCTAGACTCCTTGTTAGGAGGATGGACAGATGAAGAAGTTTCCGCTAACTCCTTTTTAGTGGCTGCTGCTAGCACCATGGCATCCACAGGAACACCTTTGGTAAGAAACTGCTTCTCAAGGGGTGCAGTGATAAACTTGCCGGGTCTCCTCGGGGTTGGTTCCACTGTATCCGGGGCTGACCAAGCCTTTCGAGCCACTACTGACATCAGTGGATTGAAAGGCGGAGAAACCCAGGAGGTGGAAGGTCGGGAACTGAATGCATCCAGGAATACAGACTCATCCTCGGTAGGGGCTAAGGGATTCCAGTTCCCCCTCTGCTTAAGCATTTCTAGGATGTCCGAGAAGGAAACATCTTCAAAGGGGGATCTCGGGGACCCTTCCGATTCATCTAAGTCTGTATCAGAGGTGACAGACTCAGAGGAGTTAATGTGCTTCCTCTTGCACTTCTTCTTCCAAGGGGGCTCCTCTGAATGATCAGAGGAGGCCTCGGAAGAAGAAGAAACACCCAATGGGGTGCCCTGGAGTGCTGGTTCCCCACGCTTGAGGTCTGGAGGAGTAGCAGAGTTTGGCGCAGGCACTACAGGGGACGGAGCTGGTGGGGTCGATCGTGGAGCTGACTCAGAGGCTAGCACACTCCTCATGACATCGAAGGCATTCCTGCCATGATGCAGAGAAAGCTCCGGTTCTGAGGAAATTGGAATCCTTCTCCGCACTGAGGGAGATGGCTCTGAGGCTGATGTAGGAGCCGAGCTCACCTGCGCCGAAGCTCCGAGAGGGAGAACGGGGTCGGACAAGGGTCCGATGCCACTCGCCCCCTCAGAGCCGACAAGGGAGCCTCGGCACCCAGATCCCTCGACGGACGGCACCATCGAGGGAATCAGAGCCGACGACGGAACCGAAGGAGAAATAGTTATCGGAGCCGATGGTTCGACGACTAGAACCCCAACGAACTCTGGCTCTGAGCTCAAGGGAGTTGGAGGAGAAACATTGATAGAAGTGGATGGAGCCGACACCTGTTGAGGAAGGCTGGACAAGATCTTGGCAAGTGCCTGCGACTTCAGCAAACTACTGACCACTCTCTCCACGTCGTGATCTGCGAGCCTAGAGGACCGAGAGGAGTGGGAAAATCTGTGACTGCACTCACTCTGAAGCAGGGGAGACTGAGGAGCCAAATGTATGGATTCCAGAGAAGGGGACCTTAGCCTTTTGTGGCTCCGCGACGGCTCCGAAGGTTCTGATGGAGCTGACGGGGAGATTGTCTCATCGGTTCCGGCTGGAATCGAAGTAGCAGGTAAAGTCTGAACCAATGACGGCTCCGAGCTTGGAGCCGATGATTTGGTCAGTTTTGGGGATTTCACAGACTGAGTCTTGGCCGGTGAATCCTGGGGCTTTAAAAGACCCCTAAGAATAAGCTTATTCTTACGCTCCTGCATAACTCTTGGACTAAATGCATGGCATATGGAACAAGAGTCCTGCAGGTGCACTGCGCCTAAGCAATAGATGCAAGAAGTGTGCCCATCTGTCAGAGACATTTTCTGACAGCATGAGTCACACTTCTTGAATCCAGACACCTTGGATTCTTTAGACATCCTGTATCCACAAAAATACTTCAAGAGATACTACACTGATCTTAGCCAAAAGGCCGATAAGCGAAAATAAAAAAACACAACACCAATATCAATAAAAAGAAAAACACACAGTATACTACAGCTAAAGCTAAAGATTTTTTTTTTTAAACAAGGAAGCTTCTAACTTAAACGACTACCTAAAAGGATAGAGAGAGGGGGGAGGGGAAGAACTCTCTAAATTAAACGAGTTCTAAAAGGGGGAGGAAGGAACTACTACAACACACTAAACTAATGACAATAGTATAAGGCTGAAAGTTAACTATAACTCTTAAGAAAAAAAATATTTTTTTGAAGAAAAAAGTTCTATAATAAACTAATACAAGCCTGAGCCAGTAAAACGACACCTTGCAGCTGAAGCGGCAAACGAGATCTGGGTAGCTAGCGCTAGGCATCATGGGATAAGGGGTAGCCTCGAGCCAGTAAACAGCTCTCGAGCTATAGAAGATGGCCGAGTCTCCGGCTTCGATCCCAACCAGTAAGAAAGAAGGCGAGATAGACAACTTAACATTAAATGTTATATGCTACTTAAAGTATAGGTACAGATAACAGTTATAAGATGAGCCTGAATAATTGAAATTGGGAGGAAAGGAGTTCAGCACGTTAGCATGCAAAAAATACATTGTAAAAAGAAGTTTCAAGGCTGTTTTGCTCCATTTCAATATCATATTCATTTTGTTTGCATGTTAAATTTGTATGGATTCAACTGTGATGATTGTGGAATGGTTAAACGTGTTCCATGTTTAGATGATATTGAAGATGCTGTGATAAAAAGGTTAAAGCAACATGCTTTTTCAGTGCTCTTATTCACTTCAAAGAAGCACACCTCAATATACTCTTGCTTATAATCAGCTCACTCTTTGGTGAGGAAATGTCTGACAATGAAGTGGCCTGGCTGAAAATGTGGAATAAAAACCTATGAAGGAAACAACACATGAAATTGGAAAACAGTACTTGAAAACCCAGAAACTGCAGACTGCTCAGTGGCTCCCTTCAGAAAAAAATCCCTTTAACCATTTTCATTCCAAACTTTCCTGTGATAATCTTTCTAGGTTTCTGTTCAGAAATGCAAAGCACAAAAGCATGCCATTTTTCTTTTTCCCTTTCAGCAAAAATTGTTATTACCTAGTGTTTGCATTTTCAGTTGTGCATTGTCTATAAACTCAGATTTATAGTTCCTCTAATCTGTTCCATATATATTCCACATCTCTAATGACTTTACCATTACAAAGTATCCAGGGGTCAAGGAAAGACTGGACATTTGCCAGGATCCTGAAAATGGTGGCAGACAACACAAGTCTATTAATAAGGGGGTAAATCTAGTCATATCAGAAGTTGGATCTCAATGTTTTTCTCTTGGCTCCCTCAGTAGCTGTATAGCTACAATCATGTAGTGCCCCTTCTGTTTGTGCAATGTGCAGGAATGCAAATTTTCACAGAACAATAGATTTTTCTAATAGGCACAATAGTTGGTTACTCAGCAGTAAATACCTCACAATACCAGTACCAAGACCAGGACCTAGTGGTTTGTAGTACTCTTATACTACAGTATTGTCTTTAACACAAGCATTATAGAGTCTACTGGGAACACCTAACCCAAACCTGCATGCATGCAAGCTACTGTGCATCTGTTGGCCGCAAAGTTTTCTTTTAACTCTGTTTCTTTCCAAATACCTCCTGGAATATGCAGCACCACATGTGCAGCATAAAGGTATAGCATTTATAACAGTCAGCATATAACACGCAAATTCAAGTCTATAATATACTAAAGAAATGCTACATTACCTACCATATACCGCTGAATAATTTTTCACACAGTCCTTTCCATTTAAATAAGAAAGAGCTCAGTGGAATGCCTTACTGCTTACAAAGAACCTTTTCAGAAAGAGGAGAAAATGGACAAGGATGTAATACAAACATAGAAAGAAAACTGAATAATCACCTTCTCTTATATGCTGCTTTTTGTCTGAATTCATAAACACCATTTTGTTAGAAATAGGTTGATATACAGATGACTGACAAGGCTAGAATGTCAAGGGGTTTTTAGGGGTTGTCATAATAGTTAAGGTGATTACCTCAGAGATGCACGGTACAAGGTCTGCATCTCTGGTTTGAAAGGGAACTTTCCTAGGCTTAAAATGGCTTACAGGGGCAGTTAGCTATGAAACTATGTGCTACACCATGTTTACCAAGAATATAAACAGTGCTTGTTAAAATACCTCATAAGTGGAAAGCCATTAGTAGGATTGTACCAGTCTGAATCCCCTTCTGACACATAACACTGTGCACATGATGCATATATCCAATCTGGTTATTAATTTACAAATTTAATATAAAACAATAATGAAAGTCCAATAAGAGCACCATAAATAATATTTCAAATAAAACCAAGATAAAAAAATAGCTAGTAACACAGAACAGAAACTCTTTTAAGTGCGTTCAACTTATTTCAAAAAACTTCATCAGATTCAACAATACACATACACACTGTTATCAGATTTAAGTCTTGATGCAGGGTTCACTCCCCCTCCTTTTGAAAACCACCTATACTTTAAGACATTCCTCTCAACTCCACTTTTAGTAGTAGAGTGTATGCCGATTTTCACTCTAGCTACTATGCTGATTTTTAGTCTTAAATTGGTGGCTCAGCATAGTAGCTAGAGTGAAAATAAGTTACAAACTAGAGTGAAAATTGTCATAACTTACTGTAATGTTTTGAATGGCAGAAACAGTCAGCCAACATGAATGAGTTATGCTGTTTTATTTTTTTCCACAGTCTTTTCATTGAAGATCGCTGGTTCGTTATGAGTGGGGGAGGATGGGATGGGGTACTGGCTACAATATTCATTTAACTTAAAAAAGAAAAAAGAAAAAAAGAAAGAAAGAAAGACGTTTCCTGCTTTAAATTTATGGATGCACTCTCTCTGTGTTGCGTCTGCCTGCTTTGTATCAGACGCACGCACCCAAGCATTGTACAAGATTTTGCTTTCCGTAATGGGAGCAGCAGCATTGCAATTTCTGAAATGGCAGCGGGAACAGAAGCAAAGCATTTTCATTGGCAGGACCGCAGCATAAGCATTATGTATGGCGACTTGCTTTAACATTTTCAATGCACAATTCGGCAGCTGAAATGGATTAAGGCATTATGAATGCTAGGTACATTTGACACACACACACACACACGTACACACGTACACTGTTTTGTTCTACCTTTTTATTTAAATAATGGTTCAGCAGATATATTTCCACTATTTATATTTTCTACTTGAAAGAGAAATAGTTTGTGTCATGCATCATGCATTGTTAATTACTGAAAATGTTGTGGTGAAAATAAGTCAGTATTAGAGGCTACAAAATCAAGACAATGCTGGATATTTTTTTAGTTAGTATTAAAATAACATTAGTGTTATAAGGGCTTTATTATTAATAGAACATTAGCCTTGTCAGGGCATTTTCATGGATTGTGTTAGAACCTGTCTCTGAGTAGCAGGAATACACATGAACAGCTGTGGAAAATAATATTGATCTACTTCTAAACAAATGACAACACAAGTGTGATCAAAAACATACCAAAAGAAAACCAATGCAATGACTGAAAAACAGCTAGTATACTGAACAAAGGTAAATCAAACCTTTCACAATAACAAACACAAAAAGCATTATTGTTTCAAGGAATGACGCATTAATTTCTCATATTTTAAAATGCAGCCCTTCTAGAATTGAGCCATTTCTCTTGTAAACATGTAGTAAAGTACATTTTATTAAAAAATAAAAGTTCTAAACATTGAAAAATAAATGTTCCTACATTACTTTACAGATACATTCTCCCTGTGTGTATCCATGCCTCTCTTACTGCTTTTACAGACGTATACACATGTGAGATTTGATTTTCCCAAGTTGGAGCAGTAGCAACATTATGGATATGTTTTGCTGCTTTTTCGGTGATTGCAGATACGTTGGAACCAACAGCATTATATCAGGTGCAAGGTGTGTGTGTGTGTGTGTGTGTGTGTGTGTGTGTGTGTGTGTGTGTGTGTGTGTGTGTGTGTGTGTGTGTGTAGTGCCCTAGTTTCTCAAACCCTTTATCTTGATTACAGTAGACAAGAACATGAATCCTCTACACCAGCAACACAACCCTACTCTAGCTCTTAGTTGTTAGAGTTGGTTGAAATGTTTTGAAACAGGTACTTTTGTCATTTATCATACCTTTTGTTTCAATGCTTAATGGAAGAAAATGACCAAAACCACAAATTCAAAAGCATTCTAATAAGCATTGCTGTACTTAATAGGAAATACATTAAATCAGGAAGGTGAATTAAATAATGCATGCATTTATGCGTGGTCCTAAAAAAGTATGCAGGGGGACCATGGACTAAAAACAGTCCAGGGACCAAGGTACACATAATCTGTCACTGACCGGCTGCATTTTCAATGAATGTGAGCCTCGATGCATTTTAATTGAACGTGAGCTTCAAGGATAGAGAAGTTTATTGTTGCTCATGCTAATTTTGTTTTCAATGTGCAAATGTTTTGTTTAGTAAATTGCCATCAGTGTTTGTGCTATAAAATTTGAAAGCAGTCTTACTTTTCACGAAGAAGTCTGTGAGTTCTACTCCCACATCATGTAGATGGATTGCTGACAATGCAATGTACTTTAAGGGCGGTGCTGCACTACTGATTGCGTCATTCTTCAGATGAGGTGTTAAAATAAGGCCCCATCTGCCTGCTTTGATGGTGGGTCCTGTGAGATATTTTACATCCACCTGAGCTACCAAAAAGAGTAGGAGATGTTCCCTAATACTCTGGCCAAATTTCCTCTAGTAGTTTAAATACCAACAAGGGCCTCCCCTGAAAACAGGCTACTAGCCTACTGGGATTAACCTGTCCAACAAAGGATAAATAAATTAAATCCACATCTCTATCTTCATTTCAGAAGTAAAGGCAATAGTATGTATGCTGACAGTTGTGAACAGTGTTTATAGTAATTGAGGGGGGAAAGATGCAAATAATGGGACTCCAGAATGTCTGCCGGGGGTCAACTACCCTGTCTCGGGCCTCATTTGACCATGATCTGGCACTGTAAGTTATTATTATTTTTTTAATCTTGGTAATGTAAAACCATATACTAAGGGCAGCAATAGGTCCGGGGATGTCTGTAGATGAATTAATTTGCCCTGCTGTTTGCCATTTGCTGTTGCCACAGTACCATAAAGTATATTATAGAATGAATGAGCAATTGGCTTCTGGAGTGTTTTGGGAAATAAACAGGGATTCCAAC
Source organism: Protopterus annectens (assembly GCF_019279795.1). Classification (NCBI taxonomy): domain Eukaryota; kingdom Metazoa; phylum Chordata; order Ceratodontiformes; family Protopteridae; genus Protopterus; species Protopterus annectens. Next base: position 262,334,794 of record NC_056751.1, on the reverse strand, counting down.
AGAAGGGGCTTGATGGGCAGCAGGCATGTGGGGCAGAAACTGCATAGAAGAAAGCAGTCATTTCATTTTATCTTGTAACTAAGGGCACTGGCACACCATGCGGGTTAGACTGCCTTTATTTACCCTTAAATTCTGTTTCTGTTCAAAACAGTTTAAAATCTGACCTCTGTGCAGTTGGCATTGAATTCACTGGACTTGTAAATGCAGGCAGATTGCTGCTTATCTATGTGCATCTGAGACATTAAATGTGTAGCAAAGTTGTTTTCAAGTTGTGCTTTTTGTACATATGTCCTGAAAATATTTTTTAATTCAGTTTTGTGTTAGCAGTGGAAGGCTGGCATGTTGTTTCCAGCTGTCAGTTCTTTTGCTTTAGACAAGTGGGCTATAAAGTAACATTATCCTTAAATTATACTTTAGAAGAACAGTATCTTTGGAGTTAAAATAACATACCATATCCTCAGTTAGGTGGGAGTGGGAGTCCTAGAATCATTAATTGTAGGCCTTCAGTAAATTATTAATTTTTTTGTAAAATTGAAAATAGTGATCTTCTGAATGCTGCAAGGGAGGTAAATGCTGATACTTACCATGTGCTTCATCATCTCTTTGCTTGAATATTTTATTTTTAATAGCTTTATTACATTCTGTTTAGTAGGGGTTTAAGCCTGGTGTACAGTGAATGGACACTGTATGAAATTATGAAACTTTTGGAGAGAAAAAAAAACTGATGCCTTGCTATAATACTATTTTTATCCTAGCAGGGTCAACCTACGTGCTTTTGGTAGCAGTGGGTACAGGGACTGTTTGTGGATGAAATGACTGGCACTGAACAGTAAGAAGATATTTTTGTATTCTGCTGAGGAAAACTTTTTGTGTTCAGTTATTTTTTGCACTAATTATATGGAATATTTATGAACTAATCTAAAAGTCTGTGCCTCTGATTTATATTTGATGCTGCAATAAAATTAATGTAGTTTCTGAATTGCATTCCTATGTGAAATGTTGCAGTGGTAACATCTGTTTGCAAACACTGCATATAGCTGACCTGAGTAGATTTTTTCATAACATGTAGTTTCTTAACTTGCTGTGTTGTTTTGAATTTACTGAACTTCGCTGTTTTCCCAGAAATTATTATTTACTTAGAAAAATAAGTTGGCAGTTGGCAAAGAGAATGAAAGTAGTGAGCTACTAAGAAGTTATTTCCTGTGATACGGGGTTTGATTCCCTCAGCCTTCATTTGCCCACTGAGTGACTTTGAGCAAGCTGCTTACACAGACAATGCTTTAGGGCAGTCTGGAATTTGGGCTAGTCTCCTAAATAGTCACCTTGACCGTATGCCTATTAACTACTTATGAACCTATAAATTACCTGCATTTATTATAACACTTGCTGTGGTTATGTTGCCTTCATTGGGACTCTTTCCAAGGTTATCATAATGCATATGCAGGCTATACCACTATGGAAAGGGACTGTGGCGTGACATGGCATCCAGGCATGTTTTGCTGCTTTTTCAGTGATTGGAGATACTTTGGAAACCAACAGCATTATATCAGGTGTAAGGTGTGTGTGTGTGTGTGTGTGTGTGTGTGTGTGTGTGTGTGTGTGTGTGTGTGTGTGTGTGTGTGTACGCGCATGTGCGTGTGTGTGTGCGCGTGTGTGTGTGTGTGTAATGCCCTAGTTTGAGATGGCAGGTTATTTAACTAACTTGCTCATGCTCAAACCCTGTATCTTGTTTACAGGAAACAAGAGCCTGATTCCTCCATACCAACTACAAGATCCTACTGTACCACTTCACTGTTAGAGTTGGTTGAAATATTTTCAAACAGGTACTTTTGTCATTTATCATACATTTTGTTTCAATCCTTAATAAAAATGGCCAAAACCACAAATTTAAAAAACATTCTAATAAACAATGATGCACTTAATAGAAAATGTATTAAATCAGGAAGGTGAATAAAATAACACATGTATTTATGCATGGTCCTAAAAAAATATACGGGGGGACCACGGATTGAAAACAGCCCAGGGACCAAGGTACACATAATCCATCACTGAACAGCTGCATTTTCAATGAATGTGAGCTTCAAGGATAGAGAAGTTTATTGTTGCTCATGCTAATTCTATTTTCAATGTGCAACTGGTATCTTTATCAAATTGCCATCAGTGTTTGTGCTATAAAATTTGAAAGCAGTTTTAATAACATAACAGGTAATTATTAAGTATTTTAAACATACTTACGTTTCGTGCAGAAGGCTGTAGGTTCTACTCCCACATCATGTAGATGGATTGCTGACACAGCAATGCAGTTTACAGGGGGTGCTGCACTCCTGAGTGCATCATTCTTTAGATGAGATGTTAAAATAAGGCTCCATCTGCCTGCTTTGATGGCAGGTGCTGTGAGATGTTTTACATCCACCTGAGCTATCGAAAAGAGTAGGAGATGTTCCCTGATGCCCTAGCCAAATTTCCACTAGTAGTATAAATACTAACAAGGGCCTAACCTGAAAACAGGCCACTAGCCTAGTGGGATTAACCTGTTCAACAAAGGATAAGTAAATTAAATCCACATCTGTATCTTCATTCCAGAAGTAAAGAAAATAGTATGCATGCTGACAGTTTTGAAGAGTGGTTATAAGTAATTGGGGAGGGGGAAGCAAGTAATGGGATACCAGAATGGCTGCCGGAGGGGGTCAATTACTCTGACAAGGGTCTCATTTGACCATGATGTGGCACTGTGAGTTATTTTTTTTTTTTTAATCCTGGTAATGTAAAACAATATACTAATGGTAGCAATGGGTCTGGGGTTGTCTGTAGATGAATTAATTTGCCCTGCTGTTTGTCATTTGCTGTTGTCATAATACCCTGGAGTACATTATAGAATGAATGGGGAATTGGCTTCTGGAGTGTTTTGGGAAATAAACAGGGATTCCAACAGAAGGTGCTTGATGGGCAGCAGGCATGTGAGGCAGAAATTGTCTAGAAGAAAGTAATAATTTCAGTTTATCTTGCAACTAAGGAAACTGGCATACTATGCAGGCTACACTGTCTTTATTTACCCTTAAATTCTGTTTCTGTTTAGAACAGTTTAAAATCTGACTTCTGTGCAGTTGGTATTGAATTCACAGGACTTATAATGCATGTAGATTGCTGCTTACCTATGTGCATCTGAGACATCATCTCTGTAGCAAAATTGTTTTCACAGCTGTGCTTTTTGCACATATGTCCTACAAATATTTTTTAATTCAGTTTTGTGTTAGCAGTGGAAGGCTGCATGTTGTTTCTAGCATTCAGTCTTTTGCTTTAGACAAATGGGCATATGTAAAGTTATAGTATCCTTAAATTATGCTTTACAAGAACAGTACCTTTGGAGTTAAAATAACATACCATATTCTAAGTTAGGTGGAAGTGTGAGACCTATGATCTTTGATTCCAGGCCTTCAGTAAATCAAATGTATTATTATTGTTTTTTTTTTTTAAACTGAAAACTGTGCTCCTCTGAATGTTGCAAGGCAAGCAAATGCTGATACTTTCCATGTACTCCCATCATCTCTTTGCTTGAATACTTTATTTTTGAATAGCTTTATTGCATTCAACTTCGTGGGGATTTAAGCTTGTCTGTATTACTTGCCCAAGGAGGAGTACAGTGAATGTACACTGAATTAAACTTTTGGAGAAAAAAAATGACACCTTACTATAATACTGTTTTTATCCTAGCAGGGTCAAACCACATGCTTTTGGTAGTCAGTGTGTATGGGGACTGTTTGTGGATGAAATGACTGGCACCGAACAGTAAGAAGATATTTTGTTGTGTTCTGCTATGGAAACCTTTTTGTGTTCAGTTATTTTTTGTACAAATGATATGAAATATTTATGAATTAATCCAAAAGTATGTGCCTTTGGTTTATATTTGATGCTGCAATAAAATTAATGTAGATTATAATTGCATTCCTACATGAAATGCTACAGTGGTTACTTCTGTTTGCAAATATAGCATACAGCTGAACTGAGTATTTGCTTTTTTTTCTTCTTCATAACATGTAGCTTCTTACTTGGTGTGTTGTTTAGAATTCACTGAACTTTGCTGTTTTCTTGGAAATTTTTATTTACTTAGAAAAGTATGTTGGTAGTTGGCAAAGATGATGAAGGATGTGAGCTGCCAACAAGTTGTTTCCTGTGATATAGAATTTGATTCCCTCAGTCTTCATTCGCCTACTATGTGACCTTGAGCAAGTTTCTTATCGAGACAATGCTTTAGGGCAATTTGGGCTAAGCTCCTAAATGGTCACCTCAACTGTATGCCTAGTAACTACCTATGAAACTAAAAATTACCTGCATTTATTATACTTGCTGTGGTTATGTCACCTTCATTGAAACTCTTTCCAAGATTATCATAATGCTTATGCAGGCATGCCACTATGGAAGGGGACTGTGGCTTGATACAGATAACCAATCATGGCATCCAGGCATGCTTTAAGACAAGTGGTATTGTGTGTAAATTAGCTATGTGCTGGGCAAGAGTTACCTACATCCATTACCACAGCCACACCACAGTGATGTACAACTGAATGTATTCAGCACCCCCTCTCACTGATTGATTTATTTTCCAGACTGCACCCTCCTTCTGCAAAGTCCTGGATCCGCCACTGAAAAATGAAAGGTAAACAACGGTGACCAAGACTGTGGTTTATGCACACATTGGTTTATAATGTCAACAGAAACAAAATGGGGAAAAGAGATAAATACATGTTCTGTACAAAAGAACTGGAAACTGTGAGAAATTAAAATGAAGTAAATGTAAGAAAAGTAAAGTAAACTAAGGAATATATATCTAAGAGAAAAGATACAAGCTCTGTGCTGTAGAAATAAGAGAAGGGATAAAACCAAGTGAAGTAGTACAGAGACATAGTTAAAAAGGCCCATGAGAATAAGGGAAAGAGAGAAGAAAAGAGAGTAAAGTTAAGTAGGGTATTTACAGGGATGTCCAGGACTTCAGCCAGTAAGTTTTTAGAGCTTCTTTGAATGCAAACATTTGATATCATTCTGATTGAAAAGGGTAGCTTGTTCCAAGACTGGGCAATAGACTGGCTATAAAAATGTTCCCCAATTGATCTTTTGGGTTTATAGATTTCTAATGATAGTTGATCAGAGCTCTGAAGGGTCCAAGAAGTAGTATAGATAAAGATGAGAGAAGTGATGCCAGGGCAGGAGGTAGTTTTGTAGAGGATGGAGTGAATGATAAGCAGTTTTTGAAGTAAAAGATGATGGGGAAACTCCAACCAGTTAAGAGACTGAGAGAGAGAGAGTCAGTGGTGAGAGTTAAAGAGCTGGTTAGCACCGAACCTTGCTACTTTACTGTAAGTGATTTTGAGCTTAGAGTTTTAGAGAGGATTGCAGATTCGTTAAGATTTGTGAGACATAAAAAAGAGTGGGAAGAAGGTAGGCATAGGCTAGAGAGAGTCTAGAATCTGCTGTGAGGGATTTCTTATTTCTGTATAGTAAGCCAGGTTTTTGATAAGCCGTCTTAATATAATGATGTACATGAAGGTCAAATTTAAGATCATCAATGGTAACATCTAAGAGTTTAGTATGCCTTTCCACACTGATGACAATATTGTTAAGACGGGAAATAGATTTTGGGAGAAATACAAGATTTTTTTTTTTGGATTAAGAATAAGATGATTATCAGAAAGCCAGCTTTCCACAGAATTGAAAGAATTTTGGGTTAAGCTGTGTAGTTTGGAAAAATTATCAGAGGTGGAGATAATTATGGAGTCAACAACATATTGTAAGAGAGAAGAGTGAGAACAAGAGGTGTGGAGGCAGTTTGTAAAAATATTAAATAATAAAGAAACTAAAATAGTGCCTTGAGGAGCACCCATCTTGATGGGTAGAAAGGGAGAAGTGGAAGACAGCCATTTTACAGACTGCTGTCTGTTGAAGAGGTCGCTAGAAAACCATGAGACAGATGAACTAGAGAGATTAAGGTCTGCGAGTTTATATAGGAGCTTAGGATGAGAAACTGTATTAAATGCTTTAGAGAGGTCAAGAAAGAGACAGGAAACAAGTTTATTATTGTCTCTGGCTTGAGTGATCATTTGAGTAAAAGAGATCAGGGCAGTAGTTGTACTGAGATTAGGATGGAAGCCATGTTGGGTGGAAGTGAGGAGATTTTCTTGAAGCAAATAATCCATAAATTGCTCGTGAACACATTTTTCAAGTAACTTGGAGAGGGAGGAGAAGATAGCTATAGGCTGATAGTTTGATAATTCTGCAGAGTGACCTCCCTTGTGAATAGGTACTGTAAAAAATTGTTTCCAAACTGTGGGAACAGTAGACTCACAAACTGAACAGTTAATAAGGAGGGAGATGGGATAGCAGTTTCAAGAGAAGAGTTATTAGGACAGGGGTTAAGTGTAGAGGGTTTGCCAGGATAAAGAATATTGTTTAAAGTGCTCCAAAAAATTTTAGGGTTGCTTTGAAAGCTAGTCTGGGGTTTCAATTAGATAAAGATAAAGTTGAATTACTGAAATGCCTTTATTACTGAATTATTTTTTCTCATTTTACTTCATATTTCTTTGTCAATTACTGATCATATTTTCAGTGAAGCTTATTTGAAAATCTGCATATATGATAAATATTTCTCCATACACTTTCATTATATAGAACATGGTCAGCTTTGGATTACTAGGGAAATGCATTCACTCAAATAACACAAAATGTAAAAGATTATTGCTTATATTTTGACTTTATCTACTGCTTTGTCTGTCATCCATTGCAACAGTTTGGTTTGATTCAATGTTGTAGTTAAAACACATTTGGTTCCAGAGAGTAGAAAGCTTTAACAATCTAAAAAATACAGACCTAAATTATTGCAGTATTTTCTGTCAGCCAAAACACAGTATCTTTGGTAACAGGCAGCTGTAACCATACAACATAGTACATTTCTTCCCCTATTTTAGTTTTCTCGGAGCTCCTATGCAGATATACAAAAACACATTTTTCCATAAAACTGCACGCTGTTGTCATCAGTTCCTTTAGAGAACTGGAAAATATTCAAGTCCTTCATTTTTTATTAAAAGCTCAGGAAGACAAGCAAGAATAGATGTTCAACATTAGCTACTTCAGATGCAATTCCTTCCATTATCCCACTGTGAACTTGCTTGAGAACAATTCATTTTATCAGTCCCCACTCCATGCCACATATCTACCGCCTCAGTCAAGACATCCAGGACTAAAAGATGGTGGGTGTCAAGTCAGGGAGTCAAAAGAGAAGTACATCAGCCCTGCCATAGACTGGCCCATTTCAATAGGTAACACTACATGCAGAAGAGTACAATGGTAAAACTAAAGGATAATCAGATTATTCATATGCTGGTGCTGATTGAGACATTTCACACAAGCATGGTCATTGTTGAAGCACAAGGTCTAGGCAGGGAGGTAGTAATGGAGGTTTTCTAAGGCTCAGTTAATGACTTTTGATGGCACAGTATCACAGCTCCACACTTAACCTTCAGTATGGTCAGTAGAACATCACCAGAAACATCCATATGGACAATTAACTCCTGCTTGAAATTTGCTGGAACCAGGACTGTGTTTCCACAAAAGTCTACTTTCCACGTCTGATGAAGTAATGTGTAACATTATGAAAGCGCTTACATTAAATGTTTTTGGATTTTATTGACGTCTTTTGAATTATTACTGTTGTTTTCTGTCACTAGGTTTTGCTGCTCCTAGAACTGGAAACAGCTGCACATCTTGTTGCTAGCTGCAATACATTCATACCTGATGGTCTGTATTCTTAACTCATTAACACATGTGGTATGGAATGTCACACCTCTAGCAGCCTACACACATCTTGCATTCCTGAACATTTGTAAAGAGCATAAGATAAACAAATGTAAATATTTTCTGAATAATAAAAGCTATTAAAACTATACAAATAACAATTTTATCATTAAGAAGTATTCTTTACAGTGATATTAGGCAATTCATGTTATTTTTCATAAATAGTGTAATATGTTATAATGTACACAAGCCCCAAATTATATTTTTTCTAAACTTTCACAAATTTTCATATCTTGAAAACTATACAACCTGGATGTGTACTGTTAGAACATCTTTGTTAACCAGATATATGTTTTCACATGACAACAAGAAATTCACCTATATGTCTTCTGTATGTTTATTAAGATATTTACAGAAATGTGAAAATATATGTTTAATTGTATAATTAGCAATACAAATAGTATGCATATATTTCAAGAAGTGCAACTTAAACTTTTCTTCAACATCTATAGTTTCATCTAAAGTCATGCAATAGTTTGCAGTCACTTAGTTTTTGAAGTATTAAGTACATATGGAAATATTGCTTATTTTCATAATTACTAACAAACTAGCAATATTTCCAGTATAGTGTGATATAAACCAGCATTTTAGTGAATTTTCCTGTCTCCTATACTGGTGTTTCATACCAAATGCCTCAATAAAATGTAGGTCTCTCAAGCTATAAAAATATGAAAATAAATATGCAAATATGAATAATAAGTGGCAAACAACAAGTAATTTCTTTACTTCAGGACATCCCAGACTAACAGTCTTAGTGTCATTTTATTAATAACTTCTTGCAGTTTATAATACTGCCTATTATTAGCTGGTAAGTCACTTAATTAAAAAAGCAAGACCCCAAAACATGTCTGGATATCATGAGTTATGGGTGTGAACTGGAAGTCTACAAAAGAGTTGTTATAGGCTTAAGCGAATTAAAGGCACAGTAATGTGGCAAGACTGTTGCACTGAAGATTGTGCAAACACTGCAGTACACAAGTAGCAGGGAAGCATCGGAACCATGAACCACACAGCATTATTGATAATGACTAAAGGAAAACTCCACCTTAGAACTAAAAAAAATCTATTTTTCACTGGATCTCTGTTTTCTGAGCTATTTTAAGACATCCAAATCACTCTGACTGTGTCTTATAGAATGTTAATAAGTTTTCTGCAAAATGGCTGCAAATTGGGCTTGACATATCAAAGTGGTCTTATTTTTCTTCAAGCCTTTCTCTTTCCCATAATCCATTTTAAGCCTGATTATATGAGTCAAGCTAGACATAAGGAAGTAGTGGTGTATTCCCATGCCATTGACATATAATATGATCAGTGTCAGTCACTGTCAACTTGTATACTGTCTGTAACAGGACTACACCTTTTATTTCTTGACTGGCCCTCAATTTGTGTGCCTCAAGGCTTGTTTTACAGTATACTAAGGAATTATACAGCTGCAACCAAAACAGTAACTAAACTGTAGGCATCCGTTCAAAGTATCTTTTGGTAGTCCAAGATGAATTGGCAGCCCCTTCCCCTACAGTTTGGTAAATGTGCTGATACTTTACAAGAAGTACAAGAAAAAATATTTTCTGACTTATCTCTAAATGTCAGACATCTTTGATTCTACATTCAAATTATCTTCAAATGTAAAGTAGTTTAAACAAACATTTAAGGTCTAAAGCTTAGCATTTCAATACGGTGATGCTGCTTATGTAATTTTGTCGAAAGAAGTGACAACTGCCTTTGAACCACCGACTGATCTAATTGCTCTGTTTTGCTATGAAAGGCATGGCTACATTGGATGCAACTGTGAATCAGTGTAGTTCTCCTCTCTGCAATAAGGACAATGGAAAACAGTTTCACACCTCTCTGTCTTGTTTACAGCAGCCTTAGCTCCTGATATCAAGCAGGGAGGGCTAATTACCTGTACAAGATTGTCAACAGTGCCTGACTACAAATTTTCTCTGTCTCTGGTATGTTATGCAGGTGTAGACAAATTCATCTGGAAATTATGTGAGAAATTAAGCTTAAAAAGTGGGTGGTCTTTCCCTTCCTTGAATTCCAAAGCAATGAAATGAAAGTTTTATAAAGTGCAAGCAGATTTCTGGTACCTATACAATACTGGAATCATACTGCAGAAAGGAAAGCAACCTAAGAGTTGAGTTCAATTGTAGGAGAAGTTGGAGTTTTCCTTAAAGTCTGGATCACATGTAATTACCCAATACCAATAGTTATGAAAATAGATGCAAGAAACCTAAATATAGTAATCTAAGAAATAAAGGATAAAATTAGCATTAATCATTAAAATAAAATCATAAACAACAGAATGTGCAAGCAGAAACTATAACAATGTGAAATAAAGATACCCAGACAGTTCTGGGTCTAATAAAATATATTTTCAAATGTACTTAAATATTTTCCAGTAGTACATGTAACCCTGTATGAACTGCTGAAGAAAGCAGTCCTAGGTACATTGTGAGTGCTGAGTAGAACATGCAAACATCAAAGACTGAAGTCATTTCATGAACTTTATTTATATCTTGACCCAGAAATGGTGTCCAATCATGTCAGCTATTAGAAAACCAAAACATTTGGAGAAATTAAAGAAGAGGAAACATAAGAATTTTAGAGGCAGAAAGCAATTTCAATAATGCTTCTCATGAGATTAAAAATGTTATTGAGTCCAAATGGAAGATTATTTTAGATAACAAAGACCTTACTAGACTTATACAGCATATCCTTAGATTTGTCAACAAAAGAGGTAAAAACAAAATGAAAACTCCAACAAAGCTAGAACTTCCACTGAGTGAACTCCCAAACCTCTTGTATCAGAGGCACACGGGATATATGTAAATGACACTTATGAACATCAGGTATTTCAGCTAACTGTCAATTCTGAATGCCCACAACTTGTTTCATCATTTTAATGGACAATTTCAGGCCAATAAAACCAAACCCACTAGCTGTGGATATGCATATTTTGGCCTTGTTATGACCTCGTTAGTACAGCACAAGCACAGTGTTTGACTAAGCATAAGAGACACAGGGCTGTTATACCCAGCTGATGTCCATTATCATTAGGGTCACTGCAAAAATATCCCAAACAACAAACTAAAACAATAAGTGAGAAGGTCACTAGAAAACCAATCAGTAAAATCAAAATGAAAACTCCAGCAAAGCTAGAACTTCCACTGAGTGACCTCCCAAACAGAGGCACATGGGATATATGCAAATGACCTTTATGAACATCAGGTGTGCTTAGTCAAACACTCTGCTTGTGCTGTGCTGATGAGGTCATAACAAGGCCAAAATATGTCCAAGGAAAGGAAAAGAAAAGGCATCTGTCTTCCAGGCCTTCTTGCATGGAATCTTGGAGCAGAATTTTGCCAGTTGATTGTTCAGAGAGTAGGCAAAAGCTCTACTTGAGGAACTCCCCATAAATTGGATCAAATTTCGAAAGACCCCATTGTAGATCAGATTGTGTGCTGGGTCTTTAATAAACATTTCAAAGTGAAGAGATGTGCATATAAATAGAGAGCACGGGCAGGCAGCAGTGCCATTTTGAGTAAACAGAGAGTTTTAGCATGTATGAGTGCAGTAATCAGTCTATTTATTAGTTTGTTTAAGTTTAAGTTACTAAGCCTCAATTCTGATGTGTTCGTATTTAATAAAGTTGCTTGAACCAAACCCACAGATGTTCGTCTATTTTATCCTGTATAGACGAGTGACATGGTGTAGAAATGGCATATCTGAGTGACATGGTGTCAGAAGAGGATGTCTGAGTAACATGATACCAGAAACGGTGCACCAAAGCATGATCCAGAAGTCGAGCCATGAGGTGCGCAGCTAGAAATGGAGGAATATAGATTAGTGGATCATTCCAACCTGCTCAAACAATTGATACAAAGCCAGAAATGAATTTCAGGTACTAAAACTCACATTAATGATTTTCTTCTCAAAGAAAAAGATACAAAGTATTTGCAAAGCACAAAACATATTATTGATTAAATGAAATGTTCAAAACTATGATATTTGAAAGAGTTATTTGAAGTATAACTTATGAAAACGTTCAGAATTACTTTTGATTTGCATAACGAGCATGATAAATGTAAAACGAGCACAAGAAAAGTATAACAATCATGATAAAAGTCAAACGAGCATAATAAAAAAGCAAAACAACTGTATTTTTTTAGTAAACAACCACTTTTTTATATACGCTACTATTTTGCATTAATAGAAGTTATCTGAAGTATAGCTACAGTTGTTTGAAGTATCTCAGAGTGTGCAAAGTGTTGCAGTGTGTGCTTTATTACAGTCAGTTATTTCAAAAAGTTTACTGCGTGCAAAATACAGTTATTTTGAAAACTACAAAGTACAGTTATTTCACAAACTGCAGTCAAAATACAGTCATTTCAAAAAGTTTCTTGTGCTACAGAGAGTTGTTTTACAGAGGACACTCATTCTGAGAAGTTTCTTGTGCTGTGGGCAGTTGATTCTGAAAGTTCAGTCAAAGCACAGAAGTGTTTCTTACACTGCACAGAGTTGTTTCACAAAGAACGGTTATTTCAGAGTGCTTCTTGTGCTACAGAGACTTATTTCACAGAGTGCAGTTATTTTGAAGCGTCTAATGTGCTGTTGAGCATAATTACATATTTCTGGCATAAATTTCTGGCATACATGTGTGTATATTCATATATAATTCTGAGAATCTTTATCGCTGTGTGTTGCCATGGCAGAAACATTTCACAGACCATCTCCACTTGTGTTTGATAATAATATTGCAGAGAATTGGGAAGTATTTGAGCAGGAATACAATATTTTCATACAAGCAGCTTTTTCTGATGAAGATGCACATACAAGGACATTTATTCTGCTTAATCAAGCTGGGTCCGAAGTCATTGAATGAGAACATTCGTTGGTGTATGCATCGGCAGTATATGCAGGAGAAGGGGAAAACCATCATATTGTTGTAAAAGTTGAATCAAGGCAGGACCCCAAGTGCTTGAAATGTAAATTCAGAGAAATCTGTAACCCCTAAACAAATGTTACATTGGAGAGTCATTTATTTTACACAAGAGACCAAAAGCCTGGGGAAAATTTTGCTGCTTATATTACTTACTTGAGAAACAGGGCTAAAACATGCAGATTTGGTGATTTCAAAGATGAATTGATAAAAGACAGGCTTGTGCATGGTGTTAATGCTGCAATGAGAAAGATTTTGCTTCGAGACAGTGATTTAACATTGAGCAAAGCCATAGAGATTTGTCGGCTACATGAGCTTACAGAAAGGCACACTAATATGCTTGCAAGTGAAAAGAGCATGGTTTCAGCAGCCTTTATAACAAACATAGACAGTATGCAGCATGTGGGTAATAGAAACAGGCCTTAGCACAGGGCAGCTGCTACAGCCCCTGCAGGGTTTCCAGGGAAGACCAGTACCTTTCCAGCAAGTTCTACAGCTAGCTTAGTACAACAGACATGCTCAGTGTGCACAGGGTTGAGTCAGCAAAACCCAAGCCAAGTCTTATAGTTAACTATTACAACTGTGGTGCCAGTCATGAGACTAAAAGACAAAAGTGCTTATCATTTGGTCAACAGTACCACAAGTGTAAAATATGGGACCACTTTCAAAAGATTTGTAAATCGAGTAAGTCTCATTCATTTATTAAAAAAGGTTACTTAAAAAAGCAAGATGATCACACAGAAAGCTGCAATTCCACTTTTTATGTCGATTGTGTATTGGTGGTTGTTGAAAACGTTAATGCAGTAGATTTGTTGGCAAAAAACAAAGTGTTTTGTATTGTCCTGATTAATAGCAAACCCACAGAGCTCAAAGTGGACACTGGTTCAAAGGGCAATGTTATGTCAGCAGAAACATTCGCTAGAGTAAGAGTTGGGGAATGACTTACTTTGGCCAACTGTGTGAAGCTTTTTGCTTATGGAGGTGAAGAAATTCAAACTGAAGGATCAGTAGTGCTTTCATGCTATTCTACTGAGGACAATTACAACATGCAGTTTTATGTAGTCAAAAGACCAGTACAGTCATTATTAGGTCTCAGAGACAGTTTAAAAAATAAACAGCTTTCCTTTTACCAGAGAAGTTCATCATGTAAACACGTCTCAGTTCCAGTTTCATCTATGCTATTTTCTCACAGTATGATGATATTTTTGAAGACAAGCTAGGCAAACTTTCAGTTGTATACATCATGAAGTTAGACCCAAAGGTCAGTCCAGTGGTCAGACCAGCAAGAAGAGTTCTCATAGCTATGCTGGACAGAGTCAAAGTCCAGTTAGATAAAATGCTGCAGAAAGAAGTGAGTTCTTCAGTCACAGAGCCAACTGAATGGGTGCCTTCCATGGTAGTTGCTCATAAGAAAAGATCAGATGAAATTAGAATATGTATTAACCCAAGAGAGTTGAACAAAGCATTAAAGAGACCCCATCATCCTATGCGTACAGTCGAGAAAGTTGCCACCCTCATGCCAAATGCCACTGTTTTTCTGTCTTAAATCCAAAGAGTTCATTTTGGCAAGAAATGCTTGATTACAAATCTTCACTACTGACTACATTCAGTACGCCATTTGGTAGATACAGATTTCTCAGAATGCCTTTTGGAGTAAATTCTGCCAGTGAAGTCTTTCAGAGTGCAATGGAGCATTTTTTTTCAGGCTATCCATATACTATTACAGTAGATGATTTACTAGTTGGAGACAATGGTGAAGCAGAGCATGAGAGAAACCTAAGGAAATTTCTGGAAAGAGCATGTGAAGTGTACCTTAAGCTCAATCCTCTGAAATGCAAATTCTGGCTGAGAGAAGTTACTTATATTGGTCATTTATTCACCAGTTCAGGCTTATGACCAGATACTTCCAAACAGCCATTCTTGAGATGCCAGCTCCAGACAATGTCCAAGCCTTACAATGTTTTCTTGGTATGGTCAACTGTTTGGGCAAGTTTATACCAGACTTCAGTGAATTATCAGCACCCTTAAGAGAGCTGACATGTAAAGATTTTACCTGGTCCTGGCTGGAACAACACCAAAGAGCATTTGATGAACTGAAACAGAAAATTGCCAGTCCACCTATGTTGAGATACTATGATGTTCACAAACCAGTGTGATTCTTTCCTGTGATGCTCCAAAGTTTGGTCTTGGTGCAGTTATTCTTCAAGAGGGTAGACCAGTAGCCTATGCATCTAGAATTCGTACCCAAACTGAGATGTATTATGCTCAAATCAAGAAGAAACTTTTGCCAAATGTGTTCGCATATTCAAAGTTCCATGATTATATTTATGGCCAAGTTATTCAGATTGAGACTGATCATCAACCTTTATTCACTATTCTAAAGAAGCCTATGCACCCAGCTCCAGTGAGACTACAAAGAATGATGCTTAGATTACAAAAGTACAACTTCAAAATGGTCTTATACAAAAGGCAAACTTCTTTATCTGGCTGATACCTTATCCAGATCACCCAAAAATACCACAGAAAAGCTTGATGCAGAGAATTTTGATTTTGATGTCATGGAAGTGCCTAATTTTTCTACCACAAAACTTGATGAGGTAAGAGATCACACAGAGACTGATCCAGTTTGGCAAAATCTCAACCACTTTTCAGTGCTGGATGGCCATCAAACCAATCTTGTGTACCGCTAGAAGTGCAACATTATTTTCCTTACAGGGAAGAGATGTTGATGGAAGATGGTATCATTTTCAAAGGTCCTAAAGTTGTTGTTCCTACTTCCTTACAACATGAGTACATCCAGATTTTACATTGTGGCCACCCAGGTTCCAAAGCTATCAAAAGAAGGGCAAGAGGACTAGTATTTTGGCCTTCTATGTAAAAAGATATCGACAGAGTACTTTCATCTTGTTCAGTATGCAACAGTACTAAACTGCACTTGCAAAAACAGCCACTTCAGCTAAACCAGATTCCTGAACTACCTTGGTCAACAGTAGCCACAGACACATTTGAGTGGAAGGGTCAACATTACTTAGTGTTGGTAGACTCTTATTCAAATTGGTTTCAGATTGATTTGCTACCTAACCTAACATACAGTACTGTCATTACTAAGTTGAAATGTCATTTCTCAGTCCATGGTAGTCCACAGAAAGTTACTTCTGACAATGGTGCCTAGTTTACCAGACAGCTGTTCCAGAAATTTGCAAAAGAGTGGAACTTTACCCATGTTACCAGTAGCCCTGAGTACCCACACTCAAACAGCTTAGCTGAGTGTGCAGTACAAACTGCAAAGCAATTACCTGAGAGGTTAAAAGTGTGAAAATACTGATGTTTTCTTGAATTTGCTTAATCTCAGAAATATACCCTGTGACAATTTACTTGGCTCACCTGCTCAGAGACTTCTGTCTAGGCAAACCAGAACAACCTTGCCTGTCAGTTCCAGTTTATTGGTGCCCAGTGCTAAAAACACCAGCGCAATCAAAGCCCAACTATTCAAAAAGCATTCATCCCACAAGTCCTACTATGATAAAATGAGCAGATTTCTTCTTCCTGTGAAAGAAGGAGAGATAGTGAGGATGCAAACGGCAAAAGGTTTTGATCGAATTGGTCAAGTGAGAGGTGTATGTGGTGAGCCGAGATCTTACCTAATAAAATCTAATGGTATAGAATACAGAAGGAATTGCAGGCATCTTCTTCCAGTGTCTGAATCAATATTGCAGCATCGTACCTGTGATACAGACTCTA
Organism: Protopterus annectens; assembly: GCF_019279795.1. Lineage (NCBI taxonomy): Eukaryota > Metazoa > Chordata > Ceratodontiformes > Protopteridae > Protopterus > Protopterus annectens. The sequence continues at coordinate 262,318,269 of NC_056751.1, read as the reverse complement.
GATCTCAGAGCAACCCAGACGATGTTCCTGTTGAAGGACATGTCTCAATACATAATGCTGCTCCTGATGATGTCCCAAATGTCCCTGAAGTTGAACATTCACTAATAACAGTACCTGTTGCTAAACCCAGTCCTAATTTTTATGTCAAACAATCAGTAAAATACGCAGCAACCTGGACATGATTGTCTTACTTGTAATTAGTTCTGTATAATTGCATGATAAAGAATTATTTCTGTACAATTGTATGTCAAAGATTATTGTCATTATTACTGTGCATGACTTATTTCTCAAAGACGGAGGATGTAGATCAGATTGTGTGTTGTGTCTTTAAGAAGCATTTTGAAGTGAGGATGCGTGCATATGAATAGATAGCACATGCAGGCAGCAGTGTAATTTTGAGTAAACAGCCAGAGTGTTAGCATGTATGACTGCAGTAGTCAGTCTGTTTATTAGTTTAAGCTACTAAGCCTCAATTCTGATGTGTTCGTATGTAATAAAGCTGCTTGAACTGAACTCACAGAGATTCGTCTACTTTATCCTGACCAGACAAGCGACACCCATGATCTAGTTTCCATTCATGAAGGTCTGCCTTTGTCCTGCTTAGCTTGTCTGCCACACAATTTTGCTCTGACAGAATGTGGGATTGCTGTAGTGTGAGAATGTGCTGTCAAGCTATATCCCATGCTAACAAAGCTGTCCTGTACAGGAGTAAGACCTTTTTCCCTCTTCCTTGTTTATGTATCACATCACAGTGGTATTGTCTTGACCTTCTTGAAAAAGTCCTGGTGACCAAGGATGACTCAAAGTCAAGAACCTTGATAAGAGTTAGTATCTGTTTTATGTATATATGCTTTGGTCCACCTTTGTTGTCCCAGAGACCTTGCACTTTTATTCACCTTGACACCACTCCATAAACAAAGGTGTCTGTTGTGACTGAGTGCTTTGGAGCAAGAGGGAGAAGAGAAGATGTGGATGCAGGGATATTTGATGCCTCCACCAAATCCCACAACTGGAATTTGAAAAGATAATGCATGTTGGTGCTGGGACCAAGATACTCCAGCTACCACTACATCTTTTTCATATGGAGTTTTGCAAGAGGACAAGAGCGAGACACTTTGTGTAAAATAAAATAAGTCCAGTGGTCCAGTTAGCTTGTTACTGGAAAGGTTGGAACTTTTGTGGCAGTTGCGTTTAAATGCTGGAACATACCCAGGTTTGAATGAGATGTATTCAATCCAATGTATTTTAAAATTGAAGAGTTTGGATCGATAAATAGAAACAACATGAAACTAAAATATTTAACAAAGACTGAATGCCTTATTTTATTTATTTTGTATTGTAGATGTATGTATTTTAAGGTAAATGGATGTATTTTTAAGTTTATGTGGTCGTTCATTGGTTAAAGTATATTTTGCATTAGAGTTTTTTAAAAAATGGGGAGGTGACATTCATTGTTTCATTGATGTGATTGGATGAATTTAACACATGGGCTGTATTTAAGTTGACATTTTTTACAAATGTTTTTATCTGAAGAAGTTTTGTAACCTTACAAGATGAAAAGTGCTTAATAAACATTTGTGAGAAAGTACTGTGGACTTTTGGATTTGTGCCCTCAGTAGTTTTTTCGTGGTTTCCATTGTTTTTTTAGTCAGTGAATTTGGAATTATTTTTTGTTTCTCTCTGACAGGAAGTTTGGAGCAAACAGGTTTATTAATAGCAGCAACAGTTTCCCTAGGGATGGGCATAACATTCTGGCTAAACAAGGACATCTTTCCTGTCCCTTCACCCAAAACTGACAACAGTGGCTTTCCCTTGCGCACTGAGGACATGGCTAAACCTTGGTCTATAGTGGCTTTATGAATAACAACAGAGGGATACAAGAAAGAAGATGAGTGTCTGACTAACCAGCTTTGGCAACAGCAGAGTCAACCTCCTGTGGCTGAGACAATTCACTAGCCTGCTGACTGCTGTGGTGGCAAAGGCTGCTTAATTAACTTTTTTCTTTTTGTGACTGGAAGAAGGCCCAACTGAGGGACACAGTTTGTTCCATGATCAAGCTGAAAAATTGTACTTCTTTCCTGAAAGTAGTTTTAATTACTTTAAAATAATTTTGAAACTGTCAAATAATAAAGTGCAGTCCCATTTAAAAGTACATATAAGTTGTGAGACAGTCAATAAATACATACATAAATACATACTTTCCTAGCTTAAAAACACTTTCCTGTCCAGAAAAGTAAATGTAGAAGGTTTTTCCCAAAAGGGAACTTATTTGCCCTGCAGTATGAAACAGCATTAGCTGACAGTCAGTCCTCGACAGTTCACAGAGAAGCACTCTTTTTGATGGCAGTAAAGCTCTTAATGGTTTGGTGCTCAAACCAGTCTTTTAGTTACCTCAGCTCAAGTTTATACGCAAATGATGTTCCTCTCGAGTGAAGCACCTTGTGGATAACAACTGCTATAGAAACCAAGTACAAAATCCCAATGGTGCACCATAAACTGTGAACAAGTCTAGCAAAGCTGCAATGCTGCAAAAATCCAATCCTTTATTTAGAAAACACGATAAACAAAGGTAAGCGCTTTCACGTCATGTAGACGCTTCTTCAGACCTCAATAAAATACAATGTGAATCACATCTTATATATAGAAAGCTAATTAACACATTTACATAATTGACTCTGTGTTATTAATGAGTTAAAGTGCTAGTGCTTTTCAATTTAAAATTAGACAGCTATATAATTCATAAGGAAGCTTTGTACTCATAGTGATAGTACAAAAATGTCACTATGGCTTCTGTGTGTCATCTGTGAGGATTCACAACAACATTTGAACACTAAAAAACTAAAAAATCATGAAAACTAAACATATAAAAATATATATATATATATATATATATATATATATATATATATATAGAAACCTATAAAAACATATAAAAACATGTAAAAACCAATGAACATATATTACATTTAAGCCCACCTAACTGGAGTATTATTTAACCAGATGTTAGTGTTTGAGTGACCTAGATGCTAGGAACGGCTTTAAATTTATTTTCTCATTTAGCCCATATTTATGTGACTGTAACCTAAGGATCCAGGTTATGGTGCACCATTGGGATTTTGTACCTCAGCTCAAGTTGTCCAATGGTTTGGGCACATGGAAGGTACCCTGAAGCTTTGGAAGCTGGTTGGCTGTTATATCCTTATCAAGATATAACCCATATAGCTTAGGGTACTGCAGCACTGATCAATATGACAAACACAATGTGGCTACCACATGGCAGAGGTGCAATTACTTGGCTGCAGAAACTTACATTGTGCTGGAGTACTTACCCTCCTTAGGAGAATGGTGAACTCTTGATTATCACTTGACATATTCAAACTGCATTTGAGGGAACCTGCTGGTAATATTGCTACTGCAAGACTTTCTGTGCAATATAACAGATATTCTAGACGGCATTTGAAACATCATGCAATGAGTTAAAAAGAGTGTTTGCTAATGAAAAGGCTTGGAATTAAACCAGTAGATGGCAAATAGCTTTCTGGCCTCAATGACGAATAATATGGGTGGAACAATAGTGTATTGCCAGACAATTTAATTTAAGCTCTGTGGCCTTTAGTGTATTAATTGAATGATACACATTTGACTTATGGCAGACTCTCTGAATTTATACTAGATCTTAAGAAGGGAATTTGGGCAATGTTGAAGGTTGAACGTTGAGCTGGCACCTAGGCATTCGTGAAAATCTACTGCCAATCATTAGCGGACCGGAGTTCCACTGTGGCGACCCCTAACCGGGAAAAGCTGAAAGACAACAACAACAACAAATCTTAGATTTTTTGTTTAGAATTACTGCTTTGCCAACTACTTTTCAGCGTTTTCTGGCTTGCTAAAGTTTATATCTGTATTAGAAACAGCATTTAGAACACATCTAGAGCCTGTTTACTGCATTTCCTGTGTTGCACTTAATTTAAAATAGTTTTTTTCTCTTAAAATTGCATTTTACCTGACTTTGGCCTAGCACTCAAGTGTGGGGTCATTTGTTGCACTGTTGTGAATATTTTGCTACTTGTGTATCTCTGCTACCTTTAAAATAAAACAAAATAGAAAAAACAAAAAAAATCTTGCTTTTTTCCCACTTTCTGAAATTTAAGAAAGTTCAGTTACAGATTTGCTGTTCTGAACTGTTTGTAAGTTTCTTGGAGGCCAGTGCTTGCTTGGGCTAAAGGGAAGTCTCTGTGTTCACCAGTGGCAGTGGTTAACACTGAACAGCCTGCCTGTCCCTGTAGGAGTGGTTACTGCCTAGAAGCTGTAGTTTTATTGGCCTTTTTGGGTCAATTCTAAATACCTTGATCTCTCTCTCTCTCTCTCTTAAAACCCTGCTGCCTCGTGGTTTTGGCGTCTTTCCAGGCTTGTTAGTTGTTGCTGAAGCACCTACCAAGGGGAGAAAACGCTGAGAGAAGAAAGGAGCCACTTTTGAGATTTTAAGTATTTTCTTCTAATTTTTTGTTTAGAATTACTGCTTTGCCGCCTACTTTTCGGTGTTTTCTGGCTTGCTAAACTTTATATCTGTATTAGAAACAGTATTTAGAACACATCTAGAGCCTGTTTACTGCATTTCCTGTGTTGCACTTAATTTAAAGTCATTTTTTTCTCTTAAAATCGCATTTTACCTGACTTTGGCCTAGCACTCAAGTGTGGGGTCATTTATTGCACTGTTGTGAATATTCTGCTACTTGTGTATCTCTGCTACCTTTAAACTAAAACAAAAAAAGAAAAAACAAAAAAATCTTGCTTTTTACCCACTTTCTGAAATTTAAGAAAGTTCAGTTACAGATTTGCTGTTCTGAACTGTTTGTAAGTTTCTTGGAGGCCAGTGCTTGCTTGGGCTAAAGGGAAGTCTCTGTGTTCACCAGTGGCAGTGGTTAACACTGAGCAGCCTGCCTGTCCCTGTAGGAGTGGTTACTGCCTAGAAGCTGTAGTTTTATTGGCCATTTTGGGTCAATTCTAAACTCCTTGATCTCTCTCTCTCTCTTCAAAGCCTGCAACTCTCTTTTTGCGTGGTCTTGCGCATAGAGCAGCGTCGGGCAGCGCCACTTAAACAGGTTTAAACTATTCCCGGCTCCACAAAGTCTGCTCTTCACTTTTTCTCTTAGAAATGCTCTAAATCTCTAATTAAGCACTCTATTTTCATTCTAAAGCCCTGCACTTGCTCGTATAAGTAATCTCATAGGTAAACACAACCTAAAGCACTACATCCTCTTATACTCCTTCTAAGCACTTGCTCCCTATTGGTTCTTTCTGATCAGTCAATAAATAGTTCCCTATATTATTCAGGCATGTCCAAAGGTCAGTTTCGAGTTTACTCTCCAGTCCAGCTGGTGAATCTGGGAATCTTGAGGCAATGTTACAACTGCCTTATGTATACAGACCACCCTCTCCTCCTCCCAACAAGCTCAAATATATGTGAGAGATGCAACTATATAGCCAAACTGGAGGCTAAGCTCTCTCAACCCAGTACTGGCACAGCCTGTCAGGAGGAGAAGGTAACCACACACACCACAAATCCAGTCTCACATAGACCTATCGCATCAGCAAACCAAACACATAAACACACAAAAACATACTAGGAGGCTCTAAATAAAAATCTGCCTAAGCAGCAGAGACCTCCAAAGCAGACATCCAAGCAACACCTACCACAAAACAATATCCACGTAGCACATAGCTCACAAAGTCAGTGTGCCACACAGTCACAGCCCTTAAGGCTAAACAACACTCCTAATACACTTGTAATAGGTGACTCTATTGTCAGACACACTGACGTCCCACTTACCAGGCTGAACAAGGAGAAGGTTACTGTAAGCTGCCTGTCGGGTGCCAGGATCCGCCACATAACACAAGCACTCAGGTCACTCCAAAGCAAGTACAAATATGACTCCGTCATTGTCCATGCTGGTGTGAATGACCTGAGATGTACCTCCCTGGACTACATGAAAAGGCGACAGGAGCTCTTTGATCATGTAACCCAGGCCGGTATGACCCTGACCTTGAGTAGCATCTTACCCTCACCAAGAATGATGCCACAGTATAAAGACAAAATGATCAATGTTAACAATTGGCTAAAGTATTGGTGTCATTCAAAGGGGATCCAGTATCTGTCAGCCTGGGATGACATGCTTGACAAGCCACGTTGCTTCACTAGGGACGGCTTGCACCTGTCACCCCTGGGTTTTCGAATACTGGCAAAGGCTCTTGCCTCCCCCATAGTGCCTTTTTTAGGCAAGGCTCAAAAGACAAACCCACCCCCATAGAAAACACAAAGAAAAAAACACTAAGGGTAATGCTGCTCAACGCCAGAAGTCTAAACCTCAAGATGCACGCACTCGAGACTCTCCTCAGTATGGAGAATATCGATATCTGTGCAGTAACAGAAACCTGGTTCAAGGCTCCTGAGAGCACCCCAGCACTAACAGGTTATACTTCATACCATGCTTTCTGGCCCCAAAACTCAGACCGAACCACAAAAGGAGGGGCAGTATCCATATTTACCAAAGATACCCACACCTCCAGGTTAGTGGCACTGCAGAAAGCATTGGAGACCATCCATGTGCAACTAACAGTGGGAAAAACTGCCTTTCAGTTTGTACCCTGCTACAGACCACCCCCCCAAACACAGGAACCTCACTCGGCTTTCCTGAGAACACTGTAGAATATGAAGGTCTCCCCAAACACTATTATATTGGGTGACTTCAACTACCCAAACATCGATTGGGAAAACTACTCAAGCCCAAACACCCTCGCCCAATGGTTCCTAGAATTTATAAACTCAAATGCTATGGAACAACTGGTCACCACTCCCACAAGAGGGGAAAACATATTGGATCTGGTCATCACCAACATGGGGTCTCTATGTTCCACACCAGAGGTATACCCCTCATTGGTAATATCAGGCCATAAACAAATCTCACTGGACATCCATATTCCGTCCCCACCCCAAGCCAAGGAAACCACGGTGAAGAACATCTCAAAAGCAAACTTCACACTTCTCAAAACTGAGGTGGAATCCTTCAAAGCCCCCGGGCCAGGAGAAAATATGGCCCAAAATGCAGAATCCTTTACAAAAGCTTTCTATGGACACCTACAGGAATGCATGGAGCATGCTATCCCAAATAAAACCAAGACTCACTCCTCCAAAGGCAGGAGACCTGTCTGGTGGACCCTGGCCATAAATAAGCTATACAACAGGAGGAGAAAGCTACTACATGACAGAGCAAAATCCCAAAAAGGGAAGGCGTCACTGATCAGTACTAGCAAGAAACTACGATCCCTCATAAAATCATCTAAGGCCAGCTTCGAAAGAAAAATTGCACAAGACACTAAAGATAATCACAAGGCCTTCTTTAGTTATGTCAGAAACCTGGGAGGCAACTCCCAGATATGCTCTGAGTTAGTGTAAAATGACAAAAAATACACTGAACCCACAGACATTGCCAACATCCTGGCAGAAAGGTTCAGTGCAAACTTCTCTCCCCCTTCCCCCTCAAAAGAGCAAATGTCTATCCCAACAGAGTGTAGCCTTCCTGAGATCACAGATGCACAGGTGAGAGCTGCCCTCTCCAAAGCAAAAAACACAGCATCAATGGGACCAGACGGTGTCCCGGGCTGCGTCTTACACGAGCTCCAAGAAGAACTAAACCCTCATATAAAGTCACTGTTCAATCTCAGCCTCACTACAGGATATGTACCCAAGGAATGGCGTACAGCAACAGTGGTCCCACTCCACAAAGGTGGTGCCACAACAGACCCTGGAAACTATCGCCCTATAAGCCTGACTAGCCTGGTCTGCAAAGCTATGGAGTGTATCATCATGGAAATCATAAACAAAGACATTGGGCACCTCCAGACACTGGATCCTACCCAATTCGGCTTTGTTAAGGGCAGATCTTGCCTCTTGAAACTGGTCGACTTCTTTGAAACAGTTACCAAAGCCATAGATGAAGGGAAGGTAGTCCACACAGCCTACCTGGACCTCGCAAAAGCCTTCGACACAATACCCCACTCGGGCATCATAAATAAGCTCATCAGCTTAAATATCAATCCCTATGTCACAAGATGGGTTGCAAACTGGCTCAGGGATAGAATCCACATGGTCACAATAGCAGGTGCCATGTCAAACTCTAAACCAGTTACAAGTGGTGTCCCACAAGGCTCAGTCCTGGGACCTCTCTTGTTCGGTATATATTTCTCCGAGGTACAGGCTAACACGGGTGGACTATGGCTGACCAAGTTCGCAGATGACTGCAAATTGGGTGCTGTAATCGACTCTCCGGCTGACATAAGCATCCTCCAAAAGGGTCTCACAGAGATGGATAACTGGTGCCAGAGCCATGGCCTAAAGCTAAATGCCAAAAAGTGCATAGTCATCCCCTTTGGGAAAAACAAAGTGCCCACAAATTACCACATAGGTGGTAATCCATTAAGTACGGAAGAAGTAATTAGGGACTTGGGGACCCAAGTAGATAACAATCTCTACTTTGACAATCACGTTGCCAAAGTGGTTAGAAAGACCTTCTATATAGCCCACCTTATCATGAAAGGGTTCACATCTAGATCAAGAGAGGTCATTGTGCCCCTCTACTCATCACTTATCAGGCCCATAATTGAGTACACTGCCCCATTTGGGATGTACCTTACCTGACACCTTCAGCAACTGGAAAGACCCCAAAAGTATCTCACCAAGAGGATCAAGTGGCTCAAACAGATGCCCTATGCAGTTTGGCTAAAGAAACTCCAGCTCTACTCAGTTGCGTACCGCCTACTCAGAGGTGATCTGTGTCTGACGTATAAAGCCATGTCCAACCCAGAATTAATGGACATGCTTCACCTCAGGAAATCCAAATCCCTTAGAGCTACACGCTCCAGGGACTTGAACCTCAGCACAGAAATAAATAGAACATGCTGGAGGGACAGATTCATATCCCAGAAGCTCCCCTCACTCTGGACCGCGGTGGTGGTGCTGCGGTAGCATTGTCGCCTCACAGTAAGACGCTGTCTGGTTCGATTCGCAGTTAGAGCTTCTTCTGCGTGGAGACATACGTGAATGGGCGTACCTTCGTTGAAGGTTGTATGGCAGGGCTGGCAACTCGGTATGTAAAAATCAGCTGCCAATCATTAGCGGACCAGAGTTCCGCTGTGGCAGCCCCTAACCGGGAAAAGCTGAAAGACACACAGGCTAACACGGGTGGACTATGGCTGACCAAGTTCGCAGATGACTGCAAACTGGGTGCTGTAATCGACTCTCTGGCTGACACAAGCATCCTCCAAAAGGGTCTCACAGAGACGGATAACTGGTGCCAGAGCCATGGCCTAAAGCTAAATGCCAAAAAGTGCATAGTCATCCCCTTTGGGAAAAACAAAGTGCCCACAAATTACCACATAGGTGGTAATCCATTAAGTACGGAAGAAGTAATTAGGGATTTGGAGACCCAAGTAGATAGAAATCTCTCCTTTGACAATCACGTTGCCAAAGTGGTTAGAAATACCTTCTATATAGCCCACCTTATCATGAAAGGGTTCACATCTAGATCAAGAGAGGTCATTGTGCCCCTCTACTCATCACTTATCAGGCCCATAATTGAGTACAATGCCCCATTTGGAATGTACCTTACCTGACACCTTCAGCAACTGGAAAGACCCCAAAAGTATCTCACCAAGACGATCATGTGGCTCAAACAGATGCCCTATGCAGTTCGGCTAAAGAAACTCCAGCTCTACTCAGTTGCGTACCGCCTACTCAGAGGCAATCTGTGTCTGACGTATAAAGCCATGTCCAACCCAGAATTAATGGACATGCTTCACCTCAGGAAATCCAAATCCCTTAGAGCTACACACTCCAGGGACTTGAACCTCAGCACAGAAATAAATAGGACATGCTGGAGGGACAGATTCATATCCCAGAGGCTCCCCTCACTCTGGAACAAAATCTCAATCCATGTTAGGCAGAGCCCCTCAATGACCCTCTTCAAGAGAAATCTTGACGAGTGGATGGGAGATCGTAAGTTTACCCCTGGGATCTCTTCTGTGTCCTTGCCTGACAGAGGTACAGTAAACTAACCTTAAAAGGGCTACCTTCTGTGACCTACTATACAGAGGCACAGTCAACTAATCTAAAAGGGTGGCGAAAGCCAAACACACTCTGGCTAGGCTTATAAATGCCCTAGGGCAGATAGCCTAGTATCAACCTATGAACCCTTGAACCTATACACTGTCAATCAATGTATGACAATGGTTATAGCACTACTATGTTTCCAGTGTTGTGGTTATCTATCTGCATGTTTGCTTATGAAAAATTGTGAAAAATAAGATACTGTTCACAAGTGTTTGAGTAATACAGTAAATGACTTGGTGCTTTTGACCAGTTATATGGTACTCAAAGTCCTGCAGCAGCAATATTATACGCATGTTCAGGATTATGAATAGTGGGAATATTCAAATATCAGTAATAGTTTCATGAACAGCAGGCTTTGCATTAGGGAACAAAGTGTCACATGCAAACTCACACAATATGGTAAGTTTGCACAGCCCTTGAGTTATTGACAATTGTTTAGAAAAGTTTTGCAAAGTAGGAAATATCTTCCATACTGGCTTTCATAATGCTGCAATGGATATTGATATTTAAGCATGATCACATGCAGATACTGGTTGTTACTAAAATATTACAGTAAAAGCAAATGTCAGCATGAACTCATCCAGAGATATACCTCTTTACTGGAACTAGCATTTAGAATATTAACCCTGTCTGAATTATAATATCCTTAAAATGGTAGTCTGTACATTAAAGAATAGCTATTACCTACAAACAGACATGATTTGGTAAGCATGCATCATGAAATCATCAGTGGGATATACAGTTCTGCAGTGATTCATACGTGCAATTCAAACATTATAAAATCATAAATTTGTTTCCTTATCAGCCTTAATAATGACATGATAAATGCAGAGGCCATGTTATATTTATGGCCCAAAACAAGCAGGGAGTTTTGGTAACAACTACATTATAAGGAAAATGTGGCTAACATGAGATATGACTATTTCAACTGTCAACTATGAATATGATGTAGCCATTTTATGTTCTTTAATTTATGATAAGGATGCTTTGAGTTGTTTTACTGAGTAATCTATTTATGTATGTACACACTCAACTTCCATTTTTTTCTAAGGAAATTGGTTCTTTTGCAACATAAACACCAGCTGAGACGGTGGATGGCATGTTTGTTAAAACAACAGTAACAAAGTAAATAAAAATCCATGGTTTGGATTTTAAAATCACTGAGTTTATATGATTAATCTAAAATGGTTCCTAGAGGTTTACATATTTTTAAAGAACCTGATATTACAGGAATATATACATAGATGAATACTTACAAACAAATATTTCAGGCACGGTCAATAATGCCCTTCTAACCTAGTATTATACTAAAACAGTTACTCCCATAACAAGCAACAAAGTTGTTTTTAAAAATATCTAAACTAGCATTTGCTTTAATATAATTTGGTAGTCTATTCCATACATCAGCTACACTCTCAGAGAACCGATTAGTACATTTTTAGCACAGGAACGGATCGTGAATTTTTACAACAATGGCATGAATTTTTTCAGTGATATTTATAAAGATACTGATTGATTATTATGATACAAATATTAATGACCGGCAACTTTTAGTAAATTAAGCAATGGATCAGTAAAAATCTTTTTCCGTCTAAGAATGGATTTGTCCCAAAATACACAGAATGGTTTTAAAAACAAGAATAAGAGAAAAAAAACAAGCGGTATTGTTAAATCCATTCTTAAGAAACCCAAAATCTTCTGCTTCTGGACCTAGTGTAATTGATGGTTCCCTGCCTGACTTAGATACTAGTGATGAAGGAGGACAGTCAAAAGCACTAATTTAGCACCTGAAACAAGGGATACTGTAAACTTTAGAAATGGCAGCAGCTCGAGAAGGGGTGGATGTAAACACAAATACTGTGGAAACATTCTGGAAAGTTCTGGCTTCAATTTAGCTTTCCAAAATATGACTTCATGTGAAATTAATTACCTTACATGAAATACTTCAAAGTTTGAGGATGACACTTTTAATAAACGTTTAATGAATAAAGGATTGACATTTGTTCCAAGTAATTTTTATGGGTGAATTTGAGGTTGTAAAAGATTTACAAACGCGTTGCAGAAATATGTGTACTATTGGTTTCATACTAGGGATTCTGATACACATACAGCTGAAGTGGATTCTTTTGATTTAGTGAAGTCTATACTTCACAAGTCAACCTTAAACCATCCATATCACCCTTTGGTGACAGAATCTGAATAAGCAGTGTTTACATTTTAAAAAATATATATTTAACAAATGCCATAAATATAACAATCTTAGAAAAGATTTAAATTAAATTTTCAAAAAAAAAAATTAAATCAGTGTAGGATGTTGTAATTATATAGTAGACATAGGGGTGGAATAGTTGTGTGGGACTGGCTTTTGTGTGCAGGAGAAACTCTAAAACAACTTAATGATGCAAAATTTTATATGAATTTACCCAACAAGAAATTCAGGAATTTTTAAAATACTGGATTGAACATGAGGAAATTTGACTTGACGTAAGAACTGCTGATGGTTCATCCTAAGTCTGAAATCTTTTATGTTACCTAAGGTACATAATGATGTTGAATTGTCTTTAGGAGGGCCTGTAGTATCTCGTGAAGGCTCCCTTAATGAACACCTGTCTGGGTTTCTTAGCATGTGCCCAAAACCTTATTTTGTGATGTTAGATATAGCATGCAGGACACCGCTGACTTTTTACAAGTAATCTCTGACATATAAATTGAGTTGTAATGATATATTTGCAACATAGCTATTATGTCATCAAATATATCATGATGGGGGCTTTGTACTCTAAGATTTTGGATAAGTTATATTGACAGACGTTGTGCATTTAATGATTTTTTAATTAAAATTAATTGCACTGATATTAACCAAAAATACTATCTGTTTTATGGGTGACTGCTATCTACAATACGAGGCACAGCAATGGGGGCAGTTTTAATCCCCTTTTATTTTGATTTCTTTGTGGAATGTGTGTGTGTGTGTGTGTGTGTGTGTGTGTGTGTGTGTGTGTGTGTGTGTGTGTGTGTGTGTGTGTGTGTGTGTGTGTGTGTGTGTGTGTGTGTGTGTGCATGCGTGCGTGTATACATATATAATATATATATATATATATATATATATATATATTAGCTATATATATATATATATATATATATATATATATATATATATATATATATATATATATATATATATATATATACACACACACACACACACATATATATATATATATATATACACAAACACATATAAAACTACTATGACAAATGTTCGAAGTTAAAAGTTCGATAATCTGTCATAGCACTAAAGCAGTTCAAATCACAAACATTCAAATACATTTCAAATTGAAGCAAAAGATTTGAAGAAAAAAAAAAATCAATTTTGCAGGGGGCAAACTTCCCTTGCATATCCCCATACCCCCTGCTAATTATATATAGCAACTTTGAGATTACACTACAGTGGGGAAAGGATATATTCCCTGATCTCCACTAGACTGAAATCTCAAACTTAAAAAAGCCATTACATGCGATCATCTGTTTTTCCATTAGCTGTAATGGCTTTTTTTTTTCTTTTTTTTTTGTTACACTCAAACAGTTGCTGCTTTGAAGGACTGAAGGTACTCCACACACACACACACACACACACACACACACACACACACACACACACACACACAAATTTCTATTTATATTTATATATATATATATATATATATATATATATATATATATACACACACACACACACACACACACACACACACACACACATTTATTTCTTAATTGGAGACATTTCCTAGATGATTTATGGTTAGTTTGGAAAGGAGGCAAGGAGGCCATCAAAGTTTATAACAAGTTTGTACTTATTTGATTGCAAATTCTACATCTGCACTAATTTCACCTACAAATGCTATCTATAACAGCATCAGTGAAGGCCTTGTTGAAGCTGGTGTCTTTATTGATATAACTGGAGCATATGAAACAGTTAAACACACCCACGTACTTAGAAAACCAGCCAATCTTAATTTTGGTAATAATGTTTTACTTTGGTTCCGAAACTGCATAAAGGATACATCTTTTTCAAGTTTACTCCAATAACAAACTCACAAATCAGGCTACTACAAATACTGAAATGACCCAAGGATCTGTTCAAGGACTCCTATTATTCTCCCTGCTTATCAACAACCTCAGTTAGATCTTGCTTTACTAAATCTCACTCTATAAGCCAATGGCATCCTGCTACTTGAATCCAAAAAAAACACTTTAAAATCTTCAAACACATTTTCGGTCTAAGTAGTTAGATCCCTGTGAATGGACTAAATCAAACAAATTTCTTCTCAACCAAAAAGGAAAGGAAAGAAAAGGTAGTAAAAGAAAATCATCATCATTACAACCATTAACAGTTGAAGACTCAAACAACAGTATTATTCCTTATGTTTTTGAAGAGAAATACCTAGGAATTACCCTGGACCCATGCCTTCCCTTTCTAACACACACTGACACAATTACATCCCGACATAGGCTATGTTATCATACCTCTCCTCTCCCCTTCTGGTAGAACTGCCATAGCATGGAATTATTTTAAACCAAAACTGGAGTACAACCTAGCCCTGCTTTGTTTCCATTCAGCTCGTAATACCCACAAACTTCCAAACAGTGAATCCAACATACACATAGCTGTAACTTTAGCAGATCCTAGAAAACATAATTTGAGATATTTATGGCTTAGTGTTTCACTTAGAGCTACTTTCTGATTAGTACCCTAGTATACAAGAAAATACACGCGAGTTACTACCCACCATTAAAAATAACAGTCTCTCTAAGAGAACCAGGCTACTCCCTCAGAGATAATACAGAACAAAACCTCCTGCTAGGCTGACCCCCATTCAAACAACTACTGGAGATGTATCCTTTTCCAAACTGGGTCCAGCCACTTGGAGCAAACTGTCAAACAGAGTAAGAAATCAGAATACCTTAACTTTAAAAAGTGAACTAAAAAAATGTCATGAAGATAGCCATTTCATAGTTTCATAGTTTCATAGTTTCATAGTATAGTACTAGGCTATCTGCCCTGGGGCATTTGTAAGCCTAGCCATAGTGATGTGGCTTTTGCCACCCCATGAAATGGTACAAAAAAATGTACAGAATAAATTTAGAATACTGTGCCTCTGTCTAGTAGTGACACAATGAAGGTCCCCTTATATAATAGAATTAGTTTACTGTGCCCCTGTCTAGCAGTGACACAGATGTGACCCCTGGGGTAAACTTACGATCTCCCATCCACTCATCAAGATTTCTCTTGAAGAGAGTCAGTGAGGGGCTCTGCCTAATACGAACTGGGATCTTGTTCCAAAGCATGGGAAGCCTCTGGGTTATGAATCTATCCCTCCAGCATGTCCTATTCATACTTGTGCCGAGGTTTAAGTCTTTAGCTCTCTTGGTCCTGATGGATTTGGATTTTTTGAGGTGGAGCATGTCCATCAGATCCTGATTGGACATGGCCTTGTACGTCAGGCAGAGATCACCTCTGAGCAGGCGGTATGCTACTGAATAGAGCTGAAGTTTCTTTAGTCTGGCAGAATAAGACATATGTTGGTGACCCTTGATCCTCTTGGTGAGGTACTTTTGTGGTCTCTCCAGCTGTTGCAAATGCCGGGTGAGGTACGTACCAAATGGGGCATTGTACTCAATCATGGGTCTGATGAGGGAGGAATATAGGGGTACAATGACATCCTTGGATCTGGATGTGAATCCCTTCATGATGAGGTGTGCAAGGTAGAATGTTTTCTAACCACTTTGGCAACGTGGGTGTCAAATGAGAGGTCGCTGTCAACTTGGGTCCCTAGGTCTCTGATTACTTTTTCCGTACTCAGTGGGTTGCTGTCTATGTGATAATTTGTGGGTACTTTGTTTTTCCCAAAGGGGATGACTATACATTTTTTGGCATTTAGTTTAAGGCCGTGACTCCGGCACCAGTTGTTCGTTTCTGTGAGGCCTTTTTGTAGGATGTGTGTGTCTGCTGGTGTATCGACTATGGCACCTAGTTTGCAGTCATCTGCGAACTTTGTCAGCCACAGCCCTCCCATGTTTGCTTTAACATCTGAGAAATAAATGCCGAACAAGAGGGGTCCCAGGACAGATCCCTGTGGGACACCACTTGTGACTGACTTTGAGTCTGACATTGCTCCAGCGATTTTAACTTTATGGGTTCTGTCCTTTGGCCAGTTTGCAACCCATCTAGTGACATAAGGGTTTACTTTTAAGCTGTTGAGCTTATCTATGATGCCTGAGTGGGGTATTGTGTCGAAGGCCTTAGCCAAGTCCAGGTATGCTGTATGGCCTGCTTTGCCCTCATCAATGGCTCTAGTGACTGTTTCGAAAAAGTCAACCAGGTTTAAAAGGCAGGATCTGCCCTTTACAAAGCCGAACTGGGTGGGGTCAAGTGTCTGTAGGTCCCCTATGTCTCTGTCCATTTAATAGACACTGGGTAAAGCCTAGCTTTACCTTAATAATTTACTTATCTGTAGAACTTCTCTAATATGTAAATACTATACTTTCATTTTTATAAGTCATATACTATTGAAGCATTACTTCTAGATATTCATTTTATACTGTTTTTTTCTCCAATTCTTTTGGGTTTCTAGTACCATGACAGGAATGGTCCCCATTCCTAAAGTATGATTAAAGTTCATGAAATTAATATTGTTTCAGTCTTTGAAGTTAGCCAGAAGTACTCTTTGCAGCACCCACAATGTGCCCAAAAGTGACTCCTCCTGTAATTCATATGGAATTATGTGTATCAGTAGCATATCTAAATATAACTATTATGAGACCCACTGCTTCTACTGCAGTTGGAACTGTCTGGATATCCTTTTTCTACAAGGTCATCATTTCTGCATGCAAATCCTGGTATTTATGACTTTGTGTCTATCTGTACATAAGACACAGTAATCACTGCTGTATCAATTGTTTACTGTTCCACAAGCCTAGGTCATGAAAGAAAAGAGTCAGTAGACCAGTTCACCAACCTGCTTAACAAATAAATAAAACAGAAGATAGCTGCACACTGATATACAGCATGACTTTAGCTCTCTCAGTTTTAAAACAGAAACTGGGAAAAAGGGAGTGCCGCTGAAAATATTTTTTGGTAAAATTTAGTTAATGGCTAATAAATATACTGCCTGGATGCCAGCAAAGAAAAAAATTGGAAAACGTGAAAAAAATCAACCAGAAAATGTGAAAAGAAAACACTGTCTGGAAAAGATTCAGCAGCTGTTCAGCAAAAAGCAGTTCAAGCTTCAGCTTTGGTTGAAGAGATGGCTTCCAGTAATTTAGAGGAAAAAATAAATCAAATGTACTCAGTTATGATTAATATAAATTAAACATTGAAGGAATATATCAATTCAAACAAAAGGATCGAAAAAATAGAAGAAACTTTAACTAGCCATTCAAATGAACTGATACAACTGCAAAAATCAGAGGTTGACATGATGAAAAAGTTGTCTGAATATAAGATTTCGCAAGATCTGTTTAAAAAAAAGGAGTGTTAGAAGACAGTGCACATAGAGAAAATCTGAAATTTTCAGCTGTAATAGAGAAACTGAAAGGAGCACACTGTATTAATTTTATGAAAGTATAAATAAGTAACTGGACTGGTGTTCCACAGCATAACTTATTAATTGAAAGGGTACCGAGTGTATGCTCCAAACCTGGCCATGAGAAAGCAGCCAAGACCTACAATAGTAAAGATGCAGTCATACCAGCAGAAAGAGTTGATCCTGAAAACATTGTGATAGAAAGGCAAAGCATTAAAAATTGGAGACAACACGGTATTCGTAAAAAGTGATTATTCACTGTACACCAGGCAGAAGAGAGAGACATATTTATCCCAACAATCCAGTTGCCTTCAGAGTGTTTTTCCTGGAGGCTCAAAGTAATTTTTGATGCAGAGCAAGCTACACAGGAAATAAAGTTTATCCAATAAAAGGTAAGTCAGCAAGCATTAAGGGACTCTGCTTCTCACTCTTTTGATAGTAAGGTTCACAGAAAGACTTTGCCAGTGAAACATTTTCCAATGTTCCAAAACAAAATGCTTTTGAGAGACAGAAAAAAGCACAGGAGTTGACTAGAAGACTCAGCAGTACATTGGATTTGAACCAGATTCTGGTGATGGGAGACTGACATGAACAAGAATAATCAAGAATAAATGGAAGGCTATAAAGCAACTTATCACATTTGTGAAATATAGTTTTGCCAGAAGTGGCTGAAAAACATTGGCCTTTTGTTGACTTTGTTAAACTTGTGGGTGTACTATAAAGTATATAGCCCATTTTATATCATTAATCTTTTTAAGAACACTAAAAAGGGGGAAACTAGCTGTAAGTAAAACAATGTTATTCTTATTAGTATTTGTATAAAACATTTCATGATATAAACTGCATGTTATATATATTAAAACAGTTTAGTGTGTAGTCAGGGATATTTTAAATGTGGGAGGAGTCTTTTCAGTAACTGCTGTATGTGTTAAAGATATTAAAGTAAAGAAGTACTTTTTAGTGGTAAGAAAAAAGAAGTTATGTACTCACCATAACATTCCATCTGAGTAGTTATACCTAATTTTTCTGCAACCTGTGGGTATTCGGATCCATATCGGATCTGAGCTGGCAAATTATTTTCTAGCATCTGCTCCAAGCTCCTCCCCCTACCCATAATGAACCACTATATCCTACCTTCCCTCAGATCGAGTTTGCTGCAACTATACACATAAGCAACTCAGCCCAAAGAACCCAACATACTTATGGATATGATAAGGTCAGGGGGACGGAGGGAGGGAAGGTTGCAGAAAAATGATGTATAACTACTCAGATGGAACGTTATGGTGAGTACACAACTTCTTTATCTGAATTAGTTAACTTCATTTTATCTGCAACCTGCGGGACAGAGTCCCCAGCTACTTAAATCCTGGGAGGCCCTCATGGAAGGATATTCCTGAGCACCACAGAGCCAAAGGATGCTCTTCATCTGGAAATCAGGTCTAATTTATAATGAGAAATGAAGGTATGTGGATTTGCCCAAGTTGCTGCTGCGCAAATGTCATCCAAAGAAACCCTAGACCAAAAGGCAGCAGAAGTCACCATGGACCTGGTAGAGTGAGCTTTAATTATACCAGGAGAAGATAAACCTTTTGCTTTGTAAACATATGAAATGCAAAGAGTGATCCATCTAGCTAAGGAAACCTTGGAAATGGCCTTTCCCAAAAAAGGTTTGGAAAAGGAAACGAACAATTGGTTGGACTTGTGGAATGACTTTGTTCTATGAAGATAGAAACTAAGTTGTCTATGAACATCTAACAAGTGAAGTTTATATTCACCCTTGTTTTGGAAATTGGGAAAGAAAACAGGCAGATTAATAGACTGGTTTATGTTTGATTCAGATGCCACTTTGGGTAAGAATGAAGGATTTGTACGGAGAGATACCCAATCCTTATGGAAGACCAAATAAGGAGGCATGGCAGACAAAGCCTGAAGCTCAGAAACCCTCCTCACTGATGTAATGGCCACTAGAAAGGCTGTCTTCCAAGACAAAAATGTTAGATCCCCTGAAGCTGCAGGTTCAAAGGGGGGGAGCCACCAATGCCTGGAGGATGAAGGTAAGGTTCCCAAGGAGGCACCGAATCTTTGACAGGAGGACGCAAAATAAAGTGCCTTTAAGAAAAGTCTTACACAGCCTAGAAGAAGCTAAGGCAATGTTATCTTCCCCAACATGAAAATTAGAAATGGCTGCCAACTGTACTTTCACTGTGGAGAAGCTAGCTCCTTGCTGAAAGATACTAGTCAAAAAATCTAACACCACCAGAACAGGGGCTGTAAAAGGATCCAGGTTCCTGTGAGAGGCCCAAATGGAAAAACGCTTCCATTTACTGCAATAAACTTTCCTAGTGAAAGCTTTAAGAGAGGCCACTAGTATATATTTTACAGCGGATGAAAGACTGGGAGTCCTGGCAATCAACAGAACTGGAGCAACCAACCTGTCAGCTTGAGGCTGTCCAGGTTGGGCGGGCAGACACCTGAAGGATGAGAGATTAGATCCGGGCAGGGATCCAGAATCCATGGAGGAGCTAGAAGATGAGACCAAAGGAAGGGAAACCAAACTTGGCGAGGCCAGAATGGGGCAATGAGGATCACTTTGCACCCCAGTCATCAAGCTTTCTGAAGAAACTTTGGAATGAGTGGTAATGGAGTGTAAGCATACAGAAGCCCGGGGGGCCAAACATGGACTAGGGCATCTCTGGGGGCATCCCCTGGGGAACGAATCAGAGTGAAGAACTCGCTGCACTTCGCATTAGAAGGAGATACGAAGAGATCGCAACAAGGCTGTCCCCATACAAGGAATATCTCCTCCACTACTGACTGTTTCAGAAACCACTCATATGGCATCAGAATAGCCTGACTCAATCTGTCCTCTAAAATTTTGGAGTGTCCTGGGATGTGCGTTGCAATCAGAAACTGACCGGTGGATGTCGCCCACTCCCATACTCTCATGGTTTTGCGACACAGGGTATAGGATCTGGTTCCCCCTTGTTTGTTGACATACCAGACAACCGACATGTTGTCTGACTGAATTGCAATCATTCCGAGAGGGAGGATAGTGTGAAAGGCTTTCAACGCTAAAAGCACTGCCCTCATCCCTAGAACATTTATGTGCAATTTGGTATCTGTCTGGGACCACATGCCTTGGACTGTCCTTCCCAAACAATCTCCCCCCAACCTGAGTTGAGAGGCATCCATGGTCACTGTGGCTTGGACTGGGGATGACATGAAGGGGCATCCTGCTGCAACCTCCAGTGAACTTAGTCACTAAAGGAGGGACGTCCTGCAGGTGTGACTGATCCTGATCGGAAAATCCATGGGTAGGTCTAGCCACGACCATTGGACTGCCAGAGTCCATTGAAGATCCCGCATATGATGGCGTGCGCAAGGAAAACTAGATATAGAGGCAGCCATGGAGTCCAGAGCCTGGAGAACATTGCTCGCCTTTAGAAATTTGAGGTTCACTATTTGAACTATGTGACACCTGAGATGTAAGATCCTTTCTGGTGTTAAGAAAACTTTTAGCTGCAAAGTGTCTAGCTGTGCCCCGATGAAGTCTAGAACTTGTACTGGTTGCAAATGGGATTTGTGAACATTGACTGTAATCCCCAATCAATCTGCCAAGAGAAGAAAGCAGTCTCGGGCCAGACACAGAAGATGCTTTGTGGACGCAGCGAAGAGCCAGTCGTCCAGGAACGGAAAGACCTGAATTCCCTGAAGCCTCAGGTGAGCTGCTATGACTGCCATTACCTTGGTGAACATCTTGGGAGCTGTGGTGAGACCAAAGGGTAGAGCTCTGAACTGGAAGTGACTGGCTCCCAGCCGGAAGAGAAGAAACCTCCTGGAGTTTCTGTGAACTTTGATATGGTAGTAGGCATCCTGGAGGTCTAACGAGCATGAGCACATCCAGTCGCACTCTCAGAGATAAGGTAGAATGGACTGCAAGGTGACCATCCGGAACTTTTGTTTGGCGATGGACAGGTTCAAGGTTGACAGGTCCAAGATGGGCCTGAGGTCCCCCGTCTTTTTTGGCACTAAAAAGAACCTGGAGTAAACGCCTAATCCGGAATGGCCGAAGGGGACCGGTTCGATGGCTCATTTTTGAAGTAGTTTTAAAACCGCTAAAGCTGTGGCCTCCCTGTGAGCAGGTGGAACATCTGAGAGGTGTCTGGTAGGCCCCAGTGGGGCAACAAATGGTATAGTGTAGCCTCTGGATATTATTTGTAGCACCCAATGATCTGCAGTTATGGACTCCCATGCCGCTGGGTGCAATGACAATCTCCCCCGACTGCCTCCAGAGTAGGACAGTCGGGCAACCCCTCAGGGCTGTTGGTCGGGCCTGTCAGAAAAAGGTTATTTAAACCTGAAATTCCTAGGACCCCCTCTACTTCTGGGTCAGCGTTGATCCTGTCCCCCTCTGCCTCTGGGGGAATAGTTGTCCTGAGACTCCCGGGAAAACTGAGATTTCTGGAACCACATCTTCTTTTGCCCTCTTTGATTCCTAGAAAAGGACCGCTGAGGGTTAGAGCAGTGGATCCCGACGGCAGACAAAGTCTTCCCGTCTTTTTCGCTCTGGACAAGAGTGTCACGTACTGTCTTCCTGAAAAGGGAGGAACCGTCATAGGGGTATTAATAAATGATGCCTTGAAAGGGTCCTCAAACTGACACAACCTGAGCCAGGCATGACGCCTCATGGCTATGCCTGTCCCAGCTGCCCTTACCGCTCCTTCCGTAGCGTGGGAAAGGAGATGCATGGACATGTTCGATACCGACTTCAGAGTCAACATTTTCACGGAGAACAGTTATTTGTCCTGCTGCGATAAGGACTCTGGGGGCGACTCAGTGAATTCTGAGACAAGGTCTCACTGAAGCCAGATAACATGTGCCAAATAGTTCAGCGCACGGATGGAAAAAGTCACTGATGAATAAACATGCTTCCCAAACCTATCCACCGACCTGGACTCCTTGTCTGGAGGGTGGACTGAGGAACTCTCCTGTGCTAGATCCTTCTTGGTGGCTGCTGCAACCACCATAGCGTCAATTGGGGCTCCTTTAGACCATGGTTGTCTGTCGGTGGGAGGAGACAGAATCTTGTCAGGGCATTTGGGGATAGGCTCTATAGTGTCAGGCTCCTTCCATGCCCGCGTGGTGATAAGGTCCACCAAGGGATTTGCTGGTGGGGACACCCAGGAAGTAGATGGGCCCATGCCAAAGGCCTCCAGGAACACAGACACATCCGTAGAAGGTTTTGCGGCTGACCAACCTCCCCTCTGGCGGAGAATCTCCATGATGTCTCCGAAGGAGACATCTTCGGGAGGTGACCTGGGGGAACCTTCTCATTCCTCTAAGTCTGTGTCCGTAGTGAGGGACTCAAGGGAGTCCAAGTGCCTCCTTTTGCCCATGCGCTTACGGTTGCCCTCTTCAGTGGGACACTCTGAAGAGGACTTGTGAGACACAGGGGGTTCCTCAGAGGGAATAACCTGGGGGTCCTCTGGCACAGGCTGTCCTTGAGACAGGATGAAGGGAGTAGACGCCAAATGCAGCAGGGTCTGGGTGGAATCTGAGGAGATGGGCTGGGGTCTCAATCCTTGGGAGAGAACCCTCTCCACCACTTTGAACGCAGATGGAAAGCATACCTCCTTGGCACCCAGCAAGAAAGAAGCCCTCCCCGGGTCCAAAGTGGGGATCGGAGCCAAAGCAAGGGTAGCCTGAGGTCCAAGGGATTGGTTCAGATCCAAACAAGCCGGAGCCGAAGAAGAATCCGTTCCCTCGGGTCCGACTCCCTGTCCACGGCTTCTAGAGTCACCTGGATCCAAACTAGCCGGATCCGAGGAAATCAAGGTAACAGCCGGAGTCGAGGTTTGAGGAACCGTCGACACCGAGCTACCAGCTCCAAAGAGCCTCAGATACAAAAACCCCAAAGTAGTCGCCCAGATCAGGGATGGAGAGATGGGGCGGAAAAAGGGCATAAAGGTCCCCCCTCCAGAGGGAGAGGGGCCTGGCAAGACTCCCACCTGTATTTGGGCCTGAAGAAATCTCCGCATCATCCTGCCCATGTCTAACTCCGGTAGGCTCCGAGTCGCTCGCTAAGAAGCAACCGACTCGGATCTGGCTGGTCTGCGCAGTAAGGGTGAGGAAGGCCTTGGATCCGAAGATTCCTGTGGCTCCAGTGAGAAACAGAGTGATCGGAGTCGTGGAGAAACTCGAAGTCTTAGAAGGAGGGCTAAGGAAAGGCTCCCTGTCCAGGGATCCCTTGCTAGGCCTATCCCTCCTCCATTCTTTATTCCCCCTGCGCTTTCTCTGCCCTTGTCTTTGTCTTTATCTTTTTGCTTGTCTGCCCCAGCACCAGAAGAAGCAGGAGTTTGAGTCCCTGTCTGGGTTGGAGATTTGGTGGGAGTACCGGAGACCAAGGCCGAAGCAGAATCCAGCATAGAAGCAGGGAGAAGACCCTTGGCGACCAATTTGGCCTTTCGATCCCTGAGAGCTCTTGGGGTAAAACCAGCACAGATAGCACACTGGGTGGATAATTGGGGCACTCCCAAACAAATTACGCACAGAGTGTGACCATCAGCCGGTGAGAGCTTGTGGCCACACTCTGTACATTTTTTAAAGACTGATTTAGGCTGATCAGCCATAGTCCAAAACTGAGCACCACTCCCTACAGAAAGAATGCAACACATGCACACACACGCTGAGGGAAAGTGGGCCTAACAGCAACTGACAAGACAAAAAACTTATTTTTTTTTGAACCGACGAACAAAGCATTATACTAATGGGGGAGGTAGAATACACTAACAATCACAGACACACTAAATAGGAAGAACAATCCCAACTTACTTATCCCTGAGCTCAGAGCAAAGAGACCACGATGCTCACTGTGGCGTGGCAAACGAGATCTGGGGGAAGGCAGGAGATGGTGGTGCGTTATGGGTAGGGGAAGGAGCTCAGAGCTTGGAGCAGATGCTAGAAAATAATTTGCCGGCTGGGATCCGATATGGTTCCGAATACCCACAGGCTGCAGATAAAATTAAATTAACTACTTCAGATTATAGGTTTTACAGTACAAGAGAAAAAAAAGCTACACAAAAGTAAGTTTGATGATCATATGCTGTGATCTTGGGCTGCTGAGGTGGAGGTGGCATGTAAAAGTGCACTGATTATATTATATGTAGAATTTGGAAGTTTTCTATTTTTATTTTACAAGG
Organism: Protopterus annectens; assembly: GCF_019279795.1. Taxonomy (NCBI): domain Eukaryota; kingdom Metazoa; phylum Chordata; order Ceratodontiformes; family Protopteridae; genus Protopterus; species Protopterus annectens. The sequence continues at coordinate 262,293,319 of NC_056751.1, read as the reverse complement.
GTAAATGTCAACATTTGGCTCATGCTGTAAATAGGTCTTTCTATAAGCATGTAGGCTTTAAAAATAAGACAAAATAATGAAAGCAATGAAAATGCTAAGCTTATTACAATTGCAAAGATACTATCTGGTTTGTTTTCCACTGGCAAAAGACCAGTCGAGTTGAGACATCTGCAGCTGAAAGCAGCTTTGGATTCTTTTCTGTGTGAAACTTACAAAGACTCATTACTGAGTACATTTCCATGGAGACAAACTGTTTGTAGGTGCATGCAGTTAATATTGAGAATTCTGAGTATTATTTGCTGAGGGAAATTCAAAAAGTAAAGGTACAATGGCAAGCAGTTCAGTGAAAAAAATTAAGTTTGAAATTACGGGAGGTCAATAAGATGTAACAACTTCCCTAGCAGGCTTAATACTTTAATGAGGTTAATGGAACAGTGTGCAATTTAGTTTTATCTAAAGATGGGCACTGCACTTTTTCTTAGGGCTAAAATGTAATGTTTTCTGAAAGCATACAAGCTGTTTTTCATATCTGGGAGGGGAAAATAGATACAAAAAAGAACAGACAGCAATCACTGTAAGTGGCAGCACAGGCTTTTCTTGTATGTGCTTTAGCATGGATAACTTTAATTTTAGGTTAAATAGTGCTTGGCTTGTAGATGCAGCAGTCAATTTGGGGCAACTGATTCCTTCTGGAGGATTAAAATTCATGTTTTGAAGATGTACATAGTTTTGTGTGTTTGTTCCAAGCTAATAGGGGATGAGCATGTTTTGTATTTAATTTTTTGTTTGACAGTTTTCATTAAAACAAAAAGTCTTGAAAAAGGTGTCATAGGTCTAAATGGAGAGAGGAAGAAAATGAAAGTTATGTACTCACCATAACGATAGATCCATCTTGTCTGTCTCTGTCTGGTTCAACCTGTAGGGCTTCGGATCTGCCAACTCTAAAGTTATTAGTTCACTTGACTCCATTACCCATACCCATAACTCCATGCGCCTCCTTCTGTTACCCAGATCGAGTTTGCCCCCAAGAGAAATCAACAAACAGTAATCGTATAATTCTAAAATAGCAAACACCCAAAAAATGGGTTATGACTACCAACAAGAACGTGAAAGTCCAGAATGTGGGTGCAACAACCTCCAAAGTCTGGTCATCAGAGGAGGAAGATTCACCAAGTTAACAATAAGATTGGAGCAGGAGGGAGGGCATTTTGAACCAGATGGAGACAGACAACAGGGATCTATCTTTATGGTGAGTACATTACTTTTGTATCCAATGTTGTCTGCTCCATCTGGTATCAGCCTATGGGACAGACTCCCCAGCCACAGAAAAATTCCTCAGGAGGAACTAAGGAAGGATATTCCACAACACAGTGGAGCCAAAGGAAGCTCTGGATCTAGACTGAATATCTAGCTTATAACGAGAAATAAAAGTGTGGTGACCTAACTAAGCAGCGGCTGCACAAACATCATCCACTGACACTCTAGAATGAAAAACTGCAGAAGCAGTCACAACCCTTGTAGAATGACCATTAGACTTGTGTGGAAGAGTCTTGCCCTCAAGATGTATACAAATAAAATACAGTCTGACAGTCACTTTGATAAAGTTACCTAAGCCACAGGTAAGCCCAGCCTAGATTTTGAAAAAGGAGACAAATAACTGACTAGATTTTCTGATAGCTAGGGTATGATCCAAATAAAATCTAAACTGTTTATGTACATCCAAACTAAACAGAAAGTATTCTCCTTTGTTGGAGAAACTAACACAGGAAGGTGAAACAAAAATATTAAGGTTATTCTTGGAAACTACCTGGGGCAGAAAGGAACGATTCATACATAGGGAAGTATTGCCTTTATGAAACACTAGATAAAGTAGTGAAGAATTAAGAGCTTGTAACTCTGAAACCCTTCTTGCAGAAGTAGCAGCCACCAAAAACAAAGTTTTCCAAGATATGAGCTTCAGGTCCAAAGTGGCTGAAGGTTCAAAAGAAGGACCTGCAAGACCTGTAGGATGAAGGGGGGGTCCCAAGGATGAACTGGATCCCTTACTATGGGACGGAGTTAGAAATATACCTCGGAAAAAAGACTTGGAGATCTTCAGCAAAGCCAGAGGTATGTTATCTCTGCCAACATGAAAGTTAGAAATGGCTGCTAGCTGTACTTTAACAGTAGAAAAACTAGAACCTGAATGAAGCACCACAGCAAGAAAACCCAAAACGGATTCCAGAGAAGCATAAAAATTGTTTAGTTCCTGAGTCTCCACCCATATGACAAACCTTTCCCACTTGCTGGAATACACTTTTCTAGTGGATTACTTCAGAGAAAATAACAATATATGAATGACCACCTACGAAAGCTTGGTATTTCTGGCCATCAAAGGAACTCAAGGAAGCATGTGGTTAACTTGAGGGACTGAAGACTAGGGGGATCCAGGTCTGCTAGATGAGAAATAAGCTCCAGAATGGGATCCAGTATCTGGGGGTACTTCAGAAGAGGCCAAAGAAAGGGTAACCACACCTGTTGAAGCCAAAAGGGGGAAATGAGGATTACTACAGTTCTGCAGTGACCTGAAAGAAAATCAACCAGAAAAGGTGAAGGGAAAACACTGGCTGGGAAGAATCCTGCAGCTGTTCCGCAAAACGCAGTTCAAGCTCCAGCTTTAGTACTTGAGGCAGATGTCTATTTCCAGCTAGCTGCTATATCCAGCTGTCTTCAGGATATTTTTTTTCCTGTAGGATCAAAGATATTTTTTATGCAAAACATGGTATGGAGGAAATACAAATGTTTATCCAACAAAAACAGAGTCATTGAACAGAGGAGGATTATGCTTCTCAGTCTTCTGACAATAAAACTCATAGAAAGAGTTTGTCAGTGAAAACTTTTCAAAAATTTCAAAGGAAAATTCTTTAGAGACAGAAAAAAGCACAGGAGTAGACTAGAAGAATCAGAATTACCTTAGACTTGAACCAAAGTCTGGTGTTGAGAGACAGAGGTGAAGAGGATGAAGAGCAGCAACATTGAAAGCAATGAATAAATGTGCAGTTATAAAGCATTAATCACATTTGTGAAATATGGCTTTGCAAGAAAATGTCGTTGAGAAAGATTAGACTTTTGTTTACTGTGTTATACTTGTGGATAGACTGTTTCAAAGGACACTAAACGGGAAAAGTAAAACATTTTTTTTCTAAATAGTATTTATATAAAACATTTCATGGTATAAACTGCATGTTACATGGTAAAGCAGATTTGTGTAGTATGTAGTCAGGGGTATATTAAATGTGTGGTGAGGCTGAGTCTTTGCAGTGATTGTTGAATGTGATAAAGATATTAAAGCAGACAAGTACATTTTTAGCTTTAAGAAATATAGACATTACAATGTACAATGAGAAGAAAGGCTGAACAATAGCATGTTTAACTTAAGCTGAAATCATGGGTTATTGGGGTGGGGTTGGTGTGCAAAATTGCACTGATTAAATTATAAATATGTAGATATATATATATATATATATATATATATATATATATATATATATATATATATATATATAAAATTAAGAGCTTGCTTTTTTTTTTTAGCTTTAGCAAATAAATATTCAGTGGGAGTTAAGAAGTCTGCAGACATAACTTATTACCTCACAGATATAACTTATTACTCAGACTACCCAGTTACCACAGTAAATCAAACATACAGCATCCCTATATCAATGCAATGGGGACATACCTCTCAAATGTCCAGATTATTGCCTCATATTTTTGGCCTGTTTCTCATAAAATTGTGGTTTTCTGGCAAATCAATGGTACATCATTGAGCACTGCAGTCAGAAAATAATAGCAGACATTTAAGTTTCAGACTTCATATACTTCAGAAAACCCATGTTAATGTAAAACCTGTTATTCTATCAACTTTCTATGTTTTGTAAGAGCAATATTTAAAAAAGTGTTCCTATTTTTGGGCCTTTCTCACCCCATTATTTGTGGCTTTGTCCAGATTTCTAGCTGTAAGAGGTTGAGAGGTATGACTGGGGATTGTCCATAACATCAAAATACATAGGGTTAATTGAACCAAGACAGAGACAAAATCCAATAAGGCAGCCATTGGGACCTGGTAATCTAAGGATATCTCAACAATTAGTGACTCCACTGTGTATAAAATATATAAATATCTCACTGGAATTTGTAAGGAGTATGAGATTGCTTCACGCTTGCTTGGTATCAAAATTAAGAACACCTTAACAAGGTTAAAAAGAATTCTGGATAATTATGGCCTGTTCATTGTTCATATTGGTGTGAACAATCCAAGGCATTCTTCTCTTGAATATGTAATAGGACATGATTGGATTACTAAGTATCCTTACAAGCATGGGAAAACACATCTTCTTAGTTAAATCTTCATCACCTTGTACGGCACTTGCATATCATGACAAAATCTGGGCACTCAGTGAGTGACTCAAGACATGGTGTCACGGGCAGATAAGTGAACTACTGTGGCTAGGAGTGAGATGTCCAGCTAGCTGAAGCACTTTGCACCTGATGGACTTCACTTCTGTGTGTGTGTGTCTCTCTCTCTTCCTAGGAAGAACAAGTACTGAAAAGGAAAATGTTTATCCCTGTAGCTTCTTTTTAGATCTCTTCAAATGTCAAGACAAAAATAATGAAAGATACACACAATAAAATATCAGAGGTGAAAGTGGCTCTTTCAGTCAAAACTGATAACATATTATTAAGTATAGAAACAAAACACAGGAGTACGAATAGGCAGAGTAAAGTTATCCACATCAACGGAACTAAGTGACACTCGCAAATCACTAGGCAGGCAGTTTTCACTTCACTATCAAAAATTCAGTCTTCTCCTCGTAGATTAAAACATCAGTATTTATTTCAGCAAACAGACAAACTGGCAAGCACTTTCACCCAAAGGGCTTCTTCAAGCCAAAATACTGAACTATTTGAGGGACCCAGTATATATACTCTTCAGAATGACATCATATCCTGCAATTAACTAATCAACAGACAATGGAGTAGCATGTCTAAATGAAATGCTTTCTCACTGATAGCAGAGATAAAAAATATACAGTTATAAACACTTGTCATTCAGTCAGAGCCTACTATATATGTGTATATATACAAAATATATATAATATATATATATATATATATATATATATATATATATATATATATAAGGGCTAAAACACATTAGATCAACTCAGCCATGAATATAAAAATATACAAAAATATATATAAAAGCTAGTATAAAAAACAAAATACATATAGACAAACATATATTTATAACACTAAGCTAAACCCTAAGCCTCCTGCCTTTAAGCATGGGTCTCAGGGGTACTCTATCATTTAAGCCGGGTTCCCTACCTGCTCTTAACCTAATTATCCAATTAGTCTCACTTTGTTCCGTAAAATTCATAATATCACCTCTCCTAATAGTGGGTGGATTCGTTTGTACACTTCCTACTCTATACAGAATAAACACAATAATACAATAACAAAATAAAATATAATATAATATAAAAAATGCTCATTTCTGAAGTCTTCTCTTCTTGAGCAGGGGCTTGATGGACGCCCTCTCATTTAAACCACTCCCCCTAGCTGCCCTAAGCATGATGATCATTATTCTATATAGAGTAGGAAGTGTAATTTATGTTTTTATCATTATTATTTGTGATTTTTTGTGATGTTTTTATGAAGAGTTCTCTTTTTAAACATTTAAATACTTCCTTAATTGATGTATTTTTCCAATTGGATGTTGGAAATTTGAATGTTTATAAATGGAGTGTCTTTTTTGGTTTTAGTAAGGTCTGATGAAGCTTGATTGCGAAAGCACTTACCGTTTGTTTGTTATAATAAATACATATATTTTCTATACGTGAAGGTTTCAGAGATTCTGTTTTTTTTCCCTCCTCTGTGATATTGTTACTTTACTTATTTTATTTTTATTTCCTCTCAACGGAGTGTTTACCCCTTGGATTATACATTATTTTTGATATATATATATATATATATATATATATATATATATATATATATATATATATACACATATGTGTTGAAACAAATGTATAAAAATTCACAAAACTATCTTCTGACAACAGAACTCACTTTTTTCTGTACAGTTATTGTGAAAAATATACATCATTACCTCATTAGCACCTATGTGGTGTGGAATGTCACACCTCTAGTAGCCTACACACATCCTTGCATTCCAGATCTTTTTTCTGAAAAATCAACTTAAAAGCATAAGAAAAACAAATGTAAGTATTTTGTGAGCAATAAAAGATATTAAAACTGTACAAATAGCAATGTTATAAGTAAGAAGTATCCTTTGCAGAAGTGACAGTCAATACATTCATATTCTTTCATAAATACTATATTATTATGCACACATACCTAGAGTTATATTTTTGCTAAACTTTCATAAACAAACAAACTGTCATACCTTGTAAACTATACAACCTAGACACACATTGTTAGAACACTTTGGTAACCAGACATAAGCTTTGACATGACAGCAAGAATTTCCTCTCTGGATGCATGCTTATTGTGATATTTATATAAATATGATTTTATATATATATATATATATATATATATATATATATATATATATATATATATATATATATATATATATATATATATGCCTGATTGTATAATTAGCTATTTAAATAACACTGAATATCTCTCAAGATGTGCAGCTTATAGTGCAAATATCAGTGACAGCTTTCACCTGATACTATGCAATAGCTTGTAAGTCACTTGTTTTTTTAAGTATTAAGTGCTTATGGAAGTATTGCTTATTCTCATAACTAACAAAAAACTTGCAGCTTCCCCAATAAATTGTGATATAAATGTATCCTTTGCAGCAGTAACAGCCACTGCATTCATATTCTTTCCATAAATACTATATTATTATGCACACAAACCCAGTTACATTTTTGCTAAACTTTCATAAACACAGTTGACAGTGAATTTTCCTGTCTCCCACCATAACATTTCATACCATATCTCTCAACAGCATGTAGGTCTCTCAGTTATGAAATATAAACATAAATATGAATAGCTAACAGTCTTAGCGTGATTTTGTTAGTTATTCATTGCCCTTTCCAACACTGCCTATTATTAGCTGGTAAGTCACTTGGTTACAGAAGCCAGAAGCAAAAAACATCTGGATGCTATAAGGAGCTATGGGTGCTGACTGGACTAATACAAAAAGGCACTATAGGCTTCAATTAGTTAAAGATGTGCTGAAAACAATACCTGACCATATATTGGTGAACTAAAAAAATACTTCTGGATTACTGCTGGAACATTTTGCTTTCCACATTGAAGTGACATATACAGTGACACATTTACTTTCCTTTAGTGTAAAGGTTTAAAAATGACTGCCGAAAGCAACATTTCAAAATGTAGTAAAGAATTAAAAAAAAAAAAAGATCTATACACATTGATTTTGATAAACAAAATGGCAGTAACCTTCCCTTCTACTATGTGGTATAAGACACCCTTACTCATTAACATAAATGACAAATTAATTGGAAGCATATTGTGCTACTGCTAAGTAATGCAACTATTCAATGCATTAAGCATCATTTAATGTTATCATTGTCAAAATATCTATTTTTAGATTGCCACCACAGTGCTTTGTTGTTAATTATTAAGGTTTAACTCTTAATTTCAGTAGCAGTTATCTCTGGCGAATATCTATTTGAAGTTTTGATAACTTTGTACACTTCCTGCAAGACCTTTGTCTGCTCATGCATTCAAGTCAGCACAAGAAGAGAAAAGCACTTAAGGATTAACTGTGTTTGTCACTCCATACTGTAATGACATACATGACAAAAAAGGGAGCCATACCTCTCAACCTCTTAGAAGAAGAAATTTGGACAAAGTCAAACATAAAAGTGAGACAAAGGCCCAAAAATAGGGACACATTTTAAATATTGCTCTTACAAATTTAGAAAATTGATAGAATAACACGGTTTGCATTAGCATGTATTTTCTGAAGGGTATGAAGTCTGAAACTCAAATGTATGTCATTATTTATTAAATTTAATGAGTTGCCACTAATTTGCCAGAAAAACGGACCACAAATCTGAGGCAAAACTCTGGGCATTCTGTGAAAATCTGTACAGTTGAGAGGTATGAAACTGACTTGTGCAAAACTGGAAAGCTAGCTGGAAAATTCAGGAAGAGAAAATCACATAAAAAGCAAAGAATGTTAAGATATGACGTTAGGGTCTTTTTGTTTTATTCAGAGGCTATAGTCATGATACATTCAGAGCTAGTTTGAAAAGAAGAAAATGAGATAATAACAGACCTGAGCTGTGGGATGTTAGCTGCTGCTTCACACTACCAAGGTTGGCCTGAAAGTTAAAGTAAAATATACAGAAACAGAAAAGAAGGGAACATTTTTAGTGGAAGGGTGTAGAGAAGGTGGAGAAATTCAGGAATATGTAATATGCTTTCTTGCTCTATAAGGACAGAGAGGACTTGGCATGGCTGACCTGAATTCTATTTTTCCAAAAACTGTAGCTTTTGAAAAGTATACAAAACATAGTGAGATGACAGGGCAAAAAGATATGGAGCTATTTCAATACATACAGTGGCAGTACATAGTTCTGCTTTAATGTATAGAATACTTAAGAAGACAGCAGGCAAAGGCTGGGAGTCTATAGTCGTGTCTGTTTAGATATAAAACTAAAGGCAAGAATACAATAAGAAACATCAGGTGAGTGTTATTAATTGAACTAAATGTTTTATAACATTTTATGAGTGCTTCTGTCTTCTACCTTATGAGAGTTTTAGGTTTAATGAGAGAACTGTACATGCTGACGGAATATATTGCATGGTCGGAATGTTTCCTATTATGAGTGCTTTAATGGCTATGTTTGTATTATAATGTGATTTTCTGTTTCTCTCTGGTTATTTTCTACCTGTTTGTATTACTTTGATAATTTATTTGAAATTTATAAATAAAAACACTACTCATTTCAATAAGTGCCACAGAATCTTTTTCACCAATGCCTCATCTGAAAGAGTGTGTCTTAGGAATGCAGCTATACTTGTACTGTAGAACCCATAACAAAACTTGATAAAACCCATCAACTTACTTACCTTAACTGCGGCAAAGCCAAGTTAGAAACCAGTTTGGCCAGCGGCAAATCTGACAGCATCTAAAATGCCCCTTATCAGTCCCATTTGAAATTGTTTCAGATATGTCTCCTTAGGACATGGTCCTAGTGCAAAGCCAGTACATGCTGTAAAAATGAAGTTTCTTGGCTGGCATTTAAATGCTTGAGAATCTCTAAGGATAAGGTGGTATCTGTGACTGGGGAAAGAGAAATCTGGTTTGTCTAGTTTAGTCTGCTGACATCATGACCTTCACCAAGAAAAGCAGAATAAAATTGTGTTGTTACACATTTCTTTTCCACATAAAATTCCCCCTCATTCAATAACTTATTATTCATGTCATAAGCCAGTCTCTGCAGCTCAGAGGAATGGAACCCTTACTGTGACCCAAGAAACCAAGGTTCAGTTAGTAGTCCTGGCCCTAGAGGAGCCAGGAAGGGTGAAAAAACAGTGAAAGGGCATGCCTTGCTCACCTCTCCGAGGGGAGGGCAGGGTTTGTATGCACTCAGTGGAACACAGAGCAGTGCAGTCTCCCTAGTAGAAATCAGAGGGACCACCACTCATATCACGAAAGATGGGCAAGGCTGCTTCAAGGAAACTTCCCTTACAAAAGTGAGGGATGCCAACCATGAACAACCCCCATTGCATGCTCTTCTCCAGTACCTCATCTGGTGAATTCATGTTAGAGACATAAAAAAAAATAAAAAGAAAATTTAGAACCACCCCTAATGGCCACTTTAATGACACCTCTCATGGTTGTCCCTCACTTGATGAAGAGAACAAATGAGCTGATAGACCAAAATAAGGTTGGATGATCAGCATCGGATACCTGGGGCAAAAATTATATATATATATATATATATATATATATATATATATATATATATATATATATATATTTGTGTGTGTATGTGTGTGTGTTAAGCCTGATATACACTCACCGGTATTGCATTTTTATTGTCATCAAATGAAGATGCCTTCCACTGCTGTCTCAATGATTCCCTTCATCAGTACGTAATTCCTCATTTTCTTTTGTTCTCTTTCTAGTTATTCGTGTAGCTAATGATACTCACTCCCTCGCTTGTGAGAACTTTTAATGTGCCCTACTGTTTTTGTTCATCTTTTCCCTCTGCCATGGCCTGCATCAATGGTAATCACTACATCTGCTCCTATTCCTCCTCCTTCCAACCCTTCTTCATGGTACAGTACCCTTTCCAAACCTTTCCCAGCCCTGCAATCCCCTTCCTATATCTCATCTTTTCCACAGCACTGTCAGAAAATTCACAGGTTCACCTCCTGCCTGATTCTCCTTCTCTTCTCCTTTATTTGCAGGTTTTTGAGATGCAGCTTTTAATTGCGATCCATCTTCGGGCTGGACATTCAGAATCAGTAGTGCTCTCTTCCATCACTGCTGTACTTTACTCATCATATTCCCGTAAGGACAGCATCTTTCTGTATAAGAAAATCCCTGTATACTCCCTGCCCTTACTCTGAACTTCAAACCTTCATTACAATACCCCCTCACCTAATTCTCTCTTTTTCTGATCAGCCTATTTCTCTACATTTTAGGTTAAAGGTATTATAGTGTTAACATGTTACTCTAGTTATTTCCACATTTCAGTCTTACTGATGCAGAGCTGTAATGTATCCCTGACATACAGGTCCCTGCGTATGCTTTTGACATGACTAATACTACAAGGAGGCAACTATTTTGTCAAGTTGATATTTGGTTTCATCAGTTCTATTGTCCGTCTTTCTCCTACCCAAGTTCTGTTATGTATACACTTTTAAGATACATCAAAGTACTGTTTTTCTAGTATCATTTTCTGTTTTGGGTTATGTCGCTATTTGTTGTTCTGATATTTTATACAGCACCTATGATTATACATCGTGGAGTGGCAGGGAAAATTGCCTATGGTTCTCTGATCACATGTGTACATTGTAGAATGGACTTCATAATTTTCACCTGTTTTACAAAGATACTGAATATAATTTCATTTAGTTTATTAAGGCAAAACAGCAAAAAGCAAAACAAAAAAAAAATGTATCCCCACTCATGCAGACTACTGCCTTCTGCACTTTTTGGTGGTACTCAAAGTATGTTGCTACAGTGACACAACAGGTAGCACACTCACTTTTGGTGCAGAAGGCTGTAGTTTCTAAAGAACTTAGAATATGGTTAAGAATTAAATTACTGGAACATAATTATTTGGCCCAATTAATGGTTAAGGTCTTTGCCTGCATCTCTGTGGGGGTTAAAACATGCTAGGTGTTTCCATCTCAAACTCACCCAAGAATGGAGTTGTGGGCAGTAATTGCCTCGGGCATCAAATGTGTTACATGATATCCTCTTAATAGCAGCATAAAATTCACAGACTGTACACCAGGGCTGCCCACTAGATAGTGTAAATATTTGTCTGTAGGTGATTTGTTCATGTTAATTAAAGCTGCCAAAAATGGGCATGGGCATTTGATGGTGATAAGTGGGTCAAGTACCTGGCAATACTTTGCCCTATGCCAGGGACTCACACTAATGGTGGGTGAGGTCTATGTGCCCCTATTGGCCAGTGTGTGCCAGCCATAAAGCCCAGCAGCCATGGGTTAATAAGTTAATGTTCAGCTGGTGACCAGCTGCCCCGCTTGGATCACCTGGGATAGCTCTGATGAGTGAAAGCAGAATGTAAAACCACTCAACCTACAAAATATAAGCTAAGGATTGCTACACTCATTATAGCTTCATTAAAAGGACACAGCATGGAAGTCAATGACATGATGGTAAGGAAGAGGCCAGACATCCTCTTTATTCAGCAAACAAGATGAAAGGGCAATGCAGCAACACCACTTGACATGGGATCTACAGTCTAATACTCAGGGAGAGGACAGACTAGAAATGGAGTGGGAATTGGTGCAAGGCAGAGGATACAGACGACATTAAGGGATGTCATTAGAATTGATGACAGACTCATGGTAATCAGACTCCATTGTAAGGATAGGGCAGTTTTTATAATCTCAGCCTATGTCCCACAGCAGGGTTAGGACTGCAATGAAGAGAGTGTATTCAGGTAACAGTTGCAGGACCTACTATATAAAACAGGACAACATGAATTGATGATAATAATGTGGGACCCCAAATCCACATACTGGGACCCACAGAACAGGATATGAGGACTGTCTGTGTCCACAAGAGTGAGCAACAGGAATAAAGAGGGAGAGACCATTCTAGACTTCTCTCTGGCAATTGCTTTGATGGTGAACAACACATGGTTCAGCAAGAGTGAAAGTCACAAGATCACATACAAGAGTGGACAACATGCAACTCAGGTAGACTTACTCCCAATAAGAAAATGACACTGAGATAACATCCACAATTGCAAAGTCATCCCCAGTGAAACAGGTGGCTTGCAGTATAAACCACTGGTTGCTATAATCAGGTGCAAACAGTGGTCAGAGAAAGTTCTAAGGTCAATAGAGACTAGACTGAAGACTTGGAAGTTGAATGCATAGAAAGCACAACAGTTCAAGGAAATACCTAGGGCTCTAACAGCTCAGGAACAGAGGAAATAGGTGGTGACAGAAGAATGGCAGTACCTCAAAACAGCAGGTGTGAGGACTGCTCCCAAGCCAGATATGGAAATAAGGTGCATAAGGAAAACTGGTGGTGCAATGCAGAAGTCCAGAAAGTCATCAAAAGAAAAAAGTAGCACAAGAAAAAGAGGGAGATAGAAAAGATGAACCAGGCTAAGAAGGAATACTGGTTGGTTAACGAACAGGCTAACAGAGCATTTGCAATACCAAAGAACAAGGTATCAGAGGCACTCTATCAGTGACTTAGCAGATGCACAAAGAAATTCTATCAGGTAGAAAAGCAAAAACAGAAAGATAAAGAAGATAGTCAGACACCTTCTATAAGTGATGCCAGCAACAACCTGCTCACCAATTAACAGGACATCAAAGACAGAAAGGAGTACTTTTAGTAACTACTGAATGAAGAAAACGCCACAGAAGCTGTATTGCTCCAGACACAGCCTACAGTGAAAGAAGGCGAGGAGCTCAACCTAAAAGAAGTAAGAATCGCACTAAGGAAAATGATGCCACGGAAAGCAGAAGGCTCAGATGAAGTCACTGCAGATACGATCAGGATGCTGGGTGAATTAGGGGAGAAATGGCTATTGAGGGTTCTCATAGCAGAATAGAAAGTGAGGCATATCCCAGATGACTGGAGAATAAGCACTCTAATACCAGTGTAAAGAGCAAAGGGGACACACACAACTGAGAGTAGTATAGTAGTATCAAATTCCTATTACACTACATGAAAGCTCTGGAGGGGGTGACTGATAAATGAATACACAGTGTGGTAGAAAGTGTGATGATAGGAGGTACTGCCAGCACAGCTAGCTGGAATTTTGTAAATAATTATATATCCTTTATGAATATCGAACTGATTTATACAAGATGCTTATGTTACAAATGTATTAGATCTGTATGTCATGTGTATATCAAACTGATTTGTACAGATGATTGTGTTGAAAAGGTATTTGTAAAGTGCTTGTGTTTCATATGTATCCACAGTGTACCCTACTGGAGAGAACAGAAATGTATATGCACTATTGTAATTATTTAAATGTATATGTTTTAACAGAGGAAACTGGGAGACAGGAGGTTAACCTCAGTCCAGCAAACTTTACAATATATCTGAAATTAAATCATTTTATGGGCCAAAACATCGGCCATAAAGATGCTATCTCACAGGTTTCAATGTAGCCAGAAACACAAAGTCTATACTAGGAAGCTTTCTGTATTGGCTTTGGGGTGAACTAATTACTACTCCGGAAGCATGGTGGTATAAAACTGTTTTATAACTTCCAGCACCTGCCACAGATCTGAGCAAAAGCCCTTGTGTGAGTATTTTTACAGTTAGGTCCTAAATCCTGCCAGCTTCCAGCAAGGGGGTTTTCATGAGAACTAGAAGTCAGATGACCAGAAGGGATGTAATTCTGCAAGCTATCCCAGAAGTAATATTTTAGATATTATTTTGAGAAGTCTCTTAGTCAGACTGAGCATTCTGTATTCTGTCTTGGGCCTGACAACAAAAAGGACCATTCACCATATCAGATGCCTTGCTCTATTAAGTAAGTAAGGAATAGTGATTCTCTTAGATTCAGTCAGGAATATAGTGAAGCTTAGTTTAGAAATTATTTTTCTTTATTTGTCTGCGCCTGTCCTTCAATGGTATTTTAAATATTTCCTGTGATTTGAACTCTGATGTCACTGTGAATATATACTTAGTGTTTTCTTGTTCTTCTATTATTTATTATTAAAAATATTTAAACCTTTCATTGTGTCTGATCTTTGTAGAGATATTTAAGTTTTGACAGTATTTGCATATTTATTTGGTGACATTGTGTGGGTCAGTCCTAATAGCCTTGCTCATGGTCAAACTACCATTTGTATTAATATTAATTTCACTCAGTATATTGGGTACCCTTGTAAGGGCCTTGAGGTAGCTGGCACTAGTGTCTGGTGGCAGTAGTAACTACCTTATAGTCTGGGCAAGAAGGGGACATAGTGCCAGCCTTTTCCAGGTGTGTGTAAATCAAATCTCAAACAGGGTATGTGTCAGCTGCTTAGGGAGGGACACAAAGCACTGGTTGGACAGAATAGGTGCTGGAGGTTTTGGTTTGGACACTTAGCTGAGATCTCAACTCTATAGCTGTGCCAGTGGGAAGTCTTACTGGAGATCTGAATAAAAAGGGAGAAAGCAGCCCCTGACTGACTGTGTTCCCTATGGGCTCTTAAGGGAAATTGTGCTTGATGCAGAGAGCTGCATCTGGAGATACTGTGTGTGTAACTGTTATCCTCCCAGTGAATGTCCCCTACTAGTACCAGTGGTGAGGATTGAGGCTCTTTGATTACTCACCCAGAGGTGGGGCATCACAGAAAGTATGACAGGAAATGAGCAGTTCAGATTGAGAACAGGATGCGGCACAACTGACTAGATGTTTGCACTAAGGGATAGTTGAGAAGAAGCTAGAGATGATGAGAGTCCAACTAGGCATTCCTAGATTTGGAGAAAGCATATAACAAGGTTACAAAAATGCTGATTTGGACAGTCCTACAGCTAGTCAAAGTCCCAGAAACACTGGTAGAATTAGCTAAGGCGAGTGACACAAGTACAAACAGTGTTTGGACTCAGAGTGGTTTCCAGTGGGAGTAGGTGTACATCAGGGTTCATCTCAGAGCCCACTGTTGTTCATACTGTTGATGGACTACATTAGCAAACAGGTTGGATGGGACAGATCAACAAAGCTGCTATTTGCAAGATAATGTGGCAATGGCATTATAGGCATATTCTGAACAAGAACTTCAGCAAATGACACTGTAATAAAATGCAAAACTAAAGGCACATGTGATGGAAAGGAGTATGCCTAAGACAGTTGTAATGGCAGCAAATGGGGAAATATTAAGAACCTGAAAATTAAAATAGAAGGGAAAATAGTGGAACACATTAACAGTTTCAAGTAGCTGTGAGGGGTGGATGACTACAAGGAAAGTTTACAAGAGGCGGTCAAAGCTAGAATCAGAGGGGCTGCAACCAAGGGGTAGTACGTGACAGAATGGAAAACAGTTTTTGTACTTACTTTTCTCACTGGCGTTGAGAAAAACAGCTCTTGTACTCACTTTCCTCACTTATCTAGTGGAAAATAGTTTTTTATTCAGGCATGTCCAAGGGTCAGCTCCCAGTGTTCTCCCCTGTCTATCTGATGAATCTTGGCATTTTGAGGCAATGTAGAAATTGCCTCATGTACACAGACAACCCTCTCCTCCTACCACCCAACACTGCAACCTGTGAGAGATGCACTTATCTAGCCAAACTGGAGGTAAAGCTCTCACCAACCAAGACTGAACCTGACAGTCATGAGGAGAAGGTAAACATTTGCACCACACCACACTCATCAGATAGTCTCACTACATCTACACCACCAAAATCCACAAATAAAAACTCAAAAACATTCGCGGAGGCTCTCAATAATAATCTGCCTAAGCAACAGAGACCTCCAAAGCAGAAACACAAGCAACCTCCATCCCCCAACACAACCCAAATGACACACAGCTCACAGATTCAGTGTGCCACTCAAACACAGCCAATAAGGCAAAACAACATACCCAACACACTAGTCATAGGTGACTCTATAGTCAGGCACACTGATGTCCCACTCACCAGGCTAAACAAGGAGAAGGTTACTGTCGGGTGCCAGGATCCGCCACATAACCCACACACTCAGGTCACTCCACAACAAGTACAAATATGACTCTGTCATTGTCCATGTTGGTGTGAATGACCTGAAATGTACCTCCCTGAACTACATGAAGAGAGACATGGAAGAGCTCTGCAATCTTGTAGCCCAGGCAGGTATGACCCTAGCCCTGAGTAGCATTCTGCCATCGCCCAGAATGATACCACAGTACAAGGACAAAATGATTGATTTCAACAATTGGCTAAGCTTCTGGTGTCATTCAAAGGGGATCCAGTATCTGTCTGCTTGGGATGACATGGTCGACAGACCACGATGCTTTGCCACAGATGGCTGCACCTGTCGCCCCTAGGATTCTGGATACTGGCTAAGGCTCTTGCTGCCCCTACAGTGCCTTTTTTAGGCAGGGTTCAAGTAACAAATTCACCACCAAAACAGGAACAGGTAAGCAAAAACTGAGGGTAATGCTACTCAATGCTAGAAGTCTAAATTTCAAAATGCAGTCACTCGAGGCACTCCTTAAAATGGAGAACATTGATATCTGTGCAGTGACTGAGACATGGTTCAAAGCTCCAGAGAGCACCCCTGCACTACCAGGCTATAACTCATACCACACTTTTCGGCCATCTAACCTGGACCGAAACACCAAAGGTGGGGGTGTGTCCATATTCATTAAGGATATCCACACCTCCAGGCTAGTTGCTCAGCATAATGCATCTGAGGTTATCCAAGTGCAACTAACTCTTGGCAACACTGCAATCCAAATTGTAGCTTGCTACAGATCCCCCACCATGCCCCAGGATTCCCACTCCTCTTTTCTTGAATTACTGGAAAATATTAGGGTTCAACCAAACACCCTAATAATGGGCGACTTCAACTACCCCACCATTAACTGGGAAAACTACTCATGTACTAACTCCTTAATGCAACGCTTTCTGTAATTCATAAACTCCAATGCCCTAGATCAACTTATCCACACCCCCACCAGGAGCAACAATATCCTAGACCTAGTAATTACCAACATGAGTGACCGGTGTTCCACACCTGAAGTCAACTCCTCGTTGGTCCGATCCGACCATAAGATAATCACCCTCGATATCCACATCCCACCCCCACCCCCCATTAAGGAAACCACAGTAAGAAATTTCTCCAAAGCCAATTTCATGCTTCTTAAGACAGAAGTACTGAACTTCATGACACCCATGCAGATGGACAATACAGTTACAACTGCTGAATCCTACACAAATGCGCTATATAAGCACCTACATGAGTGCATGGATTGTGCTATCCCAAACAGAACCAAGACGCTATCCTCCAAAAAAAGGAAGCCAATCTGGTGGTCCCCTGCCATAAACAAACTGTACAACAGAAGGAAGAAACTGTTGCAAAAAGAGAGTAAAATCCCATGAGTGGAGGAGCTCCCTGGTCAGCCTCAGTAAGAAGCTGAGATCCCTTATAAGATCCTCCAAAGCTAGCTACGAAAATAAAATTGCCACTAATTCCAAGGACAACCACAAAGCATTCTATAGCTATGTCAAGAATCTCAATGGCAACACCCAGATCTGCTCTGAGTTACAGCACAAAGGCATGAAAATTACAGAACCAACTGATATTGCCAACATCCTGGCAGATAGGTTCAGTGCTAACTTTACCCCCCCCCCTTTACCCCCTAAAGGGCCCATATCTATACAGGAAGAATGCAGAGTCCCTGTAATCACAACTATGCAGATGAAAGCTGCACTCTCTAAAGCCAAAAACACAGCATCCATGGGACCGGACAACATCCCAGGCTGCGTTTTACACGAACTTCAGAATGAACTGGCTCCCCACTTAAGCACCATGTTCAATAATAGCCTCACATCAGGCTTTGTGCCCACTGAATGGCGCACAGCAACAGTTATTCCACTCCACAAAGGGGGAACCACCACTGATCCCAGGAGCTATAGACTTATTAGCCTGACGAGCCTGGTCTGCAAAGCCATGGAACGTATCATCATGGAACTCATAAACAAAGACATTGGTAACCTCCAAACTCTGGATACCACCCAGTTCGGGTTTGTGAAAGGCAGACCATGCCTCCTGAACCTGATCGACTTCTTTGAGGCAGTCACCAAAGCCGTAGATGAGGGTAAAGTGGTTCACACAGCCTATCTTGACCTCGCCAAGGCTTTCGACACCATCCCCCATTCTGGAATTATAGCTAAACTCAATAAACAAGGCAAAAATCCCTACATCACAAGATGAGTTGCCAACTGGCTCACTGACAGAACCCACACTGTAAAAGTTGCAGACTCCAAATCTGACCTCAAACCAGTGACAAGTGGAGTACCACAGAGTTCCGTCCTGGGACCGCTCCTGTTTGGTATCTACTTCTCTGAAGTACAGGCTAACACAGAAGGCCTCTGGCTAACGAAGTTCACAGATGACTGCAAACTAGGAGCCATAGTCAAGTCCCCAAATGATGTGAACATCCTACAGAAGGGCCTCTCTGAGACAGATGCCTGGTGTCAGAGCCATGGCCTCAAGCTCAATGCCAAAAGTGCAGTGTCATCCCCTTTGGTAAAAACTCTGTACCCATGAACTACCACATAGGCAGCAATCTACTTAACACTGAATGCATGATAAGAGACCTTGGGACCCAGGTGGACAGTAGTCTCTCCTTTGATAGTCACATCGCCACAGTAGTCAGGAAGTCCTTCTACGTGGCACACCTCTTCATAAAAGGGTTCTCGTCCAGGAAAAAAGAGGTCATCGTTACCCTCTACTCATCACTCATTAGACCCATTATAGAGTACAACGTCCCTTTTGGAATGTACCTCACAAGACATCTGCAGCAGCTGGAAAGGCCACAGAAGTACCTCACAAAGAGGATTACTGGACTCAAACAAATGCCCCACACTGACCGCCTCAAAAAACTCCAGCTTTACTCCGTAGCATATCGCCTACTCAGAGGTGATCTCTGCCTAAAATATAAAGCTATGTCAAACCCAGAGCTGTTGGACATGCTACACCTAAAGAAATCCCAATCCCTCCAAGCTACATGCTCTAGGGACCTAAATCTTGTCACCACAATAAACAGGACATGCTGGAGGGATAGATTCCTATCCCAGAGACTTCCCATACTCTGGAACAGGCTACCCATCTATGTCAAGCAAAGTTTTTCATTAGCATTCTTCAAGAAAAATCTTGATGAGTGGATGGGAAATAGGAAATACACCCCGGGGATCACTTCTGTGTCTCTGCTCGTCAGTGGCACAGGAAAATAACTTTCTTGGGTGGTGTAAGCCAGGGAACCTTGTTGGCTAGGCTTGCATAGGCCCTGGGCCGATAGCCTAGTACCTACCTATGAACCTATGAAGAATGTCAAAGAGGCTGAAAAGCAAGATGCACAAAACAGAGGTGGAACCAGTACTACTGTAAGATACAGAAACCTGGGCAGTGAAGGAAGAACAGTTGCAGAAGCCAGAGGTGATGGAAATTAAGTTCCAGTTATGGGTGGTAGGATGCACATTGAGAGACAGATGATGAAATAAGGACATCAGAGCAGACGCTGACGTAGTTCCAATTGCAGAGAAGGTCAAAAAGAACAGATTATAATGGGCACATGTTCAGGAAAGTAGATGACAATCTGGTGAAGAATATATGGAACAGGGAGGAAAAAGGCAAAAGGAAACAAGGGCGTCCAGCAAAGAGATGGAGAGACTGTGAAAGAGGACTTGTGACAGTCAGGCATGACTATCAAAGAAGGTGGAAGAGTAGCATTAACTCAAGTGAGATGGTGGCAGTTGACCCAACACCACAAGCCCATGAAGAAAATGGGAAAAAGCGGGTTGGCGATGATTATGATGATTAAATTATGGGAAGTAAAAACTGTGGGGTAGGGTCTTAGGAATCAGGGTGGCCTACCCCATCTGGATGACAAACCACTGACTTCCTCATCTCTCCTCTAATAACATCTTAAAGCAGAATGCATGATTTCTAAAAACATACTTACCCTTAAGATATGACATAATAATCATATGCTGACAGTAACATAAATACATATGCATTGTGAAGGGGATCTGGTAAAGAAATGCTTATAGCTATATATATATATATATATATATATATATATATATATATATATATATATATATATATATATATATATATATATCACATGCCATCTGTTTTCTTATATACATTTGATAAAACATGTGAATTACAACAAAACTATATGAAATAAATGGTGAGCTTTGTTCATTTGTAATCTACATGAAGTGATACTTAAACAATATTCTGTTAGTCTATAAGACAATGTTACATCAATTTTGTTTTTTGTTTATTTTGTATTTGAAAGATGATTTAAACTCCTTAACTTGTTAAAACTGGAATTCTATCATATAAATATTTAATTAAGTTAATCTATTTCTGTACCACTTACCAGTATTAGTAGCTAAAGCCAGAAATGCACCCTTGTGCCAGTCTGTTACCTAGTAACTATGATATGCTTGCATGAAAAGTAATTCCATGGCAAGCCATCTGTTGTTGCTGATTTCATTTATTTCATAGCCCATGACAGCATGAAGAAGGGTAAACTTGGCTTACATAACATGGAAACAAACTGCAGTCTGCTTGTAGGGCATTTGTAACAACACACCCAAGTAAATTCACATTATTCAACATTCAGAATAATAAAACAAAACTGTTAGGTAGAACAATGTGAATCCTTAATGTATATTCAGCATATGGATGTATTCTGAACTAGCAGCAAATCATTTATGATGCACATTAAAGGTGTGCAATATATATGAACAGGTATAATTAGTATTCTGTGTCATAGTAATGATCAGTTATCACTAGACAATTCTTTTTTAAGTAAATCTTTCAGAAATTATTTTACAAAATTAAAAAAAAAAGATCACACAGTTCAGAAGATGTAAGTAAGGGCTACAATATGCCTAGAAACCGACTAGAAATATACATCTTAAATGTAACGGCCAAACTGTCAGTCTGTAAACCACTATCACACTCCTACACTTTATCTCTGATGTAATACTAATCCTTATTATGAACTAAGGGGCTAGATTTATCTAAACCTCATCAAGGGATTTTTTTTTCCTCAGGGGAAAAGTGTTGCACTTCTTGTATACAACTTCATGTCAATATCTTTTCTTTTCATACTTACCTGTAAACTTTATTCTCTATGTGAAGTCAGATAACAGCACATTGACCCTACCCACAACTTGATGGACTAGGGTCTTATAAACAGTATTTACTCACTGCTTTTCAGTTCAAAGTGTTGGTACACCAAATGCCACTCGTGCGGATACAGTACTCCATTGTTGAGTTCCTTTTCAGTGAACTCTGAAAAAAAATCTCCATAGATATTATAAATTACTAAAATGTTGACAGGCACAAGTTTTTCATTTTATTTACATATTACACAGTCACGCGTATGTTTAATGTTAATCTCCAGGTAGTGTTTACAAACACTACCTGGAGATTAACATTAAACACTACCTGGAGATTAACATTAAACATACGTATTTGATGTTAATCTCCAGGTAGTGTTTACAAACAACTAAGGCTACACCAATAGGGGAGGGTGACTACTGACACAGGCCTCGACTTTTTTCTGTTTTTAGGGATAAAAAAGTCAGATTAGGTAGAGAGGATTTTTGTACTATTTGTGAGTTTAAAAGTTCCCACTGAAATCATGCACTAAATGGACCATGTCAGGTACCTCCTGTATATACTTAACCCGCTTGCCATACCTGATGATACTGTTAAGCAGGAATAATTATAAAATATCAACAAAAGGGTGATTCTCCAAGTTGGTGCTAACCTTGATCTCAATCTCTTTAAAATTTTAATGATGGGAAATAAGCCATTTTTCAATATTTAGGTGCATCACCTTTTAATACAGACTTCAGTAGACCAAACCCACGTAAATGTAGAAGAGCCAAGCAAATATCTTACTATCACTTAGTCCTATGGGGAAAAGCAAGAACTAAGATAAATCTGGGGCTTTGCATTGTTTTCAAATAATCTGGTTTTAGTAATCTTAAACACCTTCATCCAAAGACTTCATCCATACATCTCAATTGTACCTCATTACAAGCAACATTATTCATTTTGAGTCTTAAAATGTCTATGTCCTTGGCAGTTCCGCACTGAAAGGATATATCACACATTCAGTATTAATAATTTTTGTAACTGATGTTGTTGTGTCTTTCGGCTTTTCCCGGTTAGGGGTCCCCACAGCGGAACTCCGGTCTGCTAATGATTGGCAGTAGATTTTTACGTGCTGAGTTGCCGGCCCTGACGCACAACCTTCAACGAAGGTACGCCCATTAATGCATGTCTCCACAAAGAAGACGCTCTAGCTGAGAATCGAACAGGACAACGTCTTACTGTGAGGTGACAACACTACTGCAGCACCACACCGAAATCCATGGTAAATAATACTTAAACATACTAATTCATCAAAATAACTGTTTATAAGTATAAAATAACACATTTAACCATCCTGTGAGCTTCCTAGCTGAAGATGTTAGTAAGTGGTCCACATTTTACCCATTTGTTCCACATTATTATGAAAGGTGGTATTCCATACTTTGGAGATGGGTGACGAAAAAAGGGTTCTTAACTTAGTCTGACTATCCTAGTTAACAAATGCATACATGCTTACTTCACTTCCTCATACCCCCCCATTCCTCTCCTCCCCTGAAAACAGACTAAATGTGTAGGGAAACTAAACATAGTCAAAACAAAACTAAAAAGCTTGGTCAACAAAACATATATGAATACATTACAAAAAAGCCAATACACACTGACATTTCTTATGTTAAATAGGTAAAGACTCTTTCAGGTCCACTGGTACCATTTTGAACAGAGTTTTTGTTGCAATGATAGATATTGAGGCCCTTCTAGGTTTTTTGGAGAAGTTCACTAATTTTGTAAGCATAATACATCACTTTTGCAGTCAGACTCTCTACTGTAAATCAGAATGTCCATTAGCTTTTTTTTAATTTTCCACTTCAAGATGATCACCCAGCATGTGGCTATATTTTTTTCTTGCCACTCAGTTTTGGCAGTGCACCAATTGCTTTTTAGTAACTTTGTTTTAGTAACCCTGCGGATTACTTTTGGTTGTCTCAAAGTAAAGGAAGTTTGAGTTCCCATTTTTTGTCATCTATGGTGCAGTTTTGTGTTACTTCTGCAGTCTTTTGCAGCTTCTACAAGTGCAGTATCCTGTCACTCTGCTACCCTGCAGCTGGACTAATTTTCCTTCAGGTTGATGAGTGTAGGCTTCCATTTTAAATCATGACTCCTCCTTCATGATAACTTTCATCAGTAACTTTCTTAGTACCATTATGAAAAAAGTAAAAGTGTTCATCAGTTGGTTCTTCGCCTTCTGTTTGCTCATATAACTGTGGAGTTTCTAGACCATATGTCCTTAAATGTAAGGAAAATATTTTCCAATTAACATCTTGACTGTCATTCAATTTGCTACTCATACACAACTTTGAGTTCCCAATATCAGTGATCATTTAATCGTATTCTAGTAAATGTAGCGCCACTTGCCTTCACACACAGCCTGCTTCCTCATCCCCCTGAGGTGTGTGCTTTCTCAGTAAGCACGCCACTGACATTTGACTGTGATTAAGCAAAATGGCTGTAGTAATGCATTTCATCTTGTTGCTCTGACAAGCCATTTTGATGATCATATCATAACGACCATGAAATTACTCTTTGTCTTTTAGCTTATCAGTGGGAGTGGTAAGCATTAGGTAGCCTATCTACCACAAGAGGAGTGGATTTTGGCCAAGAAATTGTAGTTTATTGGCTGTTTGGGAAGTCTTTCCATCTCTTTCAACTTTCTGGTTTAAAAGCCTGTGTTTGCGCTTGTTTCTCACCTTTCCTGTTACTAGTCTAGTCCAGACACAGATTTGCTGTATCCAGGACTCTTTGTAAGCTTCTGAGCGGCGCCAAACTCTGCTCTTCAAATTTTCCCTTAGATCTGCTAGTTCTCTCCTCTCCTGCACTTTTACTAGCTTATTAGTCTAGCACTTTACCAGACTTCTTGTAGCAATTGTGGCACACAAAAGTGCTATCAGCACTAAATGTTCTACAAGGAAACAGCTCCACTACTTATTATTAATTCCCATTCCTGCAGGCATGTCTAAAGGTCAGTTCCCTGTGCTTTCTCCTATTAACCTGGTGAACTTGGGGGCATCCTGAGGCAATGTAGCAACTGCCTCATGTACACCGACAACCCTCTTTGTTTACCTCCCAACACTCAGACTTGCGAGAGATGCACTTATATATCCAAACTGGAAGCCACGCACTCTCCAGCCAAGACCAGAATAGCTGGTCAAGAGGAGAAAATCAACATTTGCACAACACCACATGGATCACATAGCCCTCCAGAACACACACCAGCACTGCCTTCACATAAAAACACAAACCACACACCCACTTTTGCGGAGGCTCTCAATAAAAATCTACCCAAACAGCAGGGACCTCCAACGCAGAAACGCACTTGACCACCACAACACAACACTAATCACGAGACACATAACTCTCCTAAACAGTGTGCCACTCAACCAAAACCCCTAAGGCAAAACAGCATGCCCAACATACTAGTCATAGGTGACTCAATAATGAGGCATACTGATGTCCCACTCACTAGGTTGAATAAGGAGAAACTAACAGTCAACTGCCTGTCAGGTGCCAGGATCCACCACGTAAAGCACACACTCAGGTTCCTCAACAACAGGTACAAATATGACTCCGTCATTATACATGTGGGTGTGAACGACCTGAGATGTACCTCCCTGAACTACATGAAAAGAGACATAGAGGAGCTCTCGGATTATGTAGCCCAGGCGGGTATGATCCTAGCCCTGAGCAGCATCCTACCATCACCCAGAATGATACCAGAGAACAAGCAGAAAATGATTAATTTCAACAATTGGCTAAGTTTCTGGTGTCATTCTAAGAGAATCCAGTATCTGTCTGCCTGGGATGACATGACTGACAAACCTCAATGCTTTGCCAGAGATGGTCAGCATCTGTCACCACTGGGCTTCTGGATACTGGCCAAATTTCTTGCCACCCCTATAGTGCCTTTTTTAGGTAGTGTTCCAAAGACCAAATTACCACCATAACAGCTACAAACAAATGCAATCTGAGGATCATGTTGCTCAACATTATAAGTCTAAATCTCAAAATGCACTCGCTCGAAGCATTCCTTAAAATGGAGAACATCAACATTTATGCTGTAACAGAAGCCTGGTTCAAAGCAGCAGAAAGCACCCCTACACTACCAGGCTATAACTCTTTCCACAACTTTTAGCCCCAGAACTTGGACCGAAACTCCAAAGGCGGTGGTGTTTCCATACTCATAAAGGATGCGCACACCTCCAGACTGGTAGCCTAATATAATGCATCAGAGATACTTCAGGTGCAGCTAACACTGGGTAAAACATCAATTCAGGTCGTAGCCAACCATGTCCCAAGACTCACACTCCAAGTGCCAACCTAACACTCTCACAATAGGTGACTTCAACTACCCCTCCATTAACTGGGAAAAACTACTCATGTACCAATACACTTGCCCAACGTTTCCTGGAGTTCATTAATTCCAATGCCCTGGAACAGCTCATGCTTACCCCCACTACAGGTAGCAACATTCTTGACCTGGTCATTACTAACATGGGCAACCGTTGCTCTACACCAATAGTCAGCTCCTCCCTGGTTAGATCTGATCACAAACTAATCAGCTTGGAAATCCACAACCCTCCCACCCCCCTGCAAAGGTAGCCACCAAGAAAAACTTCTCCAAAGCTAACTTTGGGCTCCTAAAAACAGAGGTGGCTAACTTCACGGCACCCATGCAAATGAAGAATAGTTGCATGACCACAGAATCATACACCAATGCACTGTACAAACACGTACACAAATACATGGATCTTGCCATATCCAATAGAACCAAGATGCTCTCCTCAAAAAAAAGGAAGCCAATCTGGTGGTCCCCTGCCATAAACAAACTCTACAACAGAAAGAGGAAACTGATGCGGAATAAGGTGAAGTCCCAAGACTGGAAAAACTCCCTTACCGGCCTCAACAAAAAGTTGAGATCCCTCATCAAATCCTCTAAAGCTAGGTATGAAAACAGAATTGCATCAGACAGTAAAGACAACCACAAGCCCTTCTATAGTTATGTAAAGAATCTCCACGGCAATACCCAGATTTGCTCAGAGCTACTGCACAATGGTACCTCCTATACCAGGGGTCTGCAACCTGCGGCTCCTCCACCCCTCTGAAGTGGCTCCCTATAGATTTGAAAAAAAAAATAATATCGAAATAAATAATGGCTATATTTATTTTTTCTTTCAAAGTGAACATCTCTTATTTTGGAGATCAAGGTGATACTGTGACACTAAAATTTTAAAGTGTTTTAATATTTTGTCACCCAAAATATGTGTCACATCCTACAACATCTACAGCATGCTGCTTTCCCCTGCCACCCGCAGGTGGCTAATCTTGAGTTTTTGATCCCCTGTCAGCAAACCATGGATAAATCAAAAAAAAGAAAAGTCTTGGAAGAAAATGGAGAGTTTAATTCTGCGTGGACAGATTAATTTGTTTTCACTGCCAACAATGCTGGCTTACCTCTATGCTTGATATGTGACGAGAAATTAGCAAACAACAAAAAATGTAATGTTGAAAGACATTTCCAGGGCAAACACACAGCATTTGCTGAAAAGAACCAAGCTGGAGATGAATAAAAAAGAGCGATTTCGGAACTACTGTGGAAAGCTGATTAGAGCCAATATACTTTCAAGAAGTGGATCAAGTCTGTAAACTCAACTACTGCTACCTAGTTTTGTGGCAGCTCAGGAGATAGTAAGGTGTGGAAAGCCGTTCACAGATGGAGAATACATGAAAGAATCATTCATTAAAATATCAGAGCCTCTATTCTCGGACTTCAAAAATAAACATGAAATTGTTCAGAAAATTAAAGATATGCCTCTCTCTGCAAAGACTGTCAAGGACATGACCATCAAGATGGCAGCAAACATCATCAGTCAAAAAACTGAGGACATTAATTCAGCTCCAGCATACTCAATCGCCTGTGATGAGTCAAAAGATGTAAACAATATTGAACTGACAGCATTGTTATGCAGATATGTGAACTCTGATGGGCTGTATGAAGAAGTCATTGAGTTGATACTGCTAAAAGGCAAAACACAGAGGGGGGCATTTGTGAGGCTGTGGTGAATTGTTTAAAAGTCAAAGAAATAAACATCATTCACACGGTGTCAGTGGATACTTACGGAGCATCTAGTGTTACAGGAACACATAAGGGGTTTGTAACTTTACTTTGGAAGTCACTGGATCAAAAGCTGCTGATATTTCACTGCATTCTGTATCAAGAAGCACTGTGCGCTCAAACATTTCCTTCTGAATGCATGGAGGTGATGAACTTGGTCATTCATATAGTGAACAAAGTAATGGCAAAAGGGTTAAACCACCAGTTCTGATCATTGTTAGATGAAGCTGACAGCACATATTTGTATCTCCTGCTGCATAACAAAGTCTGATGACTGTCCAGGGAAGAGGTTCTGAAATGGTTTGCCTTGTGTCTGGAACACATGAAAACTTTCCGGGAAAGCAAGAGACGTACCTATCCTGATCTGAAACATACAGATTGGCTGGAAAAGCTGCACTTCATGGTGGATATGACACTGTACCTCAACACGCTGTACAAAAGGCTTCAGGGAAAAGGAAGCATGGCCTTGCAGATGCTGGAGGATGTTTTGGTGTTTCAGAGCAAGAGGACGATGTTTGCCAGAGATGTACAAAGAGGTACACTCTCTCACTTCCCCTCCCTGAGAGAGCTCAAAGAAGCATACAATCATATAAATTGTGAGTATTTACAGAGTGCAATCATTATAATGCAAACTGCATTTGGGGAAAGATTCTGTGAGTTCAGAAAGGAAAATAACAAATTATCCTTCCCTGTCACACCTCTGGACATTAGCCCATCCCTGCTGAACATGTCCTCATTTACAGGAGTAAGTCAAAGCTATCTTGAAATTGAACTGGCCGACATAGCTGATAAAGACTTATGGGTGTCTAAGTTCAAAATCCTGACAGCTGATCTCGAAGATGTTGCCTATCAGAAGGTCATTCTCACTCAGAAGTACAAATGTAGCGATATTGAAAACCTCCCCAAACCCGACAAACTTGTGTTTGAAACATGGAATGCCATTCCTGACACTTATTTGAACATGAAGTATGTATGCATTTGGAGAACTTGCACCTCATGGATGACAGGCTGCAGTTCTGTGATGAGATTAAAGTCATGTCTTACAACCCTGATATAGAGAAGCTCTGGAGTGTTCAGAAAAAGAAATCACTTAAACAGGTGAGAAAACTATAATTTAATAGGCTATTATTTTGCAAGAAAGAATTTATTTTGGGCCCTGAGCTGATGTAGTTGTGTTTTATGTCCAGGCTCAACGGTTGATTGATGTACATGGCTGAGGAAAAAAACAGAAGAAGACGACAGCACAATGAAATGGACTTCAGTCATAATTAAATAAAAACTGGCCCATTTTTATATTTACTCTTTTTAAAGCTATTAGGCTGCAGCTATATGCTTTATTTATTTGAAAGTGGGCTACTTTTTTATTTATTTTCAACAAATAAGGGAAGAAATCACAGGCCTGCATAGTTCTTTGTTTTATTTCAAAGTAAGCCTACACATGCTAGTGTTTTTTTTTTCTTCTCTTCATAAGAGTTTGGTGTTTTCTTTTGTTATAACAGGTAAAAACAGCTATAAAATGTCTTTAGATTTGTTTTTGGAGTTCTATAATTTCATAAATGCAACAAACTGTAGTTTTTTATATATATATATATATATATATATATATATATACATATATATATATATATATATATATATATATATATATATATATATATCTTTATTTATATTTATAAATATATATATTTATATATATTTATATATGCATCTGATATCTATCTCTCTCTCTCTATATATATATATATATATATTTATATATATATTTATATTTATTTATATAGATATAGACATGTAATAAGTATATATAAAACTTTATATGCTGTGTATGTGTTATCTTCATTTTAGGAGTCAAACAGGTTTTGTGGCTCCAGATGAATTTTATTTGGGGGTGAGGGGCCAAAAATGGCTTTTTTGAAAGTGAAGGTTGCAGACCCCTGACCTATACTGAGCCAACAGATATTGCTAATATACTGGCCGACAGATTCAGTGCCAACTTTACCCCTCCCCCCCCAAACGACTAATCACAATACCAGTAGATTGCTAGGCACCGAGTATTACTGCTGCACAGGTTAAAACAGCACTGTCCAAGGCCAAGAATACAGCTTCTATAGGACCTGACAATATCCCTGGCTGTGTTCTATATGAACTACAGAGTGAAATGGCACCTCAGCTGTATGCCCTGTTCAATCACAGCATCAGGCTTTGTCCCTACCAAATGGCACACTGCTACAGTCATCCCTCTCCACAAAGGAGGAACAACTACAAACCCTGGGAACTATCACCCAATTAGCCTGACGAGTCTGATATGCAAAGCTATGGAATGCATCATCATGGACCTAATAAACAAAGATATAGGGAATCTCTAAACTCTGGATCCCACACAGTTTTGTTTTGTGAAGGGTAGATCATGCCTGCTCAACTTGGTCAACTTGTTTAAGTCAGTCACCAGAGTTGTGGATGAAGGCAAGGTGGTTCATACATCCTACCTTGATCTGGCCAAGGCCTTTGATACCATTCTCCACTCAGGAATCATAGAAAAACTCACTAAGCTAGGCATCAACCCCTATATCACTAGGTGGGTTGCAAACTGGCTCACAGATAGAACCCACAGTGTGAAAGTAGCTGACTCCAAGTCAGACTGCCGACTAGTCACGAGTGGAATCCCACAGGCTTCGGTCCTGGGTCCTCTACTGTTTGGTATCTACTTCTCTGAAGTCCAGGCCAACACGAAGGGACTCTGGCTGACAAATATCGCAGACAATTGCAAGTTGGGAGCTATTATTAACTCCCCAAGTGATGTTGATCCTACAGAATGGCCTCAATGAGACCAATGACTGGTGTCAGAACCAATGCCAAAAAAATGTGTTGTTATCCCCTTTGGGAAAAACCTGGTTCCCATGAATTACCACATTGATGGTAGTCCACTGAACACAAAAGGCATTATAAGAGATCTGGGAACACAGGTTGACAGCAACCTCTCTTTTGATCATCACATTGCCACAGTGGTCAGAAAGTCCTTCTATGTGGCACATCTCATTACTAAGGGTTTTGCATCCAGGAAGAAAGATGTCATTGTTTCCCCTCTACTCTTCCTTCACAAGGCCAATCATCGAGTACAATGCCCCATTTGGCATGTACCTCATTAGACACCTGCAACAACTGGAGATGCCACAAAAGTACCTCACAAAGAGGATCCTAGGCCTTAAACACTTGTCCTATATGGACAGACTAAAAAAAACTCCTACTATTCTCTGTCTCATATCACCTGCTTAGAGGCGATCTCTGCTTGACTTACAAAGCCATGTCTGACCCAGCTCTATTAGAAATGTTACAGCTAGAGAAATCCCAATCCCTCCGCACCACATGCTCCACAGACCTCAACCTCATTATCACAATCAACAGAATGTACTGGAGGGACAGGTTCATAACCCAGAGACTGCCCATGCTAGGGAATCGACTTCCCATACATGTCAAGCAGAGCACCTCGCTGACCCTCTTCAAGAGAAATATTGATGAGTTGATGGGAAACAGAAAATTCACTCCGGGGATAACTCCAGTGGCTCTACTCGACAGAGGCACTGGGAACTAAGGTTGGGTGGCATGATACCAGGGTAATCCTATGGCTAGGCTTGTAAAGGCCCCAGCATCATTAGCCTAGTACACACCTATGAACTTATACAGTCTGACTACTAACTTCCTAAACCAAAAATAACTGTTTTGACTGTTTGCCATCCCAGGTGTTTTTGAATTGTGTGTCTGGTCTTCTGCCAGGAGCAGCATTTGCTGCACATTGTTGAACCATTCTTACCCTTGATCAGCTTAATAGACATCAGATTAAAAGTTAGCATAGTCTGACAGTAGATTTTGTATACTACTGGAATTTCTTACAGATTTATGTGGTATACTGCCAATATTATTGCAAGAAAAGCACTCATAAAGATGAGAGCCATTTTAATCCCAATGAAATTTCTTTTTGTCAAATTATTACCGCTACTCTGAACAGCCTAGCCACAATATCTCCAGTCATAGGTACCCACTGACATGACTACTTTGTACTTAGTTTTACCCCTTTCAATGAGGGCTTGATAGGCCAAACCTTGGGTGTATTTATGAATGTCCATCCATTCATCCAGGTTATGCTTAAAGAGAGTTAAGCAGCCTTTTCACTTTACATCCAAAAGAAGTCTATTTCTCATAAAAGAAAGATTCTCTGGGAAATATATTTATCGCAGCAGCAGGTCTCATTTACGTTTCAGTGGAAGTTTATATCTTTGAGTGGGTGTTCAGGGTGATGTAAGTTTTGTGGATGCTCAGGAAGTTATACAGAACTGTATCATTTGAGACTCTGTCAACCCTCAAACAGTCAGGAAGATGCAGAACAGTGAGTATGCTTTAAGGCAATCTGGAAAGGAAAACATTCCTTCGATTTATCTTAGTGAGAAATGCATGCAGTCTCTCGAGCTAAGTCATAAGGTTAAGACGTCTACATAACAAAGGTATCATTATACTCTATTATAGCCCTGAGGATGGAGGAGTAGAGAAGTGTGATAACTTGTTTAGATCTGGAAGAAATACCCCTGGTGATTAGTCTGATAAGATAAAATAAATTCCTAGCAACAGTGGCTACAAGGTGATAGGGTGGCTGCCATGGTGCGGCGGTTAGCATTGTCACCTCACAGCTAGAGGTTCTCCAGTTCGAGGCTCATTTGGGATACCTTCTGTGAGGAGGTTGCATGTCCTCCCTGTGGTCATTTGGGTTTCCTCCCACATTCCAAAAACACGCAGTAGGTAGACTGGACATTTTTAATTGGCCATAGGTGATAAGTGTGTATGAGTGAGTGGTACGAATGAACTACAGAGTCTGGGCTAGTCACCTGGCAGTGTAAACCTTGGCTCGAGATGATTGTCTTTGCTGAAATGACACCCCGACCCCATGTGCAAAATCGGAAAAGGGGTTGAGGATGGATGGACGGAGTGGATACATGGTGATCAAAGGATAGTTCATTGTCTACTAAAGTGCCCAGGTTCCTAATGGCAGAGTCAACTTTCAAAGAGGTGTCACCGGTGTGGCAGGTGTATAGGTGCCAATTTTTGCCCAAGGACACACTGCTGCATTTCTTGACATTAAGTTTTAGATCGTAGTCCAGGAACCACTTATTGGTGCATATTAGTCCCTCTTGAAGAATTTAGAGGTCAGATGGGGAGTTAATGACGGCCCCAAGTTTGTAGTCATTTGTAAACAATGACTGCTGCCTTGGTCAGCCATAAGTACTTGATGTCAGCTTTGACATCAGAGATGTAAATTCCAAACAGAAGTGGTTCTAGGACCGATCCTCGGGGGACAGCAATGGTAACTACTCTGTTTGAATAGAGCTTGCCTCCTACACTAATAGATTAGGTCTATCAGTTAACCAGTTTGCTATCCAGTGGGAAACGCATGGATTTACATTTAGTTTGATTAGCTTGTTAATACCAGAATGTGAGATGGTATCAAAAGCCTTGGCCAGGTAGGCAGCACGAACCATTTTGCCTGAGCCTAATGCATGAGGGACATGTTCAAAGAAGTCCACCAGGGTTGGAAGGCAAAATATGCATTTAATAAACCCAAACTGGCTTGGGTCCATGACTTGTATACTGCCTGTATCCTTATTAAGTGCCATGGTGATGCACTCCCTTGCTTTGCAGATAAGGCTGGTGAGGATTACAGGTTTATAGTTTTCTGAACCAGTAGTGAATCCTCCCTCATGCAGTATGATGATTACCATGGTTTGTCATTCATCTGGCACAAATCCAGTGGAGAGGCAGAGTTTGAATAGGTTTAGTAGTGAGTCTTATATCTGATGTTGACAAGAAGGCAGCTTGGCACATTATCAAATCCCATGGAACAAGTGCTTTTGGCTTTGGAGAGAGCATTCCCAGACCTGCTTTGAAGTGATGGGGGGGGGGGGGTTGATGTACTAATAAGGAGGGTAAATTAGGTTGAGATAGGGGTAAAGTTAGAGCTGAATTTGTCCTCTAACATGTTGGCTGTGTCCTTATGAGACTAGTATGTTGTATTGTTCTGTATTAGCTCGGTGCATTGCTTGGTATTACCTCTAGGGTTTCTGACATAAAGGCTTGGTGGTTGTCCTTAAAAGAGGTAACAATGGATTCGTACTTAGATTTGGAAGATTTGATTTTGTTTCTGAGTTCTTTGTTGGTCTTTGAGTTCATCTCTAGATGTTGGAGTATTAATTTGGCTTTTATGGGCTATGAGTTTATTCCTGTTATTTTACAGTTTGCTTATATTCGAGCCCCACCATATGGGTATATTCCTGATTTTTGCATTTTATTTGTATCTTATGGAGATGGATGTTTTGATGCGTGCTTTTAAGAGGATATAGAAATTTTCCTCAAATGTGACAACATGTGAGATAGGGTTGTCGAGATTAGGAGGGCACTTAAATTTCATTAGGTCATTAGATAGCTGGATTAGGTTTGCCTTAGGGTAGCCTGTAAAAACAGAGGGATTTTGTGGTAAGTCAGGTTTTACCCTCATAGTGAGTGTTACCAAACAGTAGTCAGATGTGACCAGTGACATGGCAACTGTAAGTGATGACTCATACTGTGGAAATATTAGTGAGAACCAGGTCCAACATTTTGAACTCCTAGTTGGGACTTGAACCAGCTGGTCTGAAGAGTGCTAGCATGAATGAAATTCAGGAATCTTTGTGCATATTTATTTGAGGTGGTGTAGGTTTCCCAGTTAATGGGGGATATTTGAAGTCTTCAAAAATCACTCAGAAGTCACCAAAGACGTTAAAATTTAATCAGAAGCTTTCAGGCTATCCACCCTTCATCAGCACATAAAACTATCAAATTCATCACATTTAAATAGTGGTAAAAATGAAGTCACATGATCAAGCTAGCCATACACATTGCACATACACTTTTGCATCAATTAAATCTTAAACTATACACAAATATATATATTTTTTAACATGTTCAAATAATGTACTACTTATAACTGGTTATTAATAACTATATGAAATATAAAATCAACAATAATGCTGAAAATTTTAAAAATTCAAATGTGAATGTAATAATTCATCATATAATTTCTCTCTGCCTTTTTATCAATACTGGTTTCAAACTAACAGTACTATTCAAGCCTGGTGGTATATCGGCTTGCAGCTTTACTATCCATTCGTATTCTCTTAATTCTAAAATATTATTTAAATCACCCCCTCTTACCCCTATATTCAACACATTTATGCACCTAAACTTAAATGTATGCATGTGAAACTCCATGATGTGTCTATACAAACCATTTGTCTGTACTTTCCTTTTTATTTCTGACCTGTGTTCAATTATACGATCTTTTAAACTCCTTATCGTCTTTCCTACGTAGAACGCCATACATTGTGTACATGTCGCTAAATATACTAATTTTGTCGTATTGCAGTTTGCTTTACAATAAAAACTAAACTTTTCCTTAGTAACAGGATGTTGAAAACATTCATTTGATTCAAAAATATCTATGCAACATGTACAATTGTGGCATTTGTATGTTCCCACTCTACTTTGCGACGTCACTTCTTCATTCTTAAAATCTTTGTAACACAACATCTGTTTAAGTGTCTGATGGTTTCTATAGGCAAATCTGTGTTTCAAACCTATCAAATCTTTTACTTCTGGCATTGCCATTAGTATTATCCATTTTTTTTCTATAATTTTACATACTTCCTTCGTATTCCCATTATAAGTAGTTGCATATCTCACCATACTATTACTTTTACTTGTTCTTTGTAAGGCCATTTCCTGTGTTGACTCTAAACTAATATTGCTAAAAGTGGGTCTATATCTATCCTTCCTCCCTAAAAATACCTCGTTGTATATACTATTTATACTCTGTAACGGATAACCATTCTTTATAAATTCTTCCTTCATTCTATTAGCTTGATCTATAAAATTATTTTCTTCTGTATTTAATCTACTGGCTCTTATTAGCTGTGATTTAAGAATTCCCTTAAATGTATGCGGAGCATGCATACTACTCCTTTTTAAATACCTAGCCGCATGTACTTCTTTCTTGTACACCATAGTTTCCACTTTATCTTGTTTCCTATACACATTTACATCTAGGAACACTATATTCTGAGACGAAGAATTCATCTTAAATTTCAGAAAACTAGTGGTGTTGTTTAAATATATAACATAACTTTCCAATTCTGCAAATGTCCTACTCCAAATAAAAAAACAGTCATCCACAAATCTACAATAACATTTCACATTA
Source organism: Protopterus annectens (assembly GCF_019279795.1). Classification (NCBI taxonomy): domain Eukaryota; kingdom Metazoa; phylum Chordata; order Ceratodontiformes; family Protopteridae; genus Protopterus; species Protopterus annectens. Next base: position 262,257,327 of record NC_056751.1, on the reverse strand, counting down.
CTATTGAGCTTATTAGTATCACTTAACACATACTGTTTTTCCCAGTGATATAAAACTAAATTCGCAAAAGTGTTCTCTACAGATGTGCCCATGGCTACACCTGTTATTTGCTGATATGGAATGTTATCAAATATAAACATATTTTTGGTCAACACTAATTCAAGGAGCAAACAAATATTTTCAATTTCATGTGGTTGTAAAGCTGATTCTATAAACAGTAAATTCCTTATTGCTTCCACCCCATAATCTATGGGAATGACAGTAAATAATGACACTATATCAAGCGTTACAAACAAATAACTATAGTTGATCTCTTTTTCATACCACATATTGAGCTTTTGCAGGAAATGTGTTGTATCCTTTATAATGCTAGTACATTTAAACAAATATGTGGCTAGTACTTTCTGCAAATATTTTGATATAGGCTCGGTTATCCAGCCTTTACCTGAGACTATAGGCCTCAACGGCGGATCTTCCAAGGATTTATGGATCTTAGGAATTCCATATATTTGTGGTACTTTGGGGCAAGATACTGTAAAATAATTAAATAACTCTATGGAAATGACTTGACTCAATTGCATGTCGTATATTGTCATATTTACTTGTGAAACAAGGTTTTTTAATTCTGTAAAAGTTATTTGTTTAAATGTTGTCGTATCTGCCAAAAAGTCCCTAAATTTATTCATATATTCTATCTTATCCATCACTATGGTTGCCCCACCCTTATCTGCTTGTTTAATAATTATTTCATCATCATTTTTTAGCTGCAGTAGGGCTTTATATTCTTTGTAGGACAAATTATAATAATTATTATTCATATTCTTTTTGGCATACAGGGCTCTCAATTCCATTTCTACTATGTTCGTAAAAGCCAATACCACTGGACATAATTGTGGCATGAAAGTACTCAACCTCTTACAGATATAATCACTATCATTAGACTGTTTAAAAATCAATGTTAACGTTAGATTCCTTGCAAATAATTTTACATCCGTTATTGCGTTCACCACATTGTCTCTAGCAAACGGAATAAACTTTAAACCATTTTCTAATAAACTGTAATATTCTTCTGTTAAGCTTTCTTTTGACAAGTTAACAGTACCTTTTTGCATCCGCACCATTCTATCTACCGACGAGCTGTCTTGCTGGGCATTTTCGGGCTGTCGTTCTTCCTCTTTGCTCCTGGCGTTGGCTGTTGAAATTGTCTTTGTACTAAGCCTTTCTCTGGTATCAACTTGTGTTGTGGTACTACCTTTTCCGGTTGCTTTAAACGAAAGGGTAAAAAAGATGAAATCTCCGTTTGCTTTCTTCTTTCTTTTGAATCCGATTTTGGTATGGCTTGTACTAATTCGTTGCTTACTGGAGTAGTAGTTACTTCACTTGCTGACAATCCATTCGTAGCCATCCTGTTTTCTTCATTTACTCCTCTCAAATGGTTCTGTTCACATTGGCTATCCATAGTGGAAGCGAGACCCGATATGCGTGCATCCTGATTGGTCGGCACCTCTACCGGTGTCCGCGGCAACTCAAACTCATCTAGTTGATCCAGAGATTTAGGAATGACTTTTGTTTTAGTCGCGCCCATCATATCATTTTTATTTTGATTGTTCATTCTTTTATATTCAACTCTCGGCCATGAGAAGATGTGGCCACTCCTAAAATCCACCAAATCACGCTGCAATTTATGTTTCTTTTTGGCTTCCAGTCTGCTATCTAACGTTTGCACCCGGTCAATAAAAGCTTGATACTGCTCATTATGACAGTCAGACACTAACATAATTGATACTTCTTTCTCATATTTTTCTATTTCCTCCATTAAGTTCTTTTCCACACTTTCGAAGAACTTATTCATTAATTTCATGTAAAAGTGTATGTGCAATGTGTATGGCTGGCTTGATCATGTGACTTCATTTTTACCTCTATTTAAATGTGATGAATTTGATAGTTTTATGTGCTGATGAAGGGTGGATAGCCCGAAAGCTTCTGATTAAATTTTAACATCTTTGGTGACTTCTGAGTGATTTTTGAAGAACTTTGTAACCTGTCAACAGTTTGTTTTTTCGTACTTCGTAATAGTTTGTTTTGGGGCCACTACGAGCGTTCAAGGAGGAGAACAAGCCAGTTGTTATTACAACTTGGAATTCGTTTATCCACAGGATGAGTACAACTATCAAAAGACTTTTACTTAAATCTAGTAATCCATTATTGCAATCTAATTCCATGATACCCCAGGATGCAGTCGCTGACCAAAATCTGGGTGAATTTAACAAGTTACTAAATGTATCAGAAAAGAAGGTTCAAAGTTACAAGCAATTACAGTGGCAGAGGTTACGCTTCTTAGCTTACTTGGAATTAAGTGTTATACCACGCGGACTCCGTATTTTAAAAATGCCCTCTTATGGTAACACTTATGAAGAACTGTTGGTACAATGGCAGCAGCTTAACTTGGAGTTAAGCGCCAATTACATGAAATTAATGAATAAGTTCTTCGAAAGTGTGGAAAAGAACTTAATGGAGGAAATAGAAAAATATGAGAAAGAAGTATCAATTATGTTAGTGTCTGACTGTCATAATGAGCAGTATCAAGCTTTTATTGACCGGGTGCAAACGTTAGATAGCAGACTGGAAGCCAAAAAGAAACATAAATTGCAGCGTGATTTGGCGGATTTTAGGAGTGGCCACATCTTCTCATGGCCGAGAGTTGAATATAAAAGAATGAACAATCAAAATAAAAATGATATGATGGGCGCGACTAAAACAAAAGTCATTCCTAAATCTCTGGGTCAACTAGATGAGTTTGAGTTGCCGCGAACACCGGTAGAGGTGCCGACCAATCAGGATGCATGCATATCGGGTCTCGCTTCCACTATGGATAGCCAACATGAACAGAACCATTTGAGAGGAGTAAATGAAGAAAACAGGATGGCTACAAATGGATTGTCAGCAAGTGACGTAGCTACTACTCCAGTAAGCAACGAATTAGTACAAGCCATACCAAAATCGGATTCAAAAGAAAGAAGAAAGCAAACGGAGATTTCATCTTTTTTACCCTTTCGTTTGAAGCAACCGGAAAAGGTAGTACCAGAACACAAGTTGATACCAGAGAAAGGCTTAGTACAAAGACAATTTCAACAGCCAACGCCAGGAGCAAAGAGGAAGAATGACAGCCCGAAAATGCCCAGCAAGACAGCTCGTCGGTAGATAGAATGGTGCGGATGCAAAAAGGTACTGTTAACTTGTCAAAAGAAAGCTTAACAGAAGAATATTACAGTTTATTAGAAAATGGTTTAAAGTTTATTCCGTTTGCTAGAGACAATGTGGTGAACGCAATAACGGATGTAAAATTATTTGCAAGGAATCTAACGTTAACATTGATTTTTAAACAGTCTAATGATAGTGATTATAGCTGTAAGAGGTTGAGTACTTTCATGCCACAATTATGTCCAGTGGTATTGGCTTTTACGAACATAGTAGAAATGGAATTGAGGGCCCTGTATGCCAAAAAGAATATGAATAATAATTATTATAATTTGTCCTACAAAGAATATAAAGCCCTATTGCAGCTAAAAAGTAATGATGAAATAATTATTAAACAAGCAGATAAGGGTGGGGCAACCGTAGTGATGGATAAGATAGATTATATGAATAAATTTAGGGACTTTTTGGCAGATACGACAACATTTAAACGAATAACTTTTACAGAATTAAAAAAACATGTTTCACAAGTAAATGTGACAATATACGACATGCAATTGAGTCAAGTCATTTCCATAGAGTTATTTAATTATTTTACAGTATCTTGCCCCAAAGTACCACAAATATATGGAATACCTAAGATCCATAAATCCTTGGAAGATCCGCCGTTGAGGCCTATAGTCTCAGGTAAAGGCTGGATAACCGAGCCTATATCAAAATATTTGCAGAAAGTACTAGCCAAATATTTGTTTAAATGTACTAGCATTATAAAGGATACAACACATTTCCTGCAAAAGCTCAATATGTTTTATGAAAAAGAGACAAACTATAGTTATTTGTTTGTAACGCTTGCTATAGTGTCATTATTTACTGTCATTCCCATAGATTATGGGGTGGAAGCAATAAGGAATTTACGGTTTATAGAATCAGCTTTACAACCACGTGAAATTGAAAATATTTGTTTGCTCCTTGAATTAGTGTTGACCAAAAATATGTTTATATTTGATAACATTCCATATCAGCAAATAACAGGTGTAGCCATGGGCACATCTGTGGTGAACACTTTTGCGAATTTAGTTTTATATCACTGGGAAAAACAGTATGTGTTAAGTGATACTAATAAGCTCAATAGTAATGTGAAATGTTATTGTAGATTTGTGGATGACTGTTTTTTTATTTGGAGTGGGACATTTGCAGAATTGGAAAGTTATGTTATATATTTAAACACCACTAGTTTTCTGAAATTTAAGATGAATTCTTCGTCTCAGAATATAGTGTTCCTAGATGTAAATTTGTATAGGAAACAAGATAAAGTGGAAACTATGGTGTACAAGAAAGAAGTACATGCGGCTAGGTATTTAAAAAGGAGTAGTATGCATGCTCTGCATACATTTAAGGGAATTCTTAAATCACAGCTAATAAGAGTCAGTAGATTAAATACAGAAGACAATAATTTTATAGATCAAGCTAATAGAATGAAGGAAGAATTTATAAAGAATGGTTATCCGTTACAGAGTATAAATAGTATATACAACGAGGTATTTTTAGGGAGGAAGGATAGATATAGACCCACTTTTAGCAATATTAGTTTAGAGTCAACACAGGAAATGGCCTTACAAAGAACAAGTAAAAGTAATAGTATGGTGAGATATGCAACTACTTATAATGGGAATACGAAGGAAGTATGTAAAATTATAGAAAAAAATTGGATAATACTAATGGCAATGCCAGAAGTAAAAGATTTGATAGGTTTGAAACACAGATTTGCCTGTAGAAACCATCAGACACTTAAACAGATGTCGTGTTACAAAGATTTTAAGAATGAAGAAGTGACGCCGCAAAGTAGAGTGGGAACATACAAATGCCACAATTGTACATGTTGCATAGATATTTTTGAATCAAATGAATGTTTTCAACATCCTGTTACTAAGGAAAAATTTAGTTTTTATTGTAAAGCAAACTGCAATACGACAAAATTAGTATATTTAGCGACATGTACACAATGTATGGCGTTCTACGTAGGAAAGACGATAAGGAGGTTAAAAGATCGTATAATTGAACACAGGTCAGAAATAAAAAGGAAAGTACAGACAAATGGTTTGTATAGACACATCATGGAGTTTCACACGCATACATTTAAGTTTAGGTGCATAAATGTGTTGAATATAGGGTTAAGAGGGGGTGATTTAAATAATATTTTAGAATTAAGAGAATACGAATGGATAGTAAAGCTGCAAGCCGATATACCACCAGGCTTGAATAGTACTGTTAGTTTGAAACCAGTATTGATAAAAAGGCAGAGAGAAATTATATGATGAATTATTACATTCACATTTGAATTTTTAAAATTTTCAACATTATTGTTGATTTTATATTTCATATAGTTATTAATAACCAGTTATAAGTAGTACATTATTTGAACATGTTGAAAAATATATATATTTGTGTATCGTTTAAGATTTAATTGATGCAAAAGTGTATGTGCAATGTGTATGGCTGGCTTGATCATGTGACTTAATTTTTACCTCTATTTAAATGTGATGAATTTGATAGTTTTATGTGCTGATGAAGGGTGGATAGCCCAAAAGCTTCTGATTAAATTTTAACGTCTTTGGTGACTTCTGAGTGATTTTTGAAGAACTTTGTAACCTGTCAACAGTTTGTTTTTTGGATATTTGAAGTCTCCCAAGAGAACAGTGTTAAGCTCAACAGGGTAGGATGTCAGTTGGTTTAGATATGCCTTGTGGGTAGCAGGTGACATGGAGGGGAGTACTGTAGTTGATTATATGATATGGAGTTATTTATTGTTACAAATGGATATGTTCAAGGTCATTGTCTTGGCTTAAGAGCGTGGAGGTGAGATAGTTTCTTAGGAATATAGACACATCTCCTGCAATAACACTGTCCTTTTCCACGTTAGGTCTGAAAGAGTGGTAGTATGAAACCCTGTAATGTGATGGTGCTCATGCGGTTTTGAAACCATATTTCAGTAACTACACAGATACAGTGGATATAAAATGTTTACACACCCCTGTTAAAATGCCAGGTTTTTGTGATATAAAAAACGAGACCACAATAAATAATTTCAAAACTTTTCCCACCTTTAATGTGACCTATGACGTGTACAATTCAATTTCTAAAACAAATGTGTTAGGGGAAAAAATATAAAAAATAAAAAACGTACAAAAGTTGGTTGCATAAGTGTGCACACCCTTAAACTAATACTTTGTTGAAGCACCTTTTCATTTAATTTCAACATTTAGTCTTCTTGGGTAGGAGACATCTGTGGTGGTGCAGTGATAGCGTTGTTGCCTCACAGCAAGAGGTTCTCCCATTCGATTCTCGGCTGGAGTGTGGGGCGTGCCTTCTGTGTGGAGTCTGCATGTCCTCCGTGCAGTTGGGTGGGCGTTTGAAAGACATGCGTAAACGGGCGTGCCTTCGTTGAAGGTTGAACGTCGAGCTGGCACCTTGGCATTCATGAAAATCTACTGCCAATCATTAGCGGACCAGAGTGTCGCTGTGGCGACCCCTAACCGGGAAAAGCCGAAAGACAACAACAACAAGTCTTCTTGGGTAGGAGTCTATCAGCATGGCACATCTTGACTTGGCAATATTTGCCCACTCTTCCTTGCAAAAGTGCTCCATATCTGTCAGATTGCGTGGGCATCTCTTGTACACAGCCCTCTTCAGGTCACCCCACAAATTTCTATTGGATTTAGGTCTGGGCTCTGGCTGGGCCATTCCAAAGCTTTAATTTTCTTCTGGTGAAGCCATTCTTTTGTTGATTTGGATGTATGCTTGGGGTCATTGTCATGTTGAAATGTGAAATTCCTCTTCATCTTCAGCTTTCTATCAGATGCCTGAAGGTTTGGGCCAAAAGTGACTGGTATTTGGAACTGTTCATAATTCGCTCCACCTTGAATAAAGCCCCAGTTCCAGCTGAAAAAAAGCAACCCAAAGCATGATACTGTCACCACCATGCTTCACTGTGGGGATGGTGTTCTTTTGCTGATGCAAAGTGTTGTTTTTGTGCCAAAATTACCTTTTGGAATTGTGGCCAAAAAGTTCAACCTTGGTCTCATCAGGCCATGACACATTTTTCCACATGCTTTTGGGAGACATGATGTATTGTTTTTCAAATATTAGCCAGGCCTGGATGTTTTTCTGTGTAAGAAAAGGCTTCCATCTTGCAACCCTACCCCATAGCCCATACATATGGAGAATATAGGAGATTGTTGTTACATGTAGTGCACAACCAGTACTTGACAGAAATTCCTGCAGCTCCATCAGTGTTGCTGTAGGTCTCTTGGCAGCATCCCTGACCAGTTTTCGTCTTGTCTTTTCATCAAATTTGGAGGGACGTCCAATTCTTTGCAATGTCACTGTTGTCCCATATTTTCTTAACTTTTTGATGACTGTCTTCACTGTTTTCCATGGTATATCCAATGCTGTGGAAATATTTTTGTACCCTTCTCCTGACTGATACCCTTCAACAATGAGATCCCTTTGATGCTTTGTAAGCTCTCTGCAAACCATGGCTTTTGCTGTAGCAGGCAACTGAGTAAATGTCAGGAAAATCCTACTAGGACAGCTGAACTTTATTTGGGGTTAATCAGAGTCTCTTTAATTGATGGCAGGTGTGTATCCAAGAAGACTGAATGCTGTAATTAAATCAAAAGGTGCTTCAACAAATTATTAGTTTAAGGGTGTGCACACTTATCCAACCAGCTTATTGTATGTTTTTTATTTTTTATATTCTTTCCCCTAACAGATTTCTTTGTTTTTCAATTGAATTGTACAGGTTATAGGTAACATTAAAGGTGGGAAAAGTTTTGAAATAATTTATTGTGGTTTCATTTTTTTATATCACAAAAACCTGGCATTTTAACAGGGGTGTGTAAATTTTTTATATTCACTGTATCTATATTTTCAGAGTAAGGAGTGCAACTTTTTGTTTATGTTTCTAGCACTGAGTGATGCTACCTTTATACAGTTTTGATTTTGATTAGCTATGTAGATAATTTGATGAAACTAACCTTGCTTAAAAAAGGCACTATGGGGTGGAAAAGATCCTGGCCACTATATGGAAGCCATGAGGAGAGAAATGCAGACTGCACCTAGCAAAACAGCCAAGGTTTTTGATAATCTTTTTCCAGGCTAATACATACTGGATCCCTTTAAAATGACATCAATAGCTAGGCTAATAATTGAAGTCTCCTATCTTCTATTTGTATTGTAACATCATTCTTGGCAATGGTAGAAGACTGCCCAATACTTGTTTCATACCACCTTCAGAAGCATATTCTGAGAGCTCTATCATGTCCTTCTTGATATGAGCCATGGAGGTATGTCTCAAGTCATTCACACCCATGTGCACAGTGACCGTGTCATGTGTGTATTTAGAGTGAAGAGACTTGATGGACCCTTGTGACACTCCAGATCCTGGCACCTGACAGGCACCTGTCACTCAGTCATTGCTTAGCTTTGTGAGTGGTGCATCTGTGTGTGACTGTGGAGCTATCTACAACTAAGACATTACCAGATGTACTGTCTCGGCCTTGCTGCTTTAAGGGCTTTGGCCTGTCAACTGGCTGACCACTTACTTTGTAGTTTGTGTTTTCTGAACTGTCTGCATATGCTGTTTGCCTGTTAGTGTGACACTGTGTGTCTTATACACCAAATCTTTGTCTAGGAGGCCTTGTTTGTGGTTTAGGCAGGGACTTTTTTAAGTGCCTCAGCAACGGAAGGCTTGTTTGTTTGCCTAGGACATGGTGGGCACAGTTGTATGAGGTTGGCATTGGAGCTGACAACATTCTGGGTATAGTCTACAATATTTGGCATCCAAGGTTAATAGATACTTCTACCTCTAACATAAATAATAGACTGCAAGAAGAATCAAAATGTCTGTGTGGATGAGGTAATGCCTTTTATTGCCTCAGTGTTCCTTTTGGCTATCAGGCTGGCAACAGATGTCGAGGTAAACTGAGACCTCATGATACTCAGTACTTGGCGAAATAAGGTATACTAATGAATGCTAATGAGGTCGATCAGCAGGAAGGGTCTGTACAATAGAATACCAGGATGAGCAGATTTTTATAGTAGTATTGAAAAAGGGAGTTAAACATAGGTAGTGCACTGTGCCTTAAGCAGGCAGGAAGATAAGAAGGGTAGCTTAAGCTTAGCAGTTTAAGGAGACTTCGGTCTACTAGCGCAGATGAGATTGAGAAAATGTTTCTAAAGACAGCTTGTAGTAAGGGCAGTCAGCTCAAAAGCAACACTGTTTGGCTGGGTGGGCACTCTTGTATTCTGGATCTACGGGATACAGTTGGAGGACAGAAGTATTTAAATAGCTTACACAACTGTTACTTTTCTGCTAATGTCAGTAGCAATGAAAGAGGAAAGGGAGGGAATACATTAGCCAAACTGACAGAAGAGGCGGACAACAACAAAGACACTGGCTCCCACATCAGAGTCAGGGTGGAGAAAAAGTTAGAACATAAGTGCAATATTTTTTTTTGGGGGGGGGGACAGTAAAACAGAACTGAAACAAACCAGATAAAATCAGATCCTAAAGATAACCCCCTTCACCAAAGTTGTGAAACATGTATGTGCAGGAAGAGGCATAGTGGTTCCTGCAATAATGTGGGTTGTACTCCCCCAACCGAAGGGGCAGGAATTAAGGAAGTAAAAACTAGGATATTAGTGAGAGTACAAGTGACCCCTATTGCTGCCTGAATTAAACTGAGGGAGGCTTGATGGTCAAAATGAATGGTGTGAAAAAGTATAGAAAAGTCTACCAACATTTTTTTTCCCATTTGCACATTTAACCTATCAAGCTCTTAATCCAGCAGACTTCCTACAAATATTAGCTGTAGTTATAGACTACCCAGTCTCTATTCTCATAAATAGGTCTCTGTCAGAATGCAAAGTACCTACCTTATGGAAAACATCTTATATTATTCCACTGCACAAAGGAGATAACTCCCTTGAGCTCACCAACTATCGTCCAGTAGCAATCCTGTCACCTCTATCCAAAATATTAGAAAGAGTTGTTCATACCCAACTAATGCAGTTCCTCCAAAATAACAACCTACTGTCTATATCCCAGCATGGCTTTAGACCTTCCCGCAGCACCACAACAGCACTACTATCATTCACCAACATAGTGAACCACCATAGAAACATGGGTCTATTTGTATCTTCCATATTCTTAGACCTATCAAAAGCCTTTGACATGGTTAACCATAGAATGCTTCTTGATAATCTCTCTACCCTAAATATTAGCACCTCCTCTATATCATGGTTCAGCAGCTATCTATCAGGCCGTCAGCAAGCAGTTTTATGGCATGGCCAGCTGTCTCCCCTACTACCAGTTACCATAGGTGTCCCACAAAGGTCTATCCTTGGCCCCTTGCTATTCTCTCTATTTACTAACCAGATCTCCACATCCTCACCCACTGCCTCAGCAGTACAATACACAGATGACACAACCCTTATATGTGCAGCCCCCACCCTGAAAGAACTAGAAACCCTAACCCAAAACAACTTTACCCTAGCTGAAACTTGGTTCACCAATATCAAACTCATTGTCAATCCCAAAAAAAACAAACTGATTATTATCGGTCCAGGTAGAGCCCCACCTCTAAATATTAACTTCACCATCAACTCAAAAGATAACTTTCAAATCAGTCCAACCACACACACCAAATTGCTAGGTGTAGAAATCGACAATGACCTAAAATTTGACATCCACATAGCACAAACTATCAAGAAAGTTAACAAAAGGCTTGGACTTCTCTTCAGGAACAAACAGTTTATCACTAAACATACCAAAGCGACCATTGCAAGCACTCACCTTTTATCCATACTTTTCTATGCCTCCCCCGCCTTGACTAATCTCCACCAAACTGAACTAAATAAAATGGAATCCTGTTATAACAAGGTTACTAGATTTGCGACCGAAGCCCCATATAGGTCCCACCACTGTCTATCTCTTAAACAGCTCAACTGGCTTGAGTTTCATCAAATGCTTCTACTCAATCGACTCTCTACAACACACAAGCTCTATTACCATCCCGACAAAACCCCTGCTCTTCAGCAACTGATCCTACACCATATTCCCTCCAGAACTTTAAGATCTACTAACCAGAACCTCATAAAGGTCATTAAACATAAAAATGATGCTGGTAAATCCCTCCTTGCCAGCATCATCGCCAGAACCTGGAACTCACTGCCAAACCAAATTACTTCTACTATCTCCAATAGTCAATTCAAAAAACTACTGAAAGCCCACTACTTAAATAATTGGTTATGCTCACGCCACCACCCTGTATAAACCAAGACATTAGAATGCTTCAGGGTCTCTACTAAGTATATTCAACTTCTTCTCCAAGATTTGGCAACCCACTACTATTATCTTACAAAAATTTTTAACTCAGTCACTTCTATAAATCCAGCATAATGGACCTGTTAAGTGTGTTTGTAAATACTAAATTTACTACCACTGTATAAATTGTATTTCCTAATTACATTGTGTATCCTTGCTGTATTAACTATATTGTGTATCTTTGCTGGTTTTTTTCCCCCTGTAAATATGCATTATTTTTTTCTTCATGTATTTGTGTTATTATGGAGCTTTTCTCCCCGGGCCTCTGCTGAAAATGGATATGTATTCAGTCGGACTAGCCCGGTAAACAAATGTAAAATAAAATAAAAAAATAATTTACTTATTTATATTTACTCGTTTTCCAAGGTACAGCACTGCTCTCCATGGACCTTAGGGAGCAGTGCCTGGTTAAGTGACTTGCTCAGAGTCACACTGTTTAGGTAATGGAGGCTAAGAGAATTGATCCTTGCACCACTGGACCACAGGAAACAGCTCATTAGCAGTTCCTTAAGCCTCTAAGCCAAATGTCATTTATTATTAAATGTTTCTCCCCCCCTTGTTAATGTATTATAGCCCATTTAATGAGGATGTTGAAGCTGTTGAAGCCACCCTATTATAGTGCAGATCAAGCAGCAACTTACTAATCTACTTTTCTCTCATTCTCTTCTTTGCTTTTAATTCTTCCTCTCAGCAGCTGAGCTTTCTCAAGCAAATTGCTTACTGCTGAGATGTTAGTAAGTCTTCCACTATAAAGACAGTCTTTTCCTGAATCCAGTAATACCATTAGAATATTCCTCCAGTGAACTTAAAACTTATTTCACATCTTGCAAATACTGGTAACTTTTGTTCATAAATACTTAAAACAGTGGAAAAGACAGTTGACGCCACACTTTAAAGAGAGAGACAAATTCTGATTTTTTTTCTGCTACTGTTCTTCTTGCTCATAGTTCATGCATTTAAAACCATATGGTTTGTAGGGTTCAGAATGGAAGACATCATCTACTGCTAAGTATTTATAAAACTTACTGAGGTTATAATCAGTAAATGATTATACGCACACATTTGTTTCATCTGAAACTGAAGTGATGTCTCTCTTTTCTTCATGATGGAAATAGGTGAGTACAGCTAAAGCTGAAATACCAAAGTTTATGGCAGCCATGCAGCTTTGCCAGTCTTCCAGTGCCGTGTAATCTGGTCACATTTTCACCAGTGCTATGAGGATTCAAAGCAGGCAAGCATATGATTGTACACTAACAGATGTTTTCAGTGCCTGCACAAGTTACTGTAAATGAAATACCCTTTTGAGATCTTCTGTGCTGAACTGCTATGCCTGCCAGACAGAATCTTAATTGGTAAGGTCCTCCCTGCCTCATGATATAATTAGCAAGCCAAAGAAACTCACTGTCAGTCAGCAGTATCACTGAGCTTACTGTACTACTGAAAGGAAGGGCAAATCATGTGCTAGAAGCTGAAGATTAGTTAACTGTAATAGACATAGTGTATCTTAAAAAACAAAAGACTGTGATTCAGTATTAAAACGAAAAGCTTACAAGTGTCAAAGTAATACAGTATTGCAGACCCTCACATTATCTGGGACAAGATGTGGATCACCAAATAGGCTGTGGCCAGCTTCTCATCTTGAGATTGGTGCTAATGTTTTTGCTTCTGGTGAGAGGAAAAAGCAAAGGGGCATTGTATCCCAGCAGACTGAAGCTGTGGTGAGACCAGCACTAGTAGTAACCAAGTAGTAGCCATTCACCCGACTCCCCTCTTTTCATCATTCATGACAAGCTAATTCTTTGTTTTCAGTAAGTACTCCTTGATTTGTTTCTAACTCCAGAATATCTGCCTAAATACTTCATCCTTAAATTTTCAGGGTTTACTTATTAGTTTCCCCACAAGTGTTTGGCAGTGCCCTGTACAGACACAGACACCTTTAGTGACATTTTTCCTGTAAAAGCACAACTGAAATTTCACCAACAGTTAGTTGCACACAGGCCAACTAATTTGCAGTGGCAAGCACTGTTCACAGAGTTGGAAACCGAATACTCCTGATACTGCTTTATATTCTCACTCCAACTGTCTAATCAATAAAAAAGGGTCTGTTACCATGGATATGAATTTCCCACTATATCTGTTACCAACTTGGTGGATACGGGCATCCTGAGACAATGTAGAAATTGCCTCATGTTTACTGGCAACCAGTTAATTCTCAAACAAAATGATATGGTATGTGAGAGACATATTTACACAGTGCCACTGGAGGCAAAGCTCTTACATAAAAGTACTGCTAATGTCAATAAGGTTGTCATTAGTAAATATGCTGCACCCATCACACACAATTCAAAGCAGACATATAGACCCACATATTCTGAGGCACTTAAATGTAACCTTCCTAAACCCCAAAGACCTCCTAGATGAAGTACACAGAACAAATACCCTCAGCAGCCTCGAATGCATCCTTTCAAAACAACACCCACGTCGACACATACAACTATATCTCATGCAGCCTCTACTTCAAAGCCCATAAGGCAAGCCACCACATAGTCTAACATCATGATCATTGGATACTCCACTGTGAGACACACTGATGTCCCTTTTACCAGGCAGAATATAGAGAAAGTCACGGTTAGTTGCTTATCAGGGGCTAGGTTCACAACATTATGCACGCACTCAGGTCATTGGGCCACAAGTACCAGTATAACTCAGTCATAGCCCATATGGTGTAAATGACCTGATACGTACCTCCTTAGAGGCTATATGAAGACAGACATCATGGAGCTCCCGGAATATGTGTCCCAGGCCGGTATGAGACTAGCACTGAGCAACATTTTACCTTCTTCACGGATGATGCTACAATACAAACAAAAGATGAATGACTTTGATAATTGGCTTAGTTTCTGGTGTCATTCAAAGGGGGCACAATGTCTGTCAGCATGGAAGGAGATGGTTGATAGACCATGCTGCTTTGCCAGGGATAGTCTGCACCTCTCCCCTCTAGGCTTTCGAATATTAGCTAAAATACTTTTGATATAGCAAATCAAAACCAAGAAAATCTAAAGGTATTACTGCTCAGTGCTAGGAATGTAAACAAAAGAAATCCACTCCCTAGAAGCTCCTCTTCACCCTAGAGCAGACCTGGGCATTGTATGGCCCCCAGGCCATAGCCAGCCCCTTGGCTGTCCCTAACCGGCCTGCAAACTATCTGAATCAGCTGTTGCATTTGCACATGTGTCATGCATCTTTCCTACCACACAGAATTTAATGTTTATTTGCATCTAAGGGAAATTTTTGTTGCTGCTGCACAGAATCACATCTGCATTGCTTCTGAAGGGAATGGGAATTTAGCTGTTTGTTGCTACTGTATGGAATCACATCTGCAACAAGGAGGTGTGTGTGTGTGTGTGTGTGTGTGTGTGTGTGTGTGTGTGTGTGTGTGTGTGTGTGTGTGTGTGTATAAAATGTCCCAATTAGGGATACCTGGTGGTTAGTGTTATTGCTCAGCTCAAACCCTGTACCTTAGGCACAAGAGACAAAAGCCTAAATTCTTAACCCCTACCACAGAGAAGCTGCTTTTTGTAAGGCTGTTTTGGGGATGGGAAGGCTTCTGACCATCTTTCAGGAAATGCATGATACAGTAACACAAAACCTTTTATTCTAGTAACTTTCTAAGATTATGATTATCACTGAGACAGATGCCTGGTGTCAAAGCCATGGCCTCAAGCTCAATGCCGAAAAGTGCACTGTCATCCCTTTTGGTAAAAACTCTGTACCCATGAACTACTCCATAGGCGGTAGTCTACTTAACACCGAAAGTGTGATAAGAGACCTTGGGACACAGGTGGACAGTAGTCTCTCCTTTGATAATCACATCGCCACAGTAGTCAGGAAATCCTTCTACGTGGCACACCTCCTCACAAAAGGTTTCTCATCCATGAAAAAAGAGGTCATTGTTCCCCTCTACTCATCACTCATTAGACCCATTATAGAGTACAATGCCCCTTTTGGTATGTACCTCACAAGACATCTACAACAACAGGAAAGGCCACAGAAATACCTCACAAAGAGGATTACAGGCCTCAAACAGATGCCCTACGCAGACCGTCTCAAAAAACTCCAGCTTTACTCTGTCGCATATCGCCTACTCAGAGGCGATCTCTGCCTAACATACAAAGCTATGTCAAACCCAGAGCTGCTGGACATGCTCCATGTAAAGAAATCCCAATCCCTCTGAGCTACACGCTCTAGGGACCTAAACCTTGACACCACAATAAACAGAACATGCTGGAGGGATAGATTCCTGTCTCAGAGACTTCCCATACTCTGGAACAAATTATCTATCTATATCAAACAAAGCTCCTCATTAGCACACTTCAAGAAAAATCTTGATGATTGGATGGGAGATAGGAAATTCACCCCGGGGATCACTTCTGTGGCTCTGCTTGACAGGGGCACAGGAAAATAATTTTCTTGGGTGGCAAAAGTCAGGGTACCGTTTGGCTAGGCTTATATAGGCCCTAGGGCCAATAGCTTATTACCTACCTATGAACCTATGAACCTATGTACAAACAATATTTAAAATGTGTCCTTGAGTTTGAGCCTTTGTCCCCCCAATAAAATTTGGCTGTTTCCAGATTTTTTGTGCTACAAAGTTGACAGATATGGTTGAGTGTCAAGTGCATTCTACAAGGAGCTGAGAGCTTCAGGGGAAGACAAGTTTAGTGTTGCTTATGCCAGGTCTGTTTACAATGTGCAACTGTTGTTTAGTAAATGATAATCACTATTGTGCTAATGTATTTAAAAGCATTGTTAATAGCACAACAGGTAGTATACTTGATTTTGATGCAGAAGGTTGTGGGATCTACTCCCACAGTATGAAGATAAATTGCTGATACCATACTGTGTTGTACTTTAAAAGTGGGGGTGGATGCTGCAGTCCTCAGTTACTGATCTCTTTAGTGTGGGATTATTCAGATGACTTTTACTTCTGTAGATATTGAATGCTGATGTCTGTGCAGTCACCAAAACATGATTTAAAGCCGTGGAAAGCACACCAAAAGTGCAAGGTTATAATGCCTTCCACACATTTAGACCAGCTATTACACAGACATAAACTAAAGGTGGAGATGTCTTGATTTATATCAAAAATAAATATACCTCAAGGCTGGTCAAACAGGACAATGTACTTGAGCTACTCCATATTCAAATCACCATAGTCAGAATCCAATACTACTTCCTCATGAGCTATAGGTCCCTCTGTATAATCCAGGAAACCCCATACCATGTATTTAAACTTACTGGAAACACTCACCATCCAACCCAATACCATACCATGGGCGAATAATTACCCCACTATTAACTGTGAATCCTATGCATCACCAAATGTACAGGCACAGGGATTCTTGCATTTTGTAAACACACCAACCATGGGTGCAACCATACTGGATCTGGTCCTCAGTAATATGTGAGAGTACTGCACACCCCCTAGGGTAATATCTTCCCTGGTAAGGTCAGACCACAAAATGGTCTCCTTTGAAGTAAAAAATAAAACCTGGACCACCAGATAACCTTGGAATATTCAGAAACTACTCTAAAGCTAACGTCCTGCTATTAAGTAATAACCTGGCAAAACGTCAGACCCCATAAACCCTGAGAACACTGCTGCCTATGCAGAACTGTTCAAAGAAACCCTATACAAGCATGTTAATAGCTTCACAGAGACAGCTGTACCCACCAGGAAGCAGTACAAAACTAACTCAAAAAACAAGCCACCCTGGTGGAATCAGAAAATCAATAGGCTGTATAACAGAAGGAAAAAAATCATGGCAAAAATTAGGAAGTGCAGCACCCAACAGGATAAAAACACTCTCTTCAAACTAAACACAAACTCAGAGGACAAAGTCTACGAAAGCCAAATTTGGCCTCCCAGACCAAGGACAACCACAAGGCATTCTTTAGCTATGTCTGCAACCTCAAAGACAATACACAATTGTGTGCAGAGCTCATTGTAAATTGAGTCACCTATACTGAGAAAGAAGATAATAGCAAACCTACTGTCTGACAAATGCAGCTCCAACTTTACCCCCCCTCTCTCCCCCTCAACCTTCCGTCAGGAAATACCATCAAATATAACTACTCCTGCTATCACTAGGGAACAGGTCCTTAATGTCCTCTCTAAGGCCAAGAACACTGCATTAATGGGCCCATACAATATTCCAGAATAACTTCTAAATAGCATGAAACATGACTTATTAAGCCTTCTGGAACTGGTATTTAACTGTAGCCTCCACACAGGCTTCATGCCTCATGAATGGAGAACAGCAACAGTCATGCCTCTGCACAAAGGTGGGCCATCTACAGACCCTGGAAACTACAAACCCATAAGTCTCACTAGTTTTACATGCAAAGACATGGAAAGAATTATCATGGAAATGATCAATAATGATATAGTAAACATCCAGACACTAGCCCCAACCTAAATTGGTTTCATTAAAGGCAGGTCATGCCTACTTAACCTGGTGGAGTTCTTTGAGAGGGTCACCAAAGCAATGGATGAGGGCAAAATGGTTCACACTGCCTACCTTGACCTGGCCAAGGCATTTGACACAATACCCCACTTGAGCATTGTTGACAAACTCAAGAGGTTAGGTACAAACTCGTATGTCACCCGGTGGATAGCCAACTGGCTCACAGACAAGACGCAGGTAGTTAGAAGTGGGGAGTCCACCTTTAGAAAGAGGCCAGTCACAAAAGAAGTCCCTCAGGGATCGGACCTTGGACCACTCCTTTTTGTCATTTAATACTCTGAAGTCAAAGCCAATGTCAGTGATCTCTGGCTGACTAAATTTGCAGATGATTACAAATTAAGAGCTTTTATTGAATCCCACACTGACACAAATGTTCTCCAGGAAGGGCTGACACAGACAAACAACTGGTGTCACAGCCATGGACTAAAACTAAATCCCAAGAAATGCATAACAGTATCCTTCAGGAAGTCATCCACCCCTGGTAACTATCATATTGACAACACATCCCTTAGAGTTGAACCAGGAGACGGGGACATAGGGACACACAGACAGTAATATAGCCTTTGACCATCACATCTCTACAGTAGTGAGGAAATCATTCTATGCTGTTGAGGGGAGATCTATGCTTGGCATACACGGCATTGTCAGACCCCACTCTAATCAACCTCTTGCATATCTGCAAAACAAAGAGAACCAGAATTACCTGTTATAAAAACTTAAACCTTGCTTATAATATAAATAGGACCTGCTGGAGAGACAGGTTTGTATTCGGGAGACTACCCTGTCTCTGGAACAGGCTCCCCATCCATGCAAAGCAGAGTTCCTCCCTAACCCAATTCAAGTATAACTTGGACAATTGGATGGGAAACAGGAAATTCATCCCTGGCTTGGCACCTATGTCTCTAATGGACACAGGCAACCTGTAAATGGTTCATCTCTCAGGCCCGTCTGTAAATGTTTCATCTCCCAAGCCCTGTTTACACTTATCAAGGGTACCAGAATTTGTCAGAGATTTGGGATGCATGGCTAGGTTTAAAAAGGCCCTTTGCGGTTGCTAGCCAGGTAAACACCTATGTATCTATTAATTTCTGCCTTGTTTAGCCTAGTAAACACCTATATATCTATTAATTTCTGCCTTGGCCTAGTAAACATTTCTCACATCTAAGTTTTATGCATGACTAGCCTTTCTGCACCCAGTTATCCTTAGCCATGTACTGGGAGGTAGACCAGCTTACTTAACAGCAGGACACGAGCTGCAAAACCAGCAAAGTTTACTGCTCTGTCTATAGATTCTATTGCTAAATTTAGTTTGAAGTTACCATTTAACACTTAGATTTAGTTCTAATAACATTACTGTTCAAATAACTGGGAGTAATGTTGTGCAACAAACATAGCAAAATTTAAAAAAATGTCCCTGACCAGTCCCACTTCCAAATGCTCTTTTCAATCTGACAATAAATATGTGGTTGGGTTGGTTTATTGCTTCTGTGACGATGTGAGGTACTGCAAGCTTTGCCAGGAGAAGCAGGGCAGCAGATGTTTAACAAACACCAGCACAGCTGGCTGGAATTAATAAACAATTATATGTTATTTGGATATTAAACTGATTTGTACAAATGTTTGTGTTGAAAATGGATTTGTAAAGTTGCTTGTGTTAAAAATGTACCAACAGTGGGTCCTGATTGTATTGTAACTGAATATATATATATATATATACACACACACACACACACACACACACATATATATATATATATATATATATATATATATATATATATATATGGTTCCCCTTTATAATCGCAAAATACTGAAATCTCAAATTTCAGTATTTCGCGACCATAAAGGTGAATTTGTATAATGTCGAAAGTGCATAATTGCGAATTCAAATGTTTCAAATTTGCGGTTATGGCTTTATGTTACGCGACGTGCGCTGTTTGCTTTGAATGTTGTTCGGTGTAGTGTATGGATATACGTGGAATCTAAGGTGAGTGTTTTGTAAGGGTTTTGGGTGGGAGTTTGAGTGTATGTGAGATTGTTTGTAAGTTGTATGTGTGGGTTAGGGTAGGAAGGTGAACGTATGAGTGTGTAATAGTTGGATGTGTTGGTGTTTGTCTGTCTATGTGTGGTGTGTGTGTGCGAGGGACTGTGGAATGTCTGTGAGTGTACTGTCTTTTACTGTTTGTGCAATTTCTGAGTTAGTATATATAAGTAGGGCGGTGCAGGGGGGCTTGCCCCCCTGCTTATGTGTAGTGTAGGTATGTGGATGTTTGGTGTTTTGTTTTTGTGTTTATTTGTTTTGTAGTGCGGGTGTTGTGGTTTATGTGTGGTGTGGTGTATGCTGTGTGTTCAGGATTTGTAGTTTTGGGATTGTGAAGGTTCGGTGTTTGAAGGTTTCGCCTTTATGGTTGTGAAATACTGAAATTCAGATTTCAGTATTTCGCGATTATAAAGGGGAACCAGATATATATATATATATATATATATATATATATATATATATATATATATATAAAACAGAAGATACTGGAAGAGAAGAGGATACGCTCAGTTCCAGCTAACTTTGGAAAATAGTAATATATTAAATATGTTATCTCACAGTTTTGAATGAAACCAGAGATGCAATGTCTGTAAGAATCATGATTTGTTAGTCTCTGTAGCAGGAGTGGAAGTTTGTAATTGTTTTATGACTTCCAGAAACTGTACCAGATCTGAGCAATGCTCTTGTGTGTGTATTATTGACATTATGCAGTTTTTAGCAATAGGGGGTTGCTTGGGAACCAGAAGTCAGATGACCAGATGTATATGATGTCATTCTGTACAAAAATAATGTTTTAATATTAGGTGACACAGAAGTCTCAGTGCAGTTTTGGAACCGGACATAGAAGGGTCCCTCTCCTACTTCATCTTGCTTTGCTCTATTAAGTAAGTAGGAACAGCAATTCTCTAGATCAGTCAGGAAAATATAGTAAGAATAATTAAGTAATGTTTTTCTGTAACTGAGTGAATCTTTCCAGCTGTGTTATTTTTAATATTTCCTTTGTCTGAAACTCTAGTGTTTACTGTAAATAGATTTTTCATATTTCATATTCTTTTATTATTTATTATTAAATGTATTTAAACTGTTCATTGTGATTGGTCCTTTAGAGAATATTTTAACGTTTGAGAGTACTTATATCTATTGGTGACACTGTGACCACTCCTGAAGCCTGGCTGTTTGGTCAACATTACCATTTGTATTAATATTAATTTCACTCAGTATAATTGGGTACCCTTGCAACAGCCTTAGGTAGCTGTTTTTGTAGCATCTGGTGGCAGTGACAACTACTTTATAGTCTGGGCAGAAGGGGGCACAGCAAGTAAATCCATACCAACCTTTCCCAGGGGTGTGTGTGTGTGTGTGTGTGTGTGTGTGTGTGTGTGTGTGTGTGTGTGTGTGTGTATGTGTGTGTTTGTGTGAGACTGTGTGTGTGAAAACCAAATCTCACAGTGGGCACGCACGCGCTCGCGTGTGTGTGCCTGTGCCAGCTACTCGGAGCAGGAACACGAAGCACTGGTTTCATGGAGAGGGTGCTGGAGAACTTGGCTTGGACACTCAGCTATGGACTTAACCCTATAGCTGTGCTAATGGGGACCCTTATTGGGGCCCTGGAGGGAGATGAGACTTAAATAAATCCAGACCCGAGCTGACTGTGTTCCTGTGTGCTCTTAAGGGTATTTGTACTTGATGCAGAGAGGTCTGCATCTGGAAATATTGAGTGTATCCATTTATATTCCAAGTGAATGTCCCTATCCAGTGTCAGTGGTGAGAATTTGGGCTCCTTGATTCGTGGCCCAGAGTGGGGACATTACGGCTTCCATGACAAACACTTCCCTTTCCTGCATCACTGCCTGGCTTTTAAGCAGCAGAAAGGGTTCTTGTGATTCTGTAGTCCATACTAAGTTATTTGCTTGTTGTTAGAGCATTCTCAGTTATTACTGATCTGGGAGTGAGCTCAACTCTTGAGCAGTCTGCAGTACTACAGAATGGTCAGCAAAAGACAGTGATTGGACTAGAATACAGTAACTAGAACTGAAAACTCTTCATCCTGCATGCTTTAATAAATGGAAGAAAAAGTGCCCTTTTCTTCTGTACTCCAGTAGAAAAGTTTTTGTTTTCATAACACTCTTGCTTTTCCTCAAGCACAGGATCCTGTCTGTAATGGCAGAGAATTGATCAGGTCTCACAATGACCTCAGAACATGAGGTGCACTCTACTGAGCTTGCCATGATGTGTGATGTGCTCTTCCCAGTTGTCTTCCTTTTTCCCTTACCTCTGTCTATCCATCAAACATCATTCTAACAAATTTCAGACAAATTTTAACTCCTTTATTGAATTATCACTTTAAGACATAGACAAACATACATTTATATATATATATATATATATATATATATATATATATATATATATATATATATATAAACGTGTTCACAGTTACAATTATACATGAGATATAGTCCTTTACACATCAACCCAGCATTACATAAATTGCACAATTCTTGTCTTACTTTAAACCTCATTCCTCATCCAAAACATTATTTGTGTATTGTTCTCACAATTTCCATTTTTTCTACGTAATTTACTCTTACCCTTTTCAAAAGATCAATTTTCAGACAATTTTGATTTCCAGATGAGATACCATAGTCTAGCAATGATTGCTTAACACAGTCAAGTGTATCTCTCAAGGTCTGTGCAAATCTGAATATTAATTTAATGTGGAGTTCACTTCATTTAGTCTGTTATTGTTTACGGTATTTTTCTCCACTATTTTCTGACAGGACTTTTTATTTAATTTAAGATAGCCCTTGGTGAAACCTGTTCCTCTTCTGATGTATCCCTGGAGCTTATTGCCTCTTGAAACTGGGTAATGTTTTTATTATGCCCCAAGGTCATGCACAATACTGGAGAAACCAAGTCCCTTTTTCTGTTTTTACAGACCGGAGTTCCGCTGTGGCGACCCCTAATCGGGAAAAGCCGAAAGACACAACACAACAACATTTTAACATAGAAATGGCCACTCCAGTTTCCATTATCTTTGAAACACCCAACTATTGTTTGTCAAAAGCCTGTTTCAAGTTAATATACCACCATCTCCTTTTGTAGAGATTACTATCATTAGGGGGTAATAGGTAACATATAATTATCAAGCATGGGATGGTTAAAGCCATTCTATAACCAAATAGTATATGTTATTTCAAGCACAAAAAGGGAAACTGGCTAGGCTTAAAATGGCCTATAAGGGCAGGTAGCCTAGTACTTACCTATGAACCTGTGGAAGGCTGAGAGCTAGGACTTCACCAGCTCTATCATTGGAGACTTTTAACTTTTAAATGTATACACTTTGTAACATAGCCTCTGGGTGTAGGAGGTTTCACATTAGTCCAAACAAGGTTGAGGAGCTGGGACTGGCTTGAAGACAGTTGTAATAGCAAAACAGAGGAGAATAAAAGCAGACTCTGGATTAGGTGAAAAAAAAACATAATTTTCATATAGGATATGGATTGCTGCAGAGAGTCTGTAAGGTGAAAACATAAGGGCAACTGCCAAACCTTCTATTACATTAGTTCCTGTAAATATAAATGTATTTTAAAACCAATATATGTATTTATATTTATAAATCTTGTGATTCCCTTTAAACCATTGCTAAACATGTGGCTATCGATGATTACAGCATTATATTTTGGAAATGGATAGTTGTTTCACCTTACCACACTCAGTCCTGTAATAATGGTCTCAGGTATGGAAAAGTGATAATCTGTTCACCCACTTACATGAGATACTATATCAAGTTCTTTAATTTTTTTAACCACAGATAGCCACACATTTATCAATGGTTTGAAAGGACTCTCAAGCCTGATAAAAGCAGGTTGATTATTTCCTTTTCTTAAGGACTGAATACATAAGTAAAACATATTGCTATATTAATAACATGTACACAGATGCTTGTTCACAATTTATGTAACCTTTTGTAAAGGTGGAATTATTCAGTTATTTTCCACTTTCTTGGTATTAAGAAGATGTTTGTACTTACAGGGACTAATGTAATAGGAGGTTTTACAGCTGCCCTTATCCTGTTTTCATCTAACATATTCTGTGTAGCAATCTACATCCAATATACAAATGAAGGTGTTTTTCACCAAGTCCTGTTTCTGCTTTTATCCTTTGTTTTGCTGTTGCAACTGGCCCCAAACAGTCTCAGCTCCTCTTCTTCCTTTGGGCTACTGTGAAACCTCCTACACCATGAGGTTTTGTTACAAATTGTACACATTTAAAAATTAAAACTCTCCATTATTAGATATGATGAAGTCTTTGGAAGAAAGCACTTATCTAAAATAAATAAAGCCAGATTACTTGAGAAGAATGGGAAGCTTCAGACTTCACTTTTTTTTGTGCATAGGACTAAGTAATGGTAGATGACTTGCTTAGCTCTTCTGCATTAACTTGGTTTTGGCCTGCCTAGGTTTATATCAACAGGTAGTGCATCCAAGTATCACAAAGGAGATTATTTCTCAACATTAAAGTCCTAAACAGACTGAGATTAAAGTTATCACCACTTGGAAATGTTCCTTTTTGTATATAGTTTTTAAAATTCAGATATGGATGCAGCCACTCTGTGTAATGTTTTCTGACTGCCTGCTAGAAGAATTAGCTTCTTGTTTTACTTTTTTCTGTCTGCGCTAGAACTGCTGCTTAGCTGAAACTCAGACAGAGCCTGACAACTGTAGAATCAAATAGGAACAGTTTGTTTTGCTGGTGGCAGTAACTACATTAGATGTTGTTTCCCTTTGAATTAATGTACGTTACTGGTTTTCTATCAGCTGCACTACATTTGTGTGGAATTGAGCTATATTGGGTTACAAAGCAGGAATATCAGCATACATTTATTATTACAGGAGCAGGAGCTGTTGCCTCTTCAGTTTTGAGCTGCATACGAAGTAACCATGCACTTTTCAGAGAGATTTAAAGCTTATCGAGAACTCAGTGGATTATATGAGTGGCATGTTGTTCTGGAAACTCAACTAAATATTTTCTGTTTTGCCTGCCTTAACTCAGGTTTTATTAGCTATGAACATCCCAGTTCCTGTGCCAATCTTACAGCTGAAAGCAGGGTTGACTGGCATGACTGGTGCATGTTCATTTTTAGTAGAGTAAGGCGCTATGTATATCCCTGAGTTGTCATCATTCTCACTTGTTGCTGAAATATATGGGCTTGCTTATTTTTCTCCTCTCACTGCTGTGGCTTACTGTTACTGCTTTTTAAGTATAGCATCATGTAAATCCCATTAAAGCAATCTAATACATTTGAAAATGTTTGTTAATTTGCTGCTAATTGTTTAGCAATTGTATAATGCTATCAGAGTGTTATTATTTGTTTCTTCTTTGAAATCATAAATTGGTTTTGGAGGTCTTGAATATCTGTATAAACCTAAGACAGAATTTGAGTCTTTTGGCTATAAAGTTGATATAAAGCTGCAATCACTTTTAGCAGACTGCTGTTAGAGTTCTGTAAATTTAAAGGCAATATTTCTGATAAATGTTGTTCCAGTCATTGAGATCAGGGCTTGCTTTAATTCGTATGACCTAAAGGTGATTCATATTTCCTTTTTTGGTGGGTAACTGAATTAAATCTTGAAAACAGGAATTATATTTTTATATACAATGATCACATTTTATTTATTCGATTTCAAGATTTTGTAAATATATAGCCTTTTCCATGTACTTATAAAAATACAAAACAAAATTTTTAAACAAAGTAATTTTGAAAGTCCTTTGGGGACCCAAAATGCTACATAAGATACTGTATTTATATAAACTAAGGAATATTTGCCTAATATGATTAAGATAAGTTACCTGAAGTACCAGCAGGGACTAGGATTAAAATTTTCTGGCTACTTTTGTACTTTATGGAAGTTGTATAATATCAGACATTTCCTTAGTACATTCTGTACATTCTATCCATGAGATTCAGAAATGTATAAAGCACTGCACAATCCTGTTTGCAGTAGGACTGCATCACTGTGTTTTGGCTGAATGATTCAGAGACCACTATATTGCTACAGCGATATAAAGGTACTGGCCTATAACTGCAGTCTCACAGGTGAAAACCATTTGCAAAGGTGGCAGTCAGGAAACATGGCTAGAGCAAATTAGCCATTGGTTTTTCTTCAGAAATTTTGCCAGCAATAGAAGAGTGAGATTCAGTAACTCAAAAAACAGCTCTACCATGCTGCATTGAGGCATAAAATGTATACGCTGTTGCTTGACACAGTATACTCACACAATTCTATGAAGGAAGTGAGGTTGTTAGTACTGCAGCAGGTAAGTACTGCTAAGCCATCTGTGTGCACGTGTGTGTGCACTGATAGGGGAACACTAGCGCAGTTAGGTCTAACAGAGCTAATGTTCAATTCAGAACCATGAAAAAGAGCAGCTAATATGATGCTGCTCCACACAGCTTTACCATGCCTCTGAATTGCAGAATATTACTGTCATGCTACTGCACACAGCAACATTGTTCAGATAGCACTGGTGGCAATATTTTACTAAATATTAACATATATGCAACAGTTGTACTCCAACTTTGATGTGAAAGCAAAGAAACAGAAGCAGGATTATATATCCGTCCATCCATCCACAACCCCTTTTCCCATTTTTGCACATAGGGTTACGGTGTACCATTTGCAGATATATATACTGATAGAGTGTGTTTTAGACTTGCTTACTATTTTTGTATTTCATTGCAAAATTTTATGAGTGTAAAAAAAGATGCAGCACTGTTTATTTGCCTGACTTGCTTATTTTGATTTTTAATAATTCTTGACTAAGTTTAGACTATCCTTTAGTTAATTTTTTTTTATTTTGTAATATATCAGGTAGTGATGTCAGCTTGAGAAATCATTGCTTATTTTGCTTCTGAGCCAGTTGGGAATTCTGATACTAAATCACTGATATTAAACAGGATAGTGTAAAACCTCTTATCCCCTGTTTGTACTAGAGGACACCGAGAGAAGGTTATTGAAAGCTTAAGCACAACAGTCCTAACATATCATGAAGTTTGATGCTAATTTAATATAATGTTAAGATAGATGAAAGAAGCATCTAGATAGCTATTTTTCTTTAGCTTCTTTGAAATATCCTAAAAAGATTTGCCCAGTGGTTTAAATGGCACATGATCTGCAACCATAATATACTTTATTATTATACAATGACTGGCCAGTAACATTCAAAACTGAGTATGGAGATTGGTCAGCCCATCCAGCGTTCCCGTTATTGTAAATCAAGCATATACCAGCAGCAAAAATCTGGCCACTAAAGTATCATTAAGTGGCCAGACTTTTTTTTAATTGCTAATCTTTTAGACAAGCATTAGTCTGAACAAAAGACTTTGAAATTAAAAAGCGTGTAATTATTTAGTGACTTCGTTTCTCATATAATTTGTTTTTTTTTTTTTTTTGACAAATCACTGAGGAACAATAATAACAGGCATTTCAGTTTCAGACTTTCTTTCCTTCAGATAATTCAAACGTATTCAAATTTTTTTCAAATAAAAGATCAAGAGATACATATGAGACCACAGAAAATACAAGGAAAATCAGGTACATTCTGCAAACTAAAACATACCTGATTTTCCTTATATTTTCCTGTCTCTCTCATACCTCTAAGCTGTCAGGAGATTATTTTCTTTAAAAAAAAAATAGCAATGGAGATCGTCCTTTCTCCATTGCTTGCTTGCTAAAGCAGTGATGTACTATGTAAGCCTGGGAACTCAAGTCCTATACACATGCGCAGTACGTCATCAAAGGGCAGAATCAGGAAACAAAGTGGAAGAATACCACAGCGCCATTATACAAAGACATTATTTAAGAAAAGTAAGTAATTTTTTTCCTGAAATAATGTCATTGTATAATAGCAATAACTGATAACTGCATGTGGTATATTGAAGATTTACCTATGGCTGGCTTTGTTTAAACACTCCAGCTTTGCCCTCATTATTAAACCACACCAACCATGTGGGTAAATCTTCACTATACCACACACAGACATCAGTCATTGCTATAATATAAGAACACTGTGTTGCAGAATCATGTAAATGTAAGAAGATCTCAGTATTAGAACTGTTCTTATAGAAATACATATGAAGATGCTAGTGATGACTAGAGCTCAAACATTATCTCCCACAGGACATGAACTTATCCTCAGAAGAACTTCAGGAAATGGATCTTAAGGTGGGTGAGTGCAAAAAGGAAGTGAAGTAAGAAAACCTAATTAATCTTTCTTCTGGAAAAAAAAAAACAGAACAAATGGAGTAAATAAATTCAGTTAGAAAAGCTCACATATTAAAACATAAGGGCATGAGATAAAATAATATGTCTGCAAAGTATATACAAAGAACAACTACAGAGATGTTTTGTTCCGAAGAAGCAAACAGCTTAATTAAGAAGGAAGCAGTTAAAGAATATATATTGAAGAAGAGAACAGCCAAGATGTTAGTCACAAAAAAGTACGTTAAAAATATCAGACTCTCTGCAATCATTGTTACAACTTCCTGAATACCCATTACTTAAAACAGGACAAAATGATCATTAGAAAAATAAATAGAAAATTAAGTCTTTTTCCCCAACCTGAAAGGTATGCAATGAGAAAACAAACTTCTTTTGACACCAGAATGATATTGTTACCATTGATAAGACCAGAATGTAACGCAATTCAATTACAGACAGTAGAGAAATGGAAAAATATACAAGGTGAAACCTGGGAAACAGAAAGTGAAAACATCATAAACACATTTATTTAATCAATTAATAAAAAATGAAGAAGCATCCAAATTAATACTTCAACAGATCATAACTAGGCAAAGAGAACTAGAAACATTAAAATGCAATATAATAAGGGTAAATGAAAGAGAATACATATTCCAAAGAAACCAGGCAAAAAATTCTACTAAGGAACAAATCTTGGGCTAAATGGAGGGCTAACAAAACTATCTCTGATCAACAAAATTTTAGGCAACTAAGAAATAATACAAAAAAAGCAATACTTACAGATAAAAAGAACTATTACTGTAAACTACAACAAACCCATCAAAACAATCCCCAAAAATTTTGGTCTAGCATAAACAAACTCCTGTCCCCTGGACACTCTCATACACCTACCCCTCTTGAGGCTGATCCTAATACCCCCCTACAAACAGCCAATACATTTAATACTTTCTTCACAGAGACCATACAAACACTAGCCAGTCAGCTAATCCCAGACAACTCAAGCCTTCACGCCACAACATTACCTCCACTATCAACATTTAAACTGCAACCTATCTCGACTACTCTCATCTGTAAACTCATCCAGAAACTTAAGCCCTGCACACCCTCTGCTGACCAAATACCACCAGAATACTTGCAAAAAGCAGCTAAGGTAATTGCATACCCTGTATCCATCCTCATCAACAGAACCTTTACAGAAGGAATCATTCCAGACATTTGGAAAATCTCCCATATTATTCCCCTACATAAAGGTGGGAATTCAAATGATTACTCTAATTACAGACCTATAGCTCTATTATCTCCTTTAGCCAAAATAATGGAAAAATGCATGCACCAACAACTACTACATCATTTATCTCAACACAACATTCTAGCAAACTGTCAACATGGCTTTAGACCATCACACAGTACCACAACTGCCCTGCTATCTTTTATAGATACCATCAATAGAAACCGCAACAACAATAACCTCTCATCTGCTCTCTTTATTGACCTCTCAAAAGCTTTTGACATGGTCAACCATGCCCTTCTCATCAACATTCTAAAGTCCCTCTCCTTTGACCATCAGACTATTAAATGGTTTAGGTCTTATCTGAGCAATAGGCAACAAGCAGTTCTCTGGCAAAACAACATATCATCCCTTCAGCCAGTTACCCTCGGAGTCCCTCAAGGCTCTATTCAAGGACCACTTCTCTTCTCACTATTTATCAATGAACTCCACACAGCAATCCCCCAAGCCACCTGCATACAATACGCAGATGATTCTACGCTAGTATGCACAGCAAACTCCCCCTCAGAACTACATTCTCTAACCCAGAAAGTATTTAACATAGTAGAAACATGGTTTACAAATAGATGCCTCCTTCTCAATGCTAAAAAAACTAAGCTCCTTCTCTTTACACCCACAAACAAATCCGCCCACATAAACTTCTCTGTTATTTCCAATAATGGTTCTATTATACTCCCTGACACAACCACTAAACTGCTAGGAATAACTATTGACAATAACCTGACTTTTGATTGCCACATAAATAATACTATTAAAACTGTCAACAGAAAAATAGGCTCCTTATATAAGATCAAACCTTTCCTAACTCCTATAGCCAGAACCACAATTGCTCACTCACACTTAATCTCTTCACTTCTGTAAGCTTCACCCATATATACTAACCTAAAGAAAAATAATATTACCAAACTAGCAATTTCCTATAATTCCATTGCCAGATTTGCCACTGGCAACCCCTTTAGAACTCACCACTGTCTGAATCTAAGGCAACTAGGCTGGCTTGAACTTCAAAACCAAATGATACTACCCCAACTCACCATTGCCCACAAGATTTTCTACCAACCCAACAGTACTCCTATTCTTTCCAATCTCATCCAGCCTTACAAAAATCTAAATTCCTTGCGCTCCTCTAAGAAACTGCTTGCTTGCTTAAGCAAGTCTAATAACCTGGCTGGAGACTCTCTTTTTTGTAACACAGTGGGAAAACACTGGAACCTCCTGCCCAATGAAGTAACATTACTTTCATCCTTGCCTCTCTTTAAACATAACCTCAAAAAACACCTCCAAACAAACTGGTTATGCCCCTGCAGCAAGCCTGACTAACCATTTCCCTTTACTAAGTATAGCTCCCTAAATTTCGATTTCCTACTATTCTCACTTGAATTACTAACACTCCTAATGCATTTGTTACATACTAATTCCTAGTAAGATAGACTAACTGATACTCCCAAATTTATATGCCAATAAACTCTCTCTAATACATTAATTACTCTTAATTAACTAACTTATTTTTCTATCTTATTAATACTGGTTGTACAGCTGACTTTCTATCTCTAAGCACAAGTCCTTCTTGTATTTTTATTAAAACCTTTTCTGTCAATTTCTACATTTAATTCTTTAAATTTTAAATTTTTAATTTTTAATGTTGTAATTTCTATAATTGCTGGAGCTTTTCTCCCCGGGCCTCTACTGAAAATGGAAATATATCCAGTTAGACTAGCCCGGTTAACAAATGTAAAATAAATAAAATAAAAATAAATAAATATTATAAAAGAAACTAGGATGTTGGTTGATAAGGTGTGGAAATGAATGAGCAGAAAGTGAAAACAAGAATTTAGGGCAAAAATGATAGTAGTAGAAACCAAAAAAAAAGAATTAGAATTACACTTAAAGGAAAAAACAACAGAATAAAACCAGACAAAAATGCTGACTAAACAAAAGAGTCTAAATATGTACATAAAAAGTAAGAAGTAAAGACAGTGAGAATTTGGTGATGTTAAGAAAATTCCCTCCCTCGTTGTGTAAAGAGTTAGGAAACAGAACATTATAAAGACAAAAATACTACAGCTACAGCTGATGCTCATTTGAGTTCATCATTTCAGGTTTGAAAGAAACCATGAATCGGGGGTGGTATTCTTTTACTAAATTTTAATACAATCAGCAATATATGTATATAATACAGAAATGTTACTGTCTGGCATCCAATAAGGTGCTTAAGAAAATGAAAAACAAATATAGGAAAAGTGTTAAAGTGTAGACAAGCTCAAGGAAAGTTAATGGCCATAAGAATATAAGGCAAACAAGGCAACTATATGTCTAACTGAGGAAAACAGACATCTTTTTGTTCAAGCAACACAAAAGGAAATATTAGCTGAAGTTAATGAAGGAATCTGTAAACGTTTTGGCAGTTAATTGCAACAGACTGCCATATTAATGCAGAACCGTAGCTATATTTCTTCCTGCAAAACTTTAAAGCCGGTATTAGAAAGTTGAGTACAGTACATGATCATTTACAAACAAAACATCCTTTTTATTAACCCAATCTCATTATAATCCATTTAGCACCAAAGAGAATTGCAGTTAAGGTCAGGATATTAAAAAATGTAAAGGTCTAACCTGGCACCATGGCATACAGGAATAGAGTCCTGATTGTGAGCCACATGACCTGATTCCATGTACTGACCTGGATACTGGTGGAGCATGATAAGTGTGAGACTGATTGCCATATGGCTCACCTATCCCAGGGCAGGGAAGATAGTGGTCTATCCTTTTGCAATACCAGATGTCAATGAGGATAAGGAAATGGTACCCATAATGGGACCAAAGATATGTGCTTGGATCATGCCAAGCTACTTCAGCAGTAGTCCTCTGAGGGTAAGTTGCTTTCTAGTTAGCATGTGCATGTAAGTGTACACATTCTGCCACTAGAAAATAGGGCACTGCAGGGCTTGTACACAAGTGAGTGCCATGTCAGCAACCATATACAGCATACATACAAAACTCTTGATGTTTGTCTACAAAATGACCTCTCTCATCCACCCTTACCCCAAGTAAGGGAGGGTAAAGGGTCAATTGATTGAGATGGGAGGAGCTGATGGCCAGCAGGCAATGGGGTAAAATAAAACAAAAATGTCAACGCATAATAATGTTGTAAAATAGAATGAGATAAATGGACTTCATTTTGCGTGAACAATAAAATAATATATTCAACATCTGAAACTTGATACATGGAGAACAGGGATAATGTTTCCAATCTATAAATAAAAGAAACAAAATGTATAAGCCCATTTTCTATTAGATGCTTCAATGAAAAATCTTACTGCTTTAGTATTACATTAAATGAAAAAAGAAAGAAGATAAAACTTCATTGTGCTCAATATATTTAATGGAGGTCAGGTAAATATTGCAGGCTTGATTTATATTACAATATATTACAGAAAAATATATGATTTTTTTCACAAATTTTGTCTGTTACATTTTTCAATTTGGAGTCCACTTTTATGTCTATAACCAACTACATATTATGAAAAATTATGAAAACTGAGGGAATCAGTCTTGAATTAATCAGAATCATATCAATACTATATGAAGATAATTGGGTACAGTTCAAAATATCCAGCAAAGACATTTTTATACGTATATTTTAATTCAATGAATGAGTCAGTCAATGAGTCTTTGAGTGTCATGGCAATTTCTAATTTATACCAATGGCACTTTTGTCCATATAGAAGTTATTAGAACATGATGAGAACAAAACTGCAAGATGTTCATTTCCAGGTTATGTGGGTGATTTATTACTATTTTCTTACAAGCCTTCAGACACTAAAGACTCTATTAAAACAAGCTGAAGAGTTGAACAATTTGTTCAACAGCACTAACTGAATATCAGAGTGAACAAGACCACACTTATCATTTATAGCCAAAGTAATAACAAATCAATTACTGTGAAGGGAAACTGAGTAGAGTTAGCCAGCTATCATATGCACCTGGATATTTACTTTTCTAATAAGATAATGTAGAAAAGATATTTTGACTACATTAAAGCAAAATAGAACAGTTAAATAGTACCCTACACAGACTTACTGCAGAGTATGAGGAGTCTAGTGATTTAGATGTTGCTAACATCTACTGAAGCAAATGTGTATTCTATTATTGCCTGTGGAGAAGAGGTTTGACTAGGTACCTCCGCTAGGCATTTATTAACACCAGTGTATGAAACGCTAAAGAAAGTTTTACTATTGCCTAAGTAATTTTCATATTTTTATATTTATATTGTAAAGATAGGTATTTTAAATGGAAATGTTTTAATTGACTGCTAAACTAAACATTGCAAGTCCAAACAAACAGCTAGATAGATGGGGGGTTCTATATATAGGGTCAATTTTAAATCATCGAACGCTTAAAAAAGCGAACGATGATTTGTCGAACCCATGTAAGCGAAAACTTACAATCTCGAATGCTTAGAAAAGCATTTTTTTTCTCCAAGGGAAAAAATCGCTGTGCCACAAAAAAAAAAAAAAAAAAAAAAAAAAAAAATTAAAACATTACATAAAGTGAGGGCCTTCGTCCCCCACACTCCCCTACTTAAATATACCAACTCCAAGATCACACTACAGTCACGAAAATGGCAAAGTAATGGAAGCAGCCAAGTGGTTTCTTTCCCAGGGAAAGAATTTGCTTATATGTCGTTTTGCTATTTTGCCTTTTTGTGCTTTCAAGTTCGATAAAGATGCATACAAAAGAATGTTTCTTCGATCATTTAATAGGAACCTCTATACATATATATATATATATATATATATATATATATACATATATATATGTATCTACACAAGCATCAACACTGTCATCACTGATCCTGGCTCATGGAAGATCACAAAAGCACACAGGAAGTAATGCAAACAGCTAATATCACACTGCTTAGCAATCACATCTTCCTAACTGAAAAAAAATCCACCAAGTGTTTTGCACAGGGTCTTTGCCTTCCACACCCTCACACCCCATTATTTATATATACTAAATCCATGGTTGCAAGACCTCAGCTAAATGGACATCAATAACAGAATACTACAGCCAACTAAACATGAGGTGACTCAACTAAATACAATTTCAATGGGTAGGGATACCTTCCCTTCCCCTTGGTAAGCTTCATACTTTACAGACTGCATGGCTCATGGTTACTTTAAAATAAATATATCTACATATATATATATATATATATATATATATATATATATATATATGAACACCAGTACTGTTAGTGCTTTTTGACGCCCTCTGATTATTTATATATATATATATATATATATATATATATATATATATATATATATATATATGGGTTCCATACACTAGATCGAATTTTCACTAATTCGAAATAGTGCATGGAATGCTCACTTCTGCGAAAGTGCACTTAATCGAAGTGAATGGGTGTTGTACTGAACTTCCGTGCAGTACTCACGGACCTTAGGGTTAGGGCACGGGTCATAGTAAGGGGATAGCCTTACGGGCTATCCCCTTACCATGACCCATGCCCTAACACTAAGGTCCATGACAACTGCAGCACAGTGAAGGACATAGCAATGTCCTCCACTATGGTGCGATAGTCACGAAACTTATGGTTAGGGCATGGGTTAGGGTAAGGGGATAGCTTTACTAACTATCCCCTTACCCATGCCCTAACCCTAAGGTCTGTGACTATTGCACCATAGTGGAGGACATAGCTTGTTTTTTATGTCCTCAACTGTGCTGCAGTGTTTTCAGTGAAGTGCACTTATACAAAAGTTCACTTTCGTTAAAGTGAACTTTCACAGAAGTGAGGCTTCCTATTACAAGTTCAAAGTAGTGAACTTTCTTCTTGTAATAGGAATCCATATATATATATATATATATATATATATATATAGGTCGACTTTCCACAAAGTCGACTTTCATATGGCCGAGACTATATGATTGACTTTCGGAAAGCCAACCATGTAAAATAAACACAAAAAACACAACAAACACTTACCTTAAAACTGTTAGCAGGGGGGGCAAGCCACCCTGCACCCCCCCCGTAACTTAAATATACCAACTCCGAGATAGCACTACAGTGCAGAAGACGGAAATTTTCCCATTCTGCACTCTACGGAGATAGCGGTTCCCCATGGTCGGCTTTTCAAAAGTCGTTCATCTGGTCTCGGCCATATGAATTTCGACTTTGTGAAAAGTTGATCATGTGAAGGGGATCCATATATATATATATATATATATATATATATATATATATATATATATATATGAACACCAGTACTGTTAGTGCTTTTTGTCGCCCTCTGATTATTCAAACTATCAACTTTATCAGATGGTGTAAAACAACCTTAAAACACCTCATTAAATACTTATGAAAATCTTATCACAAACTTCAAAAACTCATAGTACACATACTGATAAGAACAATTAATACATGTTATTTCATTCTTCTTCCTCTTAAAGCCTTGCAATCCATTTAATATTTAGCTTTCAGGCACTGTTTCCAAACATAGAGGAAAAGTGACAACATACTAAAGGAATTGCCTAAGAAAACCATTAAATACAAAGGTCTATAATAGGATATTCCATACCTAAAATGGTGTTGAATTAGAAAGAGTGCTTCAAGGACATGGAATTTGTACATTTCTTTCTGACATCTCCAAGGACTGTGAGCATTTTGGGCATCTCTAAGAAATGTTTAATAATACTGACATCCAAATGCTACAGTTATTGATTAGGTTTAACAATAATAAAGCTAATGAAATGAGGACTGAAATTGAAACATTAATTGCTAAATATGTTTAAATAACCACAATTTATAAATAATTTACATAAAATCTTTGAAGATGCAAGTGAACATGAATTTCTGATTAAACAATGAAAATTAAAACGTTAATGTATGATAAGAATGAATACAAAGATGGTATAACATACAGTTTGTCAAAGACTTAACAAAAACAAGGAGCCAATCAAAGGTCTCACCTTCAGTATCCTCAGCTAATCATGAATCACTCAACAATGAACATTTCTTTAGAAGTACCACCCACATTGTTCCAAAGAAGATCTCCATGACTGATTGTCATGAAGCAGTCATATATTAAACAAGGTCTGATCAAAAGAATGGCCCACTTCCATCAACTCCACAAGGGAGAAGATAACAGTCTACATCAGGAACTCAATGAACCCAACATTTAGAAATGAGTGAAGGTGAAGAACAGCCATCACAGCTTTATCACTAGGAAAGCACCAGCAGGAAAACTTACTCAAGAGCTTTCAAAATGACACAAGCCATCAACGAACAACAGAAGAGGGGATTCATAAATTCAAATGATTTCAAAACTGTTAACTTATCAAAAAAGACATGGATGCTGATGAAACTTCCTTATTACAGAAAGGCTTAACTTGCAAGACAAGGTAAGACAGTTGAAGTAATATATTTTGTTTTTAAATGTACTGTAGTACAGATTAAAATTTCAAGTATGTAGGTACCACTGAGTTTTTAAGAGAATGAAGACAGCAACCTGTAAGGATATTTAGTGATTATATTCTAGTTTTGCATTCCACTACACACAGACAATTGAAACAGCATGTGAACTTGATAACTGAATCCTATTCCAGTGACCTCTAGAAAATATGTTTTCCCTAGCCAATCTAAACCTGAGAGGACAGTTTTATTTTCTATGCTGGAAAACTACAGCTAGTCTTTTATAAAAGATGATCAGAATGCTGCTATGGATTTTGTCAACACTAAGGACTATATTTCCAACATTGTTTATATCGTATGTGATTGCTAATTTATAAAAATTGGTAGATATAAGTTAATTTAGAATCTTCTAAAACATTTGATTTGGATTTAACTAACCTGTTAGCCAGAGGCTTTTTAACAAAAACTAATACTGAAGTCTACAAAGTTACCAAACCTACCATCACATATTTTTGGTATCCCTAACATACACAAAGGTCTAAAAATATAACTATTAGACTCATAGATTTGTCATTTTTTTCTAAGACTGAACCCTTAACTCTGCCTTACAGAATATTCCCACTGTATGCAAAAACACATTCCATTTTTTTAAACACCTTTATTAAATTATGACTTAAAACATAAGCAAGCATACATTAACAGAAAAGAAAGGAAAACAAAACATATTACCATTTTTTCCATTTACATACATTATACATCACATATATATTTTTTCTTTGTAACTATCATTAGTCCAACATTACATAAATTGCTGAATTCACTTCCCTTATACCTCACTCCTACTGAACATTATCCAGCATGTATTGCTCACATAAATTCCATTTATTTCTATGTAATTTGCTCATTTCCTTTTCTAAATATCCCTCTTCCAGTTCTTTTATCTCTTTTATAATATTCAGTACTTCAGATACATTTGGTTTTGACTTTGATTTCCATTTTCTAGTACTTGAAAAATGTTTTATATCAGCCAACACTTAATAAGGCATTACTATGTCTAGGCAATTCAGATTCTGTGTCCAAATTCAAAATAATCATTTCCTTAGTTACAGCTATTTGCTTACTTAGTACTTATGACAGGGCACTCTGTATTTTTTTTATCTGCCAACTAAATGCATTCCCAAAGCATATGTTCCCAGTTAAAAAAAACTGAAGTCTGTTTGGGATATAAAAATGTTAACAGTTCCAAACAAAGATCCTAAACCTTCTGGACTTTGTTGCATACTTGGGAGCCATGCATATGTCCTCCCATTCTTCTTTTATACACTGCATCTCCAGCCTCTCTTCCCAATCTTTTCTAACCTCCTGTGATTAATTCGTATAATTACAATGAAATATGTTGTATGCCTTACTAACTATCCCTTTTGTAACAGCAACATATGTTCTGGATTTAAATAAAAACTCTACTAGAGTAGATCGTTCATTTAAGAATCCCCTATCCCTTTTTCTTTACCTATACTCTGATATCAATCCCTGGAAGGGAAGGCAGTCCCTAGCATGCAGTCCAAACTTCTTCTTGGCCTCATGCTGCTGTTTTACTTTTCATGTTCTAGTTTTTTCTACCAATACCTTGTGACATTTGCCATTTTCCTCCAGTAAATTCCGGCCTCCTCTTGCCTATTTTCTGCACCCTATTTGCAATCACCCCAGTAAAATCTCCTTTATCTATTTTTGTGTTAGCTTATTTCTTAGAATACTTTTGACTACTTTATAAATACAAGACTCTGGTTATTATTTTCCTTAAGGAGCTTCATCAAATAATCCCACCCCCATTTTATCAACAACCCTTTCTATTTTGAATTATAACCTTCTGTTTGTGTTACTTATATGAGCCTTAACTGTGTAGCTCTGAAATTTACCTTCAAATCAGGTAATCCTAAACTACCTAGTTCTATTGGAAGGATCAACTTATCCCACTTAATTCTTGCTTTCTTCTTCTCTCAGAAATATTCCTTCAACTCTTTATTAATTATTGCCCACAACTTCTCCTTTGGTTGATAACAAATATGCCTGACCCATATATAAAACTAAAGGGACTAAAAATACTTTCACTGCTTGTATCTTACTATCCATATCCATAAACAAGTGCTTCCAGTTTCTCAGTTTTTGTATTATATATTATTTAGTATATTCCTACATATACTTAGCTGCAATAACAGTAGCCTTTTTAATCAATACTCCTAAATACTATATCTTATTATGTTTCCATAAACACGGGTATTGGTTAATCAATGTGTGTGTGGTACATAATTTATGACTACAGCATTGGTTTTATCTTCATTAATTTTATATCCTGAAAAGACTTGATGTTGTCTCAAAATGTTTCACAATACTGAGATGTCCTTTTCTGGGCTTATTATAGGTACAAAATAATATCATCTATAAATAAAGGCAAATTTTCTTGGTTACCACACCAATTATATCCTTGTATTTCTGATTCTCTTATTTTCTTGACCAATGGCTCTACATATAAAACAAATAAGAAAGGGGAAAGAGGACACCCCTGCCTGGTTCTCCTCTTCAAACATAAGTTATCAGAGAGGAACCCTCCCACTTTAATTATTGCATCCAGTCTTTCATGCATCTGCCTAATTACTTTATTATTGTATCAGGGAAATGAAATGCTTCCATTGGCCTACTCATACAATCTCAGCCTACTCTGTCATATGATTTCTCTTCATCAAGACCCACCAACAGTGGCATTTTTTGACATTCTTCTTCCCTCTGGATCATCACTGTTCTGTTAATGTTGTCAAATGTATCTCTCTCCTCCACAAAATCTCACTGATCCATATCTATCAGGTTTGGCAACACATCTGCCATTCTTTTAGCTAGTATAAGCACATTATAATCATAGTTTAAAACTGAAATTGGTCTATATGAAGCTAGGTCTGATGAGTGTTTACCATCTTTAGGTAATACAGCCACCACAGTTTCTTCCAAGATGTTGGTACTGCCCCTTCTTTTAAAATACTGTTAAACAAAATCTTCCAGACCATTATCATTTTCTTACCTCCTAACTGCCAAACCTCTACAAGAATACCATCTGTACTGGAGACTTTCCTGAAGACTGATTATATATCACCATTTTTATCTCAGCTCCTCCTATCTTAAGTGTTAGTTGTTTAGCCTCGTCTACCTCTAAACTTGGCATAGTTAAGTTTTCCATAAATATTTCCATTTGTGCTCTTTCTTAATTTCCATGTTTTTCTGTTTTATATACAAATTTTTATAACATTTTCAAAATATCTCTATTACCGCTACAGAATCTCTGATTATTTTTCTTATTATATGCTTTTGAAGTTTGGTGACAAACCTTTCGACTTTCTGTTGCATAAGTTGATGCAGTCTGGTGTTATCAAAAAATAATTGCTTAACAGCAAACTTTCTAAACCCATGCATATTATCATCTAGACACTCCCTTATTTTCTCTTTAGCACTCTGTATTTGTACCACTTCTTGTTCTGTGAGACTACATTGATTCAGCAATACTCTAACCTCTGTCAGAACGTCTACATAATTCCCATTACTTCCTAACCTTATCTCTCTTTTATTTATATCCCATTTTTAAACTCTATTTTCATTTTATCCCACCCCTAGCTATAACTTATAAAGAAATTTCTATTTCCCTAATAACTCTCAAGTAATTTCCACTACCCACTCCTTAAATTCTTCTCTTTTTAACAGGTAGGTGGGAAAATTCCAGTGTCTCATGTTTACTTCATTACCCCGCATTTTTATCTAAATTTTTATCAGTGCATGATCTGAAATAGTTAATGGATGTGTGCTAAAGCCTTCAATTATATGCACATGTTCCTGATAAATAAAATTTCTGTCTACTCTAGCACAGTTCTTGTACCTTGAGGAATACTATGTAAATTATGTCCAACTTCCTACTACCAAATTCATGTCTTCTTTACCAAATATTTTCATAAATTTCTTCAGAAATCTACCATCTTTTGTTATATCTTCCCTTCTAGGTCTCCCTGATGCATCTTATTACAAATCAAGATCTAGTCCTCACCTATAAGTAATATTCCCTACTGAAAGCTGATTATTTTCCCAACATTTTTGTAAGCACCATAATACCAGCTTTTTGTGGAATATAAATACATGCCAGCATAATCATCCTCCTCTCTAGAGAATAGCCCCTTACTACCACAAATCTGTCATTATCTTTTTCCATCTTCTATCACTATTGGAGTCCCTCTAGCAATTAGTATAACATCTCCCCTTTTCCTTTGTTTTTGATATTCTGCTAAATATTTGTCCTGAAATCCTTTCTTTGTCAAATTCACATGCTCATTTCTTTACAAATGTGTCTCTTGCAGCACTATCTGCATGCTGCATTTCTTACTATAATTCAGTACTCTTTTCCTTTTGTCCATACCTGTAAAGCCATTTACATTCCAAGATAATATGGATAGACTAGCCATTATGATAAAAAGCTATTGTTCCCAGCTATTACACATGACATTTTTTTTGAATGTGTATTTCAAACTTTTGTGTTACATGTACATACTAATGTTTGGCATCCAGATATTTTATATAGTTGTTTCTTCTGAACTCCATTTGAAACTATGTCACATTTTCAGGTTTTTTTGTTTTAATGAACACCATCAAACAAAAAACTAAATGCATTTTCAGTACACCCACATCCCTGAACAACTTAGCCAAACACACAACACTATGTACACCTTCAAAAAAATGAAGTTTAACCCTCCAGATATGTCTGCTGTTTTCTTATCTCTGTTAACCTCCCAGATGTGAAAAACAGCTTCTATGCTTTCAACTTTTAGCTCTAAGAAAAAGTTCACTGTCTCTCTTTAAATAAAACTAAATTGTTCACTGTTCTTTTAAATGCATTAAATTATTAAGGCTGCTTGGAAGGCTGCTATCTCTTACTCGCTTCCCATAATTTCAGACTTTTTCGCTGAACTGCTTGCCATTGTATCATTAAATTTTGCATTTTCCTAAGCAAAAAATGCTTAGAACTCCCATGATTACTTGCTTGCACCTGCAGACAGCTCATATCCCTGTAAATGTCCTCAGCAATGAATCTTTGTAAATTTGACTCAGAACAGAATGTACAAGTGCCTTCAGGTGCAGACCTCCTGACTCCCACTGAACATATGCTGAAGGAAAAATCACACTAATATATTTAGAGATGTATGAAACATATAATTTTTCGTGGCTTTCATCATTTTGTCTTATTTTTTAAGCCCATTTGCTTATTAAAAACACTTGTTTACAGCTTAAGAAAAGGGCATTTATCTCAATATTAACCCTTGTAAAAATAAGAGGAAATATATTAATTCTACATATAATATAATCAATGTACTTTTACATCCCATCCTAGCAGTCCAATGTTACAGCATATTAACATTAAACTTACTTTTGCTCAGCCTATCTTCTCTTGTTATACTTTAAAACCTATATTTCTTACAACTAAAAAGTAAGTTTTCTTTACTATCCTCAACATATACAACAGTCACTGAAAAGACTCCTTCATACATTTAAAATACATCTGACTAAACACTATACATATATAACATATATGTTATATATACAATATGTAGCATGCATTTTATATCATGAGATTTTTTACACAAGTACTAATAAAAAACAAAATATATTTTACTTACAGTTACACTTTTTCTCCTTTTAGTGTCCTTCAAAACATTAACTGCATAAAATGGGGTATATGCTTTACAGTCCACCTAAAGGTTTAATAAAGTCAACAAAAGTTCAGACTTTTACAGTCACATTTTCATGCAAAGCCATATTTCAGAAATGTGATTGATGCTTTATAGTTCATAGGTTCATAGGTGTGTACAAGGTTAATGGCCCTGGAGCCTTTACAAGCAGAGCCCATAGACGTGTCCTGGCACTGTGCTGCCCGACTTTAGTTCCCAGTGCCCCTATCAAGTTGACCCACTGGAATGATCCCTGGGGTGAACTTTCTATTACCCATCCACTCATCAAGATTCCTCTTGAAGAGGGACAGTGAGGTGCTCTGCTTGACATGTACAGGAAGTTTATTCCAGAGCATGGACAGTCTCTGGGTGAGGAACCTGTCCCTCCACCATGTTCTGTTGATTGTGGTAATGAGGTTGAGGTTTCTGGAACATGTGGTGTGGAGGGAATGGGATTTCTTTAGATGTAGCATTTCTAACAGAGCTGGGTCACTCATGGCTTTGTAAGTCAAGCAGAGATCGCCTCTAAGTAGGCGATATGAGACAGAGAATAGCTGGAGTCTTTTGAGTCTGTCCGTGTAGGACATGTGTTTAATGCCTAGTATCCTCTTCGTGAGGTACTTCTGTGGACTCTCCAGCTCTTGCAGGTGTCTAGTGAGGTACATGCCAAATGGGGCATTATACTCGATGATTGGTATAATGAGAGAAGAGAACAGAGAGAGATTACTTTGCTCTTTAACTGTTGTGCTTTCTGGAGAAATTTTGGTATTAAGGGAAGGGGAGGATAATCATACAGGAGATTGGGAGGGGGCAAGCATGGACTAGATCATCTCTCAGTGACTCCCTCTGAGGGGGAATTAGGGCAAAGAACCTGCTGCACTTGTTGAGGAGAGAGGCAAAGAGATCACAGCAAGGTTGACCCCAGTGATGAAAAATCATTGTCATCACTACAGGACTGAGATACCACTCATGCATCAGGATGGATCTGCTGAGCTTGTCAGCTAAGACGCTGGATTTCCCCAGAATGTGCATTACCACAAGAAAAAGGTTGTTGTTGGTTACCTACTGCCAGACGCTTGCTGCTTCTCGGCAAAGTGGGTAAGATCTGGTTTCTCCCTGTTTGTGGATGTGCCAAACCACTGACATATTGTCTGTTTGAATAGCAATCATACCCAGAGGGAGAGAGCTCTGAAAGGCCCACAATACTAATAAGACCTCTCTCATCTCTAAGACATTGATATGCAAATTGGCCTCTTCTGGAGACCATGTACATCTGAACATTCAGTCCCAAGAAATGACACCCACCACAATTGGGAGGCGTCCGTAGGCAGTGCGGCCTTCAGGGGAAGAAAGACAAATGAACGTCCCTGATAGAGCTTCTTGGACTGAATCCACCAAAGTAGGGAGGCCTTGCAAGCCTGTATAATCTTTATAGGATGTTTTAATGGATGCTGAAGC
The DNA here is from genome assembly GCF_019279795.1 of Protopterus annectens. Taxonomy (NCBI): domain Eukaryota; kingdom Metazoa; phylum Chordata; order Ceratodontiformes; family Protopteridae; genus Protopterus; species Protopterus annectens. The sequence goes on along the minus strand of NC_056751.1, from coordinate 262,212,983 downwards.
ATCAACCACTGTACCAACAGAGTCCATTGTAGAATTCTCATGTGAAAGTGAGCCACTGGTAATAGGGTGATCACTGCAGCCACTGAACCTGAGGCTTGAAGAACCAATCTTGCAGGATGAAAGGGATGGTCTAGAATCTGTCTGACATGCAGTCTCAGGCAGTGAGTTCTGCTCTAAAGTAAAAATGTGAACTGTTTGACTGTGTTCAAGCAAACTCCTATAGACTCCAAGACTTGAACTGGAGAAGTTGGGACTTGGAAAGCTTTACTGTGATTCCTAGGAATGGACACAACTGAAGTAAGAAATCCCTGGCCTTTTCTAAGAGATGCCTGGTTGGTGTGGAAAGGAGCCAGTCATCTAAATAAGGAAACACTTTGACTCTATGCAGTCTGAGATGAGTTGCCACCACTGCCATGCATTTGGTGAACACCCCGGGGGCTGTGGTGAGACCAAAGGGCATAGCCTTGAACTGATTATGACTGTCTCCCAGCTGAAAACGGAGATATCTTTGAGAACACCTGTTCATTTTGATGTGATAGTATGCATCTTGAAGATCTATCGAGTACATCCAGTCATCCTTCTGTAGAAGTGGCAGAATAGACTGAACTGTGGCCATCTGGAACTTGGAATGCTTCACAAATTGATTTAGATTACTGAGATCAAGAATAGGTCTCAGGTTCCCTGATTTATTTGGCATTAAAAAGAACCTTGAGTAAATCGCAGATCCTGCTTGGTGTGGTGGGATTTTGGATGAGACTCTTTTCTGTAGTTTTTTGATTTCTAATGCTGCTAACTCCCTCTTGTTGGGTGGAACATCGGGGAGACATTTCTTTTGTGAGGGGTTTCGTGAAAAGGGAATGATGTATCCTCTGGATATGATCCTTTGCACCTAAGAATCACTTGTGATGGCTGTCCAGGTGTTTGGGTGCAAGGAAAAGCACCCCCGACTGCCTCCAGAGAAGAACAGTTGGGTAACCTTTCAGGAGTGCTGAAAGGACCTGTCTGAGCAAGAATCTCTTGACTCTTGGTTTTGCAAACCTCCTCTGCCCCAAGGACAGTGTCTTCCATTATTATTTCTCCCTCTGCCACTGGGAGAAAATTCTCCATGTGAGTCCTGAAAAGGTCCTTGAGATTTTTGGAACCACATCATCTTACCACTGTGCTGATTCTTAGACAAAGGTCTTTGTGGGGTAGAGAAATGGATTCCAACATCAGACAAGATCTTTCCATCCTTCTGACTGAAGGAAAGTGTGTCTAACTGTGGGCCCAAACAAGGAAGATCCATCAAAGGAAGCATTGATGAAAAAGGATTTAAAGGGCTCCACAAAATCACACAGTCTCATCCAGCCATGTCTCCTTACAGCTGTGCCTAAAACAGCAGCCCATGAAGAACCTTCAGCAGCATGAGATATTAACCTCATGGACACATTGGATATAGATTGTAGCGTGGTTATTTGGGAGAAGCTAATTTTCTCTTCCTCTGCTAAAATATACACTGGAGTAGACTTAGAGAGCTCCTTGATCAAGACCCTCTGTAATATAGTAAAATATACCAAATAGTTGAACAACCACAAGGCAAAGGTTGCTGAACTGTAAACATGCTTTCCAAATCTGTCCAATGCCCTAGACTCTATGTTAGGAGGGCGGACAGAGGAACTCTGTTCTTCTAGTTCCTTCTTGGTGGCTGCTGCTACAACCATGGGATTTATGGGGATTCCCTTACTCCAGTACTGCCCTTTGGAGCCACCTAAAGACTTGTCCAGATGGCAGGGGGATGGGCTCCATGGCATCCAATTCCTTACACGACTGGCAGGAGATAAGGTCTACGAGGTCATCTGCTAGGAAGGTAACCCAAGACATAGATGGGCCAGACCTAAAGGCTTGCAGAAACACCCATTCCTCTTGGGAAGTGTGTTGGGAGTCCCAACCACCTTTTTGGTGCATGATTTCTAAGAGGTCTCCAAAGGAGACATCCTTATGTGGGGGACCTAGGGGAACCTTCCTTCTCATCAAGATCACTGTCCTCAGTTAAAGATTCCTGAGGGGAATCTAAGTGCCTGCTCTTGCATGTTCTCTTCCAATGGACCTCTTCAGTGGGGTGCTCTGGAGAGGTATCAGAAGACATGGAAGTTTCTGAACAGTTAACTGTCTGCAAGCTCTTAGGGTCTAACTGTCCCTATGAAGAAGAATGACGGGACTTAGAGCTCAAATCCATTGGGGGAACAGGTATAGGATCTGAGGAAGTGAGAACAAAAGATTCCCTGGGACAGGAGAAAACCCTCTCCACTACCTCAAAGGCAGAGTGTACAAGAGAAGTAGAAACCAACCTCGCTGGAGCCAAAGCTCTCGGCTCAGTTAGTTCTCTAATCCTCCCAGATCTCCCCTCTGGAGGAAGCTAGACCCAAGCTGTCCAGTGCCAAAGCTCCAAGGGGAAATGAAGGTTCTGAAAACTCAAAGTCAACCCCCACCCCCGAATCTGACACTGAAGCTTCTGCTCAGAGACTGATCCTGCTCAGTGAGGATTGGAAAAAAATGGGTCAGGGACAATATCATAACCAAAGAAGACAGTGATATCCTTGGATCTGAAACTTCAACTCTTGGTGCTCTAGCATCCGATGGCTCAGAAAGTATGGGTCAGATTGGAGAAGGAGTCACTAAAGGGTGTGAAGGTGGCCAAAGGCTCATAGATCCATTGGGAGATGGAGCCAGCAACACCCCATCTGGGTTTGTGCTCTAAGGAATTTCCTCATCATTCTGTCCACATCTGCCACAAAAAGACTATGGGAGGACCTGCGTGACGAAGTTGTGGAAGGAGAGTGGGGTGACTTCCTAGGAGTCTCCTGTAAAAATGGAGACCTTAGTCTAAGAGACACAGGTTCCAGAAAGAATCTAGGCCTTTGCATCCAAGGAGAATTGGTTGCAGAAGTTGTCTGATCCAAAGATGTCAGATCCGACACTTTTTGATTTTGGAGGGTGGCTGCAAACTTGGAGTAGGTGCAGGAGACATCATAGGGGAGCATTTCCTGTGCTCCCTAGGCTCTGAAGACTTTTGCTTTTTTTATGGGGGTTTGAACCTCAGAAGTAGTAGCAGTAGAGGAAGAAGCAGCTGGCAAAAGACCCTTCAGGACCAACTTATTCCACCTGTCACTGATCGCCCTTGAGTTAAAACCTGCACAGATATCACAAGACACCTGGAGTTGAGATGGGCCTAAACAATACATGCACTCCCTCTGTGGGCATCAAAACTGGGTATATTATGCCCACAGGAAGTGCACTTCTTGGAACCGGTAGGCTTGTCAGCCATACCAATGATCAAACTCCAGCAAAGAAAAAGAAAATAAAGGAAGAGAAGAAGTAACTGTACAAGATTCTGTATATCAAGAGAGTGTTTTTTTTTTCTTAGAACAGTAAATAAAAAGATAAACTATCAACAATGGTAGAAAGAATACCTAAAAGGTATAAAGAGAAGATTTATACCAGCAATGGTACAAAAGGTTACCTACATAGTATAGAGGGGTAAAGAGAGGAAGGCTAAATAGATATGGATAGTTTAAACTACGGAAAAGATGAAAAAATAAATTCTATTTTTTACTCACAACAACCCAACAAAGCACTCTAAAGCTCCAGATAATGCAATCCCAACCAAATCCTTAGTGTGGCAAACAAAATCTGAGCTAATCTGTCAAGTAAGGGGCATTAGGGGTAAAGGGAAGAGTCTGAGAGTCAGATCCAAAAATTTGAAGAGATTGGCTGAGATGGATCAGAGGGCTGGGTCTGCGACACATGCATTGAGGAATGAATGAAAATGACAACATCAGATCAAAAGTTATATACTTACCATAAGGATAGATCCGTGTTGTCTCATTTTTGTCCAGTTCAACGTTTGGGTTGTCAGATCCGATTGGATCCAACCTAGGCATATTCTTCCAGAGCTTTGGATCTGAGGGTCTAATTCCTCCCTTCCCCGTAATTCCCTTCTTCTACCTAATTTAAGTCAGATCAAGTTTGTTGGCTCTTGCTAACTGTCTGGGCGTCTACTTGAAAAGTATAACAACCCCTTTAGAATAAAGTCAATAGCTCATTAAACATGTCAGTATGGGTGATATTGTTTAAAGTAGACAGGTTCTTGGTTGAGACTGTCCAAGCACTAGGAGATTATAGATGGCAATTTGTAAGGGAACAGAAGGAAGGGATGTTGAGTTGGATGAAAATGAAACAAACACAGATCTATCATGATGATAAGTACATAACTTTCATATCTGATGTTGTCTATTTTCATCAGGTTCAATGTTTGGGACAGGTTCCCAAGCTGCTTAAAAAAGGACCTCTGTAGTTTCAAGGAAGGACATTCATGAGAACAGTAGAACCAAATAATGTGCAAGCTCTGGATTGCACATCCAGTTTACAATGAGATATAAACATATGAACTGTTGACCAAGTTGCTGCTGCACAAATGTCATTGGTGGGAACTTTTCTCATGCCCTAGTGGAATGGGTTTTTGTCTTTGATTGCAGGGATAAACCCCAATCCTTACATACTAAGAAAATACAGTCTGAAAGCCACTTGGAAATTCTAACTTTTGACATGTTTTCCCAATTTTACTTCAGAAAAGGACATAACAGTTGATTTGACTTTCTGATATCTTTGATACAGTTTACATAGAACCTGAGCTGTCTTTGAACATCTAGGGTATGTAGCAGATGTCCCCTTTGTTACTGGGAAAAAGACTGGCAAATCAATGGACTGATTTAAATTTGCTTTGAATGTCACCTTTGGTTCTCATTGACACTCTGCCTTTATGGAAAATGAGGAAAGGTAGTCTGTGTGAGAGCACTTGTAATTTAAAATGCGTTTAGTAGATGTAATTGCAATTAAAAAAAGTTTTCCAAAAAGGATACTTAAGATCTGTTGATGCTGCTGATTCAAAGGGCTTCTGAGTTAATGACTGGAGCATAAGTGTGACATCCCATGGAGGAAGTGGATCCTTAAATGGAGGTCTCTGTAAGAAAGCCGTTTTGAAGAAAGCTTTACAGATTCTAAGAGATGCAATGGAAGCTCATTATGCCCTAAGTGAAAACAGGATATAGCCATTTATACTTTCATGGTAGAAAAAAAAGAAATCCTTGGTGACACATTTCTGAAAGAAAATTCAATATTGATAGGAAGGAAGCAGAAAAAAGGTCTAGTCCATTCAAGGAGGCCCATACAGAAAATCTTCTCCACTTACTTTTATAAATCTTTTTGGTTGACTGTTTTGGTGAAGAAGTAATTATGTGAACAACCAGACAGAAAAGCCTGGCTATCATTAAAATTAGACACACCACGTGGCTAACCTTAGGAATTATAAATCTGAATAAAAAACAACGAATTATACATCTGGTACAAGCATCCTGGTGGAGTGACCCAGAAGATCCAAACTGAGATACAGCACCCAGGGTGGGTGTAGCAAATGAGGTCAAAGTAAGGGAAATCAAACCTGCTAGGACCAGAAAGGAGCAATGAGGATCACCTTGGTCTTACAACTCATAGTTTTCTGAATGAATTTCGTCAGAAGAGTATTGGTGGGAAGGCACTGAGGAGACCCGGGAGCCATTTGTGGACTTCAGCATCTCTCTTTGACTGACTCGGTGGAGGGATAAGGGTGAATTAACCCTTCAGATCCACTGGCAGGGTTCCTTGGTGAAAAGTCCATGGAAAACCTGATTATGTGGTCTGCCACTGCCTCTGGGATGACGTACATTTGAGTTATCTCCTCCACTGCCTCCAGCGGAAGGGGAGTCTGTCTCTAGGAGTGTTGTGGTGAAAACCCTGTGATTTTCTGAAACATATTTTCTTACCATTCCTTTGATTCTTGGAATAGGATATTAGATGAGTGTAAAAATTAATTACTATGGTAGATCCAGTCTTACCATCTTGCTCACTCTTAGTAAGCATCTCTTTAGCTTTTGGTCTGAATAGTGTGGAGCCATAAAAAGTGGCATCAATAAAGGATGTCTTGAAGCTTTCCACAAAATTGCATTGCCAAATCCAGGCATAGTGACGCATGGTAATTACTGTGCCAGCTGATCTTGCTGTGCCATTTGCTGCCTTCGATAGTAGGCACATGGCTACATTAGAGGTGGATTGTAGGGTAGACATTTGGGTGTCCACTGTTTTTTAAGCATCTAATGGCAGGTTACTTGAGAGGGACTTGGAAATCTCTTTGGTCAAGTCCCTCTGAAAACAAGTTAAGGGTGCAAGGTAGTTCAGCATTCTGAGTGCAAAGGTCAATAAAGCATATGCCCACTTCTCTAGTCAGTCCAATCCTCCTGACAACCTGTTAGGGTTATGGACAGAAGAACTCTCCTTGGATAGTTCTTTTTTCCTGGCTGTTGCTTCTACTATCACCGCATCTTCTACCTTTCATCCAGTGCTTCCTATCTTTTGAGGCTACTAAGATCTTGTTGATTTTTTTTTAATAATTGGTTATATGACATCAGGGTCCTTCCATGCCCTCGGTGTCATAAGATCTATAAGGGTTATCTGAAGGAAGAACCACTCAGGATGCTAATGAGACAGTCCTGAAAGCTACAAAAAATACAGAGTCATCCGAGAAGAAATTTCAGTGGACCAGGGTCCTTCTGCTTCATAAATTCTAGGGTGTGTCTGAAGGTAAGTTCTTTCAGGGGAATATCTAGGGGATCCTTCAGCTTCATCAAAATCTATGTCTTCAGTGGCTGACTCAGGAGAGGAGTCTAAGTGCTTTTGTTTGCATGTCTATTTCCTGGGGTTCTAGTGCAGACAAGTCAGAATAAGACTGGGAACTTGAATGCTGAGTAGTCTCGACGCTTATGGGTTCTGTCACTGTCGATCCAAATAGGTTAGGTTAGGTTAGGTTAGTACTAAGCTAACTGCCCTTGTGAGCCATTTTTAATCCTAGCCAATCATCCCTTGTGAGACTCAAACCCTGCACCTTGTGTTTGCAAGGCAAACATCTTAACCATTAGGCCACCCTCCCAACGTGAAAAGTATAAAGTGCAGGTTCCACTAGGTGTCAGGATGGATCCAAACTCAGTGTATGCACCTGCCTTCTTGGCCCAGCCAAAGCCCTTTCAACAGCCTTGAGTGGAGCTGAGGAAGTATTCTCTCTGTTAAAGGACTCAAGAACTCTCCCCTTTCCAAATGAGGTCAGCTTTGAGGATGAACTCGGACCTGAGCTAATGAATGCTGTATTCCTTAGAGGAAGAGACAGCTCAGGGAACCATGGAGTCAACTCCACCACTGGGAACGTAACACCAAGTTAGAAAAGGATTAAGTGAATGCAGGACATTTGACCAGATGTCTTTAACATGTGATCTAATGTAAGACTATTTATGAGAGTGATTTTTGTATGTTTTGGTTTCAGGGGAAATTCAGTGAATAAAGTGGGAATGAAAGTATTGAAACATATTAGGCATTCTAAGTGTATTTTTAATGTTCGGTAATTGATCTACACACTAGCACCTCAGCTGGGTCCATATTCGGCTAACAAAATAAAAAAATGCGAATGGCTAAATACCAAACAGTAAATATTGAATATGAACATTACCGAACAACAACTTCTATGAAAATAAATTCATCGAATGGCCATGGTTTGCCAACAACAAGGAAGTAATGCGAAGCATAAGGTCAGTGAAGGGAAACCTTTTTAATTTGCCCTATTCTCCACTGTAGTGCAATCTCAGAGTTGGTATATATAGTTAGGTGGAGCGTGAGGGGATGAAGCCCTCCACCTTGGTTGGTTGTTTTCGTGATGTTGGCCGACTATGGCCAGTCAATGAAATTATTTTCACAGATGTTGTTCGGTAATTTTCATATTCTATGTTTATCATTCTGTATTTAGCAGTTTGCGTTTTTTTTTAATTTCAGTAGCCAAACATAGACCCCCTCAGCTAGTTTTAGTTCATGTTATGAACTGGCAATATAACATATTTTTGAAGAGACACAAGGTACAGTGTTTGATTATCATCTTTGAAAGGGAAACTGGCAACACTTAAAATGGCCCACAAGAACAGCTACCCTAGAATTTAATTACGAACCAATGCTTTGGCTCTGGGACTTGTCTTGATCAATCAGTATCAGAGTCAAGAGAGTAGGGGTTGTAGTCGACACCAAAGTTCTATGGACTGTCGGATTCGACTGAGGTGTGCAGGAAGGATTTGGACCCATGGGTAACACTTCTGAAAACTGAACCAGTACCACAGAAAAATGTGACGGGATCAATGGGCCTCTACCTAGACCTCCCTTTGGAATGGTGAGGGAGGACTACCAGTTGGATTTGTGTCCTCAAGAATTTCCTTATCATTTGGTTAACATCCATTTTCATGAGACATCTGGTGGATCAGACCAACCTCGACAATGATGCTATAGAAGAAGGTGTGGAAGGGCATTTGTCTTGTAAAATGGGTAATCAGAGCCGAGGGCTCACAGGTTCCAGAGAAAATGTAGCTTGAGGAGAGGGAGTTCGGATCCGACTAATGCTTGGATCTGACTGCCTCGATGTTTTAGGTACTAGACCCGACGAACCAGCTAGATCCAGAGACCTCTTCCTCAAACTTTTAAGTCTTTTTTTCTTCCAATTTCATTTCCTCAGGCCTTCTTTCTGAAGACTTATCCTTTTCTCTATGCTTCTCTTTAGACTTATCCTTTTCCTTCTTTTTTCTCTTTTCTGTACTGCTACTGGGAGAAGCTCAAGCTAGTCCAGATTCAGAAAACATAATTAAAGAAGATGACCCTATGTGTGGGAGAAGTAATCTTTATAGAATGAGGTTTTCTCCCCTACCTTGAATAGCCCTAGACCCAAAGGCAGCAAAAATGTGACAATTTGTTTGTACATGAGCAGCGCCTAGGCAATAAACACGTGGAGAGTGTGGGTTTTGGGGAGGGATCATGTCTACAAGCTGAACACTTTTTAAAATCTGAGGGTTTGTCCGACATCAGAAATTCAACTATTAACTACAAAGATATCTAAAGTTATCCAAAAAATGTTATACAAAAAACTCTCAAAAAAAACTATTGATTCCTAATGATCTTAATAAGAAGAAATTTAGAGGACTATCTAGAAAGACACACCAGAAAACTCTTAAACTAACTGAAAACTATTAAAATCCTAAACACTTTTAGCGGTCTAAAATCCTAACAACACTACACTGCACTATACTACAAATCCTAAAAAAAGGAGTCACACAAAGGAAAAATATTCAAAGGAAAAGTCTTTTACTTATCGTGAAGTACTGAAAGGGCTCTTGGACGCATGCCTTGATGAATCAAGAGGCAAATGAGGTCTAAGGTAAATTAGGTAGAAGGACAGAATTATGGTTAAGGGAAACAGGTGCTGCAGTCACATCCAATCTCAAATGTTGAATCAGATGAAAACAGACAACACTGGATCCATTGCTGCCAGGGCCAGAAGGGAGTCACCACAATGATCTTGGTGGATTCCTAATAAATCTTCAGAAGTAACCTGGATATCAGTGGAAAGGGTGGAAAAGCATACAGGAACATTCTTGTCCAAGGAAAGGAAAAGGCATGTTTCCAGGACTTCTTGCATGGGGTCCTGGAGGAGAATCTTGCCAGCTGATTTATTAATAGAGGAAGTAAAAAGGTCTACTTGAGGAACCGCCCACAAATGGATCAAATCTTGGTAGACCCACCCAATCTATTTTCTATTCATGAGGGTCTGTCCTTGTCCAGCTCAACTTCTCTGCCACATAATTTTGTACTCATGGAATGTAGGACACCTATACAGTGAGACTGTAATGTGACACTATATCCCATGCTAACATGGCTCCCTTGCTTGTTGCTGTATGACATGACTGAGGTATTATCTGTAACAACTTGAAGAGGTGCAGGGGACCAAAGATGATTTGGAGAGTTAACAGCCTTGAGCAGGGCAAGCATTTCTTTTATATTTATGTGAATGCATCTGTCCTTGGTGTCCCACACAGCTTGCACTTTTATCTTTCCTGAAACTGCTCCCCAAGCAAAATCTAAGGTGTTTGTGATGACTGAGTGCTTTGGAGAAAGGAGGGAGAAGGGGAGACTTGGGTTTAGGGAAATTTGCTGTCTCCAAACTCAGGAGAGCAACTCCATTGAACTAATAATGACCAAACAAAAGAAAAAAATGGGGTAAACACCCACAGCCAAACAATACCTCTTGTGCTAAAGAATACCTATAATCTAAGGTATAAATACAAGCAGTTTATTGAAAGACTTGTTAAGTGCTTTCATTTCAAACATAGAATCAGACAGACTTTATCAGAACAAATACTTCCATCTCACAACCAGCCCCTTATAAATTACATCTTTGTCACATGATTAATTAACAAATTCCAAATGAGACATTATAATAAAGAAAAAATCACACTTAAGAATCACAATTAAAAATATATCTTATAAAATAACCTTGTAAAAATAATTTTGTACTGCATAACCATAGCAATAATGTATTAACTTCTATTTGAATTGGCTAATTTTCTGGTGTCATTCAAAGGGGATCGAGTATCTGTCTGCCTGGGATGACATGCTCAACAAGCCACATTGCTTCGCAAGAGATGACTTGCACCTGTCACCCTTAGGCTTTCGAATACTGGCCAAGGCTTTTGCCGCCCCATAGTGCCTTTTTTAGGCAAGGCTCAAAAGACAAACACACCACTGTAAATAGCACAAGTAATCAAAAACTGAGGGTAATGCTACTCAAGGCCAGAAGTCTAAACCTCAAAATGCATGCACTCAAGGCACTCCTCAGTATGGAGAACATCAATTTCTGTGCAGTAACAGAAACCTGGTTTAAGGCTCCAGAGAGCACCCCAACACTACCAGGCTATAACTCATACCATACTTTTCGGCCACAGAACCCGGACCGAAACACAAAAGGCAGGGGTATATCCATATTCATCAAGGATGCCCACACCTCCAGGTTAGTGGCACAGCACAATGCCTCAGAGATCATCTATGTGCAACTAACAACGGGCAAAACTGCAATTCAAATTGTAGCTTGCTATAGATCACCCACCATGACCCAGGACCCCCATTCTGCATTTCTGGAGACACCGGAAAATATGAAGGTCCTACCAAATGCCCTAATATTGGATGATTTCAATTACCCAAACATTAAATGGGAGAACTACTCAAGTACTAACTCCCTTGCCCAACGCTTCCTAGAATTTATAAACTCAAATGCCCTGGATCAACTGGTCAACACCCCCCACCAGAGGTGACAACATATTTAACCGGTCATCACCAACATGGCCGACCGGTGTTCCACACCGGAGGTCAACCCCTTGCTGGTTAGATCAGACCATAGACAAATCACTCTGGATATCCAGATTCTGCCCCCACCCCCAATCAAGGAAACCACCATGAAAAGCTTTTCAAAAGCAAACTTCATGTTACTTAAGACCGAGTTGGAAAGGCTCACAGCCCCATGCTAAAGGACAACGCTGTCCAAGCTGCTGAATCCTTTACAAAGGCACTCTATGAGCACCTGCAAGAATGCATGGATTGTGTTATCCCAAACAAAACCAAGACTCACTCCTCCAAGAAAAGGAAACCAGTCTGGTGGACCCCTGCCATAAATAAGCTATACAATAGAAGGAGGAAACTAGTTCAGAAAAGATTAAAATCCCAAGAAGGAAAGACATCCCTGATCAGTATTAGCAAGAAACTACGATCCCTCATAAAATCATCAAAGGCTAGCTTCGAAAGAAAAATTGCCAAGGACTCCAAAGATAACCACAAAGCATTCTTTAGCTATGTCAAGAACCTAAGTGGTAACTCTCACAGCTGCTCTTAGTGCAGAATGGCACAAAATACACTGAACCGACTGATATTGCCAACATTCTCTAGCAGACAGGTTTAGTGCAAACTTCACCCCCGTTTCACCCCCTAAAGGGCCCATAACCATACCAGAAGAATGTACAGCCCTGGCAATCACTGACACACAGGTTAAAACAGCCCTATCCAAAGCCAAAAACACAGCTTCAATGGGACTGGACGGTGTCCCAGGGTGTGTGTTACACCAGCTCCAAAATGAACTAACCCCTCACCTAAACACACTGTTCAAACAACGCCTCTGTACAGGCTACGTACCCATACAGTGGCACACAGCAACAGTTATCCTGCTCCAAAAAGGTGGAGCCACAACGGACCAGGGGAACTATCACCCTATAAGCCTGACTAGCCTGGTCTGTAAGGCTATGGAGCGCATCATCATGGAACTCATTAACAGAGACATTGAGAACCTCCAAACATTGGACGCTACCCAGTTTGGCTTTGTTAAGGGCAGATCATGCCTGGTGGACTTCTTTGAGACAGTTACCAAGGCTTTAGATGAGGGAAAGGAGGTCCACACAGCCTACCTAGACCTCGCAAAGGCTTTTGACACCATTCCCCATCCTAGTATTCTAGACAAGCACACCATCTGAACATAAACCCCTACGTCATGAGATGGGTTGCCAATTGGCTCATGGATATAACCCACACAATGAGAGTTGCAGGCTCTAGTGTCCGACTCTAAACTGGTTACAAGTGGCGTCCCCCAGGGCTCAGACCTGGGATCCCTCCTGTTCGGTATATACTTCTCAGAGGTACAGGCAAGCACAGGAGGACTATGGATGACCAAGTTCACAGACAACTACAAACTAGGAGCTATAAATGACTCTCCGGCTGATACAGACATCCTCCAGAAAGGTCTCACTGAGACGGATATCTGGTGTCAAAATCATGGCCTCAAGCTAAATGCCAAAAAGTCCATAGTCGTCCCCTTTGGAAAAAATAAAGTACCCGTGAACTACCACATACGTGGTAGTCTCCTAAATACAGAAAATGTAATGAGGGATCTGAGGACCTAAGTAGACAGTAATCTCTCCTTTGATAATCATATTGCCAAGGTGGTTAGAAAATCTTTCTATGTGGCCCACCTAATCACAAAAGGGTTTGCATCTAGAACAAAAGAGGTTATTGTGCCCCTCTACTCATCACTCATCAGACACATCATAGAGTATAACGCCCCATTTGGGATGTACCTTACAAGACACCTGCAACAGCTGGAAAGACCAAAGAAGTACCTCACCAAGAGGATTACTGGCCTCAAACAGATTCCCTATGCAGCCCGACTGAAGAAACTCCAGCTGTACTCGGTTGCATACCCTTACTCAGAGGTGATCTCTGACTGACATACAAGGCCATGTCCAACCCAGAATTGATGGACATGCTCCACCTAAAAAAAAAAAACAAATCCCTGAGAGCCACACGCTCTACGGATCTAAACCTCACCACAACGATAAATAGGATGTGCTGGAGGGAAAGATTCCTGTTCCAGAGACTCCCCATGCTTTGGAACAGGATTCCAATCTACATTAGGCACAGCCCCTCACTAACACTCTTCAAGAGAAACCTTGACAAGTGGATGGGAAACAAAAAATTTCCCCCGGGGATCACTGCAGTGGTTCTGCTGGACAGAGGCACAGGGAACTAATGGCTCTGCTGGACAGAAGCACAGGGAACTAATGTAAGGGGGAGGCGAAAGCCAACACATTCTGGCTAGGCTTATAGATGTCCTCGGGCAGATAGCCTAGTACTTGCCTATGAACCTATGAACCTATATACCTTGTATTGTAAAGATATTTATAATAGAAATAATTGTATGAAGCTTTAAAACACTGCTTAAAGACACTGTGTCATTCATACCAAGTTTTGTACTGGCATTAAGGTGCAGTTGTTAAAGAATCTCCCTATATTTGAGCCTAAACTCACAGAGGGCCACCTCTAGGATTAATAGGGACCTTTTCCAGAACATCATTATGATATACAATGCTCTAATATGAAAAATGCACTATACAAACATAAGGCAGATTATACAGAAAATAAGAAGTTCTATTTTCTTGTTTGTGCTGATAAACTTTAATGGGTAGATCTTAATTCAATTATTTCTATTCTAAATATCTTGACAATACAAGGTGTATAATGAATAAACAGGAGAGTTCTATTCAATAGCAGGAAAGCTCTGAAGGGCTTGGTGCCCAAACCTCTTTTAGTCAGTTCAACTTGAGCCGACAGACAATTTGGGTGTATGGAAGGTACACTGAAGCTATGGAATCTGGCCAGCTGTGATATCCTTGGTAGGATATAACCCATATACCTAAGGCTACTGCAGCAGTGGTCAATATGATGAGCATCTGATAATTATTTATTTATTTATTTTATTTTATTTTACATTTGTTAACCGGGAAAGTCCTACTGGATACATATCCATTTTCAGCGGAGGCCCAGGGAGAAAAGCTCCAAGTAATAGATAAACATTTAAAATGCAGGTTACAGTGATATTTAGCAATTTAATAAAGATCAAAAGGCAAAAACAAAATAGGTTACATATTTGAGAAAAAGTTCAAAGCAAGGTAACATTTAGATATGAGAAAGACAACAAAGAGGGGGATGGAAATAAATATAAAGGGAAGAATAAACATATAAGAGTAGTGTGGGTATAGGAAAAGGATGATAATTAAGAAAGAAAAGAAGAATGAAATAAGAGAAGGGTGGGTTAGGTAGGAAGCAGCAGAGACTGAAAAGGAGGTTATAGTCCTGATAATGGAAGCTAGAGAGATATAAAGGGGTAAAATAATTTAATTGAAGGAGGGTAAGGAGAGAATAAAGTGGGATTACATTTGAGAGCTAAGATGGATTAATAATGTGAGGCAGATAAAGAAAATCTTCACAAAAACATCTGAAATGTTTGCCAATGGGTATGTGATGTTTTAAATCTAGCTTTACCATGAAAGGTAATGAAGGGACCAGAGATAACTGGGCGTGAAGGAACAACATTTTGAACTTTGGGAGCTTTACAAGAAAAAAAGGCCTCCAAGTCCCTTCTTTCTTTGGCACGGGAAAAATCCTTGGATAAAACCATGTGCCCCTCTGATTTGCAGGCACTGGTTCTATAACTCCCAGAGATAACATTTTATGCAGAATAGGAGAAGGAAAAAAAGGGATATTTGGTTTTCTGAGCAAAGAGGAGCAAGTTTCATTGCCAAGTGTACTCCTGCTGAATGACTGTCAGAAATCAGTTGTCTGCATGACGACCCACCACTGAACCAGTAATCAAGGAGCCTCAATCCTCACCACTGACAACATTGGGGGATGTTCACTGGGAGGATAAGGGGTGTACACACACACACACACACACACACACACACACACACACACACACACACACACACACACACACACACACACACACAATTTCCAGATGCAGCTCTCTGCATCAAGTGCAATTTCCCTTAAAAGCACACAGAGACCACAGTCAGGCTGGGGCTGGTTTCTCCCTCTTCCTCCAGATCCCCAATAAGACTCCCCACTGGCACAGCTATAGAGTTGAGATTTCAGGTGAGTGACCAAGCCAAGACCTCCAGCACCCTCTCTGTCCAACTATTGCTTTGTGTCCTTGCCCAAGTAGCTGACACACACACACTCTTTGAGGTATGATTTACACACACTTGGGAAAGATTGAAACAGGTTTACTAACTATGCCTCCTTCTGCCCAGACTATAAGGTAGTTTTTACTGCCACCAGTCACTCCTTATCAGCTACTTTAGGGCCCTTAACAAAGAGTGCCCAATCTTACTGTGTAATATTAATATTAATACAAATGGTACTTTGACCAAGAGCAAGGCTATTAGGAGTGCTCCACACAGTGTCACCAAATAAATATGCAAGTACTCTCAAAATGTAAATCTCTCTACACGGACCAGCCACAATGAAAGGTTTAAATATATTTAATAATCAATAATAAAAGAACAAGACAATACTAAATATATATTCACAGTGACATCAAAGTTTAAAGCCACAGGAAGTATTTAAAATAACACTGTAGTGCAGGCTCACACAAATGAAGAAAAGCATCTAAACTAAGCTTTACTATATTCCTGACTGTATATAAGATAATTATACTGTTCTCTAGAAACTTACCTTATTAGAGCAAGGCAGATGTGTGGTGAATGTGTCTTCTTGTTGTCAAGTCCAAGACAGAATACAGAATGCCCTGTCCCACTAAGAGACTTCTCAAATTAATATCTAAAATATTATTGCTGGGATATCTTGCAGAATGACATAATTTCTGGTCATTTAACTTCTAGTTCCCAGGCCAAAACCCCCATTGCTAGAAGCTGGCAGCATTTAGCATCCACTCGTAAAAATACAGACAAGTGCTTTTCATAAGATCTTTGGCAGATGCTGGAAGTCATAAAACAATCTTCATGCTTCAAAAGTAGCAATTAGTCCACTCCAAAGACAATACAGAAAGCTTCCTAGTATAGTCTGTGTGTCTCCAGTTACAATGAAAACTTGAGAGATAGCCTTTTTATTGCATCCTATACAGTAATTTAATTTCAGATATTGTTCTAAAGTTTGCTTTACCTCTCAAGTGTACCTCATTACGAGGAACGTACCTCAATTGGGGTTTTAAAAAGCTCATGTTCCTCGAAATTCCTCAAAGTTCCACATTGAAAGAGTCTGTCACACATTCAGTGTTAGGAATTTTTTTAAGTGAAATCCATGGTAAATTGAAATTAATCATATTAATTAATTAAAGGATCTTCTTTATAAGTAAAACCATCATATTTTAACCATCCTATGACCTTGTTGTTAGTAAGCCATTAGTATGTGTTCCACATTTTGCCCATTTGTTCCACATTATGAAGGCGAGTATTCCTCATTTTGGCGATGGAAGGTTGAGAGCTATGTGGACTGAGGTTAACCCTCCAGTTTCCTCTGTTAAGCATATACATTTAAACAGTTACAATAGTGCAGGTACATTTCTGTTCTCTTCCAGTAGGACACACTGTGGTTACATTTCAAACACAGCACTCTACAAATACCTTTTCAACACGTCTGTACAAGCAGATTGATATACACATGACATATAGTTCTAATACATTTATAACACAAGCATCTTTTATAAATCATTTCTTTATTCACCAGTGACATATAATTATTTACAAAATTCCAGCTAGAAGTGCTGGCAGTATCTCCTTTCATCACAGTCTGCAATGATGCTGTGCCACAAGGGATGATTAAGGCTAAAGGAAAGAGAGAGTTTGCCAGATAGGTAGGGAGAAAGAGCCTGAAGAAGCAAACAGTCATTCTAAATTAATGACCTCCAGTTATTTGAAATCTCCTTTCTACTGCTTTTTAAAATCCTGTTTATTGACACTTTGCTGCTTAAATTGCTTAAAAAAAGGAGCTGAGATGGGAGGAAAAAGTTCATTTGCCTTAAAAAAGGAAGGTTAGAAAATGTGAGTCACCCCATGAATCAACTTTTCTTTCTGTTTAAACCTCTTAAGCACTAGTTGCAGAATGGCTAAACAGAACTTTGTTCATAGGAGAATTTAAAATTTCAGTTTCAATATCTTCAGGAAGATTTTGAGGATATGGTGAAGCAATTTTTTTCATAACTGGCTCTGAAGCAGCAGCCCTATACTTGCTTAAGAACATTTTAAAGCATGGTTAATGACATGAGAAGCAGATACAAGACAGCTTTCAGATAATTGTTTGCCTATGAAGACAGAATGTTAACAGTAAACTTTTTCATGTTCTCCAAACACAAAAGGAAAAAGTTTACAATATAAGCCTGGCAGTTTACAACTCCGAATAGTAAAGTGGCAGCAGAATAAAAGTACAGTTGTGTACCTAAAATAAATGTAGATGTTCGAGTGTATTCACTGTTGCAGTCATTACAATTGGGTTATCCTGCTGGCAGGCTACCCGCAGTCGGCCTGAATTCCAAAGTCTAGGTCTGGCATCGACTGCTGTCGCCTCCTCCCTGACGTCAGTGCGCCAGGGGTATAAAAGATGCAGCTGACACCATTTTCTTCAGTTTTTCTTGCCCCAAATGTCAGGTGCCCCTACAATGGTAGGCTAAATTATGCCAATAAGCATGCATGCACAAAAAACAACTTTTCCTTCATCTACAAGCAAATACACCACATAGGTTGTATAGAATAGAGAAGTACAGATAAGTCCCAGCAAAGGAAAAGGGGGATGGTGGGAGGGTAACCTTGACTGCAACAGTGAAGACACTCAAACATCTACATTTATGGTAGGTACACAACTGTACTATGTTCATCGTGTTTCACTGTTGCAGTCATTACAATTTGGTTGAATCCCAAAGCTAAGGTTGGGAGGCTGGTGCTAAATAGGATTAGGAGAGGCTATTAGGCCCTGCAGAACTGCAGTGGCAAATCCTGCCCTGGATTTAGAGTAAAGAGGTAAATGATAGTGCTTTGTAAAAGTATGCAATGAACTCCAAGTTGCAGCCTCTAAGATGTCTTTGGTTGGTACTCCTCTGAGGAAGGCTGCAGAAGTGGCTGCTGCTCTGGTTGAATGTGGCCTAATGCCCTTAGGCACCGATTTGTCATGTTGTGAATAGCAGAAACGAATGCAGTGACCTATCTACTTTGAAATAGTCTGCTTTGAGATAGGCTTTCCTTGTGATCCTGCAGCATACGCCACTAGAAGTTGTTCAGTCTTTCTGAAAGCTTTGGTTCTGTCCATGTAGAAGCATAGCTGCCTGTGAATGTCCAAAGAATGCAGAATTCTCTCACCCTTATTCTGTGGGTTTGGATAAATGGTAGGCAAATTAATTGTTTGGTTAAGGACCACACTGGACACTACCTTGGGCATAAATGTAGGGTTTGTCCGCAGAGAAACCCTGTCAGGATGGAAAATGATAAAAGGTTCCACAGCCATGAGTGCCTGTAACTCTGAGACTCATCTAGCAGAGGTTATTACTAGGAGCAGAGCTGTTTTCCAGGATAGGAATTTAATATCAGCTGCAGAGGCTGGTTCAAACGGAGGCAGTGTGAGTTTTTCCAAGACATAGTTGAGGTCCCATGCAGGTATTGGTGCTCTCCTTGGGGGTCTTATGTTTTTGGCCCCTCTGAGGTACTGCCTTAGTAATGGATGAGAAAAAATAGGTGGTTCTGTATTGTAATGAGCTGAAATGGCAGACACATGACTTTTAATTGATGAAAAAGAAAGGCCTTTATCAAGCATCTCAGTTAAGTATTGCAAAATCTGAGGAATATTTGGAACAATTGTGTCAAGGCCTTGTGCCTGGTTCCAAGCACAGAATCTCTTCCATTTTTCTGCATAAGATTTTCTGGTGCTAGGCCTCCTGGCCTCCAAAATAACATCCATCACTGCTTTAGAAAGAGGTGTGCCTTGACTGGCTACATTATCCGCCATGCTGCCAGGTTTAAGGTCCTGAGTTGTGCAGTATTTGACTGCCTTGTTGGGCCAATAAGTGAGGAATTTGAGGTAAAATCCAAGCTGGGCATTGAGACAAGCTCTTTAGGTTCGGGTACCAGTGCTGGCGGGGCCAGTCTGGGGCGATCAGTATCATTTTTGGTTTCTCTTGTCTGACCTTGAGGAGTACCTTGGAGAGGAGAGGCAGAGGAGGAAAGGCATATACTGTTAGGTCTTTCCCGCTGAAAGATAGAACATCCACTTTCCATGCTTGCTTGTGATAAGTCCTTGTGCAGAATTTCTGCAGTTGGTAGTTGTGAGGAGAGGCAAATAGGTCTATGTCAGGGCGTCCCCAGTTCCTTGTTATCATGGTGAAGACTTGTGGATCCAATGTGCACTCGTGGGGATCCATTAGGTTTCTGCTTAGTTCGTCTGCCAGAGTATTTGTCCTTCCTGGCAGGAATTGTGCTTGCAGATATACTTGGTAAGTCAATGCTGTGCCCCACAAGTTCATGGCTAGCCTGCAGAGGTGGTAGGAATGTGTGCCTCCCTGCTTGTTTATGTACCACATAACTGTAGTATTGTCCGTCCTTATCAGTAGTTGTCCTGGATGAAGTAGATCCTTGAAGGCTGTCAGGGGGTTCTGAACAGCTAGCATCTCTTTTTGATTGATATGTAGATGCATTTGACTTGCGGACCATGTGCCCTGAATACATCTTCCTGCCATATGGGCCCCCCAGGCATAATCTGATGCATCTGTTGTCAAAGTCTGCCTGGCTGTGGGTAAGGTAAATGGCTGTCCCGTGTTGTGGTGACAGGCTTTTGCCCACCATCAAAACTCCTGTTGCAGGCAGGGAATGAGGGTAATTATTGTTTCCAGGCTGTGGTAATGTTGAGTCCAAACACTTTTTAGATACCAGTGAAGTTTCCTCATATGCAGTCTTGCATATGGAATTAGCAGAATGCAGGATGCCATGAAACCCAAAGCCTGCAGAATTTTTCTTGCAGATAACTGGGTCTTTGTTGCCAACATTTTGAAATAAGTAGTCAGTTGTCTGTGTTTGTCTGGCGTGAGATAAGCCATCTGGGCAGTTGTATTTAAGCTTGCACCCAGGAATATTATCTCTTGAGAGGGTACGAGTTTTGATTTCTTTTCGTTTACTGTGTACCCTAGACCTGTTAGTAATCTTTTCACAAACGCCAGATGCTGTAGTAGAATGTCCTTGTTCTCTGCTTGAATAAGGCAGTCGTCCAAGTAAAGATATATTTGTATTCCTCTTTGTCTGCAAAAAGCAATCACTGGTGCCAGGCATTTTGTGAAGACCCTGGGTGCAGTAGATAAGCCAAAGGGCAGTGCAGAGAATTGGTAATGCATTGAGCCAGCTATAAATCTGAGGTATCTTCTGCATGACTGTCTGATTGGGACATGCAGGTATGCCTCTTTTAGGTCTAAAGATACAAGCCAAGCTCTCTTCCCCAGCATGGGCAGAAGCTGCTGCAGAGTTAACATTTTGAATTTTGGAATATCCAGGAATGTGTTTAGGATAGACAGGTCCAGTATTGGTCTCCAGGCTTTGTCCTTTCTGGGCACCAAGAATAGCCTTGAGTAGAATCCTAGTCCCTGCTTTTGCTGTGGTACCAACTGAATAGCTCTCATGTCTATGAGGGATGAGCCTTGTTTTTGTGCCTCTGCCCATTGATTGCGTGGCAGATCTGGCATACCGTTTGGCCTTGGCAGGGTGTGAAAGTGGAACCTGTAGCCTTGTTATATGATATTTAGGACCCATTTGTCCTGGGTGATCATGTGCCAATTTTGTGAAAAAAGTGCTAGTTTTTCCCCCCCAAAGGGGCTGCCAGAAGATAAGTGCTTGGTGCTGGCAGGGGAAAGTCATTGAGACTGTTTCCTGTATGGCTGTGATTTTTCCTCTCCGCTTTTGGAGGTAGAAGCACCCCATTGTTTAGGCCTGTATGAGCCTTGGGGCTGTGATCTGCCTCTGGGGTGTCTGTATCTGCCTCTTTGTGGCCTGTCTGACACTGGAAAGGACCAATTCTTTGTAGGCCAGTTCCTGCTAAATCTGGGATGCTGTACCTGTAAGAAATCCTTGACTGTTTGCATAGATTTAGCTTTGTCCTCCATTTTCTTCAACACCTCTTCTGCTTTAACACCAAACAAAGTATCATACTGTAATGGAGCAACTAATAGTTTTGCTTTGACATGATCAGGCAGATTCTGTTCTTTTAACCAAGCATGCCTCCTAATGACAGAACCAGTAACAGCGGCCCTGCAGGAGGTCTCTAGAGAATCAAAACCACATTGCAAAGTATGCTTTCCTACTTGTTCAGCTGCATGCAATAAATCCTGCATTTCTTTGTTTTCTGCACATTCTGAATTTGTTAACATTTTCTGTTTAAGCAGTGACATAAGATATTGCTGATATTTAAGCATATGAAATTGGCAATTTACAGCTCTTACAGTCAAGGTAGCAGAAGTATAAATCTTTTTCCCCCATCTGTCCAGGGCCCTAGAATCCCTATCAGAGGGGATAGGGTTTTCTGCAGTGGAAGCCTTGACCCCTTTGGGACCCTGAGAGATGGTTTCTGGGTCAGCAGCAGGGTTTTTATAAAGAAATTTATGTAAATCAGGAACCCTGTAGTATCTGTCTGGCTTAACAGGGGCTGGTGGTAAATAGTCTGGAGATAGACTGGACTCTGAAAATACATCATCTACAATGTCTAAAACAGGTGGGATAGCAAGGGGCCTGTTCTGAGGTAATAAAAGGAAGTCTCTGAGCCTTTTCTTGGATTCTGAGTAATCTTGGCTCTCCCAGTGGGAATGCTCCCTCATAGTATGCAGAGTCTCCCCAAAAGAATAATCCTCAGGAGGAGAGGCTGAAGGGATAGATTCTTCAGCATCAGAATCCTCATAGGGAGGAATATAATATTCCTGTTCAGAAGAGGAATCAGAGGAAATGGAAACCTGGTCTGAAGATTCGTATTCTATCTCTTGCCTAGGTCTCTTATCAGGAGAGGAATGGAAACCCCTGATCAAAGTAATTAGGTCTTCGGCCATTTTAAGCATCTGTTTTTTAGGCATGGTGGCCTGTCCAGGAGAATGCTGTACTTGTTTCTTTGTCTTTAGAGCTGCTTTAGTCTTTGCCTTTGAAGCTGAAGTAGGTTTCACATATAACTGTGTAGGCCTGAAAACACCCTCAGAAGCCGATGCCTGCTCAGCGGCTCCAGATCCATCTGAGGTAATAGTGTCCAATACCTTGAGTTTCCAGCAGCCTAGTCAGCTCCACGTGGGAGTCGGAAGCGGCATGTGGCTCTGAGGTAGCGGGCATCAGAGGCTGCGAAAGCGCCTCACTGAGAACCGGCAAACTGGCGACAGGCCTAGCGAGAGCCTCGTCGTCGGTTTTGGACCTCGGATGCCTGTCCTTTTCTTTTTCTTTGCGCTTTTTATAAACTTGGCTGTTCCGATGGCATTATATAATTGAATCTTCTGCCAAAGTAATGAAATGCAAAATCGTGCCGACGTTTAATAGTACGTTGGTTAAATCTAGCACAAAACCGACAACTAGCAACATTGTGATCAGGGCCTAGGCAAGGAATACAGTAAGAATGAAAATCCTGATGAGGTATTTGCTTCCCACAAGAAATACAATAATTAACTTTTTCTGACATCGTTCTGGAGCAAGAAAAAAGTTTCCCCAACGGGGTACTTTGCTTTAATGAAGACTTTGGCTCTGAATTCAAATTTGAAAATCTCAGGAGTCGGCCGACCGGCACTTGCAAACTGCTTTTGCTTCGGGCACTGCGCAGCAAAAAAGACTGAAGAAAATGGCGTCGGCTGCATCTTTTATACCCCTGGCGCACTGATGTCAGGGAGGAGGCGACAGCAGCCGACGCCGGACCTAGACTTTGGAATTCAGGCCGACTGCGGGTAGCCTGCCAGCAGGATTACCCAATTGTAATGACTGCAACAGTGAAACACGATGAGCATCTTTCTTCCCAAATGTGTCAAAAGCTTTCCCATTCTCTTCAGAGGGAACAGGATTAGTATTAACAACTTGTCTAACAGAAGCAGTTTCGAATAGGGGAAATCACTTCAGGGTCTGCTTTAGGAATAGAAAACAAGTATCTGTGAGTCTGAGGTACCCTGCATAACATATCAGATTTCCTAGGTACAGAAGACTGTCTGTCAGATTCATAGTCAGTACTAGGCTAGCTGCCCTTGTGGTCCATTTTAAGCATAGCTGACTTCCCTTTTTGTGCATGAAATAAGCCCTCCGATTTGGTTATACATTGGCCTTGCCCATTCCATGGTAAACTGAAAGCTAAGAGAAAACATTCTCTAATGCAGATAAAACAGGAGGAACAGATGCATACAGAGTAACGTCCAGCTGTAACAAATCATAATACATTTGCTAAGCAATAGAAATTTCATTCTGATTCCACTGAAAAAAAAAAAAACTTTAATTTTAGCTACAGTTTCAGAAAAACAAGGGTCTTTTGGGGAATTCTGAAGCAACACTTTCCTCAGAATCAGAATCTTCAGCTTGAGTAGAGAATCCTGAAGCACAACATTCCCCCTCCAATTACTAATTTTCTGATTAAATTTCAGAGAGTAAAAGTGAGGAACCACTTTTTTTCTTTTCGTTTATGAGGAAGGAATTGGAACAATAAAAGCAAACATTAACTCACTAGCAAATAAGAAACCCCCGGAAAACTTCCCTGTCCACTGAAACAGAAAAGGCCATTTTTTTTTTTACTTTTACTTTTCTTTTCCTAGGAGACTCCATGGAAGAGGGCTGGACCAAAATAGTCGCACTCTCCCAGAGCTTGGGCTCCCTTTTTTGCCTACTGGGCGCCATAGTAGAAAACACATCTGACACAGATATCCTTCAGAAGGGTCTCACAGAAACGGATAACTGGTGCCAGAGCCATGGCCTAAAGTTAAATGCCAAAAAATGCATAGTCATACCCTTCGGGAAAAACAAGGTTACCCCTAGCTACCAAATAGGTGGCAATCCACTGAGCACAGAAGAAGTTATCAGGGACCTGGGGACCCAGGTTGATAGTAGTCTGTCATTCGACACCCATGTAGCTAAAGTAGTTAGGAAGACCTTCTACATTGCCCACCTCATCATGAAGGGATTCTCATCTAGATCAAGGGAGGTCATAGTCTCCCTTTACTCATCACTCATCAGACCAATGATTGAGTACAATGCCCCATTCGGAATGTATCTGACCCGACACTTGCAGCAGCTGGAGAGGCCACAAAAGTTCCTCACCAAAAGGATAAAGGGTCCTCAAAAATCTGTCCTATGCTGCCCGACTGAAAGAACTCCAGCTCTATTCAGTCGCCAGCTTGCTCAGAGGTGACCTTTGCCTAACATACAAGGCCATGTCAAACCCAGATTTGATGAATATGCTTCACCTCAAAAATCTAGATCCATCAGAGCCACAAGGGCGGAGACTTAAACCTCGACACGGCTATTAATAGGACGTGCTGGAGGGATAGATTCATCACCCAAAGACTCCCTATGCTGTGGAACAAAATCCCGGTATATGTGAGGCAGAGCACCTCGCTGGCCTTGTTCAAGAGAAATCTTGACCAATGGATGGGAGATCACAGATATACCCCAGGGATTACCTCAGTGTCACTGCTCGACAGAGGCACAGCAAAATAATGGGTATAGTTCCCCATACTAAAGGGGTGGCGTAAGCCACAAAACGATGGGCTAGGCTTGTAAATGCCCTCAGGCAGATAGCCTAGTATGAACCTATGAACCTATGAACCTATGTGGTATTTTACTAGCCCCTTCCATTGAGACCAATAACAGTGGCTCTCCCTTGCCCGTGGTGGACACCCGTACTGTTGCAGTGGACATGTCTATTCCCCTAGTCATTAGTAGCTGTAGGTGATACACCAGAGAGATTGGGAGAAAAATATGAGCCATCTGAGGAACAAATACAATAGTAAACCATATATACAAAAGCCAAACACACTCTGGCTAGGCTTATAAATGCCCTAGGGCAGATAGCCTAGTATCAACCTATGAACCTATATATATATATATATATATATATATATATATATATACACACACACACACACACACACACATATATACATATATATATATATATATATATATATATATATATATATACATATACAGTATACATGTGTGTATATGTGTATATATATATATATATATATATATATATATATATATATATATATATATATATATATATATGGGTCCCTATCAGTTGACCGAGTTTTCAGAACCTTGAAATGCATATGGTTGAGATCACATGATCGTGTTTTTGAAAACTCACAGCTTTTGAATGGAGATCACAGTACAGCAACTATAGGGAATTTACCCTTTTCCTCACTGTAGTGCAGTCTTGGAATTAGTATATATAATTTGCAGGGGGTGTTGGGGGTGCAGGGCGGGGCTTGCTCCTCTGCAAAAATCTAAAAAAGGTAGATTTTTGTCTTTTTGATTTTCGAGTTTTTGGAAACTCGATCATATGGTCTCAGATATTTTTTTTGAGTTTCCAAAAAGTCAATCACCTGACATAGATCATATATATATACATATATATATATGTATGTGTGTGTATAGACAACTTAACATCTACCCTTCACTCATGTGTACTGAGTTGTAGTAATGGTGATCCATGTAGGATAATAAGGGTCTATGCAGATAACACAGTTTGTATTGCATAGATTCAGACACCTAAGCATGATGATTATGCAAATGAGGATGTTCCTCATGAATCGTTCTGAATCATTTAATCTATATGTCACAACTACAAGCAGAGTTATGCTAAGATGCCTTCTTGGGTGTTGTATACTCACATGAACACCTGTGGTGCATACCAAGCATGAAAGGGTGGGTTAATGACATACTCGGGGACATTGTCTTACATGTAATACAAGTGCTACCAGTTGAGGCTCTAAAGAGCATGTTCACTCCCAACATTCATCTACATGCAGACATTGCATACATGTTGTGCCATTTCTCACACCTTTCTGACAGATTTACTCATCCATAATATTGGCGCAGACTTTCTCACGCCGTACTAAAGGTCACACTACTGAGTTGCCCTATGTTGTGTACTAACTGGTGAAATGTAAAACAGACATGACAGCAAGATGCCAGTCATGATTCCCTACAAGACCTGGAGTATGGCTATGGTTTCTACTGGCAGTTTCTGACAGGGTGTTCCCCTGCTTTAAGAAATCTAAAATCTTCCTGTAGTTACTGCACAGGGACCACAGGAAGCACCTGCCTAGTGACTCCTACAAGGTCCCCAGTATAAGGTGGATGACTGACACTGTCATGCCAGGGCTGTTGGTGGTGCCAGTAACATACTTTGCCTGCCCAGGTTAGCAGTGCAGACATGGCAGATGAAAAATTATCTGTTCTGCTAAAAGCATAGATAAATTAAAACAACTCACCCAATAGTCTTTCTTCTCTCCACCACAGAGGACAGGCTGTCTGATATGGTCCTTAACCCTAAAAAACAGGAATCTATTTACCTCAAAGCATTCAACAGATTACAAAAATAATTTCAAGATCACATCTAACACCACCAACATAAAACTAGTAAGTCGAACTAACCTTCTAGGAGTCATTACTCACAAAAGCTTAAAATTAGATCATGACATAAAATAAGCAGTAAAAAACACCCAACAAAAACTTAGTGCAATCTGTACAGTGATAATACCTGACAGATAATGAAAAGTACAGCTCAGTCCCTTCTTATCCCTACATTACTTTACACTGCTCCTATCTTGATTAACCTACAATCCACTTAACTCTCATTCTTGGAGCAGTGTTATAAGGTGGCAAAATCTGCTGCCAATCATCATTATAGGACACATCACTGTCTGACCTTTAAAAAAAAAAACTTCATTGGTTAGAGCTACGGCATTACTTTACAGTTTATCAACTAGTCACTTCCTATAAACTCATCTATTATCCAAACAAATGCCCTAGTTTTAAAAATATTCTCATCTCTATAACACAAGTACACAACTGAGGTCCACTGGCAAAATGTTATTAACTGTCACCAAAGCTAACAACTCAGCTGGTGACTCTTTGTACTCATTTTTCCTGGCCAAAATGTGGAACTCCCTCTCACTCTTAAAACACAGTAAACACCAACTCTTTTAAGATGCAAGATAAATAATACCTAAAAGATACTTGGCTCTACACATGCACAACTCTTGGATGATACATTCCCTACTCTTTTCTTTCGCCTATTATTTCCAAGTACTTTATGCTTAGTTATTAGTTCAAAATCTCCACTTTGTCCTCTGATTCTCCCTCTTCTTCCTTCTACCTATCCTAAAACATTCTTTCTTATCTTTTAACACTAATTATTCTCTTTCCTCCTTTTCTCTCCTTCTACCAAGTTCATTTCCAAATATGTTCCATAGCTCTTTAGATACTGCTGCTACTGATTAATGACACTATGTTTAAAGGTTGCACATTTGTTGATTACTTGTATAACTCTGTTTACTATGTTCTTTATGTAATGTATTTCTGGAATTCTTTTCCTCAGTAAAAAAATATATATCATTACATGATGCTATTAATTAATGAAACTCTGTTCAAATGTTTTGTATATTTTTGATTTATTGCATACCTCTATTTACTACATTATTTATCCAGTGTTGAAATGTTTCTGGAACTTTTCTCCCTGGGCCTCCACTGAAAAGGGGTAGCTTTCTACCCAATTGGACTATCGTGGTAAACAAATGGAATAAATAAATAACTATAGAAAATCTCAGAATATAACCTTGGTGCCCAAAGAAATAACAGGAAGAACATAGCTGAATATATTAATAATAATTGAGATAACATAGATGGCACAGAGTGGATTGAGCACTTCCAGTGGCGGCAAATGAGATCTGAAGCTAGTAAGTGAAGGGTGCAGGGCATTGTGGAAGGGCAAAGTTCAGGAGATTGGGGATGAGAACAATGGCAAATGGCTGGATTGGATCAGAGAAGCAGATCCAGTCCCAATAGTCAGAGTGGCTGGATTTTGTTTATTTTATTTTACATTTGTTTGCAGGGTTAGTCTGACTGGGCCAGTGGCTCCTTTTCAGCAGAGAACCTAGGGGAAAAGCCCCCAAAAAAGGAAAAGAAGAAGTTATCAGAATGAACAAATAAAATAGATATACAGAAACAGAATAGAAATAAGATGAAATACACATTAGTAAAAATACACTATGTAAAAAAATTGTAGTAAAAAAAACGGGTATACCAGTATGCAGTAAGAACTTGTACAAAGAAAAATCAACTATGTTATATATACATATCAGTATTGGTAGCTACACAAAGCTTGCTTGGACAGAGTAAAGATAGGTTGTATAGCAGGACAGAGCAATATGGAGATAGAATTATCCAGGGGTGATACAGGAATAGAACCAGTTGTTGGCTAGATGTTCTTTAAGAAGTAGTTTGAATTTAGAGGTGGAGGGGGTATTAAGAATGAGTTGAGGAGTGCAGTTGCACATTTTTGCTATTTTATATGAAAATAAGCATTCACCAAAAGAGTTATTGGCTTTATAAACTTGTAATAGTAGTTTATTAGATGAGCGGATGGAGCGAGTAATTTAAGGATGTATTAGGTGTGTTAGAGCAGGACATGCGTTAGGTTGGTACAGGATGCTGTGGGCAATAGCTAGCTGGTTAAGTGTTAATAAGTTTGGATGTTCAAGCCAGTGTAATTGTTTCAGGGCAGTACAGTGGTGGATTCTACTGTGTAGGCCAGCAACAAAATGAGTGATTTTGTGGTAGCATGTCTCAAGTTTAGATAGGTCAGTCTTTCTAAGATTTGAGAAAATGGGTGAAGCGTATAGTAGAGTGGAGAGGAGGTGTGTTCTGGCAATTGCTTGTCTAGTTGATGAGGTGAGGAATGTTCTAGACCTATACAGACATCCGAGTTTAATACAGTATGTACTTTTTAATGGTGAGGGCAATGTGTTTGTAATATTTCAGGCCACAATCTATTGTGATACCAAGTAATTTTGTGCTATCTATTGGTTTAATTATAGTTCCAGTGGATGAAAGTACGTGCACTGATGAAGGAGAACATGGGGGTTTGTTATTTGAAAATATCATAAACTTAGTCTTATTTGAGTTTAATATGAGTTGTCTTTTTTTAGGAAAAGTTCTATGTCTGTGAAAGCAGACTGAGTCTTGGATAGACGATCCGGTAGGCAGGAGGCTGTGCAAATAACAGTGGAATCATCTGCATACTGAATAATTGTGGAATGTTTTTTTAAAGATGGAGAACAGTATGGGGCTGAGAACAGAGCCCTGTGGGACTCCAACAGTGATAGCTAGAAAAGTAGAGATTTAATTTTTCCGTATTACTGATTGTTGTTGATCGGTCAAATAGCTGTGAACCAGGTAATAGAAGCTAGAGAGAGATGAATAGATGCTAAGCCAAGTAATAGTTTTTGATGTGATACAGTGTCAAATGCTTCTGACATATCTAAAAAAATGGAAGAGACAAGTTAGTTATTATTTCTATGGTGATTGTGTTTGTGAAACTTAAGAGGGCTATGGTGGTACTGTGTATAGGTCTGAAACCATGTTGGGAGTTGGAAATTAGGCTGTTTTGTATGAGGTGGGACAGTAGTTGAGAGTGTATGCATTTTTCTAGTATTTTGCTAAGGGGGGAGAGTATGGCAATGGGTCTATAGTTGGATAACTCAGTGGAATGACCACCTTTGTGTAGGGGTATTATATAGGAACTTTTCCAAAGTTTTGGTACATAATGTTTAATGATTGAGCAATTTATTAGTATGGAGATAGGGTAGGAGATAGAATCTGATGCTAGTAAAAGAAATTCACTTGGGAGTTGATCTACAACTAGTCTAGTGGGTTTCAGTTGGAGGATGAGTTTTTTGATATAAGAAGTTGGTACAGGCTGAAATGAGAAGGCTGTGGGTAGGTGATCAGCCGTTGAGGGAATGATAGGAGAATCTTTGTTATAATTGTTAACTAAGACCAGAATAGAGTTAATGAAATATGTGTTGACTTGGGTTGCTGTGCTTATGTTGGCATTTAAATTGCTAGGAGAGGGAGTAGTGGTTTGTCCAGGATTTAAAAGTTGTTTGATGGATAGCCAGAATTTCTGTGGATTGTTTTTATGTTTTTGTTGTAATGTGGTACAGTATGATTTTTGTCAACTCTAATCAGTTTCTTGGCTAGGTTGTGCAGTTAATGGTATTCGTGGAGGGAGGCTTCAGTTTTACAGGTTTGATATGTGTGCCAACCTTTATCTCTTTGTTTCATAGTGTTTATGCTGTCTGTTGTCAGCCAGGGTGCTAGTGTAGATTTGCAGCGTTTTCTATGAATAGGAGCAAGGGTGTCTAGGATGTTAAGGAAAGAGGTATTGAAACATGTAACAGCCTCATCCAAGGAAAGTTGTTAAAAGGGGACCATTTGTGATGTTGCAAGAGATAGTTGAATGTATCCACTGAGAAATGTTTTTTTGGGTGGATATATTTATAGATAGTGTTTTTGGGTTAGTTAGTTTTGTGTCTGATAAGGTAGGTAGG
Source organism: Protopterus annectens (assembly GCF_019279795.1). NCBI lineage: Eukaryota > Metazoa > Chordata > Ceratodontiformes > Protopteridae > Protopterus > Protopterus annectens. The sequence continues at coordinate 262,182,130 of NC_056751.1, read as the reverse complement.
GGAACAGTCACTTAGGGAGTCAGGAAGGCAACCAGATTGTGTGCATTGGTGTGGAAGACTGGACATTGCTCAATCTAGTATTGAGTGTTTACTGTTGTGTTTGTCAATTCGAGTTGGACTGGATATGAGATGAGTAAAACCAAAAAGGTTGATATGATTGGTGGGGTTAATGGAGGTGCAGGAACCCCAGTTTAAGTTAAAGTCGCCTGGTATGACTGTTTCATGATTTAAGGTAGAGGATGCCCAACTAAGTAGGTTTTCTATTAATTTAGTATTGTCGCCAGGGGGAAGATATACTGCTGTGATTATGATGCCCTTATTCAGATTAAGTTTAAGACGTGAGATGAGAATTTCCAGGTCAGAGAGTTGGGGTGAGTTAATAGGAAGATGTAGTATGTTTAGATAGTTTTTATATACAAGTGCCACTCCTCCTCCACATTTGTTGTTTCTGTCAGTTCTAAGGATGTTATATCCCTGAGGTAGAAATTCTTTACTTTTGTTATTGTTCTTGAGCCAGGTCTCAGTAACTGTTACAACATCAGGGGAGTAAAGTGAAAGGGTAGCTTGAAAGTCAGATTATTTAAGTATATTTCCAATATTGATGTTTAGAGAAAATAGGCCAGAGTTAGTTTGAGTTATGGGGGTTGTTGTTGGAAAGTTTGAGTTAAGTTGTTGGAGAGGTGTATGGATGGTTGGGTTGGGACCTGGATTAAGGTGGATATCACCACTTAGATGTGGTAGATAAGATCTGAGTAAGAAGCAAAGAGAGGGTTTTTTGCTAAGTAGGTAATATTTGTGTAGGATGTGTGGGAGTGTGTAGGTGGTGAAATATCTTCGTGTGAATAGGTGGATAGATGTGCTTTCAATTAATTGTGAAGATATAAGTGGGTGAGTAGTAGGGATGGAGTAGAGTGTAGGTGAATGGTGGGTGAGTCTGTAGATACGTTAAAGTGGGTGAGTAGTAGGGATGGAGTAGAGTGTAGCATGCATCTTCTTACTGAATTCTGCCTTAATCGCAACAACACTAGTACTACTAAATACATGAAAATGCTCTACTTGGTCATACCAGATTTCTGTTATATTGTATAAATACTATAAGCTTTATAGAGATTAAAGTTTTGCAGATATTTTAATTATATTGTACACATTTATTCCTCTTAATTGTTAGAAAATGTATTAACAGTATTAATCTGTTTCTTTTTACAACACTATAAATGCCCAAAGGATGTTGTATCATCTCATACTGGGTACAGAACTGTAGTTGTTAAAAAGTCAAGATACCCATGATCAAATACATTGTGCTTAAATTAATAGTAACTTTCTTAGGCTTCTCACTGATGTTGCTTCTATGCAATAAACAAAACGTTGACACATTTTCCAGATTTTGTTCTTTAAACCATACTATTTTTAGCAGTGTGTGGGCTTTTCTTTTGCTTTGGTGCTGATGTTCCTTTCTGTTTTGTATTGCTGTTGCTATGGACGCACCATCTGGATACCATGATGACTTCTTGACATTGTTGTTGTTTGAAGAGAGTTTCTCAAACTTTTATATATCATGATGGTTGACTCATAGCAATCACCTCACAAATTTTATAGCTGCAGGATGAGGTATCCGCAGCTTGGCACAATAACAGAAAGTATTCAAAAATAAGGATTTATTTGTGTATTAAACAGTAATCAAGTATTGTTGACATTCATACAACAACATAAAATGCAGTAATTTAAAGACTAACACCTAAGACATGCAAAATATATTTATTACTAAATTGTAACATCATAAGCAATAGTTTTTCATACAAATGATGAAATGGTTTTTACTGTAGTGATGTAGTACTTCAATAAAGTATGCTTGAAAACTCATAAAAGGAAGATGTTAATGTTAATGTATACAATGTGCAATTCTAAATGCAAGTGCTACCTGCAAGATGTAAAGCTGCACTAAGCAAGCATTAACTCATGATGAAGTGATGGTTAAGTTATGATGAAAGCACAAACAGCAAGAAATATACCAGAATATGCTCATCTCAGACCATAACCTATACCTCAGTTTGTTAATTCAATTGCAAAATGTATTCTTTGTTGCCTCACAGCAAGAGGTTCTCCTGTTCAATTCTCGGCTGGAGTGCCTTCTGTGTGGAGTCTGCATGTCCTCCCCGCAGTCAAGTAGCATTTGAAAGACATGCATAGAATGGGCGTTCCTTCGTTGAAGGTTGGGCGTCGAGCTGGCACCTCGGCACCCATAAAAAAATCTACTGCCAATCATTAGCTGACCGGAGTTCTGCTGTGGCGACCCCTAACTGGGAAAAGCTGAAAGAAGAACATTCTCCTTTAAAAAATAAATATTTAATCATGAACATTGGATGAAAATACACAAGACATGTTAAAAAAGAAATAAAAAAAACAGGTCCTCAATTATACTGCTTTTGCCATTGTGATAAATACTCACAAGACAAGCACACAGACACACACACATATGCACGCACATACACATACACACACACACACACACACACACACACACACACACACACACACACACACACACACACACACACACATACACACACACACACACAGACACACAAACACACGTGCACAAGCACATATTTTTCATTTTATGGTAGGGAGGAAACGCACACAAGTTTGTTCACGTTAAATTGTGGAAGATGCAATATTTTATAACTGGTAAACTAAATAAAGTTCACTGAAAAACTAGTAATCCCAAGGCAAACACTCCACCAGGCAGCAATGACACCAATGTAGTCCAGTCAAGCTTTTATTTAGAGCTTTCGTCAGGTAAAATGACTTCTTCAGAATACAACCTGTTTAAAAAAACAAAGTTTAAATAATACCCCTTGACCAATCACTACAATATGCATTACATCATTTCCCCTCTTGGTGTCATTAATATTAATGCATACAAGATTGTATTAAAATATATATATATATAAAACCAGACAAAAGATTTTAAATTGTTAAAACATTAATATAGATACTAATGCATATTAATATCCCAACTATAAAATTTATAAATTCATATATAATTCATAACATGAACATAGATTTAAGTCTTAACAAAGGGCAAAAGGAAATCTTGTCATTTAACCCTGGGGCCTGGTAAGCATTTAGTTTTATTTGCCACTTCAATTCCAAAAATTCCAAAAAAATCTTCTACTGGTCTCCCCCCGTGGCTCCAAATCAACATGTTCTACAACAAAAAATCTAAACCCATGCTGAGGGTGACTGTTAATATGTTTGTAAAGGGCATTTTTTTCATTTTTTTGTTTAATATCATAAAGGTGTTGGTAAATTCTTGATCTAAGTGCATTCTTTGTTTTTCACACATAGTAACTCTCACATAGGTTCATAGGTTCATAGGTTCATACTAGGCTATCTGCCCTAGGGCATTTATAAGCCTAGCCAGAATGTGTTTGGCTTTCGCCACCCATTTTAAATTTATTTTGCTATGCCCTTTTTCGAGGTTAGTATACTGTGCCTCTGTCTAACAGTGACACAGAAGTGATACCCGAGGTAAACCTACGATCTCCCATCCACTCATCAAGATTCCTCTTGAAGAGAGTCAATGAGGGACGCTGCCTAACCTGGACTGGGATTTTATTCCAGAGTGAAGGGAGCCTCTGGGTTATGAATCTGTCCCTCCAGCATGTCCTATTTATTTCAGTGCTGAGGTTCAAGTCTCTCGAGCGCGTAGCTCGATGGGATTTGGATTTTCTGAGGTGCAGCATGTCCATTAATTCCGGGTTGGACATGGCTTTATACGTCAGGCACAGATCGCCTCTGAACAGGCGGTATGCCACTGAGTAGAGCTGGAGTTTCTTTAACCGGGCAGCATATGGCATCTGTTTGAGCCCTTTGATCCTCTTGGTGAGGTACTTTTGGGGTCTTTCCAGTTGCTGCAGGTGTCTGGTAAGGTACATCCCAAAAGGGGCATTGTACTCAATTATGGGCCTGATGAGGGATGAGTAAAGAGGCACGATGACCTCCCTGATCTAGATGTGAATCACTTCATGATTAGGTGGGCTATATAAAATGTTTTTCTAACCACTTTGGCCACGTGGTTGTCAAATGAGAGATTGCTATCAACTTGGGTCCCCAGGTCCTTAATTACTTCTTCTGTACTTAATGGATTACCACCTATGTGGTAATTTGTGGGCACTTTGTTTTGCCAAAGAGGATGACTATACACTTTTGGCATTTAGCTTGAGGCCATGGCTCTGGCACCAGTTGTCTGTTTCTATGAGGCCCTTTTGGAGGATGCTTGTGTCAGCTGGAGAGTCGATTATGGTGCCCAGTTTGCAGTCATCTGCGAACTTGGTCAGCCACAGTCCTTCCGTGTTGGCCTGTACCTCCGAGAAATATATACCAAACAAGAGAGGTCCCAGGACTGAGCCTTGTGGGACACCACTTGTAACTGGTTTGGAGTCTGACATGGCTCCAGCAATTCTAACCATGTGGGTTCTGTTCTTGAGCCAGTTTGCAATCCATCTAGTGACATAGAGGTTTATATTTAAGCTGGTGAGCTTATCTATAATGCCCGAGTGGGGTATTGTATCGAAGGCTTTGCGAGGTCCAGGTAGGCTGTGTGGACCACCTTCCCCTCGTCAATGGCCTTGGTGACTGTTTCAAAGAAATCAACCAGGTTTAAGAGGCAGGATCTGCCCTTAACAAAGCCGAACTGGGTAAGATCCAGTGTCTGTAGGTCCCCAATATCTTTATTTATGAGGTCCATGATGATCCTTTCCATAGCTTTGCAGACCAAGCTAGTCAGGCTTATGGGGCGATAGTTTCCAGGATCCGTTGAGGCACCACCTTTATGGAAAGGGACCACTGTTGCTGTACGCCACTCTTTGGGCACATATCCTGTAGTAAGGCTGAGATTGAACAGTAGTTTTATGTTTGGGTTTAGCTCTTCTTGAGGTTCATGTAGGACGCAGCCCGGGACACCGTCTGGTCCAATTGATGCTGTGTTTTTGCTTTGGAGGCGGCTCTTACCTGAGCATCTGAGATGTCGGGGGCAGCACTCTGCTGGGATAGATATTTGCCCTTTTGGTGGGGAGGGGGGGAGAAGTTTGTGCTGAACCTGTCAGCTAGGATGTTGGCAATGTCTGTGAGTTCAGTGTATTTTTTGTCATTTTGGACTAATTCTGAGCATATCTGGGAATTACCACCCAGGTTCCTAACATAACTAAATAAAGCCTTGTGATTATCCTTAGTGTCCTGTGCAATTTTTCTCTCAAAGCTGGCCTTAGACAATTTTATGAGTGCCCGTAGTTTTTTGCTAATACTGATCAGTGATGCCTTCCCTTTTTGGGATTTTGCTCTATCATTTAGTAGCTTCCTCCTTCTATTGTATAGTTTGTTTATGGCTGGGGTCCACCAGACAGGATGTCTGCCTTTGGAGGATTGGGTCTTGGTTTTATTTGGGATTGCATGATCCATGCATTCCTGAAGGTGTTCATAGAATGTGTTTATAAAGGATTCTGCAGTCTGGGCCATATTTTCCACAGGCCCGGGGGCTTTGAAGGATTCCACCTCGGTTTTGAGGAGTGTGAAATTTGCTTTAGAGAAGTTTTTCACTGTGGTTTTCTGGGCAGGGGTGGGGTTGGGATGTGAATATCCAGTGAGATTAGTTTATGGTCTGATCTTACCAGTGAGGGATACACTTCTGGTCTGGAGCATAGAGTCCCCATGTTGGTGATGATCAGGTCCAGTATGTTTTCCCCTCTTGTGGGAGTGGTAACAAGTTGTTCCATAGCATTTGAGTTTATAAATTCTAGGAACCTTTGGGCTAGGGTGTTGGAGCTAGAGTAATGCTCCCAGTCTATGTTTGGGTAGTTGAAGTCGCCCAATATAATGGTGTTTGGAGAGACCTTCATATTTTCCAGTGTTCTCAGAAAGGCCGAGTGGGGTTCCTGGGTTTGGGAGGGTGGTCTGTAGCAGGCTATAAACTGGAAGGCAGTTTTACCCACTGTTAGTTGCACATGGATAGTCTCTGATGCTTCGTGCTTTGCCACCAACCTGGAGGTGTGGGTATCTTTGATGAATATCGATACTCCCCCTCCTTTTGTGGTTCGGTCCAAGTTTTGGGGCCGAAAAGAATGGTATGAGGTATAACCTGGTAGTGCTGGGGTGCTCTCGGGAGCCCTGAACCAGGTTTCTGTTACTGCACAGATATTGATGTTCTCCATGCTAAGGAGAGTTTCGAGTGCATGCATCTTGAGGTTTAGACTTCTGGCGTTGAGTAGCATTACTCTTAGTTTCTTATCCCTTGTGATACCTATGGAGGTGGGTTTGTCTTTTGAGCCTTGCCTAAAAAAGGCACTATGGGGGTAGCAAGAGCCTTTGCCAATATCCGAAAGCCCAGGGGTGACAGGTGCAAGCCGTCCCTAGCGAAGCCGTCCCTAGGCTTGTCGAGCATATCATCCCAAGCTGACAGGCACTGGATCCCCTTTGAATGACACCAGTACTTAAGCCAATTGTTGAAATTGATCATCTTGTCTTCATATTGTGGCATCATTCTTGGTGAGGGTAAGATGCTACTCAAGGTCAGGGTCATACCGGCCTGGGCTACATGCTCAGAGAGCTCCTTTATGTCTCTTTTCATGTAGTCCAGGGAGGTACATCTCAGTTCATTCACACCAGCATGGACAATGACTGAGTCATATTTGTACTTGCCTTGGAGTGACCTGAGTGCTTGTGTTATGTGGCGGATCCTAGCGCCTGACAGGCTGCTCACCGTGACCCTCTCCTTGTTCAGCCTGGTGAGCGGGACGTCAGTGTGCCTGACGATAGAGTCACCTATTACAAGTGTATCAGGTGTGTTGTTTAGTCTTAAGGGCTGTGACTGTTCGGCACACTGGCTTTGTGAGATATGTGTTGCACGTGTTTTGTTTTGGGGTAGCGGTTGCTTGGGTGTCTGCTTTGGAGGTCTCTGCTGCTTAGGCAGATCTTTATTTAGAGCCTCTGAGTATGTTTTTGTGTGATTATGTGTTTGGTTTGCTGTCGTGGTAGGTCTATGTGAGACTGGAATTGTAGTGAGTGTGGTTTCCTTCTCCTCCTGACTGGTTATGCCAGTACTGAGTTGAGAGAGCTTAGCCTCCAGTTTGGCTATATGGTTGCATCTCTCACGTGTTGGAATTTGTTGGGAGGAGGAGAGGGTTGTCTGTGTACATGAGGCAGTTGTAACATTGCCTCAAGATTCCCAGATTCACCAGCTGGACCAGAGAGTAGATTGACAACTGACCTTTGGACATGCTAGAATAATATTGGGAATTCCTTAATAATTGAAAACAATGGCCAGTGGGGAGTGAGGGTGTAGTGCTTTTAATTTTTAGTGCTGACTTATATAATTGCTTTAGCGTGCAAGTGCCAGGTAACTTAAGTGCAATGTGTTACAGGTAACTTAAATGCAAAAACAACAAACATTAACTTTCTTTCAAGTGAAACAAGGAAATAAGTACAGTAAGCAATGCAGATATCACTAGTGATCCACAGAAGCGCTGAGAAGCCGCGTATTAGGTGGAATTAGCGTTCCAGGGAAATAACAAGCAAACAAACAACATGCATATAAACAAAGCTAGATTCAGCAGGCCTGGATCTAGTCTATGCTACTGCAAACAAGGTGTACCAATTTCAGTAAGATACAGTTCAAATATTCAGGCACTATAAACCTTTAACCAGAAATTCCCAGCTCAGAAGGGCAAAGTCCAGCCTCTTCTCCCACAAGAGTGCAGACCACCAACCTTCTTAATGTAAAATAACTGGCCTGAAGCCCAAGTGCCTGAACCAGAACTAATACACTTTAAGAATAACAGACACTGGGCTCTCAATCAGCAGTTCCCAACTTAGAAGGATGAAAGCTACCTGTCCTGCCACCACAGTGCATGCCACAAACCTTCCTAATGTAAAACAACTGGTATGAAGCCCAAGTGCTTAATCCAAAAGACTTAGAATGATAGCTACACTTTAATCAAGTTACTACCAAGCAGTAATAAATGCAATTGAATACTTTAGAGAATGCCTGGATTAGTGCTCAAGTTACACAAACAAAGCTAGATCCAGCAGGCCCGAATCCAGTCTATGCCACAGCAAACAAGGCGCACCAACTTCAGTAAGAAGCAGTTCAGATATGCATGCACTATAAGCCTTTAACCAGAAATTCCCAGCTCAGAAGGGCAGAGTCCAGCCTCTCCTCCCACAGGAGTGCAGACCACGAACCCTCTTAATGTAAAATAACTGGCCTGAAAGCCCAGGTGCTTAAACCAGAATTAATACACTTTTAGAATAACAGACACTGAGCCCTCAATCTGCAGTTCCCAACCTAGAAGGATGTAAGCTACCTGTTCTGCCACTACAGTGCAGACCACAAACCCTCTCAGTGCAAAACTGGTCCAAAGCCCAAGTGTTTAAACCAAAAGGCTTAGAATGAGTTACACCAAGCAGTAATAAATACAATTGAGTACTTTTAAGATGATGCAAAAGTAAAATAAAGTAGGTAGAAACACAAGTACAGTAAAAGCAGATGAAATTTTTTTTTTTCTGAACAAGTGCTGAGATCAAAGAAACAGATTTGAGTGCTGAAACTAGAAAACTGGCTAGTTATAAGAAAAAAACTAAGCTAGAAGGCTTCCCTCCAACACAGAAGGGCTTGGTGGCTCAGAAGCCTACAAATAGTCTATACCACTTAACAGGAAAGGCAGGAAACAAGCTTAATTTTTTTTCTGTTTCCCAGATGCTCTCTTTGTACACAGTAGGAGTGCCTGAAATCAGAATATGATCTCACTGCACTCAGTTGAGTGAGCAAATGAGATGGGCCCAGAAGGAGTATCCAAACACAAATTTACAAGAGGGGCGGGCAGTTTCAAGGCCACTAAGATTAAGAGCAGAGTCAAAACTTCCAGTTCAGTCAATATTCCTGCAACACACAGTTAGAATCAATTAAAATACTGTATTTTTTGGAAAAAAAAGCGCAGATAAAGGTACTTAAATTCTCTTATACGTCCAGTTGAATACAGCAAGTTCTTAGCCGGCCAAAGCTGAGGTTTTTAAGCAGAAAATATTTCACACTGTACCACTTAAATAGGCAAGGACAGGAAATCAAAGAATGTGGCTACCTCCACACCTGTAATTACTAGCAAATAACAAAATTCAGCAAACACTGACTAACTTCCAGTTCAGTTAATATTCCTGCAACACACAGTTAGAATCAATTTAAATACTGTATTTTTTTGAAAACAAAAAATGCAGATAAAGGTACTTAAATTCTCTTATACGTCCAGTTAAATACAGCAAGTTCTTAGCCGGCCAAAGCTGAGGTTTTTAAGCAGAAAATATTTCACACTGTACCACTTAAATAGGTAAGGACAGGAAATCAAAGAATGTGGCTACCCCCACACCTGTAATTACTAGCAAATAACAAAATTCAGCAAACACTGACTGACTTCCAGTTCAGTTAATATTCCTGCAACACACAGTTAGAATCAATTTAAATACTGTATTTTTTTGAAAAAAAAGTGCAGATAAAGGTACTTAAATTCTCTTATATGTCCAGTTGAATACAGCAAGTTCTTAGCCGGCCAAAGCTGAGGTTTTTAAGCCATGATTCACACAGTGCCACATATACCACCTCTTTACTGTAACAGTAATGCTTTTTCCCTGTTTTTATACTTCCAAAATTCTTGATTTAATGCTCACAGATTCCATCATGTAAGGGCATTGGGGGCATCTTCCACACTTAAATCTCCCACCTAGCTGCCCAAAATTCTTGTTTTTCCTTTCTAAGAGACATCAATGCACTGGACACTAGGATAAAAAATGATTTATTGTTTGCTCGAGGGGTATGACTATTGACTGACTGACAGTTTAGACAGAGTTGGGACTGGACTACAGCTTAGACAGAGCAGCAAGTGTTTTTTATTTTTAATTAGAAGTTTAGAGATACAGTAACAGTCAGCTACCCTATCCATTTCGCAGGCAGCAGCAAAGTTTCCCTGGCTCCTCCAGGTAAGGAAAAAAAAGGGACTATTAAAAATGGAGTAACTGTAGCTGCTGTGTTCTTCTTTGGGTGCTTTGCAGGTTCAGGAATTCAAAGTAAGTAAGTGTGTGTGTGTGTGTGTGTGTGTGTGTGTGTGTGTGTGTGTGTGTGTGTGTGTGTGTGTGTGTGTGTGTGTAAAATGCCACACTTATATATAACTGGTGGTTAGGGTTACCTAAGCTCAAACCCTGTACCTTGGATACAAGTGGCAAGAGCCTGAATTCTCTACCCATACTACTACTTGTGGTTCAAGGAGTTAAGTCCATAGCTCTTAACTGTCCAAAGTTTCATAGAGTATCTGGAATGTTTGGCTCATACTTTTGGTCTATGTTTCCCTTAAAATTTGTGGTTTTCTGGCAAATCAGTGAGAACTGAATTCACTAAATAAGTATAGCCATTTGAGTTTCAGTTTTCCTATCTTTAATGAAAAGTAACACCAAAAAATTTATTCAAGCAACTTTCCAAGATTATACAAGCAATGTTTAAAATGTGTCTCACTCCATGGTTTGGGGCCTTAGTCCCCCCTCCCATAAATTTTGGCTTTTTCCAAATTTCTTGTGCTGCAAAGTTATTCAGGGAAGAGAAGTTTAGAGCTGCTTATGTCAAGTCTGTTTTCATTGTTAGTAGCACAACAGGTAGTATACTTGCTTTTGATGCAGAAGGCTGTGGGTTCTACTCCCATAGTATGTAGACAGATTGCTGATACTGTGTTGTACTTTTAAAGGGGTGGATGCTGCAGGCCTTAGAATGTCCTCTTTGGCAGAGATACCTTAAACTAGAACCTGTTATCAGTTTGCCATCCATTCTCTATTGCAATATTACTAGCTTATATTTTTTAATGTAACATAAGCAATTTATTCCGCAAGGGCAACATGCACTTTATTTGTGGATGAAACAATGAAATATAAAGTTGTTTGCTAACAGCAACCTCTTCATTAGTTACAGATCTCTTCAATGTGGAATTATTTAGATTACTTTTACTTCTGCAGAGATTGTGCATATTTACTGATACTGGTGGATTGTGGAAGACTGAGTAGACTTTTATGATGGAAATGTTCTGAATTGGGCAGCTTTGTTATTATTGGTTCATGCATTTTGTTTCATTGCTTACTGGAAAAGTGTTCAAAGCAATAAATTTAAAATATGCTCTAACAAGTGTGCTGTATTATACAAGGAATATAATTTAATACAGTCAGGAAGATGTATCAAAGAACACATGTATGTTTCATGTCCAAGGGGCCTATGAACTGAAAGCAGCCCAAAGGTAATCTTTATCTGTCACCGGCCAGATGCATTTTCTTTAAATATGGGTTTCAATGCTGTTTCAAATGAATGTGAGCTTCAAGGGCAGAGATGTTCTAATGCTACGTCTATTTTCATTGTGAGACTGTACTGCTTTGTTTAGCAGATGTTTGTTAGTGTTTGTGCTATAAAATGTAAAATAAAAGCTTTAAATGAAATCCAAATAATCACTGTAGAAGTAAAGCAGTATGCACATTATAGTGTTTATGGTAAATAGGGGCAAAGTAGCCAAGTAATGGGACACTGGAATGGCTACAGGGGAACTCTGGGGCCATATTTTGGTTGTAATGGGACATTGGAATGGCTGCAGCGAGACTCTGGGGCCATATTTTGGTTGTCTGTTCTTCAGGTTGCGTTCAAAACTTGGTATCCCACAATTCCACCAGAGTAGGTGGGGTTACATAATTATATATGCAAATGTTTATGTTAATCAGCATACAGATTTGTACCTATTTTTCATGGGCCTTTTCTAGGTTGAGAGGTATGATTTTCAGTCATTTTTTTTACCATTTGTACTTCAGTCAAAGTTACATTTAATAAAAAAAAATACAGCAAAAAGACTGTCTCACAAAATAATAAATTTATTCAATAAACTGCAACACTGCAAAGCTTTTAAGTACAAGACTCCTTCTCAATGCAACAATTAAAACATTAGTTCAGCAATTTATAAGACAATTTAAAATCACAGCCAGCCTACCAATTAAAACTAATCCTTTAATTACTAATAATCAAAAAAAGGGACTTGCATATGCCAAGTATGAGATGGCCATTTCTCAGAATATTCTCTTTTCTTCAGGTATGGCAATCTCAGACTTGGTATTTATACGTTTGGGGGTGCAGGAGGCTCTCCCCTTTGCAAAAAAAAAGCAATTTTAAAGGAGAATGGCAATGTTTAACAGTCATTCTTCTTCTACATGTTTGGTCTTTTTTTTTCAGTGTGCTGGCACTCAGGATTGTAAGTGTCAACATTTCAATAGAGAATCTTGTTGCTCACTTTTGAACTGGTTCCACTGTTCTAAGTAAATCACTCAGCTTTATTAAGTATTTTTTTTGTATGCATTGCCATACGCTTACTCTAGTGTTTTATAATTGTTGGCAATTATGTAACCTATAACCTTTAAGCTTAGTACAAATCTGAACTAGGTCACAAAGGATTCTAAAATTTATGACATATTAGCCTTTTTGCCATTACATTCCTTTCAAATTGTTTGTGCAGTCTAATTCTATGAACTTTCAAAGGTAAGCCTTGCTACCAAATTTGTCAGTGTTATGATGTTTTAGCAAAAGTATAACTAGATACTAACTAGCATTACAGATTTTCTTAGTTTTATTTTATAATAAAGGAAGTCTGTTTAAGATATGGTATTAACAAGTATGCATTTTATAGAGGCGATACAAGCATTGATGTTCAAACATTTCATAGAAAATGGTTATCTTAGTGCAAGAAACAAAAGTTATGTACTTACCATAATTTCCTTCCAGTCCATCCGCTATGATGTATGGGTCCTCAAGCCACTGCTTGGATGCGATCCAGCAAATAGAGTGTTCCAGCCTCAAGCTCCTTTAAGAATTCTTCCTTCCTATAATCATTCTGTCCCTTTAGCTGTGTCAGATCTAGTTTGACATCTGAATAATAGAAATATGATTTGTACAATATTTAGATTAGTGCTGCTTTTAACCCAGGTGCTAGAAATGTTCATCATTCAAGCCTTATATGATGGAAGAGAAAGAAGGGTGGGTTGTCATATCTGACAAGACTGGAATGAAAGGATCTATCATTATGATATGTACATAACTTTCATATCCTATTCATTTCATCCATATGATTCATGGTATGGATCTGAATCACCAGTTGTATATATCACAGGGTGGTATCATGAAAGGAGACCCTTCAGGATGAAAATACCAAAGGAGGATGAAACTCTAGAAATGCAATCCAATTTGTAGCTCCTGAAAAAGCTATTCATGGAGGACTAAGTACCTGACTCACAAATATCATTCAGAGAATGACTTCTAAAATGGTAGTAGAAGTAGACATTGCTCTTGCAGAGTGGGCTCTGGGTCTGTATGATAATGTTGTATCATTCATAGACAAAGAAAATGCAACTGGACAGCCATCTGGAAAGAGTAATTTTAGATATTTTCTTGCCAAATTTTTTCTGTGCAAAGGAAATGAACAGTTGTTTCTCTTTTCAGATGGAGGAAATTCTGTGAAGGTAAAAACATAACTGTCCAAAGTGTGCAACAAATATTCCCATTTCTTTTAATAATGAGAGAAAAAGACAGGCAAATAAATGGGCTGAGAAATATTATGCACTGAAGCAACTTTGGGAATGAAAGCAGGATTAGTCCTTAAGGTTACCCTGTCTTTGTGAAAGATAAGGGAAGGAGAAAACAAACACAGGGCATGCAATTTTGAAATTCTACTAGCAGATGTTTTTGCTAAGAGATAAATGGTTTTCCATGACAGAAACTTGAGTTCTGCCATTGTTGCAGGTTCAAAAGAAGGTTTTATTAGGACCTACAAAATGAAATTCAAGTCCCATGGTAGGATTGGATCTATTATTGGTGGGTGTAAGAGAAATGTACCTTTAAGTAAGGATTTGCATAATTTTTGGGAAGCCAAGAATTGATTTAGTGAGCCAAAATGGAAAGATGAAATTGCCACCAACTGAACCTTAAAGGTTGCATCATGAAAGGAGATACTGCCAGCCCAGCTATCTGAAATTTTTTTAATTATATGTCATTTGTGAATATCAACATGATTCATATGCTTGTGTTACAAATGTATTAGAACTTTATGTCATATAAGATGGTTTGTACAGACTTGTGCTGAAGACATATTTTACAAAGTACTGAGCTTAAAGATGTATCCACAGTGCACCCTACTGTAGAAGAACAGAAATGTATAAACATTATGGTAACTGTTTAAAAGTATACATTTTAACAGGGGCTTAACTTGCAAAACTTCAAAGAAATAGTTGAAATTAAATTACTTTATGGCTGGGCCATAAAAAAAAGATGTTATCCTTCAGTTTCAGTGCAAGAGGAGACATAATGTCTTACTAGAGAAGTTGTCTATACTGTCTTTAAATGTGGAGGAATGTAAATTATTTTACAACTTCCACCATTTGCCAAAAGATCTGAGGTCTATGTATTTTCATAGGTATATGTTAAATGCTACCAGCTGGCATCAATGGTTGTTTTGTGCCTGGGAACTGAAGTCAGATGACAAGAAATTATGTCATTCTGCAAGTACCCCAGCAGTAATATTTGAGATATTAATTTGAGAAGTCTTTGGGAGAGGGGTAGTATTCGTCTTTGACCTGACAACATCAAGATCCACTCACCACATCTGTCTTGCTTGCTCTGAAGTAAGTGTACTAGGGTACAGTAATTCTCTTAGATACAGTCAGGAATATAGCAAAGCTTAGCTTAATAGTTTTTCTTTATTTGAGACAGCCCTGCAATGTTGTTTTAAATATTTCCTTTGATTTTGAACTCTGATGTAACTGTAAATATATACTGAGTATTTTCTTGTTCTTTTTAATATTTATTATTAAAATATTTAAACCTTTTATCGTGGCTGATCTGCCTAGAGATATTTAAGCTCTGGGAGTACTTACATATTTGTTTGGGGACACTGTTTAGGCTACTCCTAATAGCCTTGCTCTTAGTCAAACAACCATTTGTATTGATAGTAACATTACATGGTGAGATGGGGCACCCTTTGTTAAGGGTCTTAAAGTAGCTGATAAGGAGCTGGCTGGTGGCAGTGACACCTATCTTATAGTCTGGGCAAAAGGGGGCATAGTTAGTAAACCTATGCCAGCCTTTCACAGGTGTATGTGTGTGTATAAATCAAACCTTAAAGTGCATGTGTGTCAGCTACTGGGGCAGGGACACAAAGCACTGGTTGGACAGAGAGGATGCTGGTGGTCTTGGCTTGGCTACTCAGCTAAGATCTCAACTCTATAGTTGTGCCAGGGGGAGTCTTATTGGGGATCTGGAGAAAGAGGAAGAAACCAGCCCCGGACTGACTGTGGTCTCTGTGTGCTGCTAAGGGAAACTGGACTTGATGCAGAGGGCTGCATCTGGAAATACTGTGTGTGTACCTTGTCATCCTCCCAATGTACATCCCCCACTGGTGCTAGTGGTGAGGATTGAGGATCCTTGATTACTGGGTGAGTGGTGGGGTGTCACAGGTTGAAACACTAGAACCTGAATGGAATAGGTAAGAAAGAAAATGCAGAACATCTAAAATGGAAGCCAAAAAAGGATTAACATTTTGCTTGCCAGTCCAACTGACAAATCTTTTCCACTTACTATAATAAATCTTTCACAAATAAGGTCTCTGAGAGGTTGTTAGAATACTGAACACTTCTTGGGAAGGGGAAGAATCCCTTGCCATCAACAGAACTGGAGAAAGCATGCAGTCATTCATAGACTGTGAAGATCCAGGTGAGGTTCCCAATATGAGTGAGTTGATCTAGTATTGGATCTAGGAACCAAGGGCACTCTATCAAGTGAGGTTTCTGTAAAGGAAACCAGATCTGTCTGGGCCCATATAGGGCTATGTGGATGACAGCTGCCTTGCATTGTAGAGCTTTCTGTGGGAATCTGGAAAGTATGGAAAGAGGTGGATATGCATAAAGTAACCTGGCTGGACAACACTAAATTACAGCATCCCTGGGTTTTTGTACCAGAGGGGGGATTATGGCAAAGAATCTGCTGCCTTTGGTGTTGGGTTAGATGGCAAAGAGGTCAGAATTGCCACAGTGACTGAATACCTTTTTGGCAACTGATGGATTGAGGGTCCCCTTGTAAGGCACTAGTAGATCTATGCTGATTCTATCCACCAGGCCATTAGTCATTTCAGGAATATGTGTTGCAACTAGAAAATGGTGACAGGCCATCTCCCATTTCCACAGTTTCATGTCTTTGTGACATAAAAGGTAGGACCTGGTTCTTCCCACTTGTTGATATACTATATAACTGTCATATTTTATGTCTGAATGGAAATCATGCCTTCAGGAACATTGTCCTGAGGTTCTTGCAACATTAGCAGGACTGTACTCATCTCTTAAGCATCAGTTGTGAAGTTTGACCACGTTCTCTATCCAAAGACCTTGGACCATCCTACCCTCGTAATGCACAACCCACTCTAGGGTGAACCCATTGGTGGTCACTGTTGCTGCCAATAATGTAGGTTGAAAGGGGTTCCCATTATGTAAAAGAGGTGATGTGAGCCAGCTATCCAGATGGTTCCTGCAAGATTTGGTAGGTATTATGGTTTTTGAAAGAAGATGGTGAAATTGGTATCATTGAGCTAGAGGAGCTACTGTAAAATTCTCATGTGATAGCAATCAAACTGTACCATTAGTATAGAAGATGCCATTAGGCCCAAGGTCCTAAGTACTAGTCATGCAGAGGGTTGGTTGGTTGTTCAGTACCAAGGTTTCTATTGTGGGGAGTTCCAAGATGGCTGCACACTGAGTAACAGCATGTTTCAAGCTCTCCCAGTGTGAAAACAGAAACTCAGTAGAGAAGACCAATAGACTTGTGTTTATGGGTGAATTTCAGTGACTGGCTGTTGGGTGCACTGTCTGGATGCCAGCAATGAAGAAATACAGAAGACCTGTAAAAGAGTCAGCTACAAAAGGTGAGGAAGAAACACAGACTAGGTAAGAGTTCTGCAGCTGTTCAGCAAAAAGTAATGCAACTTTCAGACATTATTTACAATAACCTACAAGATGATATAAGACAACTGCATACAGACCTGGTTAAAATAAACAAAACACTGACAGAGTATATCACCACAAACAACAAAAGGATGGAATAAATGGAAGAAGCTTTAAACAGATATTCAGATGAGATGATAAAGCTCCAAAAAATCAGAGGTTGAAATGAAGAAAAGGCTGGATGAATATGAGACCACTCAGGAAGAGATGTTTCAAAAAATAATAGAATTAAAGAACAGAGCACATTAAGAAAACCTGAGATTTTCAGCTATACCAGAGAAGCTGGAAGGAAAAGACTGCATTAAATTTATGAAAGCACAAATAAGCAAATAAGCAATTGGACTGGTATTCCCCAGAAGGATTTATTAGCTGAATGGGCACATTGTGTGTGTGCTCCAAATCTAGCTATAAAAAAGCAACCTAGTCTTTTAATAGTAAGGATGCATTCCTACCAGCAGAAAGAGTTGATTTTTGTCAAAACTGTGGCAGAAGGACAAAATACTAAAAGTAGGAGACAGCAGAGTGTTTGTGGAGAATGATTACTCGTACACCAGGCAGAAAAGGAACAAATTCATTCCTCTATTCAGATAATGTCAAGATGCAGGTGTAAGATTCAAATAGCTCAATCCAGCTGTCTTCAAGGTATTCTTCTCTGGAGGGAAAAAATAATTTTTTGATGAAGTGCATGCTAAGGACGAAATACAAAAGTTTGTCCAACAAAAACTGAGCTGTGAAACAGAAGGAGACTCGGCTTCTTGTTCCTCTGGTAATAAAGATCACAGAGAGACTGCACCTGTGAAACCTTTTCCAGATTTAAACTGAAAATGTTGGAGAGAAGGAAGGGAGCAAGAGAGTTGACTAGAAGAATTGAGAGTATGCTGGAAATTAATGCAATAATTATATCTGTGAAATATGACAGCACAAGAAAATCTGGAAATATTGTACTTCTTCAAAATCTGTTTGTTGTGTGGGACACTCAAGTATCTGCCCTACTTGATGTCATTAATGCTTGGAAAAATGTTTTAGGGAGAGGAAGAGAGGGGAGAACACTAACTGTAAGTAAAGAAAACACTTTATTTTCTTAATAGTACTATATTTGTGTTGCATGGGTTTCTTTGCATGCTATTTTTTGGTGTAATGGGGATTGTAAAAGTACAGTTTTGTACCTACCATAAATGTAGATGTTCGAGTGTACACCCTGCTGCAGTCATCACATTTGGGTTATCCTGTCGTCAGGTGGTCCCGCAGTCGGCCTGAATTCCAAAGTCTTGGTCCGGCGTAGGTTGCTGTCGCTTCTTCCCTGACGTCAGTGCGCCAGTGGTATATATGATGCATCCGACGCCATTTTCTTCAGTTTTTCTTGCCCCAGATGTCAGGTGCTCCCAAAAAGGTGGCCAGTAAATAGTACCAATCTAAAAAGTTTAGCACAAACAAAACATCCCTCCAGCTATAAGCAAATACATCACAAAGGTAGTATCAGGTTGTAAGGTATTGTAAAGTTTTAGTTAGTTAGGTCAGAGGGGATGGAGGAAGGGTAACCTGGACTGCAGCAGGGTGTACACTCGAACATCTACATTTATGGTAGGTACAAAACTTTACTATGTTCATCATGTTACCCTGCTGCAGTCATCACACTTGGGTAGAATCCCAAAGCTAAGGATGGGAGGTGGAGTCAAACAGGGTTAGAGGAGGCTAGAAGGCCCTGCAGAACTGCAGTGGCGAAGCCAGCTCTAGTCTTAGAGTAAAGTAGTAAGTGGTAGTGTTTGGTGAAGGTGTGTACTGAACTCCAAGTTGCAGCTTCCAAAATATCTATGGTTGGCACCCCCCTGAGGAAGGCTGTAGATGTAGCTGCTGCCCTGGTAGAGTGGGGCCTTATGGTAGCAGGAACTGGTTTTCCATGATGGGTGTAGCAAAAATGAATGCAATGTCCTATTCGTTTGGAAATGGTCTGTTTTGATATAGCCTTCCCTTGTGAAGCTACAGAATAGGATACAAAGAGCTGGTCAGATTTTCTGAAAACCTTAGTTTTATCCAAGTAGTAACGTAGTTGCCTGTGAATGTCCAAGGAGTGCAGGAGTCTTTCTCCTTTGTTCTGTGGATTTGGAAAGAAGG
This sequence comes from Protopterus annectens, assembly GCF_019279795.1. Lineage (NCBI taxonomy): Eukaryota > Metazoa > Chordata > Ceratodontiformes > Protopteridae > Protopterus > Protopterus annectens. Next base: position 262,162,921 of record NC_056751.1, on the reverse strand, counting down.
TGGGTAAGTGGATGGTTTGATTTAGAGCCACACTGGATACCACCTTAGGCATAAAGGAGGGATTAGTTCGTAGAGAAACTCTGTCTTGATGGAAAATGAGGAAAGGCTCTACTGCCATTAGTGCCTGAAGCTCTGAGACTCTTCTGGCTGAAGTTATTACTAGCAGCAGGGCAGTCTTCCATGATATAAACTTTAGGTCAGCAGAGAAAGCTGGTTCAAAAGGAGGTAGCGTAAGTTTTTCCAGAACAAAGTTGAGGTCCCAGGTTGGTGTAGGTGCTCTCCTGGGGGGCCTAATGTTTTTGGCCCCTTTGAGAAACTGCCTTAGAAGCGGATGTGAAAATAAGGGAGGATCCGTGTTGTAGTGGGCTGAAATAGCTGAGGCGTGGATTTTAATAGATGAAAAAGAAAGTCCTTTGTGCAACATCTCAGTTAAACACTGTAGAATCTGAGGTATGTGAGGCTGAAGGGTATTTTGGCCTTTAGCTTGGTTCCAGGCGCAAAACCTTTTCCATTTGTCCGAGCAGGCCTTCCTGGTGCTGGGCCTCCTAGCTTCCAGAATAACATCCAGAACTGCTTGAGGAAGAGGAGCTGGCTGGTTGCTTAGGTGATTTTCCATGCAGCCAAATTTAAGGTTTTGAGCTGGCTGTGTAGAATCTGATTGTCTTGCTGTGTGAGCAAATAAGAAATTTGTGGTAAAATCCAAGGTGGGCCCTGGGCCATATTCCTTAGTAGTGGGTACCAGTGCTGGCGTGGCCAGTCTGGGGCTATGAGTATCATTCTGGGTCTCTCCTTCCTGACTTTCAGCAGCACCTTTATGAGAAGGGGCAATGGAGGGAAGGCATATACTGTCAGGTTTTTCCAACTGAATGAGAGTGTGTCCACTTTCCAAGCTTGATGGTGAAGCGTCCTTGTACAAAATTTTGTTAGCTGATAGTTTTGGGGGCTGGCAAACAGGTCTATGTCTGGGTGGCCCCATTTTTGAGTTATCATTGCAAATACTTGTGGATCCAGTTTCCACTCATGGGGATCCATGATGTTTCTGCTGAGGTCGTCTGCCAATGTGTTCTTTTTTCCTGGCAGGAATTGAGCTTGTAGCTGAACTTGGTAAGCCAATGCTGTGTTCCACAAGGTCATTGCTCACCTGCATAAAGGGTAGGAGTGTGTACCCCCTTGTTTGTTTATGTACCACGTTACTGTGGTGTTGTCCGTCCTTATTGTAAGCTGTCCAGGATGCAAGAGGTTCTTGAAGGCTGTCAGGGCATTCTGTACAGCTAGCATTTCTTTTTGATTGATGTGCAGATTCCTTTGATCTGCAGTCCATATGCCTTGAACGCACTGTCCTGCCATGTGTGCCCCCCAGGCATAGTCTGATGGATCTGTTGTCATAGTTTGCCTGGCTGGGGGCAAGGTGAAAGGCTGACCCTTGTTGAGGTGACATGCCTGTGACCACCACAGAAACTCTTGTTGAAGGCAGGGAATGCGAGATATCATAGTGCCCAAGCTGTGGCTGTGTTGAGACCATACGCTTTTTAGGTACCACTGTAATTTCCTCATATGCAGCTTTGCAAATGGTATTAGTAGTATGCAAGATGCCATGAAGCCCAAGGCCTGCAGAATTTTTCTTGCAGGGAGTTGGGTCTTTGTTGCCATTGTTTTGAAATATTGAGTCAGTTGTAGTTGTTTGTCTGGTGTCAGATAAGCCATCTGGGCCATTGTATTCAAGCTGGCACCCAGGAAAGTCATATTTTGTGAGGGTACTAGTTTTGATTTCTTTTCGTTTACTGTGTACCCTAGGCAACTTAGAAGATGTTTTACAAAAGCCAGATGTTGTAAGAGGATGTCCTTGCTTTCTGCATGGATGAGGCAGTCGTCCAGGTATGGGTATATTTGAATTCCTCTTTGTCTGCAGTATGCAATTACTGGTGCCAGGCATTTTGTGAAAACCCTGGGCGCAGTGGATAAGCCAAAGGGCAGTGCAGAGAATTGGTAATGGGTTGAACCTGCAATGAAACGGAGGTATCTTCTGCAATTTTGTCTGATAGGGACATGCAGGTATGCCTCCTTGAGGTCCAACGTTACTAGCCATGCTTTCTTGCCCAACATGGGAAGAAGCTGCTGTAGTGTTAGCATCTTGAATTTGGGTACTTGTAAGAAGGTGTTTAGAATTGAAAGGTCCAGAATTGGTCTCCAAGCATTGTCCTTTCTGGGGACTAGAAAGAGTCTTGAGTAAAATCCTTGGCCTTGCTCCCGTGTAGGTACCAGTTGAATGGCTCTCATGTCCATGAGAGCTGTGATTTGTTTTTGTGCCTCTGCCCATTGATTTTGTGGCAGGTTTGGCATTCCTCTTTTCGTTGGCAAGGTGTGGAAATGGAATCTGTATCCTTGTGAAATAATGTCTAGGATCCATTTGTCCTTTGTGACGATGCGCCAGTTGTCTGAAAAAAGTGCTAATTTTCCTCCCAAGGGAGCTGCCAAGAGAGTTTTGCTTGGCCATATGAGGTTTAAGTCATTGTGTTTGCCTTCTAGTAGTTTGGGGCCTGTCTTCTCCTTCCTTCTGTGTTGCAGTGCACCATTGTCGAGGTTTGTAGTGGGTTTGTGCTTGTCCTCTGCCTCTTGGGCGTCTGTATTTACCCCTCTGAGGTCTGTCAGTAGCTGGAAAGGACCAATTTTTTGTTGGCCAATTTCTGCTGAAGCGAGGGGGCTGAACCTGTAAGAAATCTTTGACCGTCTGCATAGATTTTGCCTTATCCTCCATTTTCAAGACTTCTTCTGCTTTAACTCCAAATAGGACATCCTGCTGTAAGGCAGCATCTAGTAGCTTTGCTTTAACATGATCAGGCAGAGTTTGTTCCTTTAACCAAGCATGCCTATGTATAACAGACCCAGTAACAGCTGCTCTGCAGGAAGCTTCCAAGGAATCAAATCCACATTGTAAAGTATGTTTGCCCACCTGTTCAGCTGCATGCAACAGAGCCTGCATTTCCTTCAATTCAGACTGTTGAGGGTGTGTGCTCATCTTTTGTCTTATTTGAGACATTAGAAATTGCTGGTATTTTAGCATGTGAAATTGACAATTTAGTGCTCTTATAGCTAGAGTGGCTGAGGTGTAAACCTTTTTCCCCCACTTGTCTAGTGCTCTGGAATCCCTTTCAGAGGGTACAGGATTTTTTGCCATAGAAGCCTTAGCCCCTTTGGGACCCTGGGAGATAGTCTCTGGGTCAGCAACAGGGCTTTTATAAAGGAATTTGTGGGAGTCAGGCACTCTATAATATCTGTCTGGTTTGACTGGAGCAGGTGGCAGAGAATCTGGATTTAAGCTAGATTCTAAGTAAACATCATCCACAATGTCTAAAACTGGGGGGATAGCAAGTGGTCTGTGCTGGGGGAGTAAAAGAAACTCTCTGAGCCTTTTCTTTGAGTCAGAGTAGTCCTGACCTTCCCAGAGAAAATGCTCCCTCATAGTATGTAAAGTTTCCCCAAAGGAGTAGTCTTCAGGGGGAGAAGCTGAGGGAATGGAATCCTCAGCATCAAAATCTTCATAAGGGGGAAAGGAGTAATCCTGTTCCTCAGAGGAGCCTGAGGAAATAGACACTTGATCAGAGGAGGCATAATCTTCCTCTTGTCTAGGCCTTTTGTCGGGTGGGGGTTGGGAACCCCTGATTAAAGAGATAAAATCTTCAGCCATTTTAAGCATCTGTTTTTTAGGCATGGGGCCTTGAACTGGAGACTGAAGTGCAGTATTTTTTGGTTTAAGAGGAGTCTTAAGCTTAGGCTACGTTTTTATGGTGAGCGTCGTCGGCCTGAAGATACCTTCAGAAACCGAAGGTGTTTCTGCAGCACCGGCTTCTCTTTCTGCAATGTCGTCGGTAGGGCCTAAAGAAAATGGCTGCGTCAGCCTAGAACTCTCCGCCATAGGATCCAAAGTGGTCTCAGGTTCCAATTCTGCAGTAGCCAGGGGCTGCGTAGGCGCCTCACTAAAAACCGGTGAACTGGAGACCGGCCCAGCCAAGGCCTCGGAGTCTGGCTTGGGTCTAGGCTGCCTGTCCTTATCTTTGCGTTTTTTGTGCACGCCGGTAGTCGGTTGCTCCAACGGCATGGTGTAATTCAATTTTCTACCGTAGTGTCGTGCGAAATCAAAGCATCGTTTTATAGTTCACTTATTGAACCTAGCACAAAAGCAACAACCAGTGATGTCGCGGTCTGAGCCTAGGCAAGGTATACAATAAGAATGAAAATCCTTATGAGGTATTTGCTTCCCACAAGAAATAGAATTGTTAACTTTTTCTGACATCAGTCTGAGGAAAGAAAAGTTTCCCCAATGGGGTACTTAGCTTTATTGAAGACTTCGGATCTGAAATTTGACTTCGAAAATCTCAGGAGTGGCCGACCGGCACTTGCGAACTGCTTCTGCTTCGGGCACCGCGCGGCAAGAAAGACTGAAGAAAATGGCGTCGGATGCATCATATATACCCCTGGCGCACTGACATCAGGGAAGAAGCGACAGCAACCGACGCCGGACCAAGACTTTGGAATTCAGGCCGACTGCGGGACCGCCTGACGACAGGATAACCCAATTGTGATGACTGCAGCAGGGTAACACGATGAACATCAGGTGTTTTTTTTTTTTTTTTCCCTCCCCTTTCCTTTTTTTCTTCTTGTGCAGTTTCGAGAAACATAGGCAATGTAATGAAAAAAAGGGAGCCTGGTTGTTGTTTTTTTTTTTTTGTTTTGTTTTGTTCTTTCATTCTTGCATGGGGAAAAGACTGATTAAGGACCTCTGTTTTAAGAGGGAGAGCAAGTAAATGAAAAAGAATACTGAATATTATAAGGCTTTCTTTTCTAGCACTTGCATATGTGTATTCTAAGTAGCATTTCTGCAAGTGATCTTCATGCCTCAATGGAGACAATCTAATAAAGAGAAATTGGAGACAGTCTGGTGGCAGGGGGCTGGCTGGGGAAAAGAAGAAAAAAGAACAGAAAAATTGGCAAGGACATAATGTTCCTGAAAACAATCAGGAGTTTTCCCAGGTGTGACAGCTTTAATGATAATACAAAACCAACTGGACTCGAAGTAAAGTTCTCTCAATTTTTTTTTTAATGCAGTGAGGATACTTATATAAACAGGTGCTTTTGATTTTTCTTCTTCATCCTTCATTCTCTTTTTCTTTGTTCTATTTTGAGAAATGTAGGCACTGCAATGGAAAAAAAAAGGAGGGGAGGAGATGGGTGGAGAACAGAAGGGTCTGGTCAATAGACTATGACAAAAGAAAAATAAGTGTGTTTTGTGCTTTTTCCCATGCTTGCACAGGGAAATGACTGAGTAAAAACCCTAGGCAGTATCCAGTATCAAGGTAATTAAAAATCATGTAAATGAGAAAGAATATTGAGTATTGCAAGGCTTTTTTTTCTGATAAACAAGGCACCCTTAGCAGTTTTGTGTCTGGTTAGCATGTCACTAGAAGACAATTTGATAAAGAGAAATGGCTTGGACAAAGTGTTTACTGAAAGTATTCAATTGTTTTCTCAACTGGGAGAGTTATACAGATATACAAAAATCAAATAGCACTTATTAATAGCACAGGCTGTACCAAGCATATTAGCATGACTAACCTTTATTTTTGGTTGACTTTAGCCTGTCTGTGTAGCTATCAACTTAGAACTTATGTTCTTATTAGGAAGCAAAAACGTCAAAATTTGAAGATGCACATCGCTTTGTGTGTTGTTGTTAAGTTCATAGGATTTAGGAGGGTTTTTTTTGAGGGGGTTGTTTATTCTGTTCGAGACCTTTCAAAACAACAAAAAGTTATGTAAGATGTGACAGGCGCAAATGGATATGACAAGAAAAAACTGTATAAAAGACCAACGTGCTGAATAGTAAATACTTATAACATAAAAGTTGGAACTAGACATTTAGCAAAAGAGCAGGTATATATAAAAGGTGATAATAATAATTATATAAGAAAATGATGCTTTCTGTAATGTCTTTCAATCTGAATGGTCTTACAGGTAAATATAAAAAAGAGAGAGTAGTGAACTATATTAAAAAATGTAGAGTGCAAATAGCTATGCTACAGGAGGCACACCTGGAAAGAACTGAACATGTGAATTTGATAAAGAAAGGTTTTCAGGATGGTTATTCAGCGGAATATCTTTTATTTATTTATTTTTTAAATTTATTTAACATTTGTTGACTGGGAAAGTCCGACTAGGTTCCACAGATCCTGTTTTCAGCGGAGGCCCGGGGAAAAATGCTCCAGAAGCATGTTTTTAGAATGTGGGAGGAAACCGGAGTACCCGGAGGAAACCAACGCGAACGCAGAGAGAACATGCAAACTCCACACAGAAGGCACCCCAGCCAATAATCGAACCGGAGAACTGCTTGCTGTGAGGCGACAGCATATCTGGGGCAAAGGAAAAGAGGAGCATTTATATTAATTACAAGAGGAGCTCCAATAGATATAGAAGAGTGGAAAAAAGATAATAATGGAAGATGCATAGTACAAAGGGGCTACTATGGAGGAGGATTACACTGTCATGCATTTACATCCCCAATAAAACTGCTATAATGGAACTTAAGAAAATTCTGGGCGAAATAATCAGCTTTCAGCAAGAAATATTACTTATAGGAGGAGAGTGGAATTTGGTTTGCAACAGTGAATATGTATCTGGGGAGTCTAAAAGGGAAAATATAACAAAGGAGGTAGATTTTTGAAGAAATTTATGAAAGTGTTTGGCATGGAAGATGTGAATTCAATATTAGGAGTTCGTAGTGAATTTACATATTACTCACCACGATACAAAAATTGGGCTAGGCTAGATAGATTTTATATCTCACAGGAACATGTATATTTAATTGAAGGTCTTGAAACAGGTTCACTACATAATCTCAAAATTTTGAAATATCGAATTTCAAAATCTCGAGACTATATAGCAGAAACCCCTAAATGCCGAAAGACCAGAAGAGTGAAATTCAAAATCCCGAACGTACAACACACATACATCACACACAAACACATACACAAGACTTCCCCCCACAATCAAACATATCACCCGACACTACAGATAAACAGGGGGGGCAAGCCCCCCTGCACCCCCCACCCTCCCACTTAAATATACTAACTTCGAGATTGCACAGACACACAAGGGAAAATCACACCTACACATTTTACAGTCCCTCACACACACACATCACAGTCACAACACATACTGACACACACTAAAGCCCCTAACCAACACACTTACACATACATACTTACCTGAACTTCCACCTACCCATCAACAAACCGCAACACCAGAAGCGCTACTACAATATCTCCGAACATCAGGATTTTGAATTTCACGCTTCTGGTCTTTCGGTATTTAGGGGTTTCAGCTATATAGTCTCCAGATTTTGGAATTCGATATTCCAACATTTCGAGATTATGTAGTGATCCCCTTGAAACACACCCAATAACTATTTCAGATCATGCGCCAATAATGACTAAAATAAAAACGCAAGGTAATGAAATAAAAATGAGACACTGGCACTTTCCCACCTATCGGTTGAAAAGAGAGGAATTGAAGGAATGGGCTGTGGAATTAATTCAAGAGCTACTAGAGAAGATAGAATTATCTTGTGAAAACATAGCTGAGAGGGATAAAATTAAAGTGCAGTTTAAAAATAGGATGGAAATAAAAGAAAGGGAGATATGATTAAACAGTAACAAGAATTATTTTGAGGGATTGACAAATGTTAAAGTGTTGCAAAATATGGGGAATCTCTCAGAACAAGAAAAGGAGCAAGTGCAGAATGCTAAGCAGAAAATAAGGGATTACCTCGATAATATGCACGAGTTTAGAAAGATTGCTGTTAATCAATTGTGTTTTTTTTAATAATAATTCTAGAGCACAAAAACTTTCAGCACAACAACTCAGGCAACAGAAAGTGGAAAGGGCAGTCACCAAGCTTAGGGAGCCTATAACAAGGAAGATAACAAGAGACCCTGTAGAAGTATTAGAAATATTTCGGAAATTTTATGAAAATTCATATAAAACAGAGAAATATGGAAATCAAGAAAAGGTACAAATGGAAATGTTTATGGAAGAAATAAATACGCCAAAGTTAGAGGTAGATGAGGATCAATTACTAACAGCTAGCATAGGAAGGGATGAGATAAAAGTGGCTATGCATAACCAATCTACAGGAAAGTCCCCAGGAATAGATGGTATTCCTGTGGAAGTTTGAAAGTTAGGAGGGAAAAAACTGATAAAGACCTGGAAGGTTTTGTTTAACAGTATTTTAAGAGGAGGAGAGTACCAGCATCCTGGAAGAAGGTGGTGGTAATGGTAATACCTAAAGAGGCTAAAGATCCATTGAATCCAGCTTCATACAGGCCCATGTCAATACTAAACCATGATTATAAAGTGTTTATGTTTATAGTGGCTAAAAGAATGGCGAAAGTGATACCAAAATAGATAGATATGGATCAGTGTGGTTTTGTGGAGGTGAGGCAAACATTTGACAATATTAACAGAACACTGATGATCCAGTGAGAAGCAGAATGTAAGAAAGTACCACTTTTACTGGTGGGTCTTGATGCAGAGAAAGCATTTGACAGAGTAGACTGGGACTTCATGAGCAGGGCAATGGAAGCATTTGCTTTCCCTGATACGATTATAAGGTTGATTAGAAGAATATATGAGGGATCGGAGGTGCAAATTCAATTGGGTTGGAGCCTCTCAGCTAATTTCTTCTTGAGTAGAGGAACCAAGCAGGGTTGTCCACTTTCTCTTTTGTTGTTTGCATTATATTTAGAACCATTGGCACAGGAAAAAAGGGACTCTGAAATTTAAGGATATAACTGGTATGATAGTCAGGAAAAGTTGCCTTTATTTGCAGATGATATTATTTTATACATGACAAAACCAGAAAGCAACATTACAGTGTTATGGAGTATTTTAAGACCGTTTCAAATCCTTTTGGGATACAAAATTAATGAAGCTAAAACAAAGGCAATAGAGGTAAATTATGTACCCACACATGAATTGGTCCAACGATATCCATATTTATAGCCACATGACAAAATGAAGTATTTAGGAGTTTTGGATTAGAAAAGGCTCTGTGGTGGCAGCTAAGGATATGTGGGTAGAGACTAAACAGAAGATAATACAAAAATTGAGAAAGTGGAACTTTTGTTACATGGATACTGATACTAAGATACATCCCATTAAAATGTTTTTAGTCCCTTTAGTCTTATACACAGGTCAGGCATAGTTTTATCAACCAGGCGAGAAGTTGTGGATAGCAATTAAAAAAGAGTTGAAGGATTTTATCTGGGAAGGGAAAACAGCAAGGGTCAAGTGGGATAAGCTGATTTTACCAACAGAACAAGGTGGAGTAGGACTATCTAATTGAGGGGGTATTTTAGAGCAACACAGTTAAGGCTCTTATAGATAGCACAAGCAGAAAACTATAATTCAAAGTGGAAAAGAATGACGCTGACACAGGAAGGAAGCTCAAGAAATAAAGAGAGATTTGGGTTTTGGATGCAGACTCTAAAGGAAAACCACCAAAAATCATACAGAGTATTATATTCATAAAATAGCACGGAGTATTCCAAGAACCAAACCAGCACGAGAATGGAGAAGAGAGATTTTACCAATAGGGATGACTGCAGTCAGGGATGCAGATAATAGGCAAGAAGGGGCTGGAATTTACTGGGGAAAACTGGCAAAGGAACCAAGGTATTGAGAGCAAATAACTAGAAAGGGAAAGGTAATAGAATGGGGAGAGGCCAAGAATTTATTTGGACTGCAGGTTGCAGATTGCCTTCCCTATCGAGGACTGACATCAGAGTATAGGCAGAGAAAGAAATAGGGGGCTCCTAAATGAAAGACCAGCAATGGTAGAGTTTTTAATAGAATCTAGAACAGAAGCTGCCATTAAAAAAAAGAATAATTAGTAAAGCATATAAAATATTGCATGATATTTATAGGAATCAATCAGAGGAGCTTAGAAAGGACTGGGAAGAGATACTGGATAAGCAATTCACAAAGAGACAGTGGGGGATATAGGTATGTCTCCAAAATATGCAACAAAATCTATAAGATTTTGAATCTTTGCCTGGAAATGTTTGCATAGGTATTTTTATACCCCAAGTAGACTCCAAAGAATTTTTCCTCAGGTGGATAGCAACTGTTGGAGGTGTGACAGGCAAGAAACAGGTAGCTGGGAACATATTTTTGGGAGTGTAATCAGCTGGCAAACTTTAGGGATTCCCTGCAGGCTACTGTCAGACATGCTGGGTGAGCGGATTGGACTGACTGGGGAGATGATTTTTTTTTTTTGAGTTATGATACAGAATCAGAATTGCCTAGACACGGTAAAGCCTTGCTGAGTCTAATTATGGTGGCTGCCAAAAAAAGCAATTATTAGAAAATGGAAATCAGAGTCTAAACCAACTTTACTAGAAGTAGTGAATACAGTAACAGAGATAAAACAACTGGAATTGGGATCTTTAGAAAAGGGAAGGAGCAAACCTCGTAGGAATAAATGTGAATTGTGGGAACAATATATGCAGAGCAGGAACTAGGTTTAAGAGGCTGGATTTGAATGAGCCATATAATGCTTAACTGACAATGGCTGGAAGGTTTATAAATGATGTATAATGTTTGCAACTACAGTTGTTTCAAGGGTGTCTGTGACGTAAACTGTTTGCAACTAAAGTGGTATCATTTTGTATGTTTTTCATTTATATGAATGTAAGATTTCCTTTGTCATATGTGAAAATTTAATAAAGATATTTGGAAAAAAAGGTTTTTATTGCTGAGACTACAGTATGAATCCTCCCCTGAAGAAAGGGGACAATGCAGACTGTGGTATCCAGATGATAGCCCAAAAAGATTAGGTGCTGCTAGGGATCTAAGCTTAATTTCAGTAGACAGACATAAATACCCAGGAAGCTGCACAGTTGTAGAAGGCAGTCCCTAGCTTTCTTGAGTGACTCCATCAAGAGGGTGAATAGCAGCCAGTTATCCAAGTATGGGGAATACCTTGAACACCTGAAGTCAAAGACGGGCAGTAGCAATGACTGCCACATACTTGGTGAACAACCTGGTGGATGTGGCATGAGCCAAATGGTAAGGAACTGAACTGAAAGTGACTGGCTCCAATTCAAAAGCATAAATATCTTCTGGGCTCCCTTGCAATCTTTATGTGCGGGTAAGTGTCCTGTAGATCTAGTGAGCAGATCCCATTCACTCTCCTGTAAACAGGGGAGAACTGCTTGCACTGTGACCATTCTGAAATGGGTCTTTTTCACAGAGGTGTTGAGGAAGTTGAGGTCTAAGATGGGCCTGAAGTCCTTTGTTTTCTTTGGAATGAAAAAAAACCTGGAATAAAATCCTGACCCTTTCTTGTCTGGTCTAGGAGGGACCTACTGGATGGCTGTTTTTTCAGGAACACCAATTAGCTCTTTTGAAGCAGGCCTTGCCAGGTTGGGTGGGAGTTTCCATAGATGAAATGTAATACCCTCAGGATATTATCCCTCTTACCCAATTGTCAGGTCTATACCGGAAGCTCGAACTTTCAAAAGTTTGAGTCTCATATGGTCGACACCATATCAGCGAACATTTAAAAGCTGGAAAGTTCAACGGAGATCGCTGTAGGGAATATTTCCCTTTACTTCACTGTAGTGCGATCTTGGAGTTGGTATATTTTAGTAGTGGGTGGGCGCAGCAGGGCTTACCCCCTGCTCAGAGCTTTCAGGTAGTTTTTTTTTTGTTTTTGTATTTTTATTATATGTTCGATGTTTTAAAACTTCGCTCATATGGTGTCGATCATATGAGCGTCTAAGTTTTAAAATTTCAAGCATATAATATAGACCCCCAATTGTCTTATTTTATAGCAAACCACAAAATCTGGGCAGAAGGAGATTCATCCCACAACTGACTCCAGAGAGAGGCAGTCAGGCAGATTTTCAGGGGGTTTGCAGTCTCCAGTTGGAGAAGGACCTAAAATACCCTGGATTTTGCTGACTTCCACAGCCTGGATCCTTTAAATGGGCCCCCTCTTCCACACCCATCCCATTCCAAATGTGAGTCAAAAAAGAAGTTATGTACTCACCATAACTTTCCATCTGTGTTGTTGCCTCTCATTTGCTCTTCAACCTATGGGTTTCGGATCCAAGCATCGGATCTGACTTGGCCATAAATTAAAGCTTTAGGTTCCAACATCTGAGTTCCTCCCCTACTCATGATGCTCCTCTCCTCCAAATCCTTCAGATCGAGCTTGCTGCAACGTAGTATCTCACATAATCAAAATACCAAAGGTGAGAAATTACTTAGAATAAATGAATCAGACAATCTAGGATACTTCAGGAGCTCAAAAAGGAAACAGAAGTATTTGTCCCAACAATATCTGTTAGGTCCATGAAAAAGGCAGGGGGGGGGGTGGAGAGATGGAAGGCTGAAGAGGAAATGATAAGCAATAACACAGATGGAATGTTATGGAAAGTACATAACTTCTTTATATGATGTTGTTGCCTTCATTTGCTCTTCAACCTATGGGACAGAGTCCCCAGCTACTAAAATAAAACTTAGGAGGCCCACAAGGAAGGATATTCCTGAGCACAGCGGAACCAAAAGATGCCATGGATCTGGAAATAATGTCCAGCTTGTAATGGGAAATAAAGGTATGATGGTTGGACCATGTAGCAGATGCACAGATTTCATCTATGGGGAATTTAAACCAAAGGCTTCCAGAAACAACCATTCCTCTGGATTAGGGCTTTTGGAAGACCAACCACCCTTCTGGTGGAGAATTTCCATGATGTCTCCAAATGAGACATCCTCAGGTGGATATCTGGGGGACCCTTCTCCTTCATCAAGATTGGTGTCCTCACTGAGGGATTCCAAAGGGGAATCCAGGTGTCTCCTTTTACATGTATGCTTCCGAGGGACCTCTTCGTAAGGTATCAGAAGACTCTGGGGGTTCCAAATGGGAAGCAAGCTGGAAGTCCTTCTGGGCAGGCTGTCTTGGTGGAGACTGAGTAGATGCCTCAGGTACAGATGCAGCTAGAGGCAACCAGAGTCTGAAGCAGGCAGAGTCGAGGGTCTTCTTGGTGTAGAGAGAACCTTCTCCACCACCTGGAAAGCCAAGGGAGATCCGGACACCCCAGACACCCCCCCCCAACACTACAGCGAGGAAAAGGAAATATTCCCATTCTGCGCTGTATGGAGATCTCCGTTTAAGTGTTCGCAGTTTTAAAACTTCGATCATATGGTTTCGGCCATAGAAAATTCGAAGTTCTAAACTTTGATCACTTACATAAGACCCATATATATATATATATATATATATATATATATATATATATATATATATATATGTGTGTGTGTGTGTGTGTGTATGTATATATATATATATATATATATATATATATATATATATATATATATATATGTGTGTGTGTGTGTATATATATATATATATATATATATATATATATATATATATATATATATATATATATATATTTTTTTTTTTTTTTTTTAGAAGACTAGGAACAAGAAAATGTATGTAACAATAAAATATACTGATATAAAAGGTTTAGCTCAAACAGACGGTAGGGAAGGGGTAGGGAAGAGGAGGAAAGAGACCCCCCCAAAAAACTCTTTCCCTGACAAAACAGAAGTAGAAAGAAGATTGAAGGCTAAGAGACACAACTAACCACAAAAACCTGAAAATGTTTTAAAAGTATCACTCACTGATGGAAGAATTCCCCAAGGAGCTCAGAAAGTCGAGAAGTCGATGTTTAGCTAAATGCAGCAAACTCGATCTGAGGGATTTGGAGGAGAGGAGTATCATGGGTAGGGGAGGAGCTCAGACACTGGAGCCTACAGCTTTAGTATATGGCTGAGTCAGAGCTGATGCTCAGATCCGAAACCCATAGGTTGAAGGGCAAATGAAGACAACATCAGATCTAAAGTTTAGGTCTGTGAAAAACAAACAGAATGAGGTCCTTTTCAGTTCCTGTTAAAGAGGTGTTGCAGGGCCCCAACCTTAACTTTAGCTGCAGATACGGTCTTTCCATCTTTCTCACTCATTTGCATTTTCTCTTTAATGTTGGATCCAAACAAAGCTGTCCCATCAAAGGGACATTTGTAAAGAACACTTTGAAGTTGTCTGCAAAGTCACATAGTCTCAGCCAAGCATGAATCTAATTGCTATACCTCTGCTGGCCACCTTGGCCACTCCATCAGCCCTATTGTGTATCAGGCACATTGACAGGTTAGCAATACTCATCACAGTCATTACATTAGCTTGTAGTTGCTTCTGAGAGTCTGCCACCACTGGATTCGTCAGAGTAGATAAGGCCTGTTGCTCCAGACCTCTCTGGAATCTATTCATATGAGTGGGGTAATTTAGTGCAAAGAGACCAAATGTGCTTGAAGCATTCATCCTCTTCCCAAATTTATCCATTGTCCGTGATTCTTTGTTGGGGGACGGATAGAGGAAGAGTCCTCAGACATCTCATGCCACAATGATAGAGTTCACTGGAGGTTTTTTTGACCAAAAGGGCTTATCCTATGGAGGGCACAAAATTGTGTCTGTCTTCCTGGGGACTGCTTCACACATGATGGACTCCTCCCATGATCTCCTGACTGCTGACTTAATGAGCTTGTCAGTCGAGGAAAATGCACAGGATGTAGATGGTGACATTCTCTAGACCTCAAATACCACCTCCTCAACTTGAGAAGGAGGGTTCATTGGCCAGGATCACTTTGGAACATCAATTCCAGAATGTCACCAAAGGAAGAGCTCTCTGGGAGTGGGGACTACATAGAGACCTCTCTATCATCCAAGTCAGGGACTGAATATGTTTCCTCTCATACACCCACTTTTTCAGGGATTCAGGTGATGAGCTGCCTGAACTGTCAGATGATTGTCTCTGCTCTTAGGGCAGGTGATTTGAAGTTAACAGAGTGACTCTGATCCATGGACACCAAAGCAGAACAAGCTGAGACTAAAAGAGGGGCCAGGGGAGGAAACAAGACAAGCTGAGCCTGTGTACATACTCTCTTGGGAGATGATGATATCCTCCTCAACACCTGTAAGGTGAAGCCAACCTCCAATGAATCTAATGAATCTGTTCCTGCAATAGTAATCTTGTCTGTTTGGAGGAGACAGAAGATGCCTGGGGGTGCTGCCATAAACCTGTAAGAAAGCAGGCCTTAATGAGGGAATTGGAGAAGAAGAGACAAAGGCTAATGTTTCTGACATCACCAATGGCACTTAAGGTATTGGCAAAGACAGAGGGTCTGAAGGTATCACCTGACCCCCACAGCTCTGCGACTCAAATGGATCTGAACAAACTATAGTTAAATGAGTCACATCCAAAGAACCTGGAGCTAATGAAGCATGGTACATTGATCACTGGAACACAAGATATGGAAGGAACATTAGTTCCAAAGAAACTGGAGCAGAAAGTTGGGCTGGTGAGGAAGCCTGGATGGGGTGAAGTATATAAATCCAGCTGTCTTCAGAGCCAAATGACCCCCATTTCAACCTGGGTCTTGAGAAACTTTTGCATAAGGTGATCCAGATCTGCTCTGGAGGTTCTTCTATAAGACCAGAAGGAAGATATTCCACTTCATTACTGATGTGTTTCTTTGGAGAGCCCTGAACCAGGATCATCTTGTGGCAGAAGATGTTTTTCTGGCTTCCCTGAGTTGGGAAGCACTCCAAGGAGGTCAATGTGTACTTTTTTATTGGCCAGAGGGCACAGCAGTTAGTTTTCATTTTTTTTTTCTGTCTGCTATAATTTCAGCAAATTTGCACAGAGCGGTTCACTGTGCAGTGGCAGTTAACAGTACTCTGTATAGTAGCAAACCTATAAAGCTATTCTTTAAGACTTTAACCTGTAACACAGAAAGGATTTGCATAGACTAAGTTTAGGGCATCTAGTTAGCATGGCAAACAGCACTAACATAGGATCATAGCACTATCTACTACCTAGCCTTAACCCTAGACAGCACTCAGGTGACCCCTGTAAAAACAAGTCCCTAAACCATAATAGCCCAACTCTAATACAGGTCCTGATAACATGGATTTGTAATGTCTTAATGTTTCTATGGTCAGCTTGGTAGATATGGGTATCCTGACACAACGTAGAAATTGTCTCATGTAGTCAGACAACCTTATAATCCTTAAAGAAACTAAGAAAGTATGCAAGAGATGTACATACATAATGTCCTTGGAGGCAAAAATCTCACTTACAAACGAGGTTGTCAAGAACACACACACACACACACACACACACACACACACACACACACACACACACACGCACACGCACACACACACACACACACACACACACACACACACACACACACACATACACACACACACACACACACACACTACATCCTTAACACATACTGCTCACTACACACCTAGGCCTTTCCTTTGTTGAGACACTTAAAAGAAATCCTTCCAAACCTTAAAGACCTCTTAAGCCATCAAACAGCAACACCTACCCTCAGTAATCACTAAAGCAACACCTAACACCACAGATAAGTCTACACCCAATGATCTCCAAGAGCAAAGTCACATGGCAAGCAAACACTTTACCTAGTACTCTTGTCATACTGGATTCTATTGTACGACATATAGATACCTCTCTCACCAGGCTGACACAGAGAAGATGATGGTTAGTTGTCTATCCAGAGCTAGAATCCGAAATATCACACACCCACTCAAGTTACTGCACCACAGGTACCAATATGATTTGATCATAGTCCACGTGGGTGTAAATTACCTGAGATTTACCTCACTAGACTATATGAAAACAGACATTATGGATCTCTCTGAATGTGCATTGCATTGAGCAGCATTCTACCTTAACAAAGATCGATGCTACAATATGAACACAACATGACTGATTTTAATAAATGGTTTAGATTCTGGTGTCACTCCAGGGAAATCCATTATCTATCACCATGGGAGGACATGGTTAACAGACCACGTTGCTTTGCCAAGGATGGTCTGCACTTGCCCCCAGTGGGTATTTGATATTGGCTAAAACTTTATCTACCCCTTAGAGCAAAAAATAAAAAAAGTTCAAAGCAACATTAATACGTTACTGCTCAATGCTAGGATTCTAAACAAGAAACTCCACACCCTATCTCCTCACTTTGGAGAAAGTAGACATCTGTGCTGTTACCAAGACTTGGTTTAAAGTTGCAGATAGTATGCCAGCAGTACAAGGCTACAGTGCCTTCTACATATTTAGACCAACAGCAGCACAGATGGGCTAAAGGTGGAGGTGTCTCAATCCATATTAGCAACAAATACAACTGCAGGTTGGTTAAACAGGATGATGTCCTGCAGTTCATCCACATCAAAATTTCCATAGACAAGGTTCCTTACCATGTCCTGGCCAGCTACAGTTCATTCTCTATGTCCCATATAGCTCACAACTCTTATCCAGACCTATTAGAGGTACTCAGCATCCAACCAAACACCCTAGTCTTCTGAGACTTTAAATACCCCTTCATAGACTGAGGAATGTACACTGCCTCTAACTCGCAACAAAAACCCGATGGACCAGACTGTGTGCACTCCAACCAGAGGATCAAACACATTGGATCTAGTACTATAAAGCATGGGAGAGTGTCATTTGAGTGGTCAGACCACAAAGCTGTCTCTCTCAAAATAAAAATCAACCAGGAAAACAACTAAACATGTAACATTTAAGAACTATTCTAAAGCAAACTACATCTTATTAAGTGACAATTTGTCAAAATTCATGGCTCCCCCCCAAAAAAAACCTCATGCACTCAACTACCTATGTAGAATTATTTACAACAATCCTGTACAAAATTGTAAATGGCTTCACTGAGGTCGTTGCACCTTTCTGAAATAAACCCAGATCTAACGCCAAAAATAAACCACACTGGTGGAATCCTTACCTTAACAGGTACACAACAAAAGAAAAACACATTCACGGCCAAAATCAGAAACAGCAACTCTCATACAGATAAGTCTCTCTGATTCAACTAAATGAGAAACTAAAAGGTCTAATAAAGTCCAACAAGGCCAATTGCAAGGGCAGGATAGCCTCTCAGGCTAAGGACAGTCACAAGGACTTCTTCAGCTATGTCAGAAACCTTAAAGGTAACACTCTGTAGTGTGCAGAACTGATGTTAAATGGCACAACTTTCACTGACCAGGGTGACATTGCGAATTTACTGGCTGATAAATTTAGTTCTTAGTTCATCCCCACCTCCCACTATCCCCTGTGAAATCCCTTTAAGCACACACCCCCAACTATCAACTGGGAGCAGATCATGGTGGCACTCACTAAGGCTAAAAACACTACTTCATTAGGCCCTAATAATATCCCTCGTTGCTTCCTAAATAGCCTAAACCATGACCTAGCAGAATCACTTCAGGCACTCTTTAACGACAGCTTCAAAATAGATTACATGCCAGATGAAAGAAGAGGCGCAACAGTTATCCATGTTCATAAGGGTGGACCATCAACCTATTTGGAAATTATAGATCCATCAGTCTGACAAGTCTAATATGCAAAGACATGGAATGAATTATCATGGAAATAGTCAACAAGTACCAATGGGAAATTACACACAATGGACCCATCCCAGTTTGGCTTTATTAAGGGAAGGCCTGGCTTATTCAACCTGGTAGACTTCTTCGAGAGGCTCAACAAGGCTATACTTCTCAACCTCTTAGTGCAAGAAATCTGGACAAAACCTGACAAAATGGGGACAAAGGCCCAAAAACAGAGACACATTTTAAATACTGCTCTTATAAACTTAGAACCTTGCTGAAGTAACAGGGTTTGTGTTAACATACATTTTCTAAAGGATTTAAAGTCTGAAACTCAAATGTATATCATTATTTATTGAATTAAATCCTATGAGGCAAAAATCTGGACATTCTGCGAAAATCTGGACAGTTGAGAGTTATGCCACTATGTTCAATGGGAAAACGCTGCACAGCACCTACTTTGAACTGAACTAAGCATAAATACCTACACAGCTTGCTGGATTGCTGGCTGGCTCACAGATAGGACCCAAGAAGTCAGGATCAGTGAGACTACCTCCACCAGGAGACTGGTAATAGCAGAGTACCTTGGGCCTCCATGTTAGGCCCACTTCTCTTTGGCATCTACTTGTCAGAAGTCAAGGCTAATGTCAAAGGCGTCTGGCTCACTAAGTTCACAGATGACTGTAAATTGTGAGCTAGCACAGATTTTCCCCTTGACACCAACATTCTACATGAGGGTCTAACACAAATAAATGATTGGTGTCAAAGCCATGGATTAAAACTCAACTCAGACAAATATATTATAGTGCCCTTGGAGAAATCATCTACCCAAGCTAATAAAACACCCCAAAGAGTTGACCAGACAGGGATCTGGGAACATTATGTAGACAGTAATCTGTCCTTCGACCAACACATAAAAGATAGTAAGAATATCATTCTATGTTGCCCAACTCATAAGCAAGGGTATGACATCCTGGTCCAAGGAAGTTATATTTTATTTATTTTATTTAGCATTTGTTTACCAGGATTGTCCGACTGGACACCAGGTGTCCTTTTTCAGCGGAATCCTGGGGAGAAAAGCTCCACAAGATTACATAGTAATTTAGTTAAATTAGTTAATAAAGTTTAACAATGTTTATTCCTTACCCCTCACACCAAACTGGCCCTAGCTAGAGCCCACCTTCTGTCCACACTTCTATACACCTCTCCCATTTTTATTAACCTTATAAAATCAGAACTTTCCAAACGAGACTTGCTACCACAAAATTGCTGATTTTGCTGCTAACCTCCCCTATAGTGCTCACCACTGCACTGCCTTAAACAACTTCACTGGCTGGAACTACTACATCTACTATCACTTAGTCAACTGAAAATTGCCCATAACATCATTTATCATCCAGATGCCTGTCCATCACTAAAAAACCCAGTCCAACCCTACCAAGCCTCATGTAAACTCCGCTCATCCAAACTACTTCTAAAAACCCACAAATCTAGTAACTCTTTTGGTGACTCTATTTGCCAAACACATTGCAAAAATCTGGAACTCAATCCCACAAAACATACTCACAACCCCCACCAACATCAAATTTAAACAACTACTCAAAGATCACCTCCTCAATAACTGCCTCTGCACCTGTTTCACCCCTGGATAATCTCCTCCTTCCCACATTCTCTTCCCACTTTGCTATCAGTTCCTATATACAACCACATAATTATTTTTTAGCTGTTGTGTTCTTCCTGTCTTAGTTGCCATATGATAAAGGATTGTGCCTAGTGTTCTGTAATGTGTGTGTTATACTTGCTAACAATGTTTACTTATACTACAAATATTCTAATATCTCCTGTTATTTTTCATGAGGATGAAATGTTTGATATCTACCTTGTATAAAATATGTACTAAGTATGTAACTTTCTTTGGAGCTTTTCTCCCCAGGCCTTCGCTGAAAATGGGCTACTAGCCCAGTCGGACTATCCCAGTAAACAAATGTAAAATAAAATGTAAAATAAATAAAATACATACATGCTTATCAATAATTAAAAAAAAATAGCAATAGTTTAAAAAGTTTAACAAGTTATTTAGAAGAAACCTAATTACAAAAGATATATAGGTGAGCATAAGTACAGTATGTATACAATCAACTTAATAGAAAAAAGTATGACAGATAATATCCACTTGGATATTACTTTTCCCATAAATTTACTTCTCTTTATATTACTGCAACCTATCGTCTCACCTTGTATCTAAATCACCCAGCTGATGAAATCTGTTTCTTAAAACTAGTGCCCTGACACAAAATGTTTATCAAAATTGTTAATACTGTAAATAGTTGAATAGAGTCTTGTGTGAGTTACTGCTTTATTTCTTCTTTAATTACTCTTCCAAAGATTTTGGAATAGAAACCCTCACTCTATGTTTAGTTTTTATATACTACTTTTGCACTGTTACTTTGCTACTTGGGAACAGTTCTTTACATGCTTATAATTTCTATCTTATTGTGCTTTTTTGTTTATGTTTATCATTATTATGTACTAGTATATAGTGGAGCTTTTCTCTTCGAGCCTCTGCTGAAAATGGACATGTATCAAGCCAGACTAGCCCAGTCAACAAATGTAAAATAAAAAAATAAATAAACATTGTGTTCAATCTGCATACCATACAGTATAAATCAGTGGAAACATGTTCTATAGGGGTGGCTATGGCTAACAGTGTAGCAGAGGTGGGTTCAGGGGGAGGTCATTGCAGTTACATAGTTGGTTTTCATAAAGTTGTGATTTAAGGAGTTTTTTGAATGTGCTAGAGTGGTTTGTAGCTTGAGGTGTGGGGGGTAGTGCGTTCCATATTTTTGCAACTTCATAAGGGAATAGAGATTCCCCTGAGCTGTTTTTACATGGAATGACTTCTACTAGGGCTTTGTTATTGGATCGAAGTTCCTATTGGTACTATGGAAGTTTAATACGCCTGTTAGGGCAGGGGTTTTGTCAGGGTGGTACAGTATTTGATGGGCTAAGTTGAGTTGGTGGTAGTGAAGTAGGTTAGGGAATTCTAATCAGTGTAGTTTATGCAGGGATTGGGAGTGGTGACAGCGTGATTTAGCATTGGTTGCGAACCTAGCTGTTTCGTTGTAACATGTTGAGAGTTTGTTAAGGTTGGTTTTATTTAGATTTATTAATACTGAGGATGTATAGAGTAGGGTTGATAGGAGATGAGTTCTGGCTATGGCAGTTCTGGAATCAGGGGTTAGGAATTTGTTGCTATGATAGAGGTAGCCTAGCTTTTTGTGGACTTTGGAGATGGTTAGGGATATATGTTTATTGTATTTAAGTTGGCAGTCAATTGTAAGTCCTAGTAGTTTGGCCTCAGAAACAAGAGTTATGAGGGTCTTATTGGCTGAAAGAATGGAGAAGATGGGGCATTGGTCTTTGTTGGATTGAATAGCATTAGTTGTGTTTTTTGAGGGTTCAGTATTAGCTGCGAATTGTTTAGCCAGTCTTCTATTTCTGAAAAGGATTCTTGGGCTCGGGTTTGTAGCAGTTGGAAATTGGGTGCAGAGCAGATCAGGGTAATGTCATCTGCGTACTGGATAATGTCAGACTTTGTGGTTGCTATGTAGAGTTGGTTTGTAAAGACATTGAATAGTAGGGGACCAAGTATGGAAACTTGTGGTACACCACATTTGACTGGGAGTGAGGAGGATAGGGAGTTGTGCCATTTGACATATTGAGACCAGTTGCCTAGGTAGCTACAGAACCACTGTAATGTAGCATTATCAAGGTTGAGTCCAGAGAGAAAGGATAGTAGTTTATTGTGCAAAACTGTATCGAATGCTTTTGATAGATCTAGGAAGGTGGCAGAGACAAGTTGCCCTTGGTTTTGTATGTGTTTATGGTATTGATGAAGTTAATGAGGGCAGTGGTGGTGCTATGGCCAGGTCAAAATCCTACAACTACATCCTACAAATCTACTTTGCCATTATCAGACCTATCATTGAGTACAATGCTCCCCTTGGCAAGTACCTAACCAGGCACTTGCAACAGTTGTAACGCCCTCAAAAGGTTCCTCACCAGGAGAATCCATGATACGAATATCCTGACCTGCACAGATTGTCTTAAGGCCTGATCTCTGTACTCAGTCTCTTACAGGTTATTGAGAGGTGATCTTTGTCTGGCATACAGGGCATCCTCAGATCCAGCTTTGATGGATCTCTTGCACATCTACAAAACAAACAGCATCAGAAACACTGTGACATAATGGACATGCTGGACAGACAGATATGTGTCTTAAAGGATCCCTCTGCTATGGAATAAACTCACTATCTACATGAACCAGAGTTCATCCCTGACCATATTCAAATAAAACCTTGATCATTGGATGGGAAATTGCAAATTCACCCCTGGTCTGTCCCCCATGTCTCTGATGGACAGAGGTTGACAATAAGTTAATTAATCCCTGACTAACATACATCCCCACATAACCCTCAGCTACCTCCTTACTAACATACCCCACTATATAGGTGTCCAATGAACTCGGGGACAACACTGGGCTGAGTTGCACTGTTAGGCTTATAAAGACCCCAGTGGTTGTTAGCCAAGTATAAACCTTTGAACCTGTGGATAGTATGCTAGTATTCAAGGGAGGCATACACAAACATGCGTGCACACATGCATTCATTCACACAGCATGCACTCCTACAGGCAATTTGGGCAATCATTTCACAAATTTTAAATAATACTGAGTGGTGTTCATAGTCATTGCACAAACTTGACAGGATTATTTGTTCCCTCAAAAATTATTGATTTTCCAAATACAGTTGAATAAATTCCATAGTATTTGTATATAACATCTTAATGACTATGTACACTATTTACATCAGCCTGACGCTATAACAGAGATCAATATATACAATTACTTTATAGGTATAACAATCCAGTTATCATAATGTATTCTGTTCAGTTATTGTAAAGTGTCAATCAATGATAATACTTTTTCCATGGATTGTTAATAAATGGCTTTGGATGAATCCTTAATTCTTTAATTTTAATTTCTAACAATGCTGTGGTCTTCAGTAGGCTGTAGAAGTCTTCCAACGTCGGTACTGTGTTTGTATTCCAACTTCTTGTTATACACTTCCTTGAGATTGCAAGTACTGTCCATACTAGATACATATTTGACTCATTCAAATGAGGACCTTTGTACACATTTAATAATACTAGAGCTTTAGATAAGTTAAACGACTCATTAAATAAAGCTTGTAAAAAGTTTTTTAATACCATTCCAAAATGGCTTAATTTTAACATAGTCGAAAAAAACGTGATTCCAATCTGCATTGTGTATTTGCTCACACCTCCAACATATTCCCTTTGTGGAAGAATTAATTTTAGTAATTCTATCTGGAGTTAAGAATGCTCTGTGCAAGCATTTCTAATTAAAAACTTTCCAGTATTGTGCAAAGGATGTATGTTTTATTGATAATAAAATATTTGTTTTCATTTCTTCAGTTAGCTGTAATGTTATATAATTCCAATATGAGGATTTGGGTGCTGTTTTATAATTTATCAATAGCTTGTAAAATTTCAAAATACTATTTCCCATTTCATAATCATTATATATGATTTCATATAAGCATTTTGTAAGTTTAGGTATTTCTTTAAATGAAGAATTACTAATTATGTTGCATAAATCTTGCAAATACATCAGAATGCTTTGCATAGTTAGCCAATCTTGTGGCATTTTGTATGTTGTTTCTACTGTTTGCATATCCAGAACTTTTAGTTTTTGATACAGTGAAACCAACAAACAAATCCTTTCCATTCCCAGGAATTAATTATTTCTCTGTATATTTTATGTGGATATGAATGGTGTTAAAAGATCAAACCAGATTTTTAAATCTATATTTGCATTAATAATTTTCCTAAGTGAGTCAAAGTAATAATTAATCATACGAGTTTTAGTGGGCTTAGTTATGTTATATTGCATACTAATACATAATATGTGCCATGGCAAATTATCTGTTATTTGATATTTTTTTTGTAAATCAAATTCATTTATTGATATTACAGTTAGTAATTCTTTCCAATTTGCAGAATAATTTAGACTTATCCAATCTGAGATTGTTTTAGATATTGATGCTTTTATATATGTTTCTATATCAGGAAAAAGAAGTTAAGTACTTACCATAATGTTCGATGTTTGTTGTCCATCTCACCCTTCATTCTTACACTTGGGATCGGAGCCGAACCTCAGCTCCGACTCGGCCATTCTCTAGCTCAAAAACTTCTGGCTGGCTCGTGGCTAGGAGGTATCCCACAATGCACCGCTAACGTAACCCAGATCTTGTTTGCTGCAAGAAGAAATATACACAGACAAAGAACAAACAATGTAGAAATGACCCAGCATAACAATAAGGCAGTAGTCACTCTACCCCAGGTGCTCAAAGAGGGGGCAGGAGGGAGAGTTTGTAAGAATGAAGGGCGAGATGGACTACAAACATCGAACGTTATGGTAAGTACATAACTTCTTTAAGTTCTGCAGTCCTAACTCGCCTTCATTCATACATGTGGGACATCGTCCCCAGCACCTTTATCTTGGGTGGCTCACTGGAAAATGCTCCTGAGTACTGTGGAACCAAAGGAAGACCTGTTCCTGGAAGCCATATCCAATTTGTAGTGAATAATGAATGTATGAGGTGAAGCCCATGTTGCTGCTGCACAGATGTTATCTATAGGAATTTTTGCTTAAAAGGCTACTGAGGTACACACAGATCTGGTAGAATGAGCTTTCATCTTGAAGGGAAGATCTTTGCCACTGGATGTATAGACAAAGGAAATGCAGCTGGAAATCCAGTGAGACAATGTGGTTTTAGAAACTGGAAGGCCCTTCCTTGTATCTGAAAAGGAAACAAACAATTGATCCGACCTTCTGAAATTCTTAGCTCTGTCAAGATAAAAACGCAATTGTCTGTGCACGTCCAGTTGGTGAAATCTGTACTCTGCCTTGTTAGAAAAATTAGGGAAGAAAACAGGTAATTCAATGGACTGATTAATATTGGCCTGAGAAGAAACCTTAGGAACAAAGGAAGGGTTTGTCCATAAGGAGACCCTATCGCTGTGAAACACCAAATAAGGGGGCTTAATGGAAAGGGCTTGCAGTTCAGAGACCCTCCTTGCAGATGTAATAGCCACTAAAAATATAATTTTCCATGATAAGAACTTAAAGTCACAAGTTGCTGAAGGTTCGAAAGAGCATGAAGTAAGTCTATGGAGTACAAAATTCAAATCCCAGGGTGCCACTGGATCCATGACTGGAGGTCTTAATAAGGTGGCCCCTTTAAGGAAAGCTCTACACAGTCTATGCTCCATAAGGTTAGGGTCATTAGCCAAATGGAAGGTAGAAATAGCTGCCAGTTGAACTTTAATAATGGCAGCTGCTGAGCCTTGATGGAACAACTGAGTATGTAACTCTAAAATGGCAGAAATGGGAGCTGTGTAAGGACTGAGGTTTCTCTCATGGGCCCAAACGAAAAATCTTTTCCATTTACTGGTATAAGTCTTTCTGGTAGAAGGTTTGTGAGAAGATGTCAGAATATGTATAACCTCAGGAGAAAAGTCATGAAGCCTGACTAGGGCTGGAATTGGAGCAGCCAAGCTGTCAAACTGAGGGTGTGCAGAGAGGGATGGAACACTCCTGACATGTGCGTCAGCAAATCTGGCACTCAGTCCAGAGTCCACGGTTCGTCCATTAGATGAGGACTGAGGAAGGGGAACCAAATCTGTCGAGGCCAGTAAGGAGCAATTAGGATCATTTTGCTTCCCAAGGATATTGCTTTCTGATTTACCTTCGATATCAGGGGGAATGGTGGGAATGTATACAGAAGTCCCGAAGGCCAATCGTGAACGAGTGCATCTCTGGGTGTCTCCCCTTCCGGGGGAATTAGGGTGAAGTAGCTGCTGCATTTAGCATTTAGGGGGGTTGCAAATAGATCGCAACAAGGCTGACCCTATTAGCGAAAAATCTGTTCTGCAAAGTATGTGTTCAGAGACCACTCGTGAGGCATCAGAATAGCCCTGCTGTGCCTGTCAGCTATCACTTTGGATTTCCCAGGAATGTGCATTGTGACCAGAAAGCGTTGGGAAGACACTGCCCATTCCCACACTCAAAGGGCTTCTCTGCAAAGGGGATACGATTTGGTCCCTCCTTGTTTGTTTATGTACCACACCACTGACGTATTGTCCGAGTGCATCGCAATCGTCCCTAGAGGGGGAAAGCTGTGAAGTGCTTGCAACGCCAGAAGCACTGCTCTCATCTACAAGATGTTGATATGCAAATGAGCCTTGCATTTCTGCCACGTGCCATGGACTAGTAATTCAGCAAGGCAAAACGACAAACTAGATATAACACACACAGCTGGTCAGAAACCTCAGGAGGCACGCAAGGGATAACTAGAAACAAAATTTATTGTTGTAAAGCGCTTTTCGTCTGTGCATTAACACAAACTTCCTCAGACAGTTTAAATCACAAAAAGCTCCACTATAAATACAAAAAAGTAATTGAATAATAACCACTTCATTTACACATATTAAATTAAGTGCAATCAAACAATCAAGCATGAATCTTTTTATAAAAATTTTTAAAAGAACAGTATCAGATAAGCTTAGAAAAGGCTTAATCAAACAAGCTTATTCTGATTAGCTTAATCCAAGAATAGACAGGCACCTAAACACTAACATTCACTCGAAACTAAAAAATTGTAAAATAAAAATATTTATGTTTATATATATAATAAAAAATATTTATATTTATATATTTAGTAAGAATATTTGAGATGAGAAGGTAAATCACCGGGCAGTATACTAAAATACCCAACATGTACTTTTCAATAGTGTAATACAAATACTTAATTCATATTTTACACCACTGAATAAAATATACAAACTGATACAAAAAATGTAAGAAGTATTTATGAGACATGACAAGAATATAATTACAAAATTTATCTATAACCTATATACACATATTATCCATAAACTATATGTAAACATTAAATAAATATATGTTAAAACTATCTAATTTACTTACTAAAAGCATGTTCTATTCATCTTTATTAACTTTTTATTTTCAAAATACAACTAATAGAACAACCAACTTTCATTCAGACCTGGGAAATTATAAGCATTTAACCTTATCTGCCATAAGAGTTCTAATTCATCTAGTCTAAGTGAATCAGAGCCACCCCGAAAGTTATGAAAAACCTGATCTATTATGGCAAATTTAAAACTATGATCAGGGAACTGAACTATATGCTTGGCCAATGCATTTTCAACTTTCTGTTTTTTAATAGCATACAAATGCTCGTACATACGATCACGAAGTCTCCTTTCAGTTTTCCCTACATAATAAGCCAAACATGACTGACATTGGGCTAAATAAACAACCATCTTAGAATTGCAATTAACTCTCAACTTCTGATAATATTGAAAGTTATTAATACAGAATCTATTAGATTCAGTCACGAATGAGCAATACTTACAAGCCTGGCATTTAAACATGCCAGCTGTTCTTACTGGGGGTTTAACTTGTTGTTCAAAGAAAGCTTTCAAATTTTTACCTCTTTTGTAAGTCACGGATGGACGTTCACCAACACTGGCAAAAACGCTCTTATCATTCTTAAATATTTCCCAGTTTTTAAGCAAAATCTGAAAGCAATCTCTGCTGTTAAGATTATAAGTGGTGATAAAAGAAACGAAACCATTTCTCAATAAAGAATCTATAGGTGGATCTTCGAATTATACTGAGCTGTTAACAGGTGAATCTTCAAATAAGACTGGGCTATTAACTATACAGTTTGTCGATATAAAGGAATTATTCAAAATAGGTGCAAAAAATTGATTCAGACGTTTAGTTGATACTTCGTTAATAATTTCGTCTACTAAATACTCAGGGTAGCCTCGATGAACAAATAATCCCCTAATAAACAGGCACTCGGAATTAAATTCATGGTCTAAAGTAGTTATACGGGCTGCCCGAACTAGTTGACCCTTAATAATAGCCCGTTTTTGGTGAAGTGGATGACAACTAGAAAAATGTAACAAAGAATTACAATATGTATTTTTTCTAAAAATAGAAGCCGTAAGTTTATGGAATGAAAAATCTTTAGTCAAAAGGACATCTAAATAAGAAATAGAGTCCACACTAAAAGTGTGTGTGAAAGATAAAAAATTAGTCGTGGAATTAAAATAATCCACTACCGATTCACATAGGGAACTGTCACCATCCATCAAAATAAAGATGTCATCCAAAAATCGGGTATAAAAGATAAACTTGTCATGAAACGCACAGTTATTGAACACAAAAAGGTGCTCCCATTGGGCCATAACCATATTTGCTACACTTGCCCCACATGGGGAACCCATGGCGACACCCACTTTCTGAAGGTAGAAATTCTCATCAAACGTAAAATAGTTATGGTCAAGCACTAACTCTAATAGTTCTTGGACCAAGCTGTTTTCGGTTTTGGTACAACCTAGACGCTTTAACACATCAGCAACCCACTCTAATGCTATTTCATGTGGAATACATGTATAAAGATCCTTAACATCTATGGTTAAAAAATTATACCTGGGGTTAAAATGCAATTGATTCATCCTATTAAGAAACATCCAAGAATCCTTACAAATTTGTTTCAAACTGACCAAGTATTTTTGAAGAATAGAATCGACAACTTTAGCACATGAGTAAGTGGGGGATCCTCTGCCATCAACTAATGGTTGCATCGGTGGATCGATGGGATCCTTGTGAATCTTGGGGATACCAAAAAATCGAGGAAATTTAGGAAAAGATGTAGACATATAGTTGTAAATATGTTGAGGAATACTACCTTCAATAAACATGTCTTCTATAACATTCTTAATAGTTGCATAAGCTTTGTTAATTTCAGACAATGAGCTCTCAATATATGAAGGTGAATGCAATACTTCAAGAATCCTGTTACTGTAGTCACATTTATCAAAAATAACTACCCCACCCCCTTTATCAGGATTGCAGAGCTTGATATCATTATGCTGAATAAATTCTAGACAGTCCCTTTCTTGCAAGCAGTTGTTACTATAAGTACCTTTAAATTGCCCTAACTGGGCTTGATTCCGAATGTCAAGCTCACATACAAGTTCAAAAATTTGTAATAAAGGGTGTAATGGTGGATTAAATGTACTAGGAATCCTAAAATTATTATTATTCATAAAAGCTGAATTCCCCATCATTAAATTCAAATTAAGTTTCCTAGTAAACAATTTTAAATCAATAATTGTTTTAACCACATCTAGTTTAGACGGTGGAACATAAGTATTACCCTTAGCAAGTAGCTCAACCACATCCACAGAAATATCAACAGAAGAAAAATTATATACTTTAAAATCGACACTAAGATTGTACAATATAGTAGGCATAACAGGACTAGAAGTAGAATTCTCGTCACCAGTATGAGCTAAACTATCAGAAAAAGAACCAAGGTTAAAAGGTGTGCTAACACATTCATGTTCTAAAAAATCATTAAGAATAGGTGAAAGCATAATATCAGGATTATCTAAAACTTCAGAAGACAAACAAACATCACTTATTAACTGTACTTCTGTTTCTTTTTCTGGTTGTTGTAACCAGTTTGTTGCTTCTGTCTTGCTCCTAAAAAATTAGGGTCATTAGATCTTAAATTATAATGGCCAGTCCTATTACCATGTTGTGTAAGTTCAATGTTCCCTGACGTAGATTGAACCGGTTCATCTAGATTGATGGTGTCAGTTACTACACCATCTATAACATGGTAAGTCATTTTGTTGGATGAGCTGTTGCCTTTAGCTCCACTAGAGAAACCTGTGTTAGCTGGCCCCTGCCATACTTGTGCTAATGATGGTCGGGGACAGGCAGTACCCTCATTATAAGCTTTCAAATCTCTGTCCAATTTTTTAACCTTATTGGCCATAAGCTTATTTAAATATTGATCAATGCTGGAAAAAATCCTATTATATTCATACTTATAACGGGAATATTCAGCATCAAGTTTAATCTTTGCATCAAGTTCACAAACCTGTTTAGTAATTTTAATGACAGACAGAGCATAATGTTTAGACATTAATTCCAATAACTCCAATCCCTGACGGTCAAACATTTCCAATAAATCCATATGGAAAGCAGAATTAGCTTCAAGCCCTGTAGGGTATTGTGAGTGTCTCTAGCCTTTAGGAACAATTTTGTGCTTGAGGCATTCCTGGAAATAAGAGATTTCTAATTGAGTTTTCCTTAATTTAACTGAAAGTTTATCCAGTTCTTTAAGGCTAAATGCAATACCCAAGTGGCCATTAGACAAATCTGTACCAGTTTGAGATGTTTCATTAGAGTTAGACCCAAAAGCAAAGTTACCAGACATCCAGTTATTAATATCAAAAGAAACAGTGTCCTTTGACACAAAAGAAGAAGCAGTACCTGTTAATGGTAGTCCCTTATTTGTATTTGAAAGTGAAACTGTAGCTGCTCCGTTTGAAGCAGGAATAACTGAACCAACATTGTCACGCTCCACTCCGCTATTGAAAGAGCTTAACGGCAGTTGAGAGTGGTTATTACCACTGGAATCATGGGCCGGAATACTCCTCTGCCCGCAGGGGATCTCAAAACTCGAAGAATTAGGAGAAAATCCATGGTTGGAAGCCAGAACTGCGTTTAAAAATAAATATTTACAAATAAATATTGTAATTCTTTGTTACATTTTTCTAGTTGTCATCCACTTCACCAAAAACGGGCTATTATTAAGGGTCAACTAGTTCGGGCAGCCCGTATAACTACTTTAGACCATGAATTTAATTCTGAGTGCCTGTTTATTAGGGGATTATTTGTTCATCGAGGCTACCTTGAGTATTTAGTAGACGAAATTATTGACGAAGTATCAACTAAACGTCTGAATCAATTTTTTGCACCTATTTTGAATAATTCCTTTATATCGACAAACTGTATAGTTAATAGCCCAGTCTTATTTGAAGATTCACCTGTTAACAGCTCAGTATTATTCGAAGATCCACCTATAGATTCTTTATTGAGAAATGGTGTCGTTTCTTTTATCACGACTTATAATCTTAACAGCAGAGATTGCTTTCAGATTTTGCTTAAAAACTGGGAAATATTTAAGAATGATAAGAGCGTTTTTGCCAGTGTTGGTGAACGTCCATCGGTGACTTACAAAAGAGGTAAAAATTTGAAAGCTTTCTTTGAACAACAAGTTAAACCCCCAGTAAGAACAGCTGGCATGTTTAAATGCCAGGCTTGTAAGTATTGCTCATTCGTGACTGAATCTAATAGATTCTGTATTAATAACTTTCAATATTATCAGAAGTTGAGAGTTAATTGCAATTCTAAGATGGTTGTTTATTTAGCCCAATGTCAGTCATGTTTGGCTTATTATGTAGGGAAAACTGAAAGGAGACTTTGTGATCGTATGTACGAGCATTTGTATGCTATTAAAAAAACAGAAAGTTGAAAATGCATTGGCCAAGCATATAGTTCAGTTCCCTGATCATAGTTTTAAATTTACCATAATAGATCAGGTTTTTCATAACTTTCGGGGTGGCTCTGATTCACTTAGACTAGATGAATTAGAACTCTTATGGCAGATAAGGTTAAATGCTTATAATTTCCCAGGTCTGAATGAAAGTTGTCCTATTAGTTGTATTTTGAAAATAAAAAGTTTATTAAGATGAATAGAACATGCTTTTAGTAATTAAATTAGATAGTTTTAACATATATTTATTTAATGTTTACATATAGTTTATGGATAATATGTGTATATAGGTTATAGATAAATTTTGTAATTATATTCTTGTCATGTCTCATAAATACTTCTTACATTTTTTGTATCAGTTTGTATATTTTATTCAGTGGTGTAAAATATGAATTAAGTATTTGTATTACACTATTGAAAAGTACATGTTGGGTATTTTAGTATACTGCCCGGTGATTTACCTTCTCATCTCAAATATTCTTACTAAATATATAAATATAAATATTTTTTATTATATATATAAACATAAATATTTTTATTTTACAATTTTTTAGTTTCGAGTGAATGTTAGTGTTTAGGTGCCTGTCCATTCTTGGATTAAGCTAATCAGAATAAGCTTGTTTGATTAAGCCTTTTCTAAGCTTATCTGATACTGTTCTTTTAAAAAATTTTTATAAAAAGATTCATGCTTGATTGTTTGATTGCACTTAATTTAATATGTGTAAATGAAGTGGTTATTATTCAATTACTTTTTTTGTATTTATAGTGGAGCTTTTTGTGATTTAAACTGTCTGAGGAAGTTTGTGTTAATGCACAGACGAAAAGTGCTTTACAACAATAAATTTTGTTTCTAGTTATCCCTTGCGTGCCTCCTGAGGTTTCTGACCAGCTGTGTGTGTTACGTGCCATGGACTGTTCTCCCTAGATAATGCCACCCCACCCTGTCTGGGAGGCATCCATGGTCATGGTGGCAATAGGGGGGGGGGGGTCGGAACAAATGGTCTGCCTGTGTTTAGATGGCTGGACTGGGTCCACCAGCAAAAATCCTGTTTGCACAATTCTGTTATCTGGATGGGGTGAGAAAGAGGTAGATGCTGCAGTAACCATTGGGCAAAAGATAACCACTGCAGAACCCTCATGTGCAGTCTGGCTAATGGGACTAATGTTATTGTAGAGGCCATCGTCCCTAACAACTTGAGCACCATCTTTGCTTTCGCTTTCCTTAGAGGAAGTAAGCTCAAAAGTTGTTCCATGAGGTACTGAATTCTCTCTATGGGAAGGTAAGCCCTCATTGAGATGGCATTTATTTTGGTGCTAATAAAATTCACATGCTGAGATGGCGATAATGCAGATTTTTGCCAGTTTACTGTAATCCCTAACTGCAAGTAAGTTGAAATGGTAGAGTCCCTGGCCTGTAACAGTAGATGCCTGGTGGTGGCAGTCAGGAGCCAGTCGTCCAGGTACGAAAACACTTGGAATCCCGACATCTCAAGTGAGCCATTACCACTGCCATGCATTTGGTGAACACCCTGGGGGCTGTGGTGAGACCAAAGGGCAGGCGCGAAACTGGTAATGACTGGCCCTCAGCCGGAAGAGTAAGTGACTCCTTGATGCTCTGTCCATTTTGATATGGTAGTACGCATCTTGGAGGTCTATGGAGCACATCCAAATGTCTTTCCCTAACAACCGGACTATCGACTGTAAGGTGACCATTCAGAACTTGGACTTCTGTACAGATTCGTTCAATTTGCTGAGATCCAAGATGGGTCTCAAGTCCCCCTGTTCTTTTTGGCACCAAAAAGAATCTGGAATAAGTCCCTAATCCTACTTGGTCTGCGGGCATGGGTTGGATGACTCTCTTTATGAGCAACTTTTGGATTTCTAGAGTTGCTGAATCCCTGTGATTGGTAGAACATCTGGGACTCATCTGATCCAAGGAGGTGGAGAAAAGAAGGGAATATGGTAACCTCTGGTAATTATCCTTAATACCCATTTGTCTTGAGTGATATCATGCCAGGCTTCTGGGTATAAGGATATATGACCTACGACTGGCACCAGAGACGTGCAGTCGGGCCTCCTTTCAGGGGCGCTGATAGGGACGACCACGAAAAGAATTGCGGTCATCCTGGTTCTGCGGGCTTCCCCTGACTCTAGGGCGGCATCTACCGTTATTTCCTCCTCCTCTGCCTCTGGAGAAGGAATCACCTTGTGCATCCTGCAAAACCTCTGCGACTTCTTGAACCACATTTTGCCACCCTTCTGCCCTTTGAGATAGGGTCTAGAAGGAATGGAAAAATGGACTCCCACAGCAGACAGGGTTTTTCCTTCCTGTTCACACCTGGTGAGTGTGTCCTTTACCTTGGTTCCAAACAATGAGGATCCATCAAAGGGAGCATTGGTAAATGTAGACTTAAAGGCCTCTGCAAAGTTACACAAGAGTGTCTTCTAAGAGAAACTCCTAAACCCGCTGCCCTACTCGCTCCATCAGCTGTGAAAGATATCAGCCTCATGGAGGAGTTTACAATAGAATTTAAGGTAGACATCTGTGCGTTAACCTTCTCAGATACTGCTTCAGATACGTTACACTGCAGAGTCTCTCCCAGTTCTTTTAGGAGATCTCTTTGGAGCCTTGTGAAATGAGACAGGTAGTTCAGCGATCTAAGTGTAAAAGCCGCTGAAGAAAAGACATGCTTCCCATACCTATCCATCGTTTGAGACTCCTTGTTTGGTGGATGGACAGTGGAGGAAGTTTCAGCAAGTTCCTTTTTGGTGGCTGCTGCCACCACCATGGCATCTACTGGAACGCCCTTAGTAAGAAAGTCTTTGTCCTGGGATGCTGACAAAAATTTATTAGGTCTTCTAGGAACCAGTTCCACAGAATCAGGAGATTCCCACACCTTTTGACTCACTAGATCCCATAGCTCGTCAAAAGGTGGAGACACCCAAGAGCCGGAGGGTGGAGACTCGAAAGCCTTCAGGTACACTGACTCCTCATCAGAAGGGGATGTGGTGGGCCAGCTGCTTCTCTGTTTCAGAATCTCAAGGATATCTGTGAATGAGATATCATCAGAGGATGACTTGGGGGACCCTTCTGACTCCTCGAGGTCAGTGTCTGATGTAATGGGCTCATCAGGGGAGTCAACATGTTTCCTCTTACAAGTTTTCTTCTGATGTGGCTCCTCAGTAGGGTATTCTGGGGAGACCTCGGAAGACTGGGAACCACTCATGGAGGTTTCCTGAGGCTGCGAGTCTCTGCTGTGTTGGGAGAGAGAGGGAGCTGAGACTGAAGTCGGCGTTTTAGGGGAAAGAGTGTCAGTACCTCTGGTTGAAACTGAAGACCTGGACAGCACAC
This sequence comes from Protopterus annectens, assembly GCF_019279795.1. Taxonomy (NCBI): domain Eukaryota; kingdom Metazoa; phylum Chordata; order Ceratodontiformes; family Protopteridae; genus Protopterus; species Protopterus annectens. Next base: position 262,127,478 of record NC_056751.1, on the reverse strand, counting down.
TCCTCATCACCTCGAAGGCCGATCCCCCCAGCTCCGAGGATGCCCCCCACTCCGAAGATGCAGAGGCAGTCCTCGGCACCAAGGAAATGGGCTCCAAGGCAGATGTGAGGTCCAAACTCACCCGAGCCAAAGCACTGAGAGGTAGGCTCAGAACCGAAGTTCAGTTCCAAGCATCCCCCTCGGGCCTGACCGGAGAACTGAGGACCCTAGACCCCCAAGGACGGCACCAAAGGGGTCAGAACAGATATCAGAACTGAGAGACCAACTGAGGTAGCTGGAACCAACCTTTCCAGAACCCAAAGAACCAACATCTCAGGCTCCAAAGCACCAGAGTGTCTCAGAGGAGGAACATCGACAGGGTGTACGGGCACATTAGGCTCCGGAGCCGACTAGGACAGAGCTGAAAGTAAATTTGCTAGCGCCGAAGTCTAAAGCAGTCTGCGCACCACTCTCTCAACGTCCTCATCAGAAAGGCTCCTAGAGGACCTGGAGGATAGAGTGGGGGGTCTAGATCGCTGAAAGATAGGTGACCTAAGAGTCAGGGATACTGGTCGGAGTTCAGTTGATCAGCTCCGAGACACAGGCTCAGTTATCAGCTCTGAAACTCTTGGAGCCGAAACTGATGGATCCACAATAGAAACCTCTGTCAGCACAGAGACCAGTGGAGCTGGCGAGGATGTAGTCAGTTTGGCAATTTTATCTGGTGGCTCCGACGACACAGAATGAGTGGGAGACCACCTTTTTGTAGATTTGGCTTTGTCTTTCTTGCAGGATGGTGACTTAGAGCTGGAGGATGAAAAAAACAACTCATCCTCAAAAGAATGCTTTAATAGTCCTTTCAAGATAAGTTTGTTCTTTCTCTCTTGAAGAACACGGGGACTAAAGGCATGACAAAACAAGCAAGATGTGGAGGTGAATAGCACCCAAGCAGTACACACACAGATTGTGCCCATCTGTTAAAGACATTTTCTGGGCACATTTTGTACATTTTTTGAAGCCCAAAGGCTTGTGATCCTTAGTATCCTTAAACATTAGTGCAATAAACAACTAAAGATAATAATGAACAAGAACTACCTCCAAACGGTTAGTCTAGGCAACAGCAAAGACAAACAGGCAGACAGAGGACTAGGTACTCTAACTTAAACGGGCCTAGCCTTAAGAGATGAAGATAGAAATAACCCGAGGACTAGGTCCTCTAACTTAAACGGGCCTAGCCCAGGGAGAAAACAGAAACAACAGAACCAAGGACTAGGTCCTCTAACTTAAAACGGGCCTAGCCCTAGGTGAAAGAGAAAAAACAAGAACAAGAACAAATAACAATTAGCACAGCAAGTGAAAGCAATGCAAGGAAACAAGAAGGCCAACGGAATGACAGCTAATCAATGCACAAACAGCACAAACAGTAAACAATGCAGCAAATTGTCTAAGACAGACGCGGAATGTGATAAAACACTAAACTGGAGAATAGAATTATTTTAGTCAGCAAATAACTAGAAAAAATGTATTAAAAAGTTTTTCACTTAGCCATGGCCAAGAAGAAGCACGTCTGAGCTCTACGAGTGGCAAACGAGATCTTGGTGTAAGAATGAAGGCGAGATAGGACTACAGAACATCATTTAATCCTCCCTGTTTCATTGGTCTGATATGATGTATTAAAGCTATTTTGTTTCTTTTGGGAAACCATAACAATTTTATTAGGCATGAGTTTATTTCTTTGAGTATATTCCTTTCTGATAGCAGTTGTATTGCCAAAGCTATATATAGAATCTTGGGTAGTAAAACCATTTTTATTAACTGCAGTCTATTTTCAAATGTTAATATTATCTTGTTCCACTTTTCCACAGAGATTTCAACTGTATTGATTATATTATTGTAGTTTTTTAGACTAATTCATTATTATCCTTGCATAACTCAATTCCTAGATATTTTAAGGTAGATTATTGTTTCCCTATAATGTGATTCCCCTTCATCTGCAATTCTTTTTTTTATTTAAAAATAAAACATTTTGATTTTGATTTATTGAAATGGAGCCCTGAAGTCCTGTAAAATGTGTCAATTAAAATATCTAATTCTTCTAATGTCTCTTTTGTGTTGGATAATGTTATAATATGTAATCAGCAAAGAGCATTACTTTATAATTGTATTGTTCATAAACATCTACTCCTTTGATTTTTGTACTGTTACATATTGAATATGCCAACATTTCAATAGCCAAAGCAAACAGAATCAGTGACATGTGACATCCTTGTTTAGTACCCTTTGTTATATGTATAGATTCAGATGTGAAAGGACCTAGCTTAACATATGCTAAATTATTTGTATATATATTCTTTAGTAGATAAACAAAGGAAGGAGGAAATTCAAATAACACCAGAATTTTGAATAAATAGTCCAAATTTAGGGAATCAACGGCTTTCTCTATATCTAAGTCAGTTATGAGTGTTTCTTTATTTTCTTTATTAACATAATCTATAAGAGAAATTATCCTTTTAATATTGTCATGTGTGTGTCTATGATATATAAATCCAGTTTGATCATTATTTATTGTTTTGGATAGTGGTATTTTCATTCTGTTAGTTAATATTGTCATAAATATTTTATAGTCATTATTTAATAATGATACAGGTCTATATGAGGTACAGAGGTTTGGGGATTTGTTTTCCTTTAGGATTGGTGTAATTAAGGAATATCTCCAAGAGGGTGGTACTAAAGTTTGTGACTGAATTCCTAATAGAGTTTTATGGAAGAGGGATAGTATCTTTGAAGGAAAAAGTTTATATATTTCCATAATTATGCAATCTATACCTGGAGCTTTATTATTTTACCCTCTTTTATTGTATCTGTAATTTCTTTGTAGGATATGGGTGCTTGCAGGTTTAATTTTTCTGGTATTTTATTTTATATTAGAACATTTTTCATCTAGATTTAATTGACTGATACGTATATTTTCTTTTTGGAAATCTTCCATATAATGATTTCTATAGGCATCAAGAATGTCACCTATATCCAACACATTTTCCCTTTCTTTTCATGTAAGATACTTTTAATGTTATTAGCTTTTGATTGTATTTTGATTCTTGTGGATAAATTATGTAGATATTTGGGAAAAGTGGCCAAGGAATTAATTTTTAGTTTTTCTAAAGCTAAACTAGTTTTATGTGTTAGAATTTTGTTGTATTTATTGTTTAACACTTCTACTTTCTTTTTCATCTCCAAATAATTTTGATTTATTTCATCTTTTACTGACAAAAGTTTGGATTATAGATCTAATAATTCAGAATCCCATTCTCTGATTTTTATTTTTATACCAAGTTAGGGTTTTACCATATATGTAATCTTTTAATGAGTCCCATATCATTATTTTATTTATCTCTGTGGTATAATTAATATCTAAGAAGAACTGTAATTCAGATAATAACCAGGGTTTGAACTCTTTAATTTTAGTTATATATGCTGGAATTCAGGAGTTAAAGATTAATGGTTTGTACCCATTTTGAAGTTTTAGTATCAATGAATTGTGGTCTGAAAAGGGGCAGGGAGTGATTGAGGAATTAATGATTTCAGAGTGTAAGTCATGGGCAGCAAATATTTTATCTATTCTAGTTTGGATACCAAATCTGTGATCTTGATGGGAAAACAAAAAAGATTTATCTTTTTTAAATCTGAAAGTATCTACAAGATGAAATGATTCTACCCATTTGTTTAAAGCTTTTGATACAGCAGATGTACGCAGTGGTCTTTTATTTGTAGTTTCAGAAATGTTAAATATACAGTTAAAATATCCTCCTAATATTAAGATGCCTTTATAATTATTAGAAATGAAATCCAAGTGTTTTTTAACAGTTCCTGATCCAATGCCTGGGAGCAAGTATAGACTGGCTAGGGTCCATATTCTGTTATTATATTTAAGTATTACTAATGCCATAAGGCCTTTTTTATCTTCATACTTATAAATGATTTCTGGGTTAATCACATTTGTTTTCCATAAAATTGTTACCCCTTTTATCTTTGTCTTATAAGTGGACTGCGCCAATATCATATATTCCTTAGGATTCCATTTGCAATTGTCATTTGTTTTAAAATGAGTTTCTTGAAGGAAGACAATTTATGCTTTGTTCAGTTTTAAATATTTCAGTAGATTTGATCTCTTGCTAGGATTGTTTAAGCAATTGGTATTTAAAGATAATAAAGTTAAATCCAGCTTAGGTTATTTAGACTATGTATTTTTTGTTTTATTGTGACTAATAAACATTTTCCTCTGATAACTATAAAGTATATGTTTGAGCTTTTAAAGGAAATTATCAGTTTTATACTTTGAGTGCTTACCAATAAAGTAATGTATTGGTCAGGCATGCTAAACATGTTTTTGTGAAATAAATTTAAACTAATAAATGTTAACAAAACTAAGATCCACACTAGCCATGGAATGAAAATCATTCATAATCTGATGGATAAACCTAAATCCATCAGATTATCACTCATACCTTGACAATCCAGAACATCTGAGTTCCATAAATTGAATTATCATATGGAGAATATTTGTGATAGGAATAAGCAATATTTATATTATTTTGAACAGCTATAGTACTATTGTAGATTAGACAGAATTCCAATACAATATAAATGTCTACGTATTTTATAAGCAATTAATATTTACATGAAAGATAGATGACAAGCAATTCAATCATAGTAAAGTAGGATGTATCATATATAAAACCTCAGTAAAAGATTATAGCACACAGTTATTTAACATATTCACCCTTACTGATGAAGTCTTTCAAAACTTATTACTTAATATAAATAGACGGTAATAATATTTATACCTAATGTTTATAATACAATGTATTTTACTAGATATATCGGGTCTACTTCACCCTGTCGAAGGCCGACAATATCGAAGCTGATATTGTCAGCACCAAAATGTCAAAAACGAAAGTCGTTGCACATGTAAACGGAAATCTCCGTAAGGGGAGATTTCCATTTACTGCAATGTAATGCAATCTCGGAGTTGGTATATTTAAGTAGTGGGGGGTGTTGGGGGTGCAGGGGGGCTTGCCCCCCTGCATAGAGCAATTTGTGTTGTGTTTGGGTGTTTTTTTTTTTGTGTGTGAGTGTGTGTTCGATGTTCGGGGGGTTCGACATTTTCGTGTTGATTATTACGCTGTCGACAGTTTGAGTTTTTGACAGTGTCTATCAGAAATTATATTTCATTGCTTGCCAGCATTTAAGTAATCATTTTGTTTGTTGCTAACTACTTAAAGCATCAAGTCTGTCTTATGTAAACATTGATGAAAGTTAGTGCATTTTAATTATCAGTGCATCCCTCTTCCCCCCATTCTTACACATACGGATTTTCATATCTGTCACTTCTTATTGTAAAATGAGTGAAATTATAAGTTAAAAACAACAAATTCACTTATTGTGATTAATGATTACAAGTTCCCTTTCCATATTCATAAATTGCCATTTTATGGCATATACTGAAAGTTTTTAGATTTAAATGGCAGCATTCTATAATCAGCAAAGGTTAAACTGAGTGATTATTGCCAATTTAATATTATTTGTTCAGAATGTGATTGTTACATTCTTTGACATTCCTAGTTCAGGGTTTTATTGTTTCCCTTGAGCAACATTGTCAGTTTGATGTCATGTATAAAACATTAGTTACCTTGGTAACAGCTTAAGTATTATGTATGGCCAAGATGTATTACAAAACCACAATTCAAGTTTAAGCAATTATATGACTTGTTATGCATATTTTCTTATATGAGAAAATCATCATGCTTCCCCTTGATGTTCAATACAGTGTATGTTATTTATGATAAGTTAAAACAGTAGTGTTATTATACACCTGGGCTTGTGTATAATAACACTACTGCTATTATACACATGGGCTTGTATATAATAACAGCAGTGTTATTAGACACAAGCCCATGTTATTAAACTGAGTGTCTATTGTCAATTTAATACTATTTGTTCAGAATATGATTGTTACATTCTGTGACATTTCAAGTCCAGGCTTCTATCGTTTCTCTTGAACAACTTTGTCAGTTTGATGCCATGTATAAAACATTAGTTATCTTGGTAAGTATTATATATGGTCAAGGTGGGTTACAAAAACTACAATTCAAGTTAAACAATTACATGACTTGTTATGCATATTTACTTATATAAGGAAATCATCATGCTTCCCCTTGATGTTCAATGTAGTGTATGTCCTTTATGACAAGTTAAGACAGTAATGTTATTATACACAAGCTAATGTTATTAAATCATGTCTTTGATATCTAAATTCAGCAGACTGCTTCATCTTGTATGATGATTATATATTTTATGTCTAGATTTACTAAAAATCATACATTACATAACTATTGTGTGTGTTTTTTCCCCTTTGGCTGTTGTTTAGTTATTTGAGAGACCACAAGCTGTAATGTTTACTCTTATTATTAGCTCCTTCCAAGCATGTTTATACAGTCAATTGACTTTAAATTACGAGACCCTTCTCGTTTCATATTTGTTTGAAGTATATTTCCATCCTTACTTACACACATATCAGTACTTCAAGCATGGGCAACAATGCCCATCAAGTTTTGCCAGAATACCATTCACTAGTTCATGTGGTGTGTTTCCAGGCTATTCTTAAAATATCCAAACCAATATTTGTCCTGTTCTATTTTACCAGCCTGTTCCATGCGGTGGCCATTCTGCCAGTGAACCACTCAACACACTTTCCATTCCCACAGATATTTCCACAAAGGAAATCTGATGACTCTCTAACACTTCCCACCAACCCCAAACACCCAGAGAATCAGTTATCCTCATATGCCCAACACGTCCAAGCAAGCTCACCTCCCAGACCACTGCAAAGGGTACTGCACAAGATGAAGTGCTCTTAGTCTTCACAATAACTCAGACTTCCACTCTTATGTAAGTCCTTAATGTGTTTGGGCCAAAATACATTTTAAATATAAAATTGCGCTTATTATTATTATTTATTATTAAGAATCAACTTAATGAGCTAAATGAAGAGTTGGGAGACCATCAATATGTGTACACGTGGTTTAAAACAGCCTATATATATATATATATATATATATATTTTTTTTTTTTTTTAAACCAAAAACGTCATTGCCAAGAATCATCTCGGAAGCTCCTCAGAGCCATTAAGCATTATCGTCACTCTGTTTCCATTACCATAGCAACCTGGGAGCATCTGTTTCTGTTAGTGTATCTGTGTGCTGCATACCTGAGGCTCACGATGCACCTGAAGCAAAGCTTCACTTCACTGCAAATTCAAGCCTAAATTCCCTCCCTTTCAGTGAGGCAGCAGCCAGGAAAAGAACAGACAACAAACATATCAAAAAAAAAAAAAAAAACTCCCAACAAGCCGCCACAACATGAGACAACACACTCCTCCAGCCCTCCCACCTCTCACTCAGCAGACATACAAACAAACCATTCTCTGCCAAAATATCCCAAATCACAGTTCTATCCACCCATTTCTCCTGGATCCAGGCTAAAACACCAAATGTCTCTTCCTAATAACAAGCATCAGTAAACCTCGATCACAAGCCACAACCCACAGCTTCCCGGAGACAAAAACAGCAATGTACAAAAGCTGCCAGACACAGCTGCATCCACATACATCATGTCAGGCTTAATCAAACAGTACTCGAAGCTATGCTACCTGCCATAATTGATATTAATTATGTTTAGACAGAATAATAATGACATTTATACTAGCTGCCAGACACGGCTGCATCCATGCACACCATATCAGGACTGATCAAACAGCACTCGTAGCTGTGACACCTGCCATAATTGATATTAACTATATTTAGACAGAATAATGATGACGTTTGTACTAAGAGCTTGGTACTATTATTTAACCAGGATATACATGACATTTCTAAATCATACTTTAACTGAAGAAGGCATTAGTCTCCATGACAGCATTTTTTTTTCAAAATACTCTACTGTTACTGCTATTATATATGATGTTAATTCGTTACATTTGAGTCTGAACTCTGATGAATGGTACCTTGCTGAATTAGTTAATTAATTACTTAAATTATTATAAGTAAAATCAATGAAAAATGAACAAGAAAATTATTCACTGAGTTCAAGTAGGGGAACAGAAACTTCTATGTTTGTATTATACGTTGCTTTGTTCATAAGTTCATAGGTAGGTACTAGGGTATTGGCCCTAGGGTCTATACAAGCCTAGCCAAAAAGGTACCCTGGCTTTCGCCACCCAAGAAAATTAGGTACTTTTCCGTTAACGGGGCAACACTCCTCGGCAAATGTAAATGTTGCTGCAAAATGTTTACGGAGAAGTACTGTTAATCTTAGCCTAACCTAGCCTATTTTTAAAAGGCCTTTTTCCCCATGTATGCCTCACAGCATTACAAATGTTAACAGACTGACCCTAACAAATCCGGACATGTTTGGAAAGAGGAGCATTTCTCTTTTTTTTTTCATGGTATAACATAAATCACACCAATCACAGGTTTGTATTTTTCAAACTTGTTTGTCCCCATTGTCAGTGTGTGCCCGTGTACAGAAATGCCTGACAGCATTACAGTGTTGGCTCAGATTTAGGTAGTTAGAATATTGCGACAGTACTGAATGGATGGTCATATCACATGACATTGGGTTTTACTGATATGTTTTCTCCCTGTCTTGTCACTTCATACTCCTACCGCTCAACTTCTTAATGCAAGAACGGTGGACAAAGTCTCAAATGATATGTGTGGGGTGCCAAAGAAATAGGGACAGGTTTTTAATCTTGCTGTCATAAACCTAAAATCCATTATTGGGCTAACTGTCTAAAGTCGAATGTGTGGCATTCTTCAGTAAGTGCAATCATCAGTGATTTGTCAGAAAACAACACAGTCTTTAGAAGGCTCAATTGAAAAATGTGACGTGTCCTTGCCGTACAAGCCATCCCTGAGAAATTCTGATTGGGGGGTCGCTTGCTTGCCAGAAACACATTTCTCTAGATATTATCACCTGATGTCGGCTAACACAGTCACAGCGAAAGTTACGGAGACACATTACCACATTTGCGTTTGCCAAGGAGTGCTGCCCCGTTAACAGAAAAGTACCGAAAATTATTTTCCTGTGCCCCTGTCGAGCAGACTTTTTTTTTAAATAAAAACAGATGACAAGTGATGTACCATATCAGTTGATACTTTGAGAGATGTAGTTGTAAGAGTTATTTTTTTGGGACTGTTTGGCTTATATATAATGTAAATAGTAACCCATCTTGACCTACCTTTGTTTGGGAAGAATTATTGGACTCTTTGAACATTCTGAATAAATCATTACTGTTTCTCAGTTGTTTAAGAATCCCTCCTTTTTTAAAAAATAAAAACAGATGACAAGTGATGCACCATATCAGTTGATACTTTGAGAGATGTAGTTGTAAGAGTTATTTTTTTGGGGCAGCTATCTTGGAATCAGTTTTTTGTTTCTTCTTTCTAGCATCAGTCCAATGATGTGTTTCTTTTATTCTTTTAAGGGTAGGGGCCATCCATTCCATTTCATCTGGGATAGACACTATGTTGTTGTTTTTGATGAATATAGTAGCTTCTTGTAAGTCATTAAAGGCTCTCATCTCATTGGCAAAAATTATTTTTATCTTGGCTGGAATGGCCAACTCTGCTTTAATGCTGTTTTGTTTCAACAGTTTTATTATTGGCCAGACTTTTTTACTTTGTTCTAGTATTCTGGAAGAATAATCATTGTTAAACCTTATCAGGCTTTGATTGTATTTTCAGGGTGATTTTCTTCAAGCAGATTTTAATATTAGTTCCTTGTCCAGAAATGAAAGCAATTTTATAACTATGGCTCTAGGTGGAGTATTTGTTGAGTTAGAAGCAGGTTTCCTCAGTGCTCTATGTGCCCTTTCAATTCCAAATGAAAGTCCCGCTTTCAAGTCTAAAAATTCAGGAATCCAGGTTGTTAAGAATGAAATAATGTCTTCTCCTTCAGTGTTTTCAGGCAGACCAAAGATCCTTATGTTGTTTCTCCTTTCCCTGTTTTCTAAGTCATCTATATTAAGCAGCGATATATTCTGTTTAAGCAGAAATAGTTTTTGGAATTCATTTACATTTAGAGAAGTCTCTATATTTGTTATTTTTGTATGGTGTTGCTGTAATAATTTCTTAAGAGTATCAGTCTGTTTTAGAGAATTTAATTTGAGGTTTTCTAAGTCATTTTTAAAGCCATCCATCTTCAAAGATAGTTCCTGTAAGGTAGATGTCACCAACTGAAGTTCTTTTTTCAAAGCAGCATCTGGATGAGAATTCCTTGAGTTGTTTATATTCAGTGACTCAATATATCTCCAAGTTACTTGACAGGAAAATTTTTGTATATCTCCACCAAAATTGATATTTATGTAGTTTAGTAGTTTATCTATAGATTTCTGATCTTTTAATCTTGAAAATAATAACATTTTCCTATATTATTATACTAGCTTATAGAGCTGTCAAAATTCACTGCTCTCAGTTGGCCATCTCGTCTCCGCCCCCTTGGCCATAGCCGGCCTTAGGCATAGGCCAACTAGGTGGCCGCCTGGGGTAGTACTTATTTGGTGTAGGTAGACCAGGATGGGGGCACTGGCTGGTGTGTGTGAGGGGGCACCGTGGAGCCCTTTTGCCTAGGGCACCAGTTGACCTAAGGCCGGTTCTACCCTTGGCAAGATTATTTGTTTTGTTTGCACATGAGTGTAGCTTGCTAGCGATTCATAGAGGCCATTTAGAGTAATGCGCAATGCCCATGAATGAGTGCAAGAAAATTATAATGACATGTAAATAACAAATTGTGTGCATGTGCTAATGAAGTATTCTTGCAATTTATAGTCCAGTAGGTATGCTACATACATATCCGTTCCTAAAAGCATTGCTGCATGTTTTCTATCTACTTTGCAGTCCACAAACCATATATCCACAATCACTTTCATAACCCCAAATGAGTTATTTCCCCAGCAATCCCTTCAGTAGTTTGTCCAAGTATGCATAAGCATTCAAATGACATCAATAGACATGATTTCCCCTAGCGATCTCCTTCAGTAGTTTGACTATGTATGCACAAGCACTAAAATGACACCATTCTCCCATTGATCCCTTCAGAAGTTCAGCCATGTATGCACAATTACTAAAATTATACAATTTCCCTATCAATCCCTTCAGTAGTTTAACCATGTATGCACAAGCACTAAAATGACACAATTTCTCCAGAGGTCCCTTCAGTACTTTGTCCATGTATGCACAAGCACTAAAATGACACTAATTCCATAGTGATCCCTTCAGAAATTTGACCATGTATGCACAAGCAGTAAATTGAAGTGAACTCAGTATTCTCACCTGAATACTTTTTTTCCTTACTTTAAAATGTCTATTTACTAAATAGCGTTCTCCATAACTCCAGATATATCAAGTTAGTATGCAGCTTACTCGTGTAAATTCAGGTCCATTTACATGCTTTGTGTACATATGAGAACCTTTTACATTTATTTCTATGAATCTCATTAATATGCCAACCTCTAAGGTACCTTATCCATGTAATACATCTCCCCTTAATGCTTACCCACAACTACTTTATGCTTTCACTTTAAGTAAGCGTGTTTATCAACACACCTGCATTTTTTTATTAATCAGCATGAATAACACACTGATTGCATTTGCATATCCACATATCACTGCTATTGGCAGATTACCACTATGCACAAATGGGGGGGGCAGGGCTGTGAATACTGCCTAATGTACGGCACCATGATATGGTGGTAACTGTGCATAAAGGGTGGAGTCAAGTCAGACTAAAACAACTTCGGGTCCATCAGCCAAAGTGATAATCTGTGTAAAATCATGAAGAAATCCACAACAGAGAAGAAGCAAAACAATAAATGTGGCCTACTATTCTTAGAAATCAAACTGGGTATATTTAATAAGAAGATATTTTGCCTTTTGAATAGTAACATCTGTTTTCCTTTCTACATGATTTGTCCCATTTTGAAGTCTGTATATTTAATTATTAATTAGTAATATTACTGGAGGAGTGTGGGCAGGGGTGAACTGGAGCTGACCATTGTAACAACATCTATACAAGTGTAATTTTTGATTTTAGAGTATTAGACAATCAATGTTTATTTTAGTGTAGTTATTGTGTATGGGGGTTACTTCCTCATAATACAGTTACCAGGGATTTTGATGTGGGTGGCCTTTTGATAGCTGAGCTACAGTATATGGGGGACACAATTAACCAGGTCATCTGTCAAACTCAGCATATATCAGACTCATATTTGCAATGTGGTTAACATTTCAATGAAAATATTCCTCAAAAAATAATTTTTTAAAACATATCAGAAAAAGTATTTTTAGACAAGAAGAATGACATACAGATATTGCAGATGTAGCCATAATTTCTGTTTTTTAAAGCTAAAAACATGCACTGTATGCAGTGAATAGAGGATTACCCAGGTAACTTGCCCCTGAAAACCATTGCAGAGACATGGCTTTCTGTATATAATGCTAAAACCAGGTTTTGATTTTATTACAAAAATGTAGCTATTCGTTTTTCAATAGATAAAAATATAAAAGCTCCCAAAGATATCTACTAGAACACAAGACTTAAATACAATATATACTTTTGTGTTGTGATGGCAGTAACAAGAGAGGAATATGATTGTACATGATTAGGTTCACAATGGGCTAATTAATAGAAGAAAGCTGCCTTACTAGATGGTAAGGCTGAACGCTGACCCTGCTTATCCTGCCTTGACACCTAAAAGTATGAGTGCTTTGAAGAGAAGTAAGTTCATCTGAGGAATTCATGACAATAGTAAAAGTCTTAGGGTAAGTAAGGTTTGCAAGATCTGAACTGAAGCTTTAACAAGCTTGAAATAGAAGACCACACATAATTCAGTGGAAGCATCTGTTTAGTGTGAGAGGAACAGCTCTCTACGAGCATATGTGTTTAGAGTGAGGGGAATAGCTCACTATGGGAAAAACAATATTGTTTTGGATGGGTAAAGCTATTTATTTTCTAGAACCAAAGTACTGTATTTTGGAAGTGAGACAGTGAAACAAACTGAACTGTTGTGGTTGCTGAGAAAGAAAGCCATTAACAAATCTGAAATATATTCAAGTACAGTATATTTCATCTTTATCTGAGCAAAATAAATCTTATACTAAGAAACAAAGATTATGTTAATATATGTGTGTTTATTATTTGAAAGACACTGGGCCAGATCCCAAAAAACTTGCTCTCAGAGTAAATCACTTACTCTAAAACTTGCTCTCAGAGTTACTCTTAAGAGAAAGCCTTTTGTAATCTGATCCATGTAAGCTTTTTTGGACACTCTAAATTGGCCTTAAGCATGATTGCGTGTGCATGTGTGCCTTCTGTGGAAGGTTGGGCACCGGGCTGGCAACCTTTCACCGTAAAACTCCACTGCCAATCATGAGTGGACAAGGTGATCCGCTGTGGCGACCCCTAACCGGGAAAAGCCGAAAGAAGAAGAAGATAGGCCATACACCAAGAACAAGTCTTTCAGAATCAGGTCAGACTTACAGCAGAGTAAGTCACTCACACTTACATTGAGAGCAAGTCTTTTGGAATTGGGCCCATTGTCTGAGTACATTGTGTTCAGTTTCTCAGACGGCTAAGTGTAAGGAACAAGTTAACACCCAGGATAAGGTGCCCAACAGTGCCATAGCAAAATTAGGACTGCCAGGATACCTGCTTCATGATGTCAACTAGTAGGGGCTCACTGAACAGTAAATAAGTGAGTGCTTACCAGCTGTCAATTAAGTTTGTGAAGGCTACATGGAACTTTCTAACAGTCACCCACTTTTTGAAACACAATTATTACATTAAAACACAACAAATAGACAGTTTATAGCAGTGAGCATCTGGGAAATTGCTAACTACAGGTTATTATTAAATCAAACTACACTGTAACCGCTTTATGTTATTTTACAAAAAAAATGTGCAGTAATGCAACACATTGCTTGGCTGCTGTAACATACAATATATGATATTCCTCATGTACTTCTACCAGAAGCAATCATTTTACAGTCCACTGTCATTGGTTAGAGAATAACACAGGTCTGCCATTTTCTTGCAGAAAATGGTACTAAATAATGATATTGAAGCCAAACTTCAAGTGTGTACTTGAGAGAGAAAAGTAAACAGCATCTTAGTGTGCCAGCCTGATAACCCATTCCTCATTAAAAAGCTCAGAAGGCATATATAGACCTTCCATGCAACGTTAAAATCAACTATCACACACTGAAGACTTAAATACTGGCTCAGCCTACAGTGACATCTGTTGTCAGAGCACAGTTTTTCCAGTTGTGTTCCTGGTTAGCTAGGAAGTCACTGCAATACCATTTGTACAATGTTTTACATCTGGCCAAGAAGTGGCTAGAGTTATTTGTGATAAAAAACTTCTACAGAACGTACTGGGTGCATTCTGTATATCAGTGACACAGACTTCTCTCATAACCATGGAATTCCTGGTAATAATAGTAGAAGGGTACTTTGCAATGATATAGCTAAGGCCCTCTGAATCTCTTACTACAAAGAGTCAGCCTCTAAGAACTGTTAACACCATTCATCTTAATGTGACATCATTTTAAGAAATAAATCTAAGCAATAAATCTAGAGCAGTTACAATTAATACATAGGTAAGAGACATAAATTTGGTTAAGAGGCAGATTTAAATAGAAACTACCCCCTATGGTAGAAGAATAAAGGTTGCTATGTAAACAGAGTTAGTAGATATGGTTATAGTGCTACGTGTAATGAAAATAGGCTAGAATACTAGTTTTCTTGCATTACTGAGTATAGTATCATACAGGATACTGTCAGTGAAAAGTCAATGCAGAAATCAAATTGACTAATGATAGAATTGCCAAAATACTATATCAGACTTTGGAATTGTGGTAACTGCAGTTTCCTGCCAGACAGTGAGAATATGCTTAGTCCAAACAAAGTGAGTTCAATAATGTATACATGAGAACACAAAAGTATACCCTTCTGCAAAACTATATTTAGTACAAAATGCTCCCAGATGTAGATAAACATATTGGAGACAAGGTGTTAGCTGATGAAATGTTCCCTTTTCCCACTAGTAATGGACACCTTTAAAGAGAATAGGAAACATTCAAGGGGGGGGGGGGGGCTACCTTAGGGAGGTGTGTTTAAACCAATTATGGTGATGAGAAGGAAGAGGGAGAGCATGCACTGAGTAACTTTTAATTCAAGAAGTCTGACTTCAGGACTGCCCAGTGACAGGACTGTACATTTCAAGAAGCCTGAACAAATGCACAAGTGGTCAGCGCCCTGCCTAAATAAATTAAATAAAAAATAAATTTCTCCCTGCTTGACATTTTAATCATTTGACAACAATATTTCAAAGCGGGAAGCCACCCAGACCTCAAGTATAAACATTTTATATAACAAGAGGAAGAAACTGATGTCTAAGAATAAGAGGGAACTGATTCAGCAGAGGAAGAATTCCCTCCTCAGCTTGAACAAGCAAATCAGAAATCTCATGAAATCCTCTAAAGCTAAGTATGAAGCTTAAGTAGAATTTCTAGCTAAGGATAACCATAAGGCATTTGTTAATTACAGCCGAAACCTAAAAAAGGAATGCCCAGCTTTGTGCATAATTGGTAATAGATGGTACCACTCAACAGCACTGGAGGAAAACATCGACCTGCTAGCTGACATATTTGGTGCAAACTTCACCACCCTGGCCCACCGGACATACTCCAAATCATACCCGACACCAGTCCTCTGCCTGGTATCTCTAGAGATCATGTCTTATCTGTGCTCTCCAAGGCCAAAAACATGGCCTCGGTGGGACCAGATAGCATCCTAGGATGCTTATTAAGCAATCTAAAACAGGACCTAGCAGACCCACTTAGTGCTATATTTAACTATAGCCTGAGAACTGGCTTTGTTCCAGTGGTGTGGAGAATGGCAACAGTAAATCCATTTCATAAAGGAGGGCCAGTAACAGACCCTGAGAACTATAGACCCATAAGTCTAACCAGTCTCATCTGCAAGGCCATGGAAAGAATCATCATGGACCTTATCAACAAGGACATAGGCAATCTTCAGACTCTAGGCCCAACCTAATTTGGCGTAATTAGGAGTAGATCATGTTTATTAAACCTGGCGGACTTCTTCGAGAAAGTCACCAAAGCTTTGGATAATGGTAAGACAGTGCATACCACCTATCTTGACCTCTCCAAGGCTTATGGCACAGTCCCCAACTCAGCTATCATTGAAAAACTCTCAGTTAAGGAGTAACCCTTACATCACTAGATGGGTAGCCAATTAGCTCACTGACAGAACACATACTATAAGAGTTGTTGACGCCACCTCTGGTAGTAGACCTGTCACCAGTGGCTTACCACAAGGTTCTGTGCTGGGTCCTTTACTGTTCAAAATATACTTCTTGGAAGTCCAGGATAAATTAGATTACTTTTGGCTTACCAAGTTGGCTGATGATTGCAAATTGGGTGCAATCATTGAGTCCCCCAAAGATGTTAACATACCACAGGAAGGGCTAACACAGACAAATGGCTGGTGCCAAACCCACAGTCTAAAACTAAACACAAAAAAGTGCATTATAATTCCCTTTGGCAAAGTAGAATTCCCCACTAACTACACTGACCCTATTCAAGTGCAACCTGGACAAATGGATGGGAGACCACAAATTCACCCTGGGGTGGCAACCATGTCCCTTACGGTCAGGGGGAGTTGGTGCTGACCATGGACTAGCTCTGCAAAATAAGTTCACTTAATAAGAACATATGGGGCAACTTGTGATTAACATGGCTAGTCTTGTAAGGGCTCTAGAGCCCCTAGCCTAGTTAATTCCTATAAACCTATAAAACATTTTTTCTGCATTATCATCCGGATATTGAAACTATAGCACAGTCATGAACTATCTGGCCATCATGGTGTAAAAACAAAAGAAACAGGTACAGTTAATTTCATTTTGGCCAGGGTTTGTGTGGCAGTAGAAAGTGGTATGCCTTGTGCCTGAAATGTCCATTCTTTCCCAGAAAAACCTAGAAGGTTCCTTTGGTACAACTACCAATAACAAGAGACCCCGTTTAAAATGATAGGCACAGATATGAGAGGACCTTTAGCTAAATTAGTTTTCTGAGACCACCACATCCTATTTATCCTATATTGTTCCCCAGATAGTGTTGCCATATCCTTATAGGTATACAAATTTAAGGAAATCATCAAAGAGTTAACCTTATTGTGTAGTCAAGTTACCCAAAAGGGTCTGATGAAGGAAAAACTTTTATATCCAAGATTATGGCAGCCTTGTCCTAGAGTCTATAGATCAAAAGATAGAAATATCTGTCTACTGCTACAGGAGATCATAGGAGGTTACTAGGCTAATGACCCTAGGGTCCTTTCAAACCTAGCCAAGTTTTACCCTTATTTCCACGATCAGCAACTATCACCCCTGTCCAAGAGGGGCACAATTGGAACCCCGGGGTGATTTTACGGTTACCCATCCAATCGTCTAGATTGCGTCTGAAGAGACCAATTAGGTGTTCTGTTTGACATGAAGCGGGAGTCTGTTCCAAAGGTGTGGTAATCTCTGGGAGACAAATTTGTTCCTCCAGCATGTTCTATTAATGTCACTTACCAGGTTAAGGCCTTTAGAGAGAGTAACCTGTGTACCATCTGACATACGGATATGCAGCATTTCCAATAAAGCTTAGTCAAAGATTGCCTTATATGCAAGGCAGAGATCGCCTCTGAGTGGTTTGTATGAAACAGAATAAAATGACAGTGAGTTCAGACAGTTCTCATAGGACAGATGTTGAAGACCTTGAATTTTCCTTGTGAGGAACCTTTGTGGTCTCTCCAATTGCCGCAGGCGCTTGGAAAAGTGCATACCAAAAGCGACACTGTACTTAATTATTGGCCTGATGAGTTAAGAGTACAGGAACATTATAATTTCTTTTTTTCTGGAGGCAATGCCCTTACTTATGAGATGAGCAATATTGAATGCCCTTCTTACCACTGCCCAGGTCTCTCGCCACTGAGTGCATACTTAGGGTGTCGTTATTGATGTGGTAGTTAGCAGGAATATTGCTCTTACCAAAAGGGATGATAACACATTTTTTTTTGCATTGAGTTTAAGGCCATGACTTTGGCACCAATCATTTGTGTAAGACCACTTGTAGGATGTTGACATCGTTTGGATATTCTATGACTGCTCCCAGTTTGCAGTCATCAGCAAACTCTGTCAGCCACAGACCTGTAGTTTTAGCTTATACTTTGGAGAAATAGATTCCAAACAGTTGAGGTCCCGGAACTGATCTTTGTAGAACACCACTGGTTACAGGTTTGCTGTTGGAGGTGAATTCCCCTTTTTTGACTATATAAGTTCTATGAGTGAGTCAGTTAGTGACCCATCTAATGATATAAAGATTGATACCTAGCTAGGTGAGTTTGTCAATGATGCCTGAGTGGGGGATAGTGTCAAAAGCCTTGGCTAAGTCTAGCTAGGCTGTATGCACAGATTTCTCCTCGTCACTGGCCTTGGTGACTGTCTCAAAGAAGTCCACCAGGTTTAACAGGCATGATCTCCCTTTGACATATCCAAATTGAGTAGGCTCTGGTGTTTAGAACTTACCTATATCTTTGTTCATAAGGACCATGAATATACGCTCCATGGCCTTGTAGATAAGGCTAGTCAGGCTAATAGGTCTGTAGTTCCCGGGGTTAGTGAAAGCACCACCTTTGTGCAAGAGGATAACGATGACCTTTTTCCATTCAGCAAGGATGAAGCCGGAGCTTAGACTATGATTGAAAAGAGTACCCAGTGGTGGTGTTAATTCTTGTTTGAACCCATATAGGATGCAGCCTGGGATGTATTAGGTCCTACAGATGCTGTGTTTTTGACCTTAGAGAGGGCATTCGCAACCTTCTCTTTAGAGATATAAAGTAGAGAACAGGTAATAGGGATGTCATGGCGTACATGTGGCGGGGACAGGGGAGTGAAGTTTTCACAGAATCTGTCAGCTAACAGGTTAGCAATGTTAGTAGTCTCTCCTTTGATAATCACATCGCCACAGTAGTCAGGAAATCCTTCTATGTGGCACACCTCATCACAAAAGGTTTTTCATCCAGGAAAAAAGAGGTAATTGTTCCCCTCTACTCATCACTCATTAGACCCATTAGAGAGTACAATGTCCCTTTGGTATGTACCTCACAAGACATCTACAACAACTGGAAAGGCCACAGAAATACCTCACAAAGAGGATTACCGGCCTCAAATAGATGCCCTACACAGACCGTCTCAGAAAACTCCAGCTTTACTCTGTCGCATATCATCTACTCAGAGGCAATCTCTGCCTAACATACAAAGCTATGTCAAACCCAGAGCTATTGGACAGGCTACACGTAAAGAAATCCCAATCCCTCCAAGCTACATGCTCTAGGGACCTAAACCTTGTCACCACAACAAACAGAACATGCTGGAGGGATAGATTTCTGTCCCACAGACTTCCCATACTCTGGAACAAACTACCTATCTATATCAAACAAAGCTCCTCATTAGCACTCTTCAAGAAAAATCTTGATGATTGGATGGGAGATAGAAAATTCACCCCGGGGATAACTTCTGTGGCTCTGCTTGACAGGAGCACAGGAAAATAATTTTCTTGGGTTGCAAAAGCCAGGGTACCATTTGGCTAGGCTTATATAGGCCCTAGGGCCAATAGCCTAGTACCTACCTATGAACCTATGAACCTACGGTTGTCCTTATTTGAGGAAGCTAATCTGGATTCATAGTTAGCTTTGGAGGACTTCACAAGAAGTCTTATTTGCAAGCTTAAACTAAGGAGGGAGTATTTAAAGTTTAGGGCTCGCTCCCTCTTACTCTTAGACAGCAATTTCTCCCTCTTATTGTAAAGCCTGTTAATGGCAGTTGTCCACCAGACAGGTTTCCTCTTCCTTGAGGAGCTTGTTTTGATCCTATCAGGTATGGCCAAGTCAATGTAGTTTTACAGGTGTTTATATAAAGCATTTGTGTAGAACTCAGCATAGTTGTCAGTTCCATTTGGGGGAAGATGCAGTGAAGCTATTTATACCATCCCATAAGAGGTTATAGTCTGCTTTGGAAACATTTTTTAGTTTAGTTGCTGCTGGAGGGGTCAGGTGTGACAGTTACTTTGAATGAGACTGATTTGTGGTCAGATCTCACCAGGGAAGACCTCACAGTGGGGATGCTACAGTGGACCCCCATACTGTCAAGCACCAGATCCAGAATGTTGGCACCCCTGGTCCAGGGCATTGGAGTTAATGAAGTCAAGGAACCTTTGGGCAAGTGAGTTTGCACATGAGTAATTTACCCAGTCAATGGATGGGTAGTTAAAGTCACCCAAAACCATGGTGTTCAGCTGTATCTTGATAGACTCAAGTAGATCCAAACAGGCAGAGTGGGTGTCCTGATTCATGGACAGGGTCCTGTAGCTGGCAATGACTTCAATAGGTGTCCTACCAACAATTAATTGCACCTGAAGTATTTCTAGGGAATAGTGCTGTCTAACCAATCTGGAGGTGTATTTATCTTTAATGAATATTGATACACTGCTTCCTTTAGTTTTCATGCCTTCAGTTTGTGGTCTGAATGTGTGGAAGGAGATGTAGCCTGATATGGCTAGGGTGCTCTCCACAGCTTTGAACCAGGTTTCCGTGACTGCGCAAATGTCTATGTCTTCCAAGGTGATGACTGCTTCCAGTGAGTGCAGTTTCATGTTAAGACTCCTAGTGTTTAGCAGCATAACCTTGAGCTTGTTTTTAGATGGAGTTTTTACATCGTGAATTTTGTCCTTGAGACACTACATAAAAAAGGCACCATGGGGGTGGCAACAGCCTTGGCCAGTAGCCAAAATCCCAGGTTTGACAGATGAAGACCATCTCTGGCAAAGCATTGAGATCTGTCAATCATGTCATCCCAGGCTGCCAGATACTGTATCCCCTCAGAATGACATCAGAAACTAAGCTAATTATTGAAGTCAGTGACTGGGTTAGTACAAAAGTACAAATGATACTTAAGCTAATATTATATAAGGAAATTTATCAATGCAGAATTCCTTGGAAAATGTATTACATAAAGTCCTTTTTTCTATAAAGGAGGTACCACTGCTTTCCAGAGGGATTCTACCTTTTGAAACTCTTTTTGATATGGGAGTCAATACAGATGAATTTACTGATTTGTTTAGCTTTACTGTATTTATCCACAACTCATCTAACATTGTAAAACCTAAGCTATAAAATCTAAGACTATATTGTTTATTTCCAAATGAATCAAAGATCAGAACTCTAAATATTAAACATTAAAGTTCTTGAATTGTATTATGTCTCTTACAATGTGCTCGAGGGTTACCACCTTTTCAAATGCCCAAAGTGGGACATTTTTTGTAGAAATGTGAGATTTTGCAGGACAAAACATACCCACGGCTAGTGCAAGGGACAGAGCTTCACTTTTTTGTCAAAAGAAAAGCTTATTTTTGTAGCATTTGCATTGCTTGTGATTTTTCATATAATATTTATGTGTTTCCAATATAAAATAATTGTTTTATGCAACTATTAAAGAAAACTGAAGAAATATATTTTGTCTTAAAATCTCAGGACATTTGCCATTTTTTAGCTTTTTTCACAGGACACAACTGCCCAAAGTGGGACTGTCCCTCGCAAAGAGGGATAGGTGATAACCCTATGTGCTCCTAATTTCAAGCATTGGCAGTAACCTACAACACTGGCAAGAACAAAATGAAAGGAAGCCACAACTGCAACAAATACTGGTGATTTCAAACACCCAAAGGTATACCTTTACAGCACAGTCAGCAAGAAGTCTATGCTACCTATCCTCTCCCCTCCACCCAGCTTAAATGGGTTGTTCCAACCATGTCCTGCTACTTACAGATACTGACTCAGAGACTACTGTATGCTTCATTAGGGAGAATCCTTCAAGATAGCACAGCCAGTGATCTATCATAGTTCATATTTATTTATTTAACATTTGTTTACCGGGAAAGTCCAACTTGGAAGGAAGCCAATTTTCAGCAGTGGCCTGGGGAGAAATGCTCCAGACACATGTCTTTGTAACGTGAGAGGAGACCAGAGCACCCAGAGGAAACCCACATGAATGCCGGGAGAACATGTAGATTCCACACGGAAGGCGCCCCAGCTGAGAATCGAACCAGAGAACCTCTTGCTGTGAGGCAACAACACTACCGCTGCACCACTGCACTGTCCGATAATCCTTATCTGATTTTAGAGGATGACTATTAGACATTGTGGCCTTTATTTATTATGATTATGACCATTTGACACTTTGATATAAAGGCTGTGCTTTTAGATATTTAACGTGTTAGACAACAAAAATGTACACCTTTCAGATATTGCAAGGAAACATGGGAAGAGGAAAAGAATTCCCAAAATAGTGGAAGACAGCATATGTCTCAAGTGCAGGAGAAGCAAGAAACTGTACTGCTATTAGTAATAAAACACATGACCAAGGCCCAGGAAGTTCAAACTCAGGTTTATAATACGGGTTGCAAGTGTCAGTGAGTTTCACCCTAGAGACTGATTAGTGGTTCTCATACAGGCAGTATAAAACAAGTTTCCATTTAACTGCAAGGCCTCTATGAAGTAACAGACAGGGTAGCTGAATTTAATTAAAAGGAGTCCTAACCTGATAAATGGAAGCAGCGACAGATGTACAACATGTAGGAGGAAAAGGATGATGTTTAGCTGTAAATTGTGCCAGGTTGTGGAGCATAATACTGGCCCACAGAAAAGATATATGTTCATCAGAAAAAGGAGGTAAAGGAGTTCATTAATAAGATGAAAGAGCTATTTCCCCATTACTAGTATGACAAGAGTTGATGAGTTAAGCTTAGGACACAGCCACGCAAAAAGGTGAGGCTCTAGTGTTACAAGATTTCCAAGTTAAATTTGAAAAATGTTGTTATGAAGATAAAAAATATACTGACACTACGGGTGTCTCTAGAGTCCCAAAACAAATGGAGTAGTCCAGATGTGCTGGTATCCAAAGCAAATGCAACTGTGTGCTTTTGCAACAATTCTTTGCAACTGCAATCAATGTATTAGCTTGATACCGACACCAAGCATTAGGTAGATTAACTGATTAAGAGGCATGGTTCAGGTAAGGGCTACAGAAAAGATGTTTTTTTTTCCTCACTAGACAGACCTCTCTGATACACACTCTTCGAGCTTGGGTAACATAAGACCCTTGCAACATTCTAGTGATTGCTGGACAACTTTCTAAGCCTATATATCTATTGCACAGCTGCATAACTACAAGATGCAGTCATCTACAGTCAGGACTGAGCATTTCATCTGCTTATAGTACAGACAGTAAATACATTTCTTACAAAGGTTGGACTTACTTCCCATTTGGTCACCTAGGTCATTGACCTCAAAGAGGCCCAGGATCAAAGGTACAATTTGGGCAGAAATCATGTTAAGTCAGAAGCAGAAAAGGTAAGCCACTCCAGTGGCACAGAAGGATAAAGCCCTGACCAAGGCCCAGCTGACCAGAGTTCTAACTGATGGCATGACAGGGAAGGGTGGGTGCTACCATCCCACATGGGGAAAGATGGTTCTGTGGGTATTGCCTGTGATGATCTCTGATGGAGGCTAGTGATGTCATGATTTGAAAGCATGGTTCAAAAGGGGGACAGGGTGGTTGATATGGCTGAATTGTGTGGAGGCAGGGTGAAACGCTGAACTTCCCCATTGCACACCCCCACCATGGAAATACTACAGAGCCCATTAGGGACATGGGGGAGTAATGAGATAAGTCATAAGAGAAAACCCTCCTGCTTGAGGAAGATGGCCAGACCCCCACAGAATGCACTCAAGTTCTATGCTAGCCACAGCCCTGTTGGAAAAAGTCTTGGGGGTTAGAAGGTGGGCTAGTAAACTCAGCAATATTGGGTAAACCATGTACCCATGAATTACCACATAGGTGGCAGTACACTAAACACCGAAAGTGTGATGAGAGACTTAGGGACACAGGTGGACAGTGGTCTCACCTTCAATAATCACTTCGCCACAACATTCAGGAAATCCTTCTATGTGACACACCTCATCACTAAGGGCTTTTCATCCAGAAAAAAGGAGGTCATTGTCCCACTGTACTCATCCCTCATTAGACCCATTATAACACCCCGTTTGGTATGTACCTCACAAGACATCTGCAACAGCTGGAAAGGCAGCAGAAATACCTCACTAAAAGAATCACAGGCCTAAAGCAGATGCCCTATGCTGACCGTCTAAAAAAACCCTAGCTATACTCTGTGGCATATCGTCTACTCAGAGGTGATCTCTGCTTAACATACAAGGCCATGTCAAACCCTGAGCTGTTGGACATGCTCCACTTAAAGAAATCCCAATCCCTCAGAGCCACACGCTCCAGGGATCTAAACCTTGTCATCACAATGAACAAAACATGCTGGAGGGATAGGTTCCTGACCCAGAGACTCCCCATACTCTGGAATAGACTGCCCATACATGTCGAGCAGAGTGCCCCCTTGGCCTTTTTCAAAAGGAACCTTGACGATTGGATGGGAGATAGGAAATTCACCCCGGGGATCACATCAGTCGCCCTGTTAGACAGGGGTCCAGGGAAGTAAATACTGTGGGAAGAAATATCCAGGGAATTGTTATAGCTAGGCTTGTATAGGCCCTAGGGCCAGTAGCCTAGTACCAACCTATGAACCTATGAATAAGCAATAATCTTTTACATTTTGTGTTATTTGAGTGAATGCATTTTCCTAGTAATCCAAAGCTGACCATGTTCTATATAATGAAAGTGAATGGAGAAATATTTATCATATATGTAGATTTTCAAATAAGCTTCACTGAAAATATGATCCGTAATTGACAAAGAAATATGAAGTAAAATTAGAAAAAATAATTCAGTAATAAAGGCATTTTAGTAACTCAACTTTATCTTTATCTAATTAAAACCCTAGACTAGCTTTCAAAGCAACCTTAAAAAATTTTTGAACATTTTAAACAATATTCTTTATCCTGGCAAACCCTCTACACTTAACCCCTGTCCTAATAACTCTTCCCTTGAAACTGCTACCTTATTTAAGTCTTACTTCATTGACTCTGTTAGTAGACTAACTCAGTCTGCTAACTACTCTAACCTCACCTGTCGCTCCTACTCTAGTCAGAATATCTCCTTTTCACTTAAATCTGTTCCCACCACCTACATCAAAATGCTGCTTAGCAAACTAAACTATTGATCTCCCTCTGTGGATAATCTACCTCCCTCTTTTTAAAGATTGTTGATGACACTAGAGTGTATCCCATCTCCATCCTTATTAACTGTTCAATTCATGAATCTACTGTTCCCACAATCTGGAAACAATTTTTTACCGTACCTATTCACAAGGAAGGTCACGCTGCAGAATTATCAAACTATCAGCCTATAGCTATCTTCTCCCCCCTCTCTATGTTACTTGAAAAATGTGTTCACAAGCAACTAATGGACTATTTGCTTCAAGAAAATCTCCTCACTTCCACCCAACATGGCTTCCATCCTAATCACAGTACAACTACTACCCTGATCTCTTTTACTCAAATGATCACTCAAGCCAGAGACAATAATAAACTTCTTTCCTGTCTCTTTCTTGACCTTTGTAAAACATTTGATACAGCTTCTCATCCTAAGCTCCTATATAAACTCACAAACCTTAATCTCTCTAGTTCATCTGTCTCATGGCTCTCTGGCTACCTCTCCAACAGACAGCAATCTGTAAGATGGCTGTCTTCCACTTCTCCCTTTCTACCCATCAAGATGGGTGCTCCTCAAGGCACTATTTTAGTTCCTTTATTATTTAATATTTTTACAAACTGTCTCCACACCTCTTGTTCTCACTCTTCTCTCTTACAATACGCTGTTGACTCCATAATTATCTCCACCTCTGATAATCTTTCCAAACTTTACAGCTTAACCCAAAATTCTTTCAATTCTGTGGAAAGCTGGCTTTCTGATAATCATCTTATTCTTAATCCAAAAAAAAAAAACTTCTCATTTCTCCCAAAATCTATTTCCTGTCTTAAACATGCTTGTACTACTGCATCTCTTAACAATATTGTCATCAATGTGGAAAGGCACACTAAACTCTTAGGTGTTACCATTGATGATCTTAAATTTGACTTTCATGTACATTATTATATTAAGACGGCTTATCAAAAACCTGGCTTACAATACAGAAATAAGAAATCCCTCACAACAGAGTCTAGACTCTCTCTAGCCTATGCCTACCTTCTTCCCACTCTTTTTTATGTCTCACAAATCTTAGCTAATCTGTAATCCTCTCTAAAAATCTAAGCTCAAAATCACTTACAATAAAGTAGCAAGGTTCGCTGCTAACCAGCCCTTTAACTCTCACAACTGTCTCTCTCTCTCTCTCTCTCTCTCTCTCTCTCAAATCTCTTAACTGGTTGGAGTTTCCCCATCATCTTTTACTTCAAAAACTGCTTATCATTCACTCCATCCTCTACAAAACTACCTCCTGCCCTGGCATCACTTCTCTCATCTTTCTCTATACTCCTTCTTGGACCCTTCAGAGCTCTGATCAACTATCATTAGAAATCTATAAGCCCAAAAGATCAATTGGGGAACATTTTTATAGCCAGTCTATTGCCCAATCTTGGAACAAACTGCCTTTTTCCATCAGAATGATATCAAATGCTCTTGAATTCAAAGAAGCTCTAAAAACTTACTGGCTGAAGTCCTGGACATCCCTGTAAATACCCTACTTAACCTTCACTCTCGCTTCCCCTTATTCTCATGGGCCTTTTTAAGTACTTCTCTATACTACTACTTCACTTGGTTGTATCCCTTCTCTTATTTCTACAGCACAGAGCTTTCATCTTTTCTCTTAGTTATATATCCCTTAGTTTACTTTTCTTAAATCTACTTCATTTTAATTTCTCATTGTTCCCTTTGTTCTTTTATTCTTCTTTGATTGTCTATTTAACTTTAATTTACAGCTTTATTGAGTTGTACAGTTACCTTGCATATTATAACCATCTATGTTAATAGATTATTCATTGTTTCAATGCTCATTTAGCCTCAATATTATAATTATTTGTTATCTTTTAATGTGTTCTGTATTGGAGCTTTTCATCCAGACCTCCGCTGAAAAAGGGCTTTTGCTCAGTCGGACATTCCCGGTCAACAAATGTCAAATAAATAAATAAAATCTGAAAAGAGTATGTTTAATTCTTTAGAGGTCTAATGGATCTACTACAAGTGCTTGTGTGCCAGTAGCTTGTGACATGAATGCTGCCATTCACTAAAAAAAACAAGTGCTCAAACTCCCACTATCACAATCTTCTTTAACTGCTTAGCCCTCCCAACACCAGACCTTATATAACTGTACAGCCTTGACTCTAACCTTAAAATTCCTACCCAGTTCCTAACCAAAGTCCTAGCTCCCTTAACCTAAAACTCCAACCTCATTTCCTAAACTGAAATTCCCAAACCCTAAAACTTTCTTCCTGCTCCTTAACTTTAAAATGTCCCTCCTGCTCCCTAATCCTAAATCCACTTCCCAACCGCTGCCTAACCAACACTACTACCTCCCTCCCATGGCTGCTGCACTTTCCTCACTCAAAAGTTGTGACTGTCTCCCAAATCATATTTGAATTTGAGCATGAGCAGTGTCCCACCTGAGCTACAGCATGATCGAGTCCATGGTTTCAAGACAATGGTCTTCAGGCGATTTTGTAGAATCGGTCTGTGTGTGTGTTGAACAAAGTTACTGCTCTAGGACAAGATAGCAGTTCTAGCCAATTTTGTATACAACAGTCAGGAAAAAATATAAAATGTAAATGTTTGCATTAGGATTGAAGATGCATATGCTTTACAGATTTTGGATCTTGTTTGTTTTACAAATCAGTATATCAGTACTATTCTTAAAAAATAAAATGTTTTGAGAATATATTAAATCATTTTGAAGATAAAGATCTTTACAGTTGTGTGTCTACATATATGTGTATGTAAAAACATATATATGTAGGTGTGGGTGGGTGTGAGTCTACATATACATATATATGTATGTATAATCATATATGAGTGTGTGTATAATGTATAAATAATATACATTGTAGCATGGCAGCCTAGTAGGATGGTAAATTGACATTCTAACAGTAAGATGCACCAAAACAATGACTGCATTTCCCAGAGGTCATGTTAGTGAAGGCAAAGGCAACACAATGATTATACTCCAGGGAATATTATGAGGAGAAAGAGTACTACAGTGAGACAAATTCATGACATGAAGGACATGGGAGGAGATCTAGAGTGAAGGCCTGAATTCACACTGAGACTGTGGAGAAAGTTAATTTGGAGGATTATCCTGAGGCTGGAAGAAAGGCTATCATTTGTTTTGTATATGTGGAATCTGAAAGGAATCAAGGTACTTCTCTCAGTCTCTGTATGTGTGTGTGTGTGTGTGTATATGTATATATGCACATACATAGTCGACAGTGCAGAACACCGACAACGCAATCGTGATCTCCAGAAGATCGAAAATGCAGATGACCGACGGATGAAAACACTGACGCCGAGGATACTGACATGAGAAAAGGCTGTGTAAGTATGCGGTAGTGACGGACGTTAGGGTGCGAGTAAGGTAAGTGTGGATATTGACGGTCTGTGGGGATAGGGGTGGGTTAAGTGAGATAGGGTTAGGGCGCGGGTTAGGTAAGTGTGCGGTAGTGAAAGTCTTTGGGTTAGGGGCGGGTTAAGTGAGTTAGGGTTAGGGCACGGGTTAGGTAAGTGTGCGGTAGTGAAAGTCTTTGGGTTAGGGGCGGGTTAAGTGAGTTAGGGTTAGGGCGCGGGTTAGCTGAGTGCGCGATAGTGACGGACCTTAGGGTTAGGGTTTGGGTTAGGGTTGTAGATAGTTGTGTATGTGAGGTTTAGTGTGGGTTTGTAAGTATTTTGGTGTGCTTGTGTTGTGTGTGTGGTTTTTGGATAGGGGATGTGTGATGTGTTTTGTTTGTTGATTGTTGTTTTTGTGGTGTGTGCAGCGTATGAGGTTTCGTGTTTGTGAACCGTCGGTTATTTCGTTGTCGGGCATGTGAGGTGTCATGTTTATGCACTGTCGATTATGTGGTGTCGATGATTGCGTTGTCGGTGTTCTGCACTGTCGACTATGTAAGGTAGAACCATATATATATATATATATATATATATATATATATATATATATATATATATATATATAGCTACAAATATACACAAAATGTCATTTGTGATAAGATAATGCTGCAGGAAAAAGAGGAACCAGGATCATCAGAAGAGAAAATCCATTCAAATACAAAGAAAATGCATGACCTAGTGAATATGTCGAGGCTGGTCAATATACAGGTGCTTGGAGTTCCAGAATCTGTACCTGATAAGCTCAGGTCACTCTTTGAGCATTTGTAGAAGTTACACACTTATCACTAACAAGAAACCATGGCACATCTTAATCTCAATAGCCTCCTCTTAGTACGGAGACTAGTTAATCAGTAATAGCAGTAAGCATAATGGGATGCCCTAGGGTAAACACCAGTTTCCTTTTCTGGCATATTACTCTAAGGACTTGTATTTACTATGGAAAATAATGCTTCATTACAAGTCCTAGGTCCAGCAATTAGGTTACAGATTCATAGGTCTGTACTATGCTACTGACCAGCAGGGTATTTATAAGCCTAGCTGTACTACCAACCCAGTTTTGTCCCCGAGTACAGTGGACACCTAAACGGTGGGGGTATGTTAGTATGGAGGTTACTAAGGGTTATGTGGGGGGTGTTAGTTTGGGATTAGCTAATTTTACTGTCTGCCTCTGTCTATCAGAGAAAAATGGGTCAGAATAGGGATGAATTTACAATTTTCTATCCAATCATCAAGGATTCTCCTGAAAAGGGTCAGGGATAAACTTTGCTTCACATTGAAGGGGAGCCTGTTCCATAATGGAGGGATTATTTGAGACACACATTATTATCTCCAGCATGTTTTATTTATGTTGCAGGCAAAATTCAGGTGCTTGGATCTAGTATTTCTGGTGCTGTTTGTTTTGGTGGATGTGCAAGTGGTCCATTATAGCTGGGTCAGAGGATGCCTTATATGCCAGGCAAAGATCATCTCTCAGTAACCTGTAGGAGAATGTTTAAAGAGATAGGGCCTTGAGGTGATCTGTGTAGGGCAGGGTACTGATACACTGGATTCTCCTGGTGAAAAACCTTTGAGGGTGCTCCAACTATTGCAGGTGCCCGTTTAGGTACATGCCAAAGGGGGAATTGTATTTGATGATGAGTCTGATAAAGGATGAGTAGATTATATTACAACTTCCTGGGACCTGAATGCCATACCCTTGCTTATGAGTTAGGTAACACAAAACAATTTTCTTACTATTCTGGGCATGTATTGGTCAAAGGCCAAATTACTGTCTGCATATGTTTCAAAATTCCTATATACAAGATCAATTCTTAGGGGTGTTTTATCAATGGAGTAATTAACTTGTGGGGATGACTTTCCAAAGGGCATTATAATGCATTTCTTTGCATTGAGTTTTAATCAGTGGCTCTGGCACCAATGATTTGTTTAAGTCAGACCGTCTTGTAGGGGATTCACTACTGAATCCTGAAATAACACAATCCCAAAGACCTAAATACCGAGACTATAAGCCCAAAACCCCACATTACCGAAATATTAAAACCGCAAAATTAAAAATCGCGAAAGTACTACATACTTACAGCACACACACAAACATACACACAGCCTCCTCCCATATCCAAACAAACCACCCTACACTAAAGATAAGCAGGGGGGCCCCCCACACCCCCCATACTTTAATATTCTAACTCCGAGATTGCACAAACATACACACAAGGCAAACTCACACCCACACATTACAGCCCCACACACACACACACACACACACACACACCACAGTCACAACACACTTACACACACTAGAGCCCCTCACAAACACACTTACATACACATACTTACCTGAACCGCAACACCAGAAGCGCTAACTAAAAATCCCTTAACATCGGGATTTTGAATTTCGTGCTTCTGGTCTTTTGGTAATGTGGAGTTTCGGCTACATGGTCTCGAGCTTTTGAAATTCGAGATTTCAAAGGTTTGTGATTCAGTAGTGTTCCCCTTGTAGGATACTGGTGTCATGGGAGAATGTATGACAGCTCTCAATTTGCAGTCATCTGCAAATTTAGTGTGCCAGAGGCCTTCAACATTAGCCTTGACATCTGAGAATTAGATGCCAAACAGGAGCATGTCTAACACAGACCCCAACGATACTCTGCTGGTGACCAGTCGCCTGGTGGAAGTGGTCTCATCAATCATGAATTCTTGGGCCCTGTCTGTAAGACAGTCAGCAATCCAGTGAGTTATGTAGGGATTTATGCCAAGTTCTGAGAGCTTGTCAACAATTCCTGAATGGGATACTGTATCAAATGCTTGGCAAGATCAAGGTAGGCAATGTGTATCATTTTTCTCTCATCCATAACCTTGGCAACCCTTTCAAAGAAGTATATTAGGCTAAGTAGACAAGACCTTCCTTACAGAAAGCCAAATTGGGATGTGAGAAGTGTCTGTAGTTTTCCAATGTCCTTGTTGATCATTTCCATGATGATTTGTTCCATGACTTTGAATATTAGACTTATCAGACTGATGGTCCACCCTTATGGAGAGGGATCACTGTTGAGGCCCTCCTTCCACCCAATACTTCAATGCCACAGATAAAGGGGGTTCAAAGGGAAGCTAAGTTACAGCCTCAAACACTAAATTTAGATCCCAAGAGGGAGCATGTTGCCTGATCGGCTTATCAAGAAGGCCTTGCACAGTTTTTTTGACACTAGCAAATGAGAATCTGACTAAGGAAGAAAATTAAAAACTGGCACCAACTGCACTTTAATCATTCAGAAGCTGGCCTTGGCATCAAATAAGGATGCCAGGAATTGAAAAACATCAGGAAATGAAACCTCAAAAGGATTCATTTGATGAGATGTAGCACAGAGAGCAAATGTTTCCATTTACTAAGGTATACCTTCCTTCTGTGATGCAGACAGAATCCTTACAACATTCTGTGGTAAAGCAGGGTTCATGACCATCACTAGAATTGGAGGAACCAAGCAGTTAGTTTCGGAGTCTGTAGATATGGCTGAGGCTTTCTACAGGGGTGGGATAGAAGATCTGGGATCAAATCTAAAAGCCAGGTAGGCTTCCACAGACCTGAGCAGGGAGAACCAAATTTGTCTGGGCCGGAATGGGGCAATGAGAATGTCCATTGCTCTGCATCACAGTGCTTTCTGTAGGATTCTCAGAATCAGTGGAATGTTTTTGTGGTGGGGGGAGGGTGAGCATAGAGTATCCCGGAAGGCCACTGTTTGACTAGGGCACCTCTCAGGGAATGTCCCATCTTTGGAGATCATGACAAAGTAGGAGCTGCATTTCAGTTTGACTGGGGATGCAAAAAAGAATGCAGCATGGATAGTCCCAGTGGTTGAAAATGGCTTAAGCCACCATTGTAATGAGAGATCACTCATGAGTCATGATGATTGTCCTGCTTAGCCTGTCCACAATGCAGTTGGATTTTGCAGGAACATGCATTGCCACTAGAAATCAGCATGAGTCCATTGCCCATTGCCACAACCTCATTAATTCCTGACACAGAGGGCAGGACCTGGTCCCTCCCTGCTTATTTATGTACCATACCACTGTCATATTGTCATTTTGTATGGGAATCGCACCCTGAGGGAGAAATTCCTGAAGTTCCTGCAACACTAGGAGAACCATCCTCATCTCCAATGTGTTGATGTGAAGGTTGGCCTCAAAAGCATTCCAAATACCTTGGACCCCCAACCCCCAAGTTAGAGGTGTTCATGGTGATTACTACCATGAAAGGAGGTAGGACAAATTATCTTCCCACATGGAAAAGTGTGGAAGAGATGCACCAAATTAAATGATTCCTGCAAGTGTTTGTTAAAGTTATGGGAAATCTAAGATTGTTAGTCAGTTGGAAACATTAATTGCATAGCAACTACTGTAACAACGCATGTGGCAACAAACAAATTGATCATTCAGAAAACAAGAAGCCATTAAACCTAGACCTCTGAGGATCAAGAAGGCTAAGGGTTTGTAGTACGGTAGGAGTTCTTGTATTATCTCATACAGGGGATGAATTCTTTTTTGGGGATAGGGATTCTATCTACTAAATGTTTCCAAATGGCAGCTGATGGATTGCAACCATAAGGACTGAACTTCCTTTTTGGCTGCTTTTAACTGGTAGGAAGGAACCTCTGGGAGCAGCCCTTGAGAATGGTGTGGGGGAATGAAAAAAGGGTATACAACAGATTCTGGATATTATTCCATTCACCCAGGCATCTCAAGTGAATACCATCTATGCTGGGGTATAGAGGGATATATGGCTCCTGACTGCCTCCGGATGGGATCAGTTGGATAGCCCTTTAAGGACAAATCTGCTGGTGGTCCTAAAATGGCCCACAAAATCCCCAGTTCTGTGGACCTCCATGAACTCTGGGTCTGACACATTAAAGTGGCCACCTCTGCCATGACCACTCCTGTCTGAAGATGAGTCATAAGGAAGGACATTTGGAATTAAAGAAGCATAGGGATATGGGCCCTTTTTTATTCTAATTATATGGTCTCTGGCAAATCTCAAATCACACTCCCATGGCACACAATATCTTCCCATCCTGCTCACACGTCTGCATGTGTTCCTTGATGATGTGGCCAAACAACAATCAGCCATCATAAGGCACACTGGTGAAGGACACAATGAAATTGCCTGCAAAGTCACACAAGCGGAGCCAAGCAAGATGTCTCATACAAATGCCTGACCCCACTGTTCATGTCACTCTACTGGCTTCATTATACATGAGCCACGTGAAGAGGTTTTAATGTTATACATCATACTCAAGGTTGACTCCAGCTACTTCCCTGAGTCTGGTGTAGGGGGCTTCTTCAGAATTTCTAGTCCCTGCTTGGCCAGGTCCATTTGAAGTCTATTCATATGTGTGGCAGAGTTCAAGGACCTGACTACAAAGGTGCCAGAAGCATACACTCCCTTCCCTAATCAATCCATCGCCCAGGAATACCTGTTGGGCAGATGCCCATTCTTCAATTACTTTCTGTTTGGTGGTGTCTGAGACAATGATGGAATTCACTACTGGACCATTCATCCAATATTGTCTGTCCTTGAGTGGTATCAATATTTTATCAGGCGTCCTTGGTACCACCTCATAACAGTTGTGCTCTTGCCATGACTTCCACACAGTCAGATCAATCAAACAATCATCTAGGAGAAGCACCCAAGAAATAGAGGGAGTCAAGCACTAAGCCTCAAATAAGACCTCCCTGTCAAGGGGGGAAGTCAGTTATCCAGTTATCTTTTTAGCACATGAACTCCAGAACTTACCAAATGTAACATCCTCAGGTGGATTCTTAGGACAGCCCTCTCTGTCATCAAAGTCTGTAGTGAGTGACTCCAAGGAAAAGTCAGATGCTTTCTTTTGCAAGTTCTCTTCCTTTAAACATCAGATGTGGTTTATCTGAGTCCTCAGAGGAGTGTGACAGTGCCTGCACCTCTCATGTGAGGCTTAAGGCTTGACTCTGACCACTGGTCACAAGTTTGTGCTAAAGAGCAATAGCAAGAGGGATCTAGGGGTAGAACCATGACCAGTGAAGTCTGCTGATCAAATTTCAGACATGGAATTTTCCTTTCCATAACCTCAAAGGCAGATCTCTTGCCAGATCTAGGGACCCCCCCCCCCTCCGACCTGGACACTACTCCAACTGAAGGAGGAATGGCTCTGACTGAAGGGAAGATCCTCAACCCAGACAGCATGGATGGCCTTGAGGAAGGAATTGCTCCTGACATAATGAAGGTTGCAGACCATGAACCCAAACTCAGAACCCCCAGGGCATTTACAAGGACAGGACAGGCCCTCACTTTTGAGACAATGTGGCTGAATTGCACTTGGCCTCAGAAACCTGGGTGTTAAATGAAACAGATCCAAAAACTCTGGCACTGAGGTAGAGCACCAGTGAGCACAAAAATCACAGGCTTCAGCATGGCCAGCGGTTTCAAGTGCACCAGCTCTGAAAGATGGGTCTGAGGAGGAGCAAGGATTGGAAAGACAGGGCCTGTCTTCTACGTTCTCAGGGCCGAGTGGGAAGAACTGACACTTGTGTCTATCTGTGTCATTAAGAAAACCCTCATCATGATACAGTTGCAAATTGGATGCACTCCTGATTTACCTTAAGGACCTACTTTAGGATACCGAAGAAGTAGGTGCTCCCACTCCAAAGGTGATTTGGTTGAATGCCCTGCTGGTACCTTGTCCAAAATCAGGATAGCTTCTGGGAGGATCAAAGCAAAAGAAAGTGGAGGCACTGAATCCAATGTAGAAAGCAAACCTGTCTTCGATGTTTTAGTTGCCTGTGATGAAGACTCATCATCTGCCATCCTTTTCATGGATTTTCCTCTATCTTTCTCTGTCTTTCTTCTCTCAGGATTTTCACTTGTCCCTTGCCCACTAGGTCTTCTCTGCCTCAGAATCGGCAGGAAGAAGACCTTTCAAAACTAAATTGCTTCTTCTATCTGAGTGGGCCCTTTGTCTAAGCAACTTGGATATCTTTCAGCCTAGACAGTAAACACACATCTTATGACTGTCCTGGGGGGATTGTGTGCCCACATTTGGAGGATTTCTTAAAGTTTTTCTCTCCTTGTCATCCATAACCAAAGGAAACTGGTGCAAAGGAGCTGGAAGAAAGTCAGAAGATCACACACACACCTACAACAACTGACCAACACTAAAGAAAAGTACTACAGTTGAAAGCAGAGACCTTAACCCAAATTTCACCTGTAAAGACTAAGACCTATAGCTACACATCACACTATGGTACAGGAGTTAAAGAAAAAGGCCCACTAAAATATAGAGCTTACAGAGTTTAATAAAGTACACAGAAGAACAGAATCAATACCAAACTGTGTCAACAAGTCCTAGCTACTTCCTACAGCTGAAAGAAAAATATTTCTCTACAAAAAAATATTTTTACACAGACGCATTGGAGCACTTAGTTGCATGGCAGAGATCAATTCCTTGCACAACAGTGAGAAATGAGTTCTGGGGGAAGCTGGGCTAAAATGACAGGTGCATTGTGGGAAGGAAAGGTTTGAGGAGTTTGAGGATGGAGCACTAGCCATGCTGATATGAATCCGACTAACAGCAGGAAAACCCAACAGTTGGATCAAATGGACGGAATGTAAATGATTCATTTTATTAAGCACAGTTAAATGCCAAAGAAATATCAAGGTCTAAAGAGGTAATTACTCCCTTAAACTCAGCATTGAGCAGAAGACCAACTATCGAGTACAATGCCCCTTTGGGATGTAACTCATTAAACATATCAAACAATTACAAATATCACAAAGGTTCCTAACCAAAAAAATCATGCTTCCAAGAAAAGCTGAAAGCTCTATCACTTTATTCATTTTTTTATAGACTTTTGAGGGGAGAAGATGGACATTCTTTTACTTTTTCCATTGTTTATAGAGTATTGAAGGAAGGATGGGGGCAATACCCTGAACTTCACATTCTTATCAGTATTAATTCTGAGATGACCATACCAAGGAGAAAGGGGAATATTTTGAGAAATGGTGCACGTGGGCTTAGTATATTTAAGTCCAGATATCAATCTGTTCTGTCTCCATATATTGGGACTTGGTAATGCGGGTCCCAAGATTTTAAGTGGTTACCTTATTGTCACTACAGGGTAACCAAAGGTATGCATCATGGCATGAAGTCAGAATTGGAATCCTCTTCATGAAATAAAAACAAAAATACCATGTCATTCAGAAATCAATATTAATGAAGCAAGTAGTGTCTGCCAAGCTTACAGCAAGCCTTTTTATTGAAAAAAAGAAGGTATGTACTTACCATAACATTCCATGTGTGTTGTCCATCTCATCCTTTATTCTCACTGATGGGTTGGACCCAATCCCTCGGATCTATCTCGGCCTTTACATAAGCTCGAGATCCTCAGCCAAGCTAGTGGGCATTTTTCCCCATCCATAATGCAACTGTTGTATAATGTCAGATCTTGTTGCCCTCTAGCATTGACTAGAAGTATACATTATCAAGAATATGTAACATAAACACATTACCCAAGACATACCCCCAGAGGCTGTAGAGTCCTATAAAAAATCCAATTAGAGCTACTCTGTCTACCAGGAGGGGGAATGGTGGGTGGGTTGTGAGAATAAAGGACGAGATGGACAACACACATGGAACGTTATGGTAAGTACATAACTTCTTTATGTGTTGCTGTCAATTTCGTCTTTATTCTCACTAATGGGACCGCATCCCTAGCTATGTAATTCTTTGGTGGCTCATGGGAGAATATTCCTCAGAACCATAAGAACCAAAGGATGCTCTGCTCCTAGAGGCCAAATCCAAATTGTAATGAGTGATAAAAATATGTGGTTTAGCCCATGTATCTGCAATACAGATGCTGTCTAAGGGTAATCTGGCTTAGAAAGCTACTGAAGTGGCTACTGGCCTGGTAGAATGAGCTTTGATAGGATTTGGAAAAGTCTTGCTATTAGAATTGTATATAAAAGATATACACTGTGATAGCCAATTGGATAGTGTTACCTTAGAAACTGGTTGGCCTTTTCTAATTTCTGAATATGAGAAAAAGAGCTGATCTGACTTTCTTAATTGTGATGTCTTGTGCAAATAGAAGTGTAATTGTCTATGGACATCTAAAAGGTGTAGTGTGTACTCTCCTTTGTTCTGAAAGTCTGGAAAGAACACTGTGAATTCAATAAAAAAAGGGAAGGGTTCGTTATCAGAGAAATTCTGTCTTTCATAGGTTCATAGGTTCATACTAGGCTATCTGCCCTAGGGCATTTATAAGCCTAGCCAGAATGTGTTTGGCTTTTCGCCACCCATTTTAAATTTATTTTGCTATGCCCTTTTTCGAGGTTAGTATACTGTGCCTCTGTCTAACAGTGACACAGAAGTGATACCCAGGGTAAACCTACGATCTCCCATCCACTCATCAAGATTCCTCTTGAAGAGAGTCAATGAGGGACTCTGCCTAATCTGGACTGGGATTCCAGAGTGAAGGGAACCTCTGGGTTATGAATCTGTCCCTCCAGCATGTCCTATTTATTTCAGTGCTGAGGTTCCAGTCTCTCGAGCGCGTAGCTCGATGGGATTTGGATTTTCTGAGGTGCAGCATGTCCATTAATTCCGGGTTGGACATAGCTTTATACGTCAGGCACAGATCGCCTCTGAACAGGCGGTATGCCACTGAGTAGAGCTGGAGTTTCTTTAACCGGGCAGCATATGACATCTGTTTGAGCCCTTTGATCCTCTTGGTGAGGTACTTTTGGGGTCTTTCCAGTTGCTGCAGGTGTCTGGTAAGGTACATCCCAAAAGGGGCATTGTACTCAATTATGGGCCTGATGAGGGATGAGTAAAGAGGCACGATGACCTCCCCGATCTAGATGTGAATCCCTTCATGATTAGGTGGGCTATATAAAATGTTTTTCTAACCACTTTGGCCACGTGGTTGTCAAATGAGAGATTGCTATCGACTTGGGTCCCCAGGTCCCTAATTACTTCTTCTGTACTTAATGGATTACCACCTATGTGGTAATTTGTGGGCACTTTGTTTTTGCCAAAGGGGATGACTATACACTTTTTGGCATTTAGCTTGAGGCCATGGCTCTGGCACCAGTTGTCTGTTTCTATGAGGCCCTTTTGGAGGATGCTTGTGTCGGCTGGAGAGTCGATTATGGCGCCCAGTTTGCAGTCATCTGCGAACTTGGTCAGTCACAGTCCTTCCGTGTTGGCCTGTACCTCCGAGAAATATATACCAAACAAGAGAGGTCCCAGGACTGAGCCTTGTGGGACACCACTTGTAACTGGTTTGGAGTCTGACATGGCACCAGCAATTCTAACCATGTGGGTTCTGTCCTTGAGCCAGTTTGCAATCCATCTAGTGACATAGGGGTTTATATTTAAGCTGGTGAGCTTATCTATAATGCCCGAGTGGGGTACTGTATCGAAGGCTTTTGCGAGGTCCAGGTAGGCTGTGTGGACCACCTTCCCCTCGTCAATGGCCTTGGTGACTGTTTCAAAGAAATCAACCAGGTTTAAGAGGCAGGATCTGCCCTTAACAAAGCCGAACTGGGTAAGATCCAGTGTCTGTAGGTCCCCAATATCTTTATTTATGAGGTCCATGATGATCCTTTCCATAGCTTTGCAGACCAAGCTAGTCAGGCTTATGGGATAGTTTCCAGGATCCGTTGAGACACCACCTTTATGGAGAGGGACCACTGTTGCTGTACGCCACTCTTTGGGCACATATCCTGTAGTAAGGCTGAGATTGAACACTAGTTTTATGTTTGGGTTTAGCTCTTCTTGGAGTTCATGTAGGACGCAGCCCGGGACACCGTCTGGTCCCATTGATGCTGTGTTTTTTGCTTTGGAGAGGGCGGCTCTTACCTGAGCATCTGAGATGTCAGGGGGGCAGCACTCTGCTGGGATAGATATTTGCCCTTTTGGTGGGGAGGGGGGGGAGTTTGCACTGAACCTGTCAGCTAGGATGTTGGCAATGTCTGTGGGTTCAGTGTATTTTTTGTCATTTTGGACTAATTCTGAGCATATCTGGGAATTATCACCCAGGTTACTAACATAACTAAAGAAAGCCTTGTGATTATCCTTAGTGTCCTGTGCAATTTTTCTCTTGAAGCTGGCCTTAGACAATTTTATGAGTGCCCGTAGTTTTTTGCTAATACTGATCAGTGATGCCTTCCCTTTTTGGGATTTTGCTCTATCATTTAGTAGCTTCCTCCTTCTACTGTATAGTTTGTTTATGGCTGGGGTCCACCAAACAGGACGTCTGCCTTTGGAGGATTGGGTCTTGGTTTTATTTGGGATCGCATGATCCATGCATTCCTGAAGGTGTTCATAGAATGTGTTTATAAAGGATTCTGCGGTCTGGGCCATATTTTCCACAGGCCCGGGGGCTTTGAAGGATTCCACCTCGGTTTTAAGGAGTGTGAAATTTGCTTTAGAGAAGTTTTTCACTGTGGTTTTCTGGGCAGGGGGTGGGGTCGAGATGTGAATATCCAGTGAGATTAGTTTATGGTCTGATCTTACCAGTGAGGGATACACTTCTGGTCTGGAGCATAGAGTCCCCATGTTGGTGATGATCAGGTCCAGTATGTTTTCCCCTCTTGTGGGAGTGGTAACAAGTTGTTCCATAGCATTTGAGTTTATAAATTCTAGGAACC
Organism: Protopterus annectens; assembly: GCF_019279795.1. Classification (NCBI taxonomy): domain Eukaryota; kingdom Metazoa; phylum Chordata; order Ceratodontiformes; family Protopteridae; genus Protopterus; species Protopterus annectens. Next base: position 262,087,027 of record NC_056751.1, on the reverse strand, counting down.
TTTGGGCTAGGGTGTTGGAGCTAGAGTAATGCTCCCAGTCTATGTTTGGGTAGTTGAAGTCGCCCAATATAATGGTGTTTGGAGAGACCTTTATATTTTCCAGTGTTCTCAGAAAGGCCGAGTGGGGTTCCTGGGTTAGGGAGGGTGGTCTGTAGCAGGCTATAAACTGGAAGGCAGTTTTACCCACTGTTAGTTGCACATGGATAGTCTCTGATGCTTCGTGCTTTGCCACCAACCTGGAGGTGTGGGTATCTTTGATGAATATCGATACTCCCCCTCCTTTTGTGGTTCGGTCCAAGTTTTGGGGCCGAAAAGCGTGGTATGAGGTATAACCTGGTAGTGCTGGGGTGCTCTTGGGAGCCCTGAACCAGGTTTCTGTTACTGCACAGATATCGATGTTCTCCATGCTAAGGAGAGTTTCGAGTGCGTGCATCTTGAGGTTTAGACTTCTGGCGTTGAGTAGCATTACTCTTAGTTTCTTATCCCTTGTAATACCTATGGAGGTGGGTTTGTCTTTTGAGCCTTGCCTAAAAAAGGCACTATGGGGGTAGCAAGAGCCTTTGCCAATATCCGAAAGCCCAGGGGTGACAGGTGCAAGCCGTCCCTAGCGAAGCATCGTGGCTTGTCGAGCATATCATCCCAAGCTGACAGGCATTGGATCCCCTTTGAATGACACCAGTACTTAAGCCAATTGTTGAAATTGCTCATCTTGTCTTCATATTGTGGCATCATTCTTGGTGAGGGTAAGATGCTACTCAAGGTCAGGGTCATACCGGCCTGGGCTACATGCTCAGAGAGCTCCTTTATGTCTCTTTTCATGTAGTCCAGGGAGGTACGTCTCAGGTCATTCACACCAGCATGGACAATGACTGAGTCATATTTGTACTTGCCTTGGAGTGACCTGAGTGCTTGTGTTATGTGGCGGATCCTAGTACCCGACAGGCTGCTCACCGTGACCCTCTCCTTGTTCAGCCTGGTGAGCGGGACGTCAGTGTGCCTGACGATAGAGTCAGCTATTACAAGTGTATCAGGTGTGTTATTATGAAAAATTAAGTACAAATGCTTAGAGGATAGGGCCTGTAATTCAAAACTCATCTTGGTGAGGTTATAGCTACTAAAAGAAGCACCTTCCATGATAAGTATTTCAAGTCACATGTAGCAGAAGGTTCGAAAGGTGGGGAGATAATTTTTGACAACACAAAATTTAAATCCCAAGTTGGAATAGAGTTTCTGCATGGAGGGCAAATTAAAGAAGTACCTTTGAGGAATGCCTTACAAAGTTTGTTTGAAATTAAGGCGGTACCATTGTCTCCTATGTGAAAATTAGAGATGGCTACTAACCAAACCCTAATAGTGGCTGCAGCAGCTCCCTCATTAAATAACTTGGCTAAAAATTCCAGAATAGTCTATAAAGGTGCTGTAAAAGGATCTATATGAGTAACATTACACCAGGCCACAAATCTTTGCCATTTATGCTTGTACAGTTTCCGAGTAGAGCTCTTGTGGGAAGAAATCAAAATGTGTTTTACTTGGGAAGAAAGCAGATGAATCCTGGCTATCATGGGAAATGGAGCAGCCAAGCTGTCAGTTTGAGACTGTGTAGGTTGGTATGAAGTTCTCTTTTTGGATGTGTCAGTAGATTCGGAACTGGGTACAGGATCCATGGTCCCTTGTGTACATGAGCCCGGATAAAGGGGAACCATATCTGTCAAAGCCAATAGGGGGCAATTAGGATTACTGTGGTCTACAGCAAGCTTGCTTTCTGAAGGAATTTGGGAATCAGAGGTATTGGTGGGAAAGCATAAAGAAGTCCCAGGGGCCAATTGTGAACAAGTGCATCCCTTGGTGACTCCCCCATTGGGGGGGTCAGGGCAAAGTAGTTGCTGCATTTGGCACTGATGGGTGACACAAAGGGATCGCAGCAAGGTTGGCCCAATTCCCAGAAGATCTTTTCCTCCGCTGTCTGACTGTCAACTGGGACTCTGGCTTGAAAAGCAGCAGATGTGGATATGGATCTGGTAGAATGAGTTTTAGAAGGGAGTTCCTTGCCATTGGAAGAGTAAATAAATGAAATACAATTTGAAATCCAATTTGATAATGTAATCTTAGACACTGGCATACCTTTTCTTGTCTCAGAAAAAGATTTTTCCTCATTAAAATGTTTGTGTTTAAGTAATATCTACCTCAAGTGTTGCTGTTCATTAATAATAGCATCACAGCATGTGTAAAAAAAAAGATATGTTCTTACCACAACAGTCTATCTGAGTTATTGCTTTTTCATTTGTCTAAAAACCTGTGCGTTTGGATCCGATATTGGATCTGACTCAGTTGTATACTATAGCTCTAGGATACCAAAAAATCTGAGCTCCTCCCCCACCCATAATACCCTGCTCTCCTTTCATCCCTCAGATCGAGTTTGCTGCTCACAAGGTAACTATGTTCATATACAAGGTAAAAACATGTATCTCTGAATAAAATAGAACAAGAGTACTTCAGGAGCTCAAAACGGATACAGGGTTGACCAAAACATCTGTCAGGTCTCTAGAAAGGAAGAATTTGGAAGGGGGATGGAGGGAGGGAAGGTTGAAGACAAATGAAAAAGCAACAACTCAGATGGAATGCTATGGTAAGAACATAACTTTTTTATCAGAAGTTATTGTTTTTCGTTTGATCTTCAAACTGTGGGACAGAGTCCCTTCCCCAGCTTCATAACTCTTGGGAGGCACTTATGGAAGGATATTCCGGAGCACAGCAGAAACAAAGAAGGCCCTGTTTCTGGAAATAATGACCAATTTGTAATGAGATATAAAAGTATGTGAATTTGACCAAGCAGCTGCAGAGCAAATATCATCAATAGGAACTCTAGACCAGAAAGCAGCTAAAGTGAATACTGAACTAGTGAAATGAGCTTTGATGGTTACAGGTAAGGGTATTCCTCTAAAAGAGTAATGCAGCTTGTAATCCAATTTGCCAGAGTCACTTTAGAAAATGGTTTTCCAAATTTAGTCTTCAAATATGAAACATAAAGCTAATCAGACTTTCTGAAGTGTTTAATCCTATCCAAATACAAACGTAATTGCCAAACGACTAGCATATGGAGTTTGTATTCTCCTTAGTTTTGGAAATTAGGGAAGAAAACTGGAAGATTGACGACCTGGTTAATGTTAGCCTCAGAAGCAACCTTGGGCAGGAAAGGGTTGATATGCAACATCACTCCATCTTTGTGAAAGACCAAATAGGGTGACTTAATCGACAATGCTTGAAGTTCAGACATTCTTTTAGCTAAAGTGATGGCTACTAAGAAAGCAGTTTTCCATGACAAAAGCTTCAAATCAACCTTTGCTGCTGGTTCAAAGGGAGGCGCAACCAATGCTTATAAGACCATGGTAAGGTCCCATAGAGGAATGGGATCCTTAATGGCAGGACGAAGAAGAAAGGTGCCCTTGAGGAAAGTTTTGCACAACTTGGAAGAGGCTAAAAATAATGAATTTTCTCCAACATAAAAGTTTGAGATAGCTGCCAGATGCGCCTTCACATTAGAAAAGCTAGGTCCGTTATAAAAAATCGACATTAAAAAATCAAAAAGAGCAGGAACAGGAGCCGTAAAGGACCCAGGTGGTTTCAGTGGGCCCAAATGGAAAATCTCTTCCTCTTGCTGTTATATACTTTCCTGGTGTAAGCTTTATGTACTGCCACTAAAATTTCTGTAACTGGGGCAAAAAGCCCGGGATTTCTAGCCATCACAGGAATTGAAGCAACCTAGTGGTCAATTTCAGGCAGAATAGATCTGGGTGAGGACACCCTGAAGGATGGAAGATAAGGTCCAGAATGGGATCCAGAGTCCAAGGTGGACATACTAGGTGAGACCAAAGGAAGGGAAACCACACTTGTCGAAGCCAAAAGGGAGCAATGAGGATTACTTTGCTCTTCAACCTCTGAACCTTCTGAAGAAATTTGGGAATGAGAGGAAGAGAGGGGTAAGCATTAAGCAGAACGTGGGGCCAAGCATGGACTAGAGCATCTATCAGTGATTGTCCTTGAGGAGGGATCAGGGCAAAAATCTCGCTGCATTTGGTGTTGGAGAGAGATGCAAAGAGACTGCAGCAAGGTTTACCCCATTTCTGGAAGATCACGTTTGCCACTGAAGGGTTCAGAGACCTCTCATGAGGCATCATAATGGTCCTGCTGAGCCTGTCCGCCAGAGTGCTTGACTTCCCCAGAATGTGCATTGCCTCTAGAAAGCAGTTGGAGGAGATTGCTAATTGCCACAACCTCATGGCCTCTCAACATAAGGGGAAAGACTTGGTTCCTGCCTGCTTGTTGATGTACCAAACAACAGACATACTGTCTGTCTGAATTGCAATGTTTCCTGAGGGAAGAGAGGTATGAAGGGTTTGCAACACTAGTAGCACCACTCCCATCTCCAGAACATTTACATGCAAGTTCGTCTCTAAAGGGGACCAGGTGCCTTGGACTGTCTGACCCAGGTAATGCCCCCCCCCCCCCATCTGAGCTGGGAAGTGTCTGTGGCCTCTGGAGGAGGAAGGACAAAAGGACAACCTCGTTCTCGAATCTAAGATTGAAGCCAACACAGAAAAGATTCCTTGCATACTCACAACAGTCTGATTGGATGGTTTAGAGCGTAATAAATGAGGGACCATTAAAGTGCTAGAGTCCACTGAAGAACTCTCATGTGGAGACAAGCTGTAGGAATAAGTTATGGAGGAAGCCATAGAGACCAAAGCTCTTAGGACAAGACAAGCTGGAGGTGTAGGAATGCCTAGAATTTGTTTGACATGGAGTCTGAGTGGAAGATCCTCTTTGGGGGGAGAAGAGCTAAGCACTGTGTGGTGTCCAGATGGGCTCTGATGAAGTCTATCACCTGTACCAGGTGTAGATGAGATTTCTTTAGGCTGATGGAGATGCCCAAGTTTGAGGCTAATTGAAGTAGATAATCTCTGACTTGGAGGGGTCGATGTCTGGTGGGAGCAGTGAGAAGCCAATCATCCAGATAGAGAAACACATAGAATCCTTGCAGTCACAGGTGAGCTGCCACTACTGCCATGCATTTCTTGAACACCCTGGGGGCTGTGTTGAGGCCACAGGGGAGTACTCTAAACTGGTAATGACTGGCTCCCAGCCAGAAGCGGAGAAATCTTCTGGACTGTTCATTTTAATGTGATAGAATGCATCCTGAAAGTCTATTGAGCAAATCCAGTCATCTTTCTGCAGGAAGGGCAGAATGGACTGAATTGTGACCATTCGGAATATTGAATAGGCAACAGACTTGTTCAGGTTTTAAAGACCCAGAATGGGTCAGAGGTCCCCCATTTTCTTGGGCACTAAAAAGAATCTGGAATAGATGCCTGATCTGAAATTGTCTTGGGGACAGTCTGGATGACTCTTTTTGTGAGCAGCTTTGAAATTTCTAAAGCTGCAGCCTCCCTCTGACTGGGTGGAACATTGGGGAGGGACTTGGATAGAAGGGGATTTTGGAAAAAGAGTATGACATAGCCTCTGGATATTATGTTTAACACACAATTGTTTGTGATGGCTTTCCAGGCTGTTGGGTATAGAGAAAGATGTCCCCCAACTGCCTCTAGAGACGAACAGTAGGGCAGCCCTTCAGGATCACTGACTGGGGCTGTCTGAGAAGGTATCTCAAGATGCCTGGTTCATGGGACCCCACCCCCTCTACTATTCGCACCATTTCCCCCTCTGCTGCTGGAGGAAAAGTCTCCCTGTGATTCCTGGAAAGGACCTTGAGATCTTCGGAGCCACATCTTTTTGCCATCGTGTTGGTTCCTGGAAAAGGACTGTTGAGGGGTGGTAAAATGGATTCCGACACCAGACAAGGTCTTCCCATCCTTTTCACTCTGGGAAAGGGTGTCTCTAATTATGGGACCAAACAAAGATTATCTGACGAAAGGGGAGTTAGTAAAAGATGCCTTAAAGGGTTCTGTGAAATCACAGAGCCACATCCAGGCATGGTGCTTTATAGCAATGCTTGAACCATCTGCCCATGAGGTGCCCTCTGCCATATGCAAGATTAGCCTCATGGCTGTATTTGCTGTAGAAAGTAGGGTGGCCATTCTGGAGGAAAAGTTTTTCTGTTCCTCTGTAGACATTGACCCTGGGGCAGGACTACAGAGCTCCTTTACCAGGTCTCTCTGAAGTCTGGTCACATGTGCCAAATACTTTTAGATTTTTTTTTTCTTTTTAATAGAAAACGGAAAATGGACAGAAAGAAACAGAAGGAACCATAAGTAGAAAATGGACTCATGCAATTATAAAGAAATAGGACAGGGGAAGAACTATACTAGGTAGAAAGAAATTTTAAAGAAATTATTAGAAAAACTACTCACTAAAACCAAAGGACCTCAGAGAGTCATAATCCCAGTGCTGTTCAAAAATGTGGCAAATGAGATCTGAGGGATAAAGGAAAAGCAGGGCATTGTGGGTAGGGGAGTAGATCAGATTTTTCAGATCCTAGAGCTATACTATATGGCCAAGCTGGATCTGATATCGGATCTGAAACCACAGGTTGAAAATCAAATGAAAAACAACTTCAGAATGTTTATTGTACTGCATGCTCAATATTCATAAATGAGGATGGTGTACATTGATAGGATCATTCCACAATGTTAAATATATCTGCATCTACCGTGCACATATCATACATTGTAATTCTAGACACAGAAGTTTCTCTTTCTCATTGTGGGGAATGTGATGATAAGTAAAGTACAGCTGTTTAAGTCTATGTATACTGTGAATATATATTTTATTCTTGTCAATTAAGTATGTAGCATTGTCATTTTAAGAATGACTGTATCCCATAATGCACTGAGTCTAGTGACTGTTGCCAATGTATTAATGATAAATTCGTAACATCATTCTTTCTATGCTGCCATTTTGTGCAGAATAAATAATTAACATTTTTATTGAAGCCCTGGTGTATCCTGATGTTACTGACACCACTATTCAATATTATTAGTTAAGCAGAAGTGTGCATCATAACAGGTCATCTATCTTGCTCTTTTAAAGAAAGCCTCAATTCCTGTCCATTAAGCATTTTTGCAGGATAATAAGCAAAGATGTACACCCTCCCATAAGGAACTGTCTCCCACTCCCTTTTCTACTTACATACACTATGTCTGTGACATCACTTTCATATGGAAATGAACTGTCTGAACGCTATACACAGAACTGCTTCCCCTAATATGTAATAATGCTAAATGAAAGGACACTTCACAAATGATTAGTTGGACACACCATGAAAGTATCTCAAATTAAGAGCAAATGTGGTTCTATTGCAAAAATATCTCATTTCTGTGTTTTGCAGCTATTAGTACAGAGGACTGGTGTATAATAAATGATCTGTACAACTGCACAGTTCATGAAGCAACATCCCATACAAGATATTTTACTTATTTCATCACAGACCCTCATATATTCTATTTGCTATTTGATTTTTTGTGTATTTAGTATGAATCATTATCTGATATTACCACATATGAAATTCCATACCTTGAAAATGTAACTTTCATTGCACATTGTCCATGCCTCTGCTCATACTATTGACAACTTCAGGGACTCAGGAAGCTTGAAATATTAATTAGTACAGGTCAGGCATAAAACACAGTCTTGATGTTGAAACAAACCAATTCTAGCCCTATTCTACAACCTTCCAAGAAATTAACAAGAAGCCATTTCTTCTCCTTGAATCCAGCCATCCTCAACCCCTTTTCCCATTTTTGCACATGGGGTTGGGGTGTCACTTCAACAGTGACAGTTATCAACAGCCAAGGTTTACACTGCCGAGTGTCTAGCCCTTGAATATTAGAGTAATAAGTATTACACATAGCAGAATTCCATAATTATTTCCCATTTCTGAAATTCTGGATCTATTTGTGTAAAATACGAGACCAAAATAATACTATGTGAGTTATTTATTTAGCCTTTGGTGCCACAAGTGACACTCGTTTACTTGCAAAATTTGTTTCCTAACTGATTTGACATTATTAGTTTATCAGACTTGACTGTCTAGAATTATATAACTACTATTTTCTTTAAATGTAACATTTGGATGTGTTTCTTTGATCAAAGCAGCTTTATGTTCTAGTCAACATCTCATAGCCACTACCCGAAGCATTTGTTTTTCAGGACCACTCTCAATACATTGCTAAAGCTATTCACAGTTCTTCTGAGTCAAAAGGCCTATTGAGTTATCCAGTTAACTCAGTCCATCCATAGGTTCATAGGTAGGTACTAGGCTATCGGCCCAAGGGCCGAAGTAAGCCTAGCCAACAAGGTTCCCTGGCTTACACCACCCAAGAAAGTTAATTTTCTGTGCCCCTGTCGAGTAGAGCCACAGAAGTGATCCCCGGGGTATATTTCCTATTTCCTATCCACTCATCAAGATTTTTCTTGAAGAGTGCTAATGAGGAACTTTGCTTGACATAGATGGGTAGCTTGTTCCAGAGTATCGGAAGTCTCTGGGACAGGAATCTATCCCTCCAGCATGTCCTGTTTATTGTGGTGAAAAGGTTTAGGTCCCTAAAGCATGTAGCTCGGAGTGATTGGGATTTCTTTAGGTGTAGCATGTCCAACAGCTCTGGGTTTAACATAGCTTTATATGTTAGGCAGAGATCTCCTCGGAGTAGGCGATATACTACAGAGTAAAGCTGGAGTATTTTGAGATGGACAGTGTAGGGCATTTGTTTGAGGCCAGTAATCCTCTTTGTGAGGTACTTCTGTGGCCTTTCCAGCTGCTGCAGATGTCTTGTGAGGTACATTCCAAAAGGGGCGCTGTACTCTATAATGGGTCTAATGAGTGCCGTGTAGAGGGGAACAATGATCTCTTTTTTCCTGGATGAGAACCCTTTTGTGATGAGGTGTGCCACATAGAAGGATTTCCTGACTACTGTGGTGATGTGATTATCAAAGGAGAGACTACTGTCCAGCTGGGTCTCAAGGTCTCTTATCACACATTTGGCATTAAGCAGACTGCTGTTTATGTGGTAGTTCATCAGTACAGAGTTTTTACCAAAGGGGATGACAATGCAATTTTTGGCATTGAACTTGAGGCCATGCTTCTGACACCAGGCATCTGTCTCAGTGAGGCCCTTCTGTAGGATGTTCACATCATTTGGGGACTCGACTATGGCTCCTAGTTTGCAGTCATCTGCAAACTTCATTAGTCAGAGGCCTTCTGTTTTAGCCTGTACTTCAGAGAAGTAGATACCAAACAGGAGAGGACCCAGGACTGAACCCTGTGGTACTCCACTTGTCACTGGTTTGAAGTCAGATTTGGAGTCTGCAACTTTTACAGTGTGGATTCTGTCAGTAAGCCAGTTGGCAACCCATCTTGTGACATAGGGATTTATACCTAGTTTAGTGAGTTTAGCTATAATTCCAGAATGGGGGATGGTGTTGAAAGCCTTGGCGAGGTCAAGATAGGCTGTGTGAACCACCTTACCCTTGTCTACGGCTTTGGTGACTGCCTCAAAGAAGTCGATCAGGTTCAGAATGCATGATCTGCCTTTCACAAACCCGAAATGGGTGGGGTCCAGAGTTTGGAGGCTACCAATGTCTTTGTTTATGAGTTCCATGATGATACGTTTCATGGCCTTGCAGACCAGGCTCATCAGGCTAATAGGGCAATAGTTCCCAGGATCAGTGGTGGCTCCCCCTTTGTGGAGTGGGATAACTGTTGCTGTGTGCCATTCAGTGGGCACAAAGCCTGACGTGAGACTATGATTGAACATGGTGCTTTGGTGGGGAGCCAGTTCATTCTGAAGTTCGTATAAAACGCAGCCTGGGATACTGTGTTTTTGGTTTTAGAGAGTGCAGCTTTTACCTGCATAGATGTGATTACAGGGACTCTGCATTCTTCCTGTATAGATATGGGCCCTTTAGGGGATGCGAGGGGGGTAAAGTTAGCACTGAGCCTATCTACTAAAATGTTGGCAATATCAGTTGGTTCTGTAATTTTCGTGCTGTTGTGCTGTAACTCAGAGCAGATCTGGGTGTTGCCATTGAGATTCTTGACATAGCTATAAAATGCTTTGTGGTTGCCCCTAGAATCAGTGGCGATTTTGTTTTCGTAGCTAGCTTTGGAGGATCTTAAATGGGATCTCAGCTTCTTACTCCTCCACTCATGGGGATTTTACTCTCTTTTGAAACAGTTTCTTCCTTCTGTTGTAGAGTTTGTTTGTGGCAGGGGACCACCAGATTGGCTTCCTTTTTTTGGAGGATAGCATCTTGGCTCTATTTGGGATAGCCCGATCCATGCACTCGTGTAAGTGCTTATAGTGTGGATTTGTGTAGGATTCAGCAGTCGTAACTGTATTGTCTATCTGCATGGGTGTCATGAAGTTCGCCACTTCTGTGTTAAGAAGCATGAAGTTGGCTTTGGAGAAATTTTTTACCGTGGTTTCCTTAATGGTGGGTGGGGGTGGGATGCGGATATCTAGGGTGATTAGCTTATGGTCGGATCTGACCAACGAGGAGTTGATTTCAGGTGTGGAACACCGGTCACTCATGTTGGTAATGACTAGATCTAGGATACTGTTGCCCCTGGTGGGGGTGTGGATAAGTTGATCCAGGGCACTGGGATTTATGAATTCCGGAAAGTGTTGAGCGAAGGAGTTGGTACATGAGTAGTTTTCCCAGTTAATGGTGGGGTAGTTGAAATCGCCCATTAGTAGGGTGTTTGGTTGAACCCTAATATTTTCCAGTATATCAAGAAAAGAGGAGTGGGAATCCTGGGGCATGGTGGGGGATCTGTAGCAAGCTACAATTTGGATTGCAGTTTTGCCCAGATTTAGTTGCACTTGGATGACCTCAGATGCATTATGCTGCGCAACTAGCTTGGAGGTGTGGATATCCTTAATGAATATGGACATACCTCCACCTTTGGTGTTCTGGTCCAGGTTAGATGGCCGAAAAGTGTGGTATGAGTTATAGCCTGGCAATGCAGGGGTGCTCTCTAGAGCCTTGAACCAGGTCTCAGTCACTGCACAAATATTGATGTTCTCCATTTTAAGGAGTGCCTTGAGTGAGTGCATTTTGAGATTTAGACTTCTAGCACTGAGTAGCATTACCCTCATTTGCTTGCCTGTTCCTGTTACTGTGCTGAATTTGTCATTTGAACCTTGCCTAAAAAAGGCACTATAGGGGCGGCAAGAGCCTTAGCCAGTATCCGGAATCCCAGGGGTGAGAGGTGCAGGCCATCTCTAGCAAAGCATTGTGGTCTGTCAACCATGTCATCCCAGGCAGACAGATACTGGATCGCCTTAGAATGACACCAGAAGCTTAGCCAATTGTTGAAGTCAATCATTTTGCCCTTGTACTGCGGTATCATCCAGGGTGATGGCAGGATGCTACTCAGGACTAGGGTCATACCTGCCTAGGCTGCAAGATCGGAGAGCTCTTCCATGTCTCTTTTCATATAGTCCAGGGAGGTACATCTCAGGTCGTTCACACCAACATGGACAATGACAGATTCATATTTGTACTTGTAGTGGAGTGACCTGAGTGCGTGGGTTATGTGGCGGATCCTGGCACCTGACAGGCAGCTGACAGTAACCTTCTCCTTGTTTAGCCTGGTGAGTGGGACATCAGTGTGCCTAACTATAGAGTCACCTATGACTAGTGTGTTGGGTACGTTGGTTTGCCTTATGGGCTGTGGTTTATTGGCACACTGAGTCTGTGGGCTATGTGTCATTTAGGTTCTGTTGGGGGGTGGAGGTTGCTTGCATTTCTGCTTTGGAGGTCTCTGTTGCTTGAGCAGATTATTACTGAGAGTCTCTGTGAATGTTTTTGTGTTTCTATGTGTGGATTTTGATGGTGTAGGTTTTGTGGGACTATATGATGAGTGTGGTGTGGTGCAAGTGTTTACCTTCTCCTCTTGACTGTCAAGTTCAGTCTTGCTTGGAGAGAGCTTTACCTCCCAGTTTGGCTAGATAAGTGCATCTCTCACAGGTTGTGGTGTTGGGTGGTAGGATGACAGGGTTGTCTGTGTACATGAGGCAATTGCTACATTGTCTCAAGATGCCCAGATTCATCAGATAGACAGGAGAGAACACTGGGAACTTACCCTTGGACATGCCTGAATAAAAAACTACTTTCCTCTAGACAAGTAAGGAAAGTGAGTATAAGAGCTGTTTTTCTCTAAGCAAGGGAGGAAAGTAAGTACAAAAACTGTTTTCCTCTAGGTAAAGAGGAAGGTTGAATGCTGTAGTAATTTGTAGCTTATTTAGTGTTAACAACAAGTTTTGAACAATGCTGAGCACGAATAAGCAAATTCAAGTGCTAAAACTTAGAATCTGTACCCGGATCTTGTGGTACATAGGCTACCTAGTGCTTACCACTCCCACTGATAAGCTAGAATGCTTCCCTCCAACACAGAAAGGCTTGGGGGGCTCAGAAGCTTACAAACAGTCCTGGATACAGCAAATATGTACCTGGACTAGACTAGTTACAGGAAAGTTGGGAAACAAGCGCAAATGCGGGCTTTTAAACCAGAAAGTTGAAAGAGATGGAAAAACTGCCGAAACGGCCAATAAACTACAATTTTTGGGCTAGAAACCACTCGTGTGGTAGATAGGCTACCTAGTGCTTACTACTCCCACTGATAAGCTAGAAGGCTTCTTTCCAACACAGAAATGTTCAGGAGGCTCAGAAGCTTACAAGCAGTCTTGGATACAGCAAATCTGTATCTGGACTAGACTAGTCGCAGGAAAGATGGGAAACAAGTGCAAATGCAGGCTTTTAAGCCAGTAAGTTGAAAGAGATGGAAAAACTGCCAAACGGCAAATAAACTACAATTTCTGGGCCAGAAACCACTTTTGTGGTAGATAGGCTACCTAGTGCTTACCACTCCCACTGATAAGCTAGAAGGCTTCCCTCCAACACAGAAAGGCTTTGGGGGCTCAGACGCTTGCAAACAGTCCTGGTTACAGCAAATCTATATCTAGACTAAACTAGTTACAGGAAAGGCAGGAAACAAGCTTAAATTTTTTTTTGGAAAGTAGAAAGGGAGAAAGGAGAAACAGAAGATAATTCAAAATGAAGGACCTAAGTGGCTTGCCCTTCACAAATGTTCTCTCTGTATTAGGTAGAATGAGCTAGTGACACTACACTGGAATAGAGGTGGGATAGAGCTGAACAGATGGGACTAGTAGGAGTGTCTGAAGTCAAAATATGATATCACTGTGCTTGGTTGAGTGAGCAAATGAGATAGACTCAGGAGGAGTGTTCAAACATAAATTTACAGGAGGGGCAGGCAATTCCAAAGCCACCAAGATTAATACCAGAACAAGAACAGGGAGGGTGGGCAGGAAACTAACTGAAGAGACAGAGAGAGAGACCACAGTATTCTATGAACCAATTAAATAGAAAAATAAATCACTACAAGGAGACACAGACCAATGAAACAATTAAATACACAGAAAAATAAAATAAAATGCAGTACAATCTTTAACACTGCAAGTTTGTACTTAACTCAGCTAGTAATGCAGTTGATTGTATGTATGTAGCAGAAGCCAAACAACTCAGATACTGAGCAGTAATAAATTCAAAGATATGTGACTAACACTTATAATACAGAAAAACTCTCTAGGCTAAGAGTTTAACACTGAATATCAATGAAGTGAAACACAATAGCCCCCACTAACTGAAGAGACAGAGAGAGACCACAGTATTCTGTAAAACAATTAAATAGAAAAATAAATAACTACAGAGAGACACAGACAAATGAAACAATTAAATACACAGAAAAATGAAATGCAGTACAATCTTTAACACTGCAAGTTTGTACTTAACTCAGCTAGTAATGCAGTTGATTGTAGATATGTAGCAGAAGCCAAACAACTCAGATATTGAGCAGTAATAAATTCAAAGATATGTGACTAACACTTATAATACAGAGAAACTAATATAGAGAACCCCTCTAGGCTAAGAGTTTAACACTGAATATCAATGAAGTGAAAAACAATGTCCCCCACTAACTGCAGAGACAGAAATACCACAGTATTATATGAAACAATTAGATAGAAAAATAAACTACAGAGAGACACAGACCAATGAAACAATTAAATACACAGAAAAATAAAATAAAATGCAGTACAATCTTTAACACTGCAAGTTTGTACTTAACTCAGCTAGTAATGCAGTTAATTGTAGGTATGTAGCAGAAGCCAAACAACTCAGATATTGAGCAGTAGTCTTCTTACTTAATTACATATTGGGGATCAAGTTAGCCCTTCTAGCACAGACCATTTTCAGAGTAGATCTGACATTTTTATTTTATTTATTTATTTACAGTTGGTGACTGGGAAAGTCCAACTGGGTCAGGAACCCATTTTCAGCGGTGGCCCGGGGAGAAAAACTCCAACAAATTATGATATGCTTAAAATTACACAAGGAAAAGTAAACTGAGTTGACAGAAAACATGTATACATACAAATTGAAGTTGATTTTGTAAAGCCGTAGAACAATCTAGCAACATTGTGGTTAAAGTAGTTATTATTATCAAGTACTGGTACAATATCAACAAGCAAAACGCTAATTTTAACATCGATAAGGTATAGAGTTTTACAGTTTAATGATAGGAAATCAGAACATTAAAAATAGAAAAAAGACAAAGAATGGCTGACATACTGGGTGTAAACATACAGTGAGATATGGGTTTTAGTGTGGGTAAATAATAATAGTTTCTTATTGATTTCTGAGATTTTGCCTTACTGGAGGGTTGGTAGACAGATATAAGAGATAGGAGGGCTAGTAGAAGAAGAATTATCATGGTACCCATGTGTCTACAGTGCAGAGTGCTAAAATAATGTTCTATAATGCAACAGTGTCAGTATAACTAGACAAATACATTTTCATCCCCCCTGTAGCTGCTTTGCTAAAGAGTCCTGAGTTATTGAATCGAGAGATGATGGTCTACTATATCAAGTGCACTGCAAAAGTCCAGAAAAATTACAGTGATATGTTTGTAGTATCTGGATGTTTGCCACAGAAGAAAATACTGCAATTATTAGTGCCTGTAAGGTGTTTAGCAATATTATTTTCAAACACTGTACTTCATGGCATACATTCTCCCACAACTATGCATTACTGTGTCTATAGTCCATATAATACATCTCCTTTTCTTCCTAGTTGCAGAATAATATGAATGGATCAGTTTAAATTTGTCTTTACTATTTAGCATGTTACATACTTTTGCTCAAACAAAATATTTTTTCCATATATTTACAAGGTGCTTTAATCATTTGTATAATGATCGCTCTTGAACAATACTTTATTGGCTTATTCTTCAAATTAAATATGAAGAACTAATAGATCAGTTCTTTCTGGGCATTATGA
Organism: Protopterus annectens; assembly: GCF_019279795.1. Lineage (NCBI taxonomy): Eukaryota > Metazoa > Chordata > Ceratodontiformes > Protopteridae > Protopterus > Protopterus annectens. The sequence continues at coordinate 262,071,655 of NC_056751.1, read as the reverse complement.
TCCTTTTTTGAGGCAGTTATTACTACATAACTAAAAGAGCTTTTCTTTTCATTGCTTGGTTTTCTCAGTCCTCACTGTCCATTTTCTTGTGACAGTAGTGATTGTGACAATTCTGGCTGTATAGTTCCTTGAACACAAATTTGGTTTATAGAAATTTCTGCAATTCTCCCTACCGAGCTGTGATGAAAGGAGATACTGCCAGCACAGCTAGTTGGAATTTTATAAATAATTATATGTCATTTGTGAATATTGAAAAGATTTATACAAGATTCTTGTGTTACAAATGTATTAGAACTGTATGTCATATCAAACTGCTTGTACAGACAGGAGTGTTGAAAAGGGTATTTGCAGAGTGCGGTTTAAAATTTAGTCACAGTGTGCTCTACTGGAAGAGAACAGAAATGGACATGCACTATTGTAACCGTTTAAATGTAAATATTTTAACAGTGGAAACTGGAATACAGGAGGTTAACTTCAGACAAATAACTGAAATTAAATTACTTTATGGCTACGCCATAAAAGATGATATCTTTCAGTTTTCAATACAGCAAGAGACACAATGTCTATACTAGGAAACTTTCTGTATTGTCTTTAGGATGAATTAGTTTCTAGTATTTTTTTAATGTTTTTATTAATATTTTAGATAACAGACATACATAATAAGGAAACATCACATGTGTAGTAAACAGGTATAAACAATTATAATCAAACGAACAAAGGACTAACATATAAACTATTTACAAGGTGTCTACTCATTAATCTAGTATATCCAAACAGTTACATATGAAATTCTTGAAAGTACAGGAAATCAACTTGATGTTTTCTTGTTCAATAATCTCTTGAGCTCCATCCATGAATTTAATGCAGAGTTCTGTCTAGTGGTTCTTTCTTTGATTGCTGAAATCTCCATCTGACAAGTTTCATTTGCTATGTTGTAAAATTCGCTCAGAGTTGGGCTTGTATTACTTTTCCAATTTCTTGTTATCACTTTTTTTGCAATTGTTAAAAGGGACCAGAGAAGAGGAAAATCAATGTTCTTAACACATGGAGGAATAGGGACATTAAATAAAATCAATGAATTACTTAAATGAAAAGTATCATTGAAAAGAGACTGTAGGAAAAATTAATATTAAGCCAAAAGGGTTTGATTACATCACAATCACAAGTCATATGCTGCTAGTTAGTTATTACATTTAAATTACAGCTCCAGCAACCAAATTTTTCCCAGTTATCATTTCCATTCTATGTAATGTAATAAACACTTTATGCAAAAATTTCCATGAAAAAATGTCCATCTTAATGATCTTGAGGTTTGAAAAGAAGATGTAAGCATTATTTTTTCTCAGATTCACTTGGAGGATGGTCATTTACAATTATAAAATAATCCCAATAATTATCCTTACAGAAATCTGTTTTAATTTTTGTAATTTTATAAATTTTAGACAAGTAATTTCTCTCAGGAATTATGATGAATTGATAATATCAGATATTCAATAAGTTGTGGAATCTCATTTTTAATAGATGCTTGCAATAAGATAATTTACTTTCTATGGCAAATCTTGCAGTTTTGTAAGTCAATCCATACCTCCCTACTTAAATTAAATTTGTGTAATATAAAGTCAAGTGAATGTATATTTTCTTTTTCCATTAGCTGAAACCAGAATAGTAATTGTTTTTCTTTGAATTTGACCATTGCAACTATATTAAATGTGTTGATATTATTTTGTGTGTATGTAATGGGAAAAAATAAGAAAATCCTGGCTTTGTAATCTGGATGTCTAAAAATAAGATTTTTAAATCTAGTGAGTGTCATTGTGATATATGGTAAACTTGTTGTTACATTCAGGGATCCTAATAAAGACTCCTTTAATAGCCATATAAAAGTATTATTATGTATTTTATTATAAGATGTACAGTTTATTTGGCTATTCTCTAACAATATGTATCTTTGTATATCTTTCCACTTGGCTGTGTAATTCTTGTTTGTCCATAAAATAACTGTCTTTATGATATCTGAAATGGAATATATTTCAATGTTAGGTAAGTCTATTCCTCCACTGGACCAACTACGTTGATGGTGTTTAACTGTGATCTAGGTCTATTAGGATAGCAAAGAAATTTAAGAATCAGAGTATTAAACTGTTTCAAAAAATGATTTGGAATAGGGAGAGCCAGAGATTGAACTATATATAATATTTTGGGTAATATAACTATTTTTATAATTATGTATCTTTCTTCAAATGTATAAAAAATTTATTCCAATGGTTTGCAACTTTTTTTGTTTTCTAGTGCATTATTAAGATTTATATGAATATATATTTAACATTTTTTCTCAGATCAATGCCAAAATATTTTATTTTGTCATTAGCTACTCAATATTTAAGATATTGTTGTGGTATATCAGTAGTGCTAGAATTAATACACAAAATATTTGTTTTATCTTCATTAAATGTAAGACCTGATTTAGAGTGATATGTTTTAATAGCTCTAAATAAGAAACTAAGTGTATTATTATTGTCTGTTAATGTTAATAATATATCATCTGCAAACAAAATTATTTTGGAATTTAAATTATGCCCCAATTGAATTCCTTTAATATCTGGACTTTCTCTTAAGTCATTTCAAATGATTTGATGACTAATGTGAATAACAATGGAGAGAAATGGCATCCTTGTTTTTGTACCTTTAGTAATTGGAATTGATTGTGAAATATAAGAGCCTATTTTTATGTATGCTAAAGAATTTTCGTATAAATTGATTATGAGTTGTGTGAATTCTACTGGAAAATCATATTCCTGTAATACAAGCAATAAATAATCCCATCTGACTGTATCCAATGCACTATTTATATCTAAGCTTACTATTTTTAATTGACCTTTTATTTTGTTGGCATAATCTATTATTGTTAGGATTCTTTTGATATTATCAAATGTATTCCTGTTTTTCGGGTCTATATCACATAATCGAAATTCCAAAATATCGAACACCATAAGCTCGAACTTGGAATTTTGAAATGTGATAACATTGGACACTCAGAATAGCAAATTTTTTCCCAGGGAAAAAATTTGCTGTTCCGAGAAACATACACACAACCACACCAAAATAAATAATCCACACACATACACTTAACAAATCCCTACTTCTAACCCTACACTAAACCGTACATACATTCCTATCTATCCACTAACCTTAACCCGCACCCTAACCCTAAGGTCTGTAACTATCGCACACCTAACCTACGGAGCTATAAACAAACAAACTAAATAATACACACACATACACTTAACAAAACCCTACTTCTAACCCTACACTAAACCGTATATACATTCCAATATATCCACTAAACTTAACCCGCACCCTAACTCTAAGGTCCATAACTATTGCACACTTACCCTAAGAAACTATACACAAACAAACTAATTAATACACAAACATAGACTTAACAAAACCCTACTTCTACCCTACACTACACCATACACACATTCCTACCTATCTACTTACTTTAGCCCGCACCCTCACCCTAAGGTCTGTAACTATCACACCACAGTGGAGGAAATAGAAAAGCCATGGAACGGCCCACTGAAATCTTGCCCTAGGTAAGAATTCAATGTTCCGTGGCGTCGCTATTTTCAGCGTTCAATATAGTGGTGTTGATATTATAACATGCGACATTTTGCAACGTCGATGTTATAATATACACCCTGTTTTTCACAAATCCAGTTTAGTCTTCATTTATTAAATGTGGTAGGGATTGTAGGAGTCTGTTAGCTAATATGGACATAAACAATTTATAATCGATAAAATGTAGAAACAGTCCATAGAGCAAAACAATGGTGAGGTTTCCAAAAAGTTCAAAATGCTGTCAGACATAAAAGTTACGAGATCCTTAATTTAGTAAAAGCAGGTTTATTCAGACAAAATGCTGCATATTATATATAATATACGTATTTTGGTCTGAAGAAGCTATTATAGCGAAAGCGCTCACCATTCTTGCATTTTGTCTGAATAAACCTGCTTTTACTAAATTAAGGATCTCATAACTTTTATGTCTGACAGCATTTTGAACTTTTTGGAAACCTCACCATTGTTTTGCTCTATGGACTGTTTCTACATTTTATTTGGTTCCTGGTTTTGTCCACAATAGAGCATTAACTCCGTTTGAACTGTGTTTTAATTTATAATCGATGTTTAACAGTGATATAGGTCTATATGATATACATTGTGTCGGCTCTTTGTCAGATTTAAAAATTGGTGAGACTAAAAGGAAGTTATGTACTCACCATAATGTGCCATGTTTGTTGTCCACCTCGCCATTCATTTTTACTTGGATGGGTTCAAAGCCAATCCTCAGCTCTGACTCGGCTGCATACACAGCTGGAAGTCTCAAACTAGGCTCGTGACAAGGTAGGCATCCCATTATGCAGTGGTGCAACTCTCCAGAAGTTGTTTGCTGCTAACATACTAATGAGTAATATATATAGGTATGACCCCATGTCAAGGAAAAACAAACAGAGTCATGGAGCTCATGTAAAATAGGAAAGTTCACCACCAGGTCCCCTAGGAGTCCGTGGATGGGGGAAGGAGGGAGGGGTCATAAGAATGAATGGTGAGATGGACAACAAACATGGAACGTTATGGTGAGTACATAACTTCTTTATGTTATGTTGTCCTATCTCACCTTCATTCTTACTTGGATGGTACAGTGTCCCTAGCACCTTTTTCCCAGGTGGCTCATGGGAGTACACCTTTGAGCACAGTGGAACCAAAGGAGGCCCTGTCCCTGGAGGCCAAATCCACTTTGTAATGAGTGATAAATGTATGGGGATTGGCCCAAGTAGCTGCAGCACAAATATTGTCCATAGACATTCTGGCCTGAAAGGCAGAGGATGTAGCTAATGCTCTGGTTGAATGACCTCTAATTCTGAATGGTAACTTTATATTACTGGAGTATAGATAAAGGTGATACAACTTGAGAGCCAATTTGAAAGGGTGACTTTAGATACTGGCATACCCTTTTTTTGCCTCAGAGAAGGAGATGGAATAATTCATCAGATTTCCTGAAGTCTTAAGTTTTATGCAAATAGAATCTGAGCTATGCACTTCCAATAGGTGGAGTTTATGCTCTGCCTTGTTGCTATGGTTGGGAAAAAACATCGGAAGCTCAATGGATTGATTGATATTGGATTGAGAGCAAACCTTAGGTATAAAGGATGGATTTGTTCATAACATACCCTATCGTTATAAAAGATCAGATATGGAGGTGTGATTGATAGTGTTTACAATGCTGAGACTCTTCTGGCAGATGTTACAGCTACTATAAAGATGGTCTTCCAGGAAAGAAATATGGGGTCACAAGATGAAGAAGGCTCAAACGGTGGCAACGTAAGTTGAGATAGGACAAAATTTAAATCCCAAGGAGAAAGTGGTTCATTAAAAGGAGGTCTCAATAAGAAAGTGCCTTTCAAAAATGCTTTACACAACCTGTGTGACATTAAGTTAGGAGTATGGTCACCAATGTGGAAATTCGAAATTGCAGACAGCTGGAAGAGTTTTGCCAGAAATTCTAAAATGGACTGAATAGGTGCAGAAAAAGGGTCAGTGTTTCTACTTTGGGCCCAGTGAGAAAATCCTTTCCACTTTCTAGTATATAGTTTTCTACTAGAAACTTTAGGAGAGAACATCAATATGTGTTTGACTACTGGCATGAGGTTTTGAAGCCTGACTAAATTGGGAAGTGGAGCAGCCATGCTGTCAAGTTGAGGGTGTGGCGAGAAGGATGAAGTGCTCCTGACATATGTGTCAGAAGGTCTGGAACTGGGTCCAGAACCCTTCTCCTGAAGATGAGGCCAGAGGAAGGGGAACCAAATCTGCCAAGGCCAATACAGGGCAATGAGAATCATCCTGCTTCCCAACAATTTTGCTTTCTGGATGACTTTGGGTATGAGGGGAAATGGGGGAAAGGCATAAAGAAGTCCAGAGGGCCAATCGTGTACAAGTGCGTCTCTCGGTGTCTCCCCCAGAGGAGGAATTATGGCAAAGTAGCTGCTGTACTTGGCATTCATGGGAGTGGCAAATAGATCGCAGCAAGGCTGACCCCTTTTCCAGAAAATCTCTTCTGTTATGTTCTGGTTTAGAGACCACTCGTGAGGCATTAATATTGCCCTGCTGTGCTTGTCCACTATCACTCTGGATTTCCCCGGGATGTGCGTTGCTACTAGAAAGCGTTGGGAAGAAATTGCCCACTGCCAAACTCTCAGAGCCTCGTGAAAAAGTGGGTATGATCTGGTTCCTCCTTGTTTGTTTATGTACCAAACCACTGACATATTGTCCGACTGTATTGCAATCGTCCCTAGTGGAAGAGAGTCGTGGAGTGCTTGTAACATCAGAAGCACTGCTCTCATCTCTAGAACACAGATATGCAAGTGGGCCTCATGGCCTTGCCATATACCTTGGACTGTCCCTCCCACATAATGCCACCCTCCCTATATGGGAAGCATCTGTGCTCACTGTAGTAACAGGTTGTTGTGGAGTAAAGGATTTCCTGATAGTCACATGGTTGGACTGAATCCACCACCGTAGATCCTTTTTGTATGACTCCGTTATTCTGATCAGGTGGGACATAGAAAGTTCTTGAAGTGACCATTGGGAGAATAGGAGCCATTGAAGAATTTTCATATACATCCTGGCGAGGGGAACTAGTGTTATAGTTGAAGCCATTGTCCTTAGACGTTTCAGAACTACCTTTGCCTTTACCTTGTCTTTTGGAAGAAGGTGAAGTATTTGCTGTCTGAGGGCTGAAATTCTGTTGGCTGGAAGACGTGACATCATGGAAACAGTGTCTAGGTTTGCACCTATGAAGGTAATATATTGACAGGGCAATGAGGCAGATTTTTGTAAATTGACTGTTATGCCTAACTGAGCACAGATTTCCAGTGTCACATCCCTGGCCTGTTGGAGTAGATGCTTGGTGGTAGCAGTTAGGAGTCAGTCATCCAGATACTGAAACACTTGGAATCCAAGATGTCTGAAGTGAGCCATTACTACTGCCATGCATTTGGTGAACACTCTGGTGGCTGTAGTGAGACCAAAGGGCAGAGCTTGGAACTGATAATGACTGGCTCCCAGCCAGAAGCGTAAGTGACTCCTCGACGCTCTGTCCATTTTTATGTGGTAGTACGCATCATGGAAGTCTACTGAGCACATCCAATCACCTTTCCCTAAGAAAGGGAAGTATTGACTGCAGTATTGACTGCAGTGTCACCATTTGGATCTTTGACTTTTTGACAGATTCATTTAACTTGCTGAGATCCAATATGGGTCTCCAGTCCCCTGTTCTCTGTGGCACCAAAAAGAATCCTGAGTAAGTTCAGAATCCTGTTTGGTCTGCAGGGATTTCTTGGATGACTCTTTTGTCCAGCAACTTTTGGATTTCTATAGTTGCTTGCTCCCTTAGACTGGGTGGAACATCTGGATGGCAAAAGGGAATGGAATATCCACTGGATATTATACTTTGTACCCACTTGTCTTTTGTGATACATTGCCAGGCTTTTGGATACAAAGACAAACATCCCCCGGCAGCCTCCAGAGTAGAGCAGGTGGGCTTCCTTTCAGGAGTGCTGATAGGGATGTCCACAAAAGGAATCATGGTCACCCTGGTTTTGTTGACCCCCTCTGCCTCTAGGATGATGTCTAGCATTGTTGCCTCCCCTCTGCCCCTGGGGAGGGATTCACCTCGTGTGTCTTGGAAAGCTCCCTGGGATCTTTTGGACCACATTTTTTCCACTCTTCTAACCTTTAGGGCAAGGTCTTGAAGGTACTGAAAAACGTACTTAAACGGCAAAGTGAGATTTCCCTTCCTGCTCACATCTGGTGAGTGTGTCTTTTACTTTGGATCCGAAAAGTGAGGAACCATCAAAAGGGGCATTAGTAATGGTAGACTTAAAAGATTCCACAAAATTCCACAAGCACATCCAGGAGTGTCTTCTCGAGGAAACCCCTGAACCTGCTGCCCTACTCGCTGCATCCACTGCATAAGATATCAGTCTCATGGAGGAGTTGACAGAATTTAAGGTGGACAGCTGAGAGGAGACTTTCTCGTCACCCCCACGGCTAATGAACCTTGTAGAGTATCTCCTAGCTCTTTCAGATCATCTCTTTGCAGCCTTGTAAAGTGTGTGAGGTAGTTCACCGATCGGAGGGTAAAAGTTGCTGACAAAAAGACACACTTTCCATATCTGTCCATCCTTCGAGAATCTTTGTTCGAAGGATGAACAGATGATGATGTCTCCAAACGTTCCTTCTTGGTGGCTATTGCCACCACCATAGCATCTACAGGTACACCTTTTGTAAGAAAATCTTTCCCAGTAGGGGCTGACAAAAACTTGTTTGGCCTCCGAGGGACTGGTTCCATAGTGTCAGGTGACTCCCATGCCTTTCGACTGACTAAGTCCATTAGCTCATCAAAAGGCGGAGACACCCAGGAGGGTGAAGGTTGAGATCCAAAGGCCTTCAGGTACACCGATTCTCATCAGAAGGGTTGATGGTTTTCCAGCCACCTCTCTGCTTTAGGATCTCAAGGATATCTGCAAATGAGATATCTTCAGAGGACGACCATGGAGACCCTTCTCACTCCTCGAGGTCAGTGTCTGAAGTGATGGACTCATCAGGGGAGTCTATATGCTTCTGCTTGCATGTCCTCTTTTCGAGGGGGCTCCTCAGAAAGGTATTCTGGGGAGGCCTCAGAAGAGAGGGGTTTGCCCAATGGGGGTTCCTGAGGCTCTGAATCTCTGCTGTCCTGTGGATGGGGCGGTGCCAAGACAGTAGCCGGTGCTTTGGGGGGACGAATGCCAGTATCCCTATGCAGAGCTCTAGAGAGGGACAGCACACTCCTCATCAGCTTGAAAGCAGAACCCTCTGGCTCTGAGGAGACAGAGAACACCCCCGACCCCAGAGAGACCAGCTCTAAGGCTGATGTAGGAGCCAAGCTCACCTGAGCTGACGCACCGAGGGGTAGGCTCAGAAGCGAAGACGTTTGGGTCAGAGTATTCCCCCCTGGGGCCAACTGGAGAACCTTGGCTCCCAGACACCCTGGACAGCACCGAGAGTGTCGGTGCAGATATTGGTTCCATAATCTCCGAAGGGCGTCCTGGAACTGACGGTTCTATAGTAAGCGGTACCACGCACTCCAGCTCCGAAGAACCCGCTCGCCATGGAGGAGGAACAACAGTGGATGTAACAGTCTTGGGAGACTCCGAGACCTGCTGGGCCAGAGCCGAGAGCAATTTACCTAGCGCCGGTGACTTCAAGAGCCTGAGCACCACCCGCTCCACATCATCATCAGATAGGCTCCTAGTAGACTTGGAGGACAGAGATGGTGAATGAGATCTCTCCAAAATGGAAGATCTCAAGGTAGGGGAGACCGGTGAAATATCAATGGACCAGCTCCAAGACATGGTATCTTTTGGCTCCAAAGACCTTGGGGCCGAAGAACCAGGTTGTCAATAATGATTACCTCCATCAGTTCCGAGGCCTGTGGAGCCAAGGAGGTAGACAGCTTAGAAATTTTAGGCAATTTTTCAGGGGGTTCGGACTGAGACGAAGATACAGGAGATGTCCTTTTAGATGGTTTATCCCTCTGAGAAGACGAAAAGGATGAAGAAGAAGAAGCACTCCATACAGCTTCCTCAAAGGTTGGTTTCAAGAGCCTTTGACAATCAATTTGTTTTTCCTCTCCTATAACACACATGCACTAAAAGAGTGGCAGAAAGTGCAGTTCTCCTGGAGATCGATAGCTCCTAAACAATATACACAAATGACACGTCCATCTGTAATAGACATTTTCTGGGTACATTTCTGACATTTTTAAAGCTGGAAGGCTTATGCTCCTTATCCCTGGTGTCTTTAGACATGTTTGGAAGAAAAGAAGGTCCTAAAAGGATGACAAACAGCAAATAAACTCAGTCCACTATAAACACACACTAACTTAACGGACACTGCACATCTAAGAAATATAATTAGAAAAACTAGCTTTGCTCTGACAAACAAAATGAGCACTAGGACCTCTAATTTAAATGGACCTAGACAGGTAAAGTGGAAGATAGAACACACTAACACTAACAATACTAGCCCTCTAGCTAAAATGGGCAGTTAGCTCTCTAATTTAAATGAGCTAAGTAATTAACTAGCTAACTAAGAGTGTAGAAAAAATCAACACACAACACTACAGGTATTTTAACAAAGCACCAATACAGTAATTAACTATGGGATAAAAGTGCAGGTCTGTGAAAAAAAATGACGGCCAAACAACAGCACATAACAGCAGAAAAAGGAGATAAACTAAGCTATACACTAAAGCTAAGGTATCACAGCACAAAATACTGTAACTAATGTAGAAATCCTAAATAGTTTAAGCTAATAAGATGTAAAAGACAAAAACTTAGCCACGGCCAAGAAGAGCACATCCAACCTCGTAAAGCAGCAAACAAGATCTGGAGAGTTGCACCACTGCATCATGGGATACCTACCTTGCCACAAGCCAAGTTTGAGACTTCCAGCTGTGGATTCAGCCGAGTTAGAGCTGAGGATTGGCTCCGAACCCATCCAAGTAAGAATGAAGGTGAGATAGGACAACATAAAAAGAAGTTATGTACTCACCATAACGTTCCATCTGAGTAGGTAACTTAATTTGTCAGCAACCTGTGGGTATCAGATCCGATCTGGATCCGAGCAGGCAGCTTTCCAAGCTAGAGATCTGAGCTCCAAGCTCCTCCCCCTTACCCATAATACCCTGCTACCTCCCTCCAGTCCTCAGATCGAGTTTGCCCTATTAGCACAAAATACCAAAGAAACAAACCACTTGAACATCCTAACCTGATACCAACTAGGAGTGAAACAACGATCATTCAGGTGACGAACTACAGGTTAGGGGAACGGGGGGGGGGGGGGTCGGTTGCTGACAAATGAAGTTACCTACTCAGATGGAACGTTATGGTGAGTACATAACTTCTTTATCTGAAGTAGTTAACTTCATTTGATCAGCAACCTGTGGGACAGAGTCCCCAGCTACCAAAAACTTGGAAGGTCCTCATGGAAGGATATTCCGGAGCATTGCAGAGCCAAATGATGCCTTCCCCTGGATAACAAATCCAACTTATAGGGTGTAATAAAAGTATGAGAGGAAGCCCAAGTGGCCGCAGAACAAATGTCATCCAAGGGCACCCTTGACCAAAAGGCAGCAGAGGTAGCCACAGAGCGGGTAAAATGTGCACGAACCCCCACTGGCTCAGGTCGACCAGAGATTTTGTACATGAGCAAAATGCAGTGAGAAATCCACCTAGCTAGAGTTACCTTCGTCACCGGTTTACCCAAAGATGGCTTAGCAAAGGAAACAAAGAGCTGCTCCGATTTTCGAGAGGCAGCCGTTCTATGCAAATAAAAGTGCAACTGTCTATGCACATCTAATGAATGAAGTCTGTACTCCCCTTTGTTCTGGTAGTTAGGGAAGAAGACAGGCAGATTAACGGATTGGTTGATGTTAGCCTTGGAAGCCACTTTAGGTAAAAAAGAGGGATTAGTCCTGAGGGAAACTCTGTCTTTATGGAAGACAAGATACGGAGGTTTAGAACAAAGGGCCTGAAGCTCCGATACCCTTCTAGCTGAGGTAATAGCAATCAAGAAGGCAGTTTTCCAAGACAAATACTTTAAGTCAACCAAAGCTGCAGGCTCAAAGGGGGGACCAGTAACAGCCTGGAGGACTAAGGTTAGAGCCCACGGAGGAACCACATTCTTTACAGGAGGTCTTAAAAGAAAGGTACCCTTCAAGAAGGTCTTGCAGATCTTAGAGGAAGCTACGGGACCAAGATTGTCTCCGATGTGGAAGTGGGAAATAGCCACCATCTGAACCTTCACAGTTGAAGAACTGTCCCCCTGATGAAAAATGTGGGATAAAAACTCAAGAACTGCTGGAATGGGAGCCATAAAGGGATCCAAATTCCTATGTCCTGCCCAGATAGAAAAACGTTTCCATTTACTATTGTAGACTTTCCTGGTAGAAGGCTTATGTGTGGCCACCAAGATGGATTTAACTGCAGATGAGATACCGAGAGTCATAGCCACTAATGGAACTGGATCAACCAAGCCGAAAGCTTGAGGTCGTCCAGGTTTGGGGTTTTCAATCCTGAAGGATGAGAGATCATATCTGGAATGGGATCTAAGATCCAAGGAGGAGCTACTAGATGAGACCGCAGGAATGGGAACCAGGTTTGACGAGGCCAGAATGGGGCTATGAGGATAACTCTGCTCCCCAACCGATGAGCTTTCTGCAAGAATTTTGTCATTAACGGGAGAGGAGGATAGGCATAAAGAAGACCGGATGGCCAAGCATGAACCAAAGCTTCTCTGGGGCTCTCCCCCGGTGGGGGGATTAGAGCAAAAAACTCGCTGCACTTTGCGTTTGAAGGTGACGCGAACAGATCGCAGCAAGGTTGACCCCGTTTGAGGAAGATACGTTTCGCTACTAAGGGGTTCAGAGACCACTCGTAAGGTGAGAGGATAGTTCGACTCAGTTTGTCCGCTAAAATGTTGGACCGACCCGGGATGTGCGTTGCTAGCAGAAAGCGGTTGGTGGATATCGCCCACTCCCAAACTCTCATGGCCTCTCGGCAGAGAGGGTAAGACCTGGTTCCCACCTGTTTGTTGATGTACCAGACCACAGACATGTTGTCTGTTAGAATTGCAATAGTCCCTAGAGGAAGAAGGGCATGGAGAGCCTGCAACGCTAGAAGCACCACCCTCATCTCCAGAACATTGATATGCAAAACAGTCTCTGTTGGAGTCCACGTGCCTTGGACGGTTCTGCCCATGCAATGCCCCCCCCCACCCTAGGCGAGAAGCGTCCGTGGTCACTGTGGCTTGGGGAAGAGGAATCAAAAAAGGGCGCCCTTCCCGAAGCTCTCGGGACTGGAACCACCAAAGCAGAGATTCCCTGCAAACCCTGCTGAGGGGAATAGGGGAGTACAATGGATGTCAAAGGATGGACCACTGGACCTGTAAGGTCCATTGAAGAACCCTCATATTCAAGCGGGCTAGGGGTGAAAGGTTGATAGCCACTGCCATTGACCCTAGAGCCCTCAGGACTAATTCCGCCGGTGGGGCTGAAGACTGTAGAAGAGCCAAGACGTGGAGAGTTAGGTTGCGGAGTCTGTCCGACGTCAGAAAAGCCTTGGATTGAAGCATGTCTATTCTGGCCCCTATGAAATCCAAGACCTGAGCGGGCTGAAGGGACGATTTTTTGTAGTTTACAGTAATCCCTGGCCGAGCATAGTAGATGCCTGGTAGGAGCGGCGAGGAGCCAGTCGTCCAGGTAAGAAAAAATCTGTATTCCCTGAAGCCTCAGGTGGGCAGCTACAACTGCCATGACCTTGGTGAACATCCTGGGAGCTATGGTGAGACCAAAGGGGAGGACCCTGAACTGATAATGGCTGGCTCCCAGCCGAAAGCGGAGAAACCTTCTGGATCGCCTGTCCATTAGAATTTGGTAGTACGCATCCTTGAGGTCTATGGAGCACATCCAGTCGTTCTCCTGCAGAAGGGGGAGAATAGATTGAATGGTGACCATCCAGAACTTTTCTTTGGCAATGGACAGGTTCAGTGTAGACAGGTCGAGAATTGGCCTTAGGTCCCCCGTCTTTTTTGGCACCAAAAATAACCTGGAGTAAGTGCCTGAGCCAGACTGGCGTAGGGGGATGCGCTGGATGGCTCTTTTTCTTAGCAGCTCTTCTATCTCTAAGGCTGCCGCCTCCTCTGATTGGGTGGGACATCGGGGAGGCGCCCCAACTGAGGGGGAGAACTCAGGAAGGGAATAGAGTAACCTCTGGATATTATACGGAGTACCCAGCGATCCGTCATGATGGACTCCCAATGTGCTAAGTGCTCCGAGAAACGCCCCCCCGACTGCCTCCAGAGAGGAGGAGTCGGGCAATCCCTCAGGGAAAAGGGTTCCCTTGACCCGAAATTCCACGGCGCCCCTCTGCCTCTGGGCCGGCGTCCACCTTGTCCTCCCCTGCTTCTGAAGGACGAGGGGTCCGGAGCGGAAAGGGACTGTTGAGATTTCCGGAACCACATCTTCTTTTGTTCTCTCTGGTTCCTGGAAAAGGACCTTTGAGGAGCCGAGAAGCGGATTCCGACGGCAGACAACGTCTTCCCGTCTTTCTCGCTCTGGAGTAGCGTATCGCTGATGGTCTTGCCAAGCAGCATAGAACCGTCAAAGGGAGTGTTCGCGAAGGACGCCTTGAAGGGTTCCGCAAAATCGCAAAGATGGAGCCAGGCATAACGCCGTAAGCCGATGCCTACTTTGCTAGCTCTAGCCGCTCCCTCCATCGCATGGGAGAGAAGCCACATAGAAGTGTTGGATATCGACTTTAGAGTGATCATTCGTGCCGAGAAGGTTCGCTTGTCCTTGGCCAACATGGACTCTGGGGGTGACACAGCGTACTCTTTGATTAGGTCCCGCTGAAGCTGAATTATGTGTGCCAAGTAGTTCAGCGCCCTTACAGAGAAGATGGCTGAAGCAAACATCAGCTTTCCAATGCGGTCCATTGTCCGAGACTCCTTGTCTGGAGGATGTACTGAGGAACTTTCCTGTGCTAGTTCCTTCTTGGTGGCAGCCGCCACCACCATGGCATCTACTGGGGCACCTTTGCTCCACGCTGTCCTGTTTGTCAGGGGGCTAATGATGTTATCTGGTCTACTGGGTATCGGCTCTAGAGTGTCCGGCTCCTTCCACGCCCTGGCAGTTATAAGGTCTACCAGGGGGTCGGCCGGAGGGGACACCCAAGAGGTAGATGGGCCTGCGTCAAATGCCTCCAGAAACACAGACTCATCCAAAAAAGGCTTTTGGGCTGACCACCCCCTCTAATGTGCAGCATCTCCATGATGTCGCCAAAGGAGACATCCTCGGGGGGTGACCTGGGGGAACCTTCCCCTTCCTCCAAGTCAGTGTCTTCCGTGAGGAACTTGGGGGAGTCCAAGTGCCTCCTTTTACACTTTCATTTATGAGGGACCTCCTCAGGGGGGCTGTCCGAGGAGGGCTCACCAACCAAGTCCTGTTCCTCTAGGGGAACCATCTGGGACGTAGACGCAGGCTGTCCCTTGGGCCGGATGATAGAGGACAGGCCCGTCTGTGAGGGAATGGCAGGTGGATCTGTAGCATGAGCCTGGGGCCTCAAATGCCTCAAAAGGACCCTCTCCACGATGTCGTGTGGATTGGCACCGGAGTCGACGCGATCGGACCCGAAAGAGAAGTGCGCTTCAACTGCATCCAAGCTGAAGACACACTAACTCCTCTGGATCTGAGGCTCGGCTCACGGCCCGAGAGCTTGGATCCGAAAAAGGACCCGACAAACTCGAGGGTACAGCCGGCATCGAAGTAGCAATTACTATCGGCGCCGACACCCCGGCTCCGACGCTACCCGGATCCGATGGCTCCAAAACCCGATAGTGGATCAGAGAAGGAGCAATGGCGGCAAAGAAGGAGGCCAAGCTCCACCCCCAGAGGGGGGGAGGCAAGAGCACTCCCATCTGCATTTGGGCCTGGAGAAAACGATGCATCATCCGGTCCATGTCCACATCTGAAAGGCTTCTAGTGGATCTAGAAGAAGCCACTGAGGCTGGCCGGGAAGGCCGCCTCGATGACCTCGAAAGTGACTGGGTCTCCTCCTCCAGCTCTGGAGAGAAACATGGAGAACAAAGCCGAGAGGGGGAAGACCCAGAGACCATTAGGGGAGAACCGAGCTGCTTAGCCGGTGGGGCCGAGGGTCTGAATCGGCCCACGGCTTGTAGCTCCTATGCCTCTCCCTGTCACGCTCCTTGTCCCTTTTGTCTCTCTTCCTGGAGTCCCTCTCTCCCTGGGCCGCAGTGGGAGTTTGAGTTCCGGCCAGGAGAGCAGGAACAGTAGGTGGAACAGCCGCAGCCGCGGCTGGTGCCACTGAGGGAGAGAAGGACAAAGCAGAATCCGCGGGCAAAAGGCCCGCAAGGATTAACTTGGTCCTCCTGTCCCTCAAAGCCTGAGGGTTAAAGGCTGCACAAATTTGGCTGCCTGATGATAGATGGACCACCCCCAGGCAAATAATGCACTGAGTGTGGCCATCGGCTGGGGACAGCTTATGGCCACACTCAGAGCATTTAGAAAATACGGCCTTATGGCCTTCAGCCATATTAACACACACACACACCTCCACACACAGATAAGGGGAAGGGAACTACAACTAACCGACTACTATATATAAAAAAAAAAGAATTTTACTAAGTATACTAAGGGTCGGAAGGAAACACACAAACACACAATTTTTGAAAAAAAAAACTAGAGAATAAACCCTCTAATTTACTCACAAACTGCCAGGAGCTCGTCTCTCGTGCTTCAAGATGCTGCAGCAAATGAGATCTGGGGACTGGAGGGAGGTAGCAGGGTATTATGGGTAAGGGGAGGAGCTTGGAGCTCAGATCTCTAGCTTGGAAAGCTGCTGGCTTGGATCCGGATCGGATCCGATACCCACAGGTTGCTGATCAAATGAAGTTAACTACTTCAGATCATTGTATATTTCCATGAAGGGGGAATAATCTTTAAGTTTTTAACTGACTGAAATGTATGTAATAAAATTTTTAACACATTTTTGGGCATCAGTTTATATAATTCTGATGTTATTCCATCATTTCCTATGGCCTTATTGTTTTTTAGTTTATGTATTTGTGTTGTGAACTCCATCATAGATATAGGTTTATTTATTATTTCTAAATGTTGTTCTTTTAATCTATAATTTGTATGCTTGTTAATACCTTTTTTAATTTCTTCTTTTGAGTTTATTTTTGGATTAAAATGATTAATTTTTATGTAGTGTGATCTGAACTCGTTAAGTATGTCTTCGATTGCAGTGACTTTTTTCTTTTTATTGTCACTATATATTTCTCCTAATATGGTTAGATTTAATATCATTTTAGTTCTGGAAGCTATTTTACTTAGGTTTTTTGGGTTTATTGAATAATTAGTTTTATTTTTCCATATTTATTTTGATTTTATGATTTAATATTTCTAAATATATGTTTTGTAGAGTATTAATTGTTTGTAACGATGCCTTATTATCATTTTTCTGATTTTTTGATGTTCAGGTTTTAACATATCAATTTTCTCTTGTAATTCTTTTAAGTCTTTATCCCATTGTTTCCTTGTTTGCGAAAACCAATTTATGATTTTCCCACAGAGATAAGATTTGAAAGCATACCAAATATATGCCATTGATATGTCCTTTATATTATGGAAGTCTAAGTATGTTTGTATCTCTTTATCAAAGAACTCTGAAATCTTTCATGTTTGTGATATATGATATAGGTATTTTAACAAAGCACCACTACAGTAATTAACTACGGGATACAAGTGCAGGCCTGTGAAAAAAAATGACGGCCAAACAACAGCACATAACAGCAAAAAGGAGATAAACTAAGCTATACACTAAAGCTAAGGTATCACAGCACACAATACAGTAACTAATGTAGAAATCCTATATAGTTTAAGCTAATAAGATGTAAAAGGCAAAGAACTTAGCCACGGCCAAGAAGAGCACATCCAACCTCGTAAAGCAGCAAACGAGATCTGGAGAGTTGCAGCACTGCATCATGGGATACCTACCTTGCCACAAGCCAAGTTTGAGACTTCCAGCTGTGGATTCAGCCGAGTCAGAGCCAAGGATCGGCTCCGAACCCATCCAAGTAAAAGTGAAGGCGAGATAGGACAACATAACATTGTATATTTCCACGAAGGGGGAATACTCTTTAAGTTTTTAACTGACTGAAATGCATGTAATAAAATTTTTAACACATTTTTGGGCATCAACTTATATAATTCTGATGTTATTCCATCATTTCCTAGGGCCTTATTGTTTTTTAGTTTATGTATTTGCATTGTGTGCTCCATCATAGATATAGGTTTATTTATTATTTCTAAATGTTGTTCTTTTAATCTATAATTTGTGTGCTTGTTAATTTTTTTAATTTCTTCTTTTGAGTTTATTTTTGGATTAAAATGATTAATTTTTATGTAGTGTGATCTGAACTCGTTAAGTATGTCTTCGATTGCAGTGACTTTCTTCTTTTTATTGTCACTAAATATTTCTCCTAATATGGTTAGATTTAATATAATTTTAGTTCTGGAAGCTATTTTACTTAGGTTTTTCGGGTTTACTGAATAATTAGTTAGTTTTATTTTTCCATTCTTATTTTGATTTTATGATTTAATATTTCTAAATATTTGTTTTGTAAAGCATTAATTGTTTGTAACGATGCCTTATTATCATTTTTCTGCTTTTTTGATGTTCAAGTTTTAACATATCAGTTTCCTCTTGTAATTATTTTAAGTCTTTATCCCACTGTTTCCTTGTTTGTGAAAATCAATTTATGATTTTCCCACAGAGATAATATTTGAGAGCATACCAAATATATGCTATTGATATGTCCTTTGTATTACTGAAGTCAAGTATGTTTGTATCTCTTTATCAAAGAACTCTTTGAAATCTTTCCTGTTTGTGATATATGCCGGGATCCTTTTAAAATGTATATAATTATTATGTGTCAGAAAAATATCAAATAGTATGGCATTATGGTCTGAGACTGGGCATGAGGTTATTTTAACTTTATCTAAATATGTGACTATGTCATTGGAGATAAGAACTCTTATCAATTAGAGATTGTGCACCAAACCTATTTGAAAAATGAGTGAAATAAAGAGAATCCTTAACTAAAAATTGATTAAAATCTTTAATATTAAGTACGTTCATAAAATGTTTTAGAGCTTTTGCAGATGCTGATATTTTACATTTTGCCTTTGTGTTCATTTCCTCTTCATTTAATATACAATTAAAGTCTTTAGCTATAATTAGCGCTCCTTTAGCATGTTGAAGTATTTGGTCTAAATGATTTTTGGCTGTTTTCACTCCTAAAGCAGGAATCCAATATATATTGACTAATGAATATTTTTTTATTCATTTGAATATTAGACAGACAGAACATGCCCTTATCATCATTGTATATATTTAATATATGTGGTATAGGTAATGTTTTTTTTCCAGAGAATAGCTACTCTTCTTTTTTGATTAAATTGTGAGATAGCTATTATTGTATATTGTTTATTCTATCTATATCTTTTGCTAGTAAATGAGCTTCCTGAAGAAAAACAACCTGTGGCAAGGATAAATTTAGAAATTTATTGAAACTAGCTCTTTTACAGCTATTATTCAATCCATTTATGTTGATTGATAGACAATTTAGAATAGCCATTTATTAAAGCTATTTTTGTGTCATAGATGTTTTGTGTTACATTTCTGATTTGAAAAAAAAGGTATATCTAGAAAACCAGCAGAAACAATCATGTTAATTATTAATAGGAAAGACAATTTTTTAATATTTATGATAGATATACATGATTTAATTGTGGACGTCAAAGTAAAAACAATTAAAACAAGAACTATATTACATAATAGATTTCTAATCCCCCTAACCCTCATGGAGTAAATAACTCCAGACTTAGATATTATTTCAATCTAAGTCTTGTTACTATCTAAGAAGCAGAATGAGTTCATCCCAACCATTCAGAATTTAAGTTTCATGTATGCGGTTCATTTGAGTCTATGTTTAAAAATATTTTAAAGTTAAATATCTCTCTTATGAGCTTTCCTCCAACATAATCATAACAATTATGTTACATAAGTTCCATTTTATGTATTTTCAAAATGACTATATCTTGAAAAATAAACTGAATTATAAATGTAGAATGTCAGTGAACAAATTTATTCTTTGCTTTTGTGTGAAATAATACCATATGTTTTTAAAGAGCATAACTGGATAAATATTCTGTTTTCTGCTAGACAACAGAAATATGTAGTATTAATATGTCTAGTGTTAATATTGCTATCTAAGTACAGTATGGTAAAAGTATGTAATATAGTATTCCTTTCTTTTTATATAACAGTGTGACATATTAGTTTATCCAAGTATATTCAGTCAACAAAAGCTGAATACAAAAAAAAACAAAACACATTCTGTCATGCAATTCTGTTCATTTTTAGGCATAGATTATCTTAGTGCACATACTCCCTTGAACAGCTGTAATATATATGTGTAAGCATTAGTAAAAATTCTGTAATCAATAAAGTTAGTTTAGATATTGGTTTTCCATAATTTGGAAATAAAGCCTTATGTGTCTTATTATATATCTGCATTTTAATGTGATATCACTATACTATACATAGCTTGTATAAAACAGGCACTTATGAGTAAATTTTATAAAGAACACTAACAATTTTTTAGTTAATAAGTTGTACTGTTATTAACTTTAGATATGTATTAATTCAAATCTTCAGCACACATTATGCTTTCATGTAATGATATAACATATAAGGTATTGGCTTAATAAATAGCAGAACTGTAGAAAGCTACCTGTCCCTTCCATATCAAGGAGAGTCCATCTTTATAATCTGAGATAGAGTTCAAATTAGTGATCTTAGGGCCAGTGTGGTAATGGGTTAATTCTTATGTACCCTATTATACTACTGTCATCTATTTTTGTGCGCCCTGCATTGTGTGACAATATACTAATCTTTTTTATGTTTTTATATGTAATAAGTCATAACCCATAATTCTTTCATGTGTAATTCTATTAGCCCTTTGTCATTGTAAAAGCTTATATATCTTTAGGTTAATGGCTTAAGATATCAGAAGATAAAATGTAATTATTGATGAGCATGTTAATGTATAAAAGACAAAATATCAAATTGACGAATGCAGTAAAAATAACTTAAAGCTCATCCTGTTGTCTCTTGTAAGCGCTAACTATCCAATCAAGTATTATACAAAAGCTTATAATATTTTTTTTCTCTTTCTCTATGCTTTAATCAAGTTATACTCATTGCAAACTTTGCATTCTCTTTTTAACTCTCTAGTTTAAATTACCAGAGAGTTATGTAGATTGTCACAACCAGCAGATGTCCTTTTACAAGTCTAACTTAGAATACTTCTTAAAAACTCAAAGTTACATTAATAAAACCTTCTGATCCTCTCATTTTCTGAAACTCATGTATGTCAGAAACAAGAATCATAGTGTTTCTTAAAGAAGACAGGACTTCCAGTTATGTTTGCTATAAGATATGCCAGCCATCAAAACTTTCACAAGAATAATAATCATGCAGTACATTATTGTATTTACATGAAGTGTAGCATCATATATTTTGAAATAAATAAATATCCATTAAGTTTGTCTGGCATTTTAGTTATGACCGGACTCTATTACATTTTTTCTTCAGCAATTCATGGATTTTGATAATATAACTCTTTTAGTAAGAAGCTGCATTCCACTAAGCTTAAGAAAAAGTTTAGTGGTTTTATGAAATTAACTAGATAGGTGAATAGATGAACAGATAGATGAATAAATAGTTAAACAGGGCATAAAGATGTTAATACATATTCAGCAAATAATGATAAATATCACTATATTATATATTTTAGCTATATTAAATGAAACACCACAAAGAAGCATCGCCTTTCCATTAATAAAACATGTAGAGCAATTGTGCAAAACAATAACAGATTGATTATGCTTTTTCTAAATAAACATTATATATTATCTTTTACTCTGTAATAAAATCTAGTAACAACAATACAGCTTTTTGAACAGAAAATAGAAAAATTGACAGAAGAGGTTTAGATCAGGTCACAGTATTATATACCAATTTATCTCACTCACAACAGGCCTATTAAACTGTTTTTAACAATATCTTAAGCTATGAATATGTCTATAATTAGTAGTAATAGGGCATGAAAGTATTAATTTTTATAAGAAGTGACATATGGACTATTTTTTTTCATATGTTAGCTGATCTTCATTTGTCATAAAAACTTAGAGCTAAAATAAATAATTTGTGTATCAATTAAATAGATATATTGATTCTGCATGTATTTATTTCATTTCACAGCAATCCTTATATCTAATCATTTAAGTTTTGCATTAAAGCAGTCTAACTGCTCGATTCCTTTTAGAGTTTGTAAGTTCGTATTATCCTGATTAGATAGCCACACCCCTAATCAAGTGTAGTCATGGTAATGCTTATCTGTTGAGAGAGGGCACGAAGAGAAAGAAGGAAAAAATACAGCTTCCTCTACTTCAAACCCGAGGCAAGAAAAAAGCTAAAATGTCTCGAGCCTTCTGAAAGATTATTCATTTATGATAAAACAGCTTGTACCATCACATACTATCGACCAAAGACTGCTTTACTAGATCAGCAAATCCACTGTTTTTATAGAAACTTTCTCTCCGTTAACAGCTCAGTCATCCCCAAATCAATTCAAAGTAGTATTAAGAACCCTTCATCCAATTTACCCATAAGAACACTCAATACTACCATCTAATGTCACATAAGGAAAAAAAAAAAAGGAAAACTGTTATGTCAAGGACACCACAACAACTTTTCTATGGCCACAACTGTTTCATCCATAAGTCGCCCCCTCATCTCAGCTACCCCAACAGACCAGCAATGTTCGACAAATCATCACCATGTCAACAGCAAAGCAAAGCAGTCCAAAGACATCACAAGCTCCATTCAAGCTGGAAACTAAATAGTTAGGCAATAACAAAAAGAAAAAACAGAAACAGAGCTATTGTTATTAACTATGATGGGGATACCATTAGATCAATAGCCTACCTCGTTCAGCTATGTATTTCAACCCTGTATGTCAGTGGCGCTACTCAATCTCTTAATTTCCCAATATGCAGTCATATTACGATGCTCAGTCATTGAAAATGTTAAAATGGATGTTGCGAGAAACACCATTGCCACCACTGACACAGAAAAGCAAGTTAGAAGTAGGCTGCCATTTCAAAGCCATCAGATCTGTCAGGAGAATTTTTAAAGAGACAGTACAAGACTATGAGACATAGTAATTAGTATATCAAAGTGAAGTCACGAAGTATAGTATATTCTAACAAGTTAATTATACTGTAATGCAAGCAAATTGTTTTAAATAATAATAATGAAATATTATATATATATATATATATATATATATATATGTGTATATACACACATATATATATATATATATATAAAGAGATAGATATGAATAAATTAAAGAGAGCATTAAATAGTTACTAACATGATAGTTTACATAACTTAGTGTAAAATCTAATGGATCAATTTCAAGACCATGACTAGGTATTATATAATATTTTGATATTGATAATATTTTGATTAATTAAATAAATGAATTAAAATTTTTATATTTACCTTGTAGTTGTAAACTGAGTCCTCTTATGTGAGTTAATATATGTTGTGAATATATAATTATGAAGGAGGAAAAAAAGTATTATATCGAGTAGAAGTAGTAATGATTAAACTTGTTAAGCCACCTAAGCACTATAAGTATTTTTTATGCTTGTTTATAGTGAAAGTTTGAATAGATTAAGGGAAAAATGAGGAAAGTCACTTTTCTTTCAGCTTCTTCTTCTTTTCCTGCACCTTCCAAACATTTCTCTCAGCCATTCTTTTCATTGTACTGTTGCACCAATCCATTTCTTCAGTTTGATTTGTTACCTTTTTTGTTTTTAAAAAGGAAAGGGCAGTGTCTTTATCTTCAAATACTCTTATTTCATCTTGTAGAAATATCTTTAGCCTGGCTGGGAAGAGCAGGTGAACTTTGATTTGTTTTTTCTTAAGTTCTTTGAAAATGGGCAAAAATGATTTTCTTTTAGTAATAACAGTAGGAGAGTAGTCATTATCAAACTTAATTATTATCCCATCCACCTTGATAGGAGATTTTGCCCATGCTGTCTTAAGAATGAAATCTTTGTCAAGAGATGAGAAAAATCTAACAATTATAGATCTTGGGATAGTACTTTTATGTGAAGGATGCATTGTGAAAGATCTATGCGCTCTCTCAATTCCGAAAGACATAGCTTCATTCAAGTTAAGTATGCTAGGGAGCCAGAATGTTAAAAAGGTTAAGTTATTCCCCTCAATTTTCTCTGGAAGTATAAAGATTCTTATATTATTTCTTCGTGATCTGTTCTCCAGAGCATCCAGTTTGGACAACAGAAGTAAGTTTTGTTTTAATAGAAATTCTGTGTTGTGTTCATCTTCTGACAGTCTTTTGTCTATATCACTTAAGGATTCCTCCATTCCGGCAATTTGAAGTTTTTGTTGAGTAAGTGTCTCCTGAAGTAGTTCCATTTGTTTGGTACATTTATCCATGTAATTTTCTATCTTACTGTCCATTTTATCCATTTTCACAGATAGTTCCTGTAGATTTGTTAGTAGTAATTGAAGCTCCTTCTTTGCTGCAGTCTCATGAGATTTATTTTTGATATGACTCATCATTCTTATACAAAGAATATTCTTTCCAATAGCTTTTTTGACAGGAAAAAATCTGAATTTTCAAACAAAAATTTATATGATGATGAGGATAATAACTTGGGCTATCCACTTATTATAAAAAAATTATAGAGTATAAATAAAATTTCCTGTCAGGAATATATCAAGAACAGTAGAGATGAAGAATTCTGCTTCTATCTCTTCAGCATCTTGGCCACACCCCAGTTAGTTACTAGTCTTGAAAGCATGAAGGAATGCATATGCTTTATGACTTCCAGCATCTGCCAGAGATCTGAGGAGAAGCCCTTGTCTATGTATTTTTACAGGTAGATGCTAAATGCTACCAGCTGCCATCAATGGTTGTTTTGGGCCTGGAAACAAAGTCAGATGACAGGAAATGATGTCATTCTGCAAACTATTCCAGCAGTAATACTGTATATATTAATTTGACAAGTCTCTTAGTGAAACAGAGCATTCTCTATCCTGTCTTGGACCTGACATCGGCTAGAAGATACATTCACCACATCTGTCTTGCTCTATTAGTAAGTTCAAAGGCTGTAGTATAATTATTTTAGATTCAGTCAGGAATATAGTAAAGCTTAGTTTAGATATTTTTTCTTATTTATTTGAGACTGTCCTGCAATGTTGTTTTAAATATTTCCTGTGGTTTTGAACTCTGATGTCACTGTGAATATATATTTAGTATTGCCTTGTTCCTTTATTATTTATTATAAAAATATTTAAACCTTTCATTGTGGCTGATCTGTGTAGAGATATTTAAGTTTTGAGAGTACTTGCATATTTATTTTGTGACACTGTGTGGGCTACTCCTAATAGCCTTGCTCTTGGAAAAAATACCAGTTGTGTTAATATTAATATTACACAGTAAGATCGGACACCCTTTGTTAAGGGCCTTACACTAGCTGATAAGGAGTTGACTGGTGGCAGTGGTAACTACCTTATAGTCTGGACAGGAGGTGGCATAGCTAGTAAACCTGTGCCAGCCTTTCCCAGGTGTGTGTGTGTGTGTGTGTGTGTGTGTGTGTGTGTGTGTGTGTGTGTGTGTGTGTGTGTGTGTGTGTGTGTGTAAATCAAACCTCAAAGTTGTGCATGTCAGCTACTTGGTCAGGGACACAAAAGTGATGGGGGTTTTGGCTTAGTCACTCAGCTGAGATCTCAACTTTATAGCTGTGCCAGTGGGGAATCTTATTGGGGATCTGGAGAAAGAGGGAGAAACCAGCCCCAGACTGACTCTGGTCTCTGTGTGCTCTTAAGGGAAATTGCGCTTGATGCAGAGAGCTGCATCTGGAAATACTGTGTGTGTACCTTTTAACCTCCTAGTGTACTTCCGCCACTGTTCCCAGTGGTGAGGATTGAGGCTCCTTGATAACTGGTTGGCAGTGGAGGGTCGTCACATGAGCTTTCATAGATATAACACAAACTGCATAGATTTTGGTTCCGCAGCTTTACCTACTACTACACCATCAGGCTGTAAACATTTCCATGACTTTTGAATTATTGCTCTGTCTTCATCCTATAAATCTGGTAATCTTTGCCAGATGGCATCTTTTTCTCTCTCTACTGATTTTTTTCTCCTGCATTTCCTTTACTTTATAATGACTTACATGTATTCATAATGTAGCTACATTATGCAATTTGCTTTCAACGTTTATCCCATTATAAACTTAACTACTGAGAGATTGTGTCCCTGCAATGGACTCTTCCTATATTTAAAAACTGCAAAATGGTAATCTCCGTACAATTGCTACTGTTCTTTCTCATGCCATTTTCAAAGTCTGGACAGATTTTGATACTACTCCATTATGCTACAAATGCTATGAACTGGATCATGCCTGTCTCTATTCATATCCACTCAAGGATCTTCTGAATTCCTGACATATATAGTGCAAAACACTGTCGGATATGACTACTTGACCTGATGGATAAAGATCTCTTCATTACCTGGGCAGTTGTAAAACATATAAAATCATCTTGTCTTCTTGATTTTTGTTATGGTATAAATTAAAAATGGCCCAACTCTGCACTGTTTGTTCTACAGCAATCCACATTTCTCACCAATACATTACATATCCTGCAATTTCTGTGTACTTCATGAGCAATATTCTTAAACTCTGTGTGCCATGAAGCAGGACTGGTGTGCCATAGACTTGGTGTACCAAAAAGTTGTTTCAGTTCATAAAAGTACTTGCACAATGTGAAATGAAATGTGCCATCTTACCCCATTATACATGCACTGTACTCCATGTATAGAGTTAATATGCCCATAGGTATCTCAGTGAATGTATGCCACTCATAAAATAAAATGTTTTGGAGTACTAGCTGGTCCAGGTGGGGTAATCCATGGGAATCCAACCATATAATATCCAATGAAATTGCTTCTTGCAATGAAGCAATCTCTCTCCCTTACTACTGTTTCAGAGCTAAGCAGCATATTACTGTTATTAAAAATAAAGTGAAAAAAAGACCCCATTGCATGGCAGAAACAACTCTACTAGCAAAGGAGTCTCCTGTAATGCAGACAAGGACATAATTCTTCTACTTGCAAGAAATGCATCTACATCAGTAACCTGGAATTCATGGTGTCTTGTGCCACAGTCAGTACTCCTAACAAAGGGTAGATTGCTAGCACAAACACCACACCACTCACATCACATAGCCAAGCACAACATCACCCACTTATGCAAAAGTCCTCGATAAAAACTTACCTAAACAGCAGAGACCTCCAAATCACACTCAAAAACATTCCACACACAACACCAAACAAATCACATACAGCAGACAACACCAGTGTCTCACAAACACAGCCCATAAGACAAAACAATAAACCATCACAG
Source organism: Protopterus annectens (assembly GCF_019279795.1). Taxonomy (NCBI): domain Eukaryota; kingdom Metazoa; phylum Chordata; order Ceratodontiformes; family Protopteridae; genus Protopterus; species Protopterus annectens. The sequence goes on along the minus strand of NC_056751.1, from coordinate 262,044,399 downwards.
CCCAGAAGGCATAACAATAAACCAAACATACAAGTCATTGGCAACTCAATTGTTAGACACACCGATGTCCCCCTCACCAGGCTAAACAAGGTGAAGGTCAAGGTCAGTTGTCTGTCTGGTGCCAGAATCCATCATATCACACATGCACTTAAGTCTCTCCACAACAAGTACAAGTATGACTCTATCATTGTCCATGTTGGTGTGAATGACTTGAGACTTACCTTCTTGGATTATATGGAGAGACATAATTGAGCTCTCAGAGTGTGTGTCCCAGGCAGGTATGACCCTAGCCTAAGCAGCATCCAACCTTCACCATTACTGTTACCACAACACCAACAGAAATTAATTGACTTCCACAAGTGGCTTAGTTTCTGGTGTCATTCCTAGGGGATCCAGTATCTGTCAGCCTGGGATGACATGGCTGACAAGCCTCAATGCTTTGCCAGTGATGGCCTCCACTTGTCACCACTGGGATTATGGATCCTGGCCAAGGCTCTCGCCTCCCCTATTCTGCCTTTTTTAGGCAATGCCACAAAGACAAATCTTCCAACATAAAAGATCTGTCAAAAAGCAAGTTGAAGGTCATGCTGCTTAATGCTAGGAGCATTAACTTGAAAATGCACTCACTGGAGGCTCTCCTTGCACTGGAAGATGGCGATGTCTGTGCGGTCACAAAAACTTGGTTCAGAGCTGTGGAGAGCACCCCTCCCTTACCAGGCTATACATCATTCCACACATTCTGACCCCAAAATGAGGTCAGAAAGACTAAGGATGGTGGAGTCTGTATCTTCATTAAGGACAGGCACACCTCCAGACTGGTGTGCCAACATGACGCATTGAAACTACAAGGGTGCAACTGCCAGATGGCAAGACACCCATCCAAGTTATAGCCACCTATAGACGCCCATCCATGACTCAGGACACCCACTCCTCTTACCTGAATCTACTTGACTCCATCAAGGTACCCCCTAACACCCTGATCCTTGGTGACGCTAACTACCCCACCATAGACTGGGTGAGCTATTCCTGCACTAATACACTCACTCAACGATTCCTTGACTTCATCAGAGAGTGAAAAACTGACTTTCCTCGATTTATAAGTATTTTTTCTGGCTTTCGCTTAAATTACTGCATCTCGACTGCATTTCGATTAAAAAACAGCTCTGCATATTGTTTTTACTGTACTTGTGTTGATTTAATACTGTTAGCACTTTAAAAAGTTATTTTTTGTTTAATTTAATTGTTAGGCTAACACACTCAAGTGCGCTAGCCGTTTTATAGCATTTACTGTTTGTTACTGTATCTTTTTCTCCTTTCTCTGTAAAAAAAGAAAAAAAAAAAAAAGTCCTTGTTTTCACGCTTTTCTGAACTAGAATAGTCCAGTCTTCAGATTTTGCTGATCTCTGGGCTTTGTCTTAGTTCCTGTGCTATCCATATCCTTATTTGGATAAGAGGAAGCTTCTTTGTTCACCAGTGGGAGTGAGGAGCACTGAGCAACCTATTTGTCCCTAGAGGATTGGTTCCAGCCCAGCAACTTGTAGTTTATTGGCCATTTTGGGTCAATTCCTGGCTCTTTTCAACCCCCTGCTATAAAGCCTGTTTTTGCGCACTTTTTCACTTGTAAAAGACTCAGCACAGCTCCTCGTGGTGTCCTGCAGAGTTCTACAACAGCAGAGAGTGAAAGAGTGACTTTCCTGGATTTATAAGTATTTTTTCTGGCTTTCGCTTAAATTACTGCATCTCGACTGCATTTCGCTTAAAAAACAGCTCTGCATATTGTTTTTACTGTACTTGTGTTGATATAATATTGTTAGCACTTTAAAAAGTTATTTTTGTTTAATTTAATTGTTAGGCTAACACACTCAAGTGCGCTAGCCGTTTTATAGCATTTACTGTTTGTTACTGTATCTTTTTCTCCTTTCTCTGTAAAAAAAGAAAAAAAAAACAAAAAAAATCATTGTTTTCCCACTTTTCTGAACTAGAATAGTCCAGTCTTCAGATTTTGCTGATCTCTGGGCTTTGTCTTAGTTCCTGTGCTATCCATATCCTTATTTGGATAAGAGGAAGCTTCTTTGTTCACCAGTGGGAGTGGGGAGCACTGAGCAACCTATTTGTCCCTAGAGGATTGGTTCCAGCCCAGCAACTTGTAGTTTATTGGCCATTTTGGGACAATTCCTGGCTCTTTTCAACCCCCTGCTATAAAGCCCGTTTTTGCACGCTTTTTCACTTGTAAAAGACTCAGCACAGCTCCTCGTGGTGTCCTGCAGAGTTCTACAAGCAGCAGAGAGTGAAAGAGTGACTTTCCTGGATTTATAAGTATTTTTTCTGGCTTTCGCTTAAATTATTAGTTTATTGGCCATTTTGGGTCAATTCCTGGCTCTTTTCAACCCCCTGCTATAAAGCCCGTTTTTGCGCGCTTTAGCACGAATTAGTGCAAAGTTGCTCATAGAGCAGCATAAGGCAGTGCCGGTTAATCAAGTTTAAACTATTTCTGGCTCCGTAAAGTCTACTCTTCAATTTTTCCCTTAGAACTGCTCTACTTGCAATCTAAACAGCCTATACTATAACTGAAAAGCTCAGCACTTGCTCCTAAAGCATTTTTTATACAGGTAAAGCAAACAAAAGAAAGTACTTCATTCACCTAAATTCCCTTGAGTACCCATTTCCCTATAGATCCTTTCTGACTCAGTTACACAGAAATCATTTTCCCTGTTCTAGCATGTCGAAGGGTTAGTTGCTGGCATCCTCTCCTGTTCAGCTGGTGAATTTGGGAATCTTGAGGCAATGTTACAATTGCCTCATGTACACAGACAACCCTCTCCTCCTCCCAACAAATACAAATATATGCAAGAGATGCAACTATATAGCCAAACTGGAGGCTGAGCTCTCTCAATTCAGTACTGGCAAGACCAGTCATGAGGAGAAGGAAACCACGCACACCACAAACCCAGTCTCACATAGAACTATCACAACTGCAATCCAAACACATAAACACACAAAAACATACATGGAGGCGCTGATTAAAAATCTACCAAAACAACAGAGGCCTCCAAAGCAGACACCCAAGCAACCGCCACCTCAAGACATAGCACATGCAACACATAGTTCACAAAGTCAGTGTGCTAAACAGTCACAGCCCTTAAGGCCAAACAACATGCCAGACACACTTGTAATAGGTGACTCTATAGTCAGACACACTGACGTCCCGCTCACCAGACTGAACAAGGAAAGGGTCACAGTAAGCTGCCTGTCGGGAGCTAGAATCTGCCACATAACACAAGCACTCAGGTCACTCCACAGCAAGTACAAATATGACTCAGTCATTGTACATGCCGGTGTGAACGACCTGAGACGTACCTCCCTGGACTACATGAAAAGAGACATAGAGGAGCTCTCTGATTATGTAGCCCAGGCCGGTATGACCCTGACCCTGAGCAGCATCTTACCCTCACCAAGAATGATGCCACAGTACAAAGACAAAATGATCAGTTTTAACAATTGGCTTAATTACTGGTGTCATTCTAAGGGGACTCAATGTCTGTCTGCTTGGGATGACATGCTCGACAAGCCACGCTGCTTCGAAAGGGATGGCTAGCACCTGTCACCCCTGGGCTTCCGGATATTGGCAAAGGCTCTTGCCACCCCCATAGTGCCTTTTTTAGGCAAGGCTCAAATGACAAACCTACCCCCCTAGAAAACACAAGTGAAAAAAAAACTAAGGGTAATGCTGCTCAATGCCAGAAGTCTAAACCTCAAGATGCACACCCTCGAAACCCTCCTCAGTATGGAGAACATTGATGTCTGTGCAGTGACTGAAACCTGGTTCAAGGCTCCTGAGAGCACCCCAGCACTATCAGGTTTTACCTCATATCATGCTTTCCGGCCCCAAAACTTGGACCGAACCACAAAAGGAGGGGGAGTATCCATATTCATCAAAGATACCCACACCTCTAGGTTAGTGGCAAAGCACGAAGCATCGGAAACCATCCAGGTGCAACTAACCATAGGCAAAACTGCCTTACAATTTGTAGCATGCTACAGACCACCCTCTCAAACTCAGGAACCCCACACAGCCTTCCTGAAGACACTGGAGAGTATGAATGTCTCTCCTAATACCATCATATTGGGAGACTTCAACTACCCAAACATAGACTGGGAACATTACTCAAGCCCAAACACCCTAGCCCAAAGGTTCCTTGAATTCATAAACTCAAATGCGATGGAACAACTAGTCACCATTCCCACAAGAGGAGACAATATACTAGACCTGATCATCACAAACATGGGGACAAAATGCTCCACACCGGAAGTATATCCCTCATTGGTAAGATCAGACCATAAATTAATCTCACTGGAAATCCACATCCCGCCCCCACCCCCTGCACAAAAGACCACAGTGAAGAACTTCTCAAAAGCTAACTTCACCCTTCTAAAGATGGAAGTGGTATCCTTCAAGGTCCCTGGACCAGTGGAAACCACAACCCACACTGCTGAATCCTTTGCAAATGCCTTCTACGGGCACCTTCAAGAATGCATGGATCATGCAATCCCAAATAAAACCAAGACCCATTCCCCCAAAGGGAGGCGCCCAGTCTGGTGGACCCCAGCCATAAACAAACTTTACAACAGAAGGAGGAAGCTACTACATGACAGAGCAAAATCCCTAAATGGGAAGGCATCTCTGATCAGTACCAGCAAAAAACTACGATCACTCATAAAATCATCCAAGGCCAACTTTGAGAGAAAAATCGCAAAAGACACAAAAGACAATCACAAGGCCTTCTTTAGCTATGTTAGAAACCTGGGTGGAAACTCCCAGATATGCTCAGAGTTAGTCCAAAATGACACAAAATACACTGAACCCACTGACATTGCCAACATTCTGGCAGACAGATTCAGTGCAAATTTCTCCTCCCCCTCCCCCCCAAAAGGAGAAATAACTATCCCAGCAGAGTGTAGCCTCCCTAACATCTCAGATGCCCAGGTGAGAGCCGCCCTCTCTAGAGCTAAAAACACAGCATCAATGGGACCGGACTGTGTCCCAAGCTGTGTGCTACATGAACTCCAAGAGGAACTAAACCCACACATAAGACTGCTGTTTAATCTTAGCCTTACTACTGGATACGTACCCAAAGAGTGGCGTACGGCAACAGTGGTCCCACTTCACAAAGGAGGTGCTTCTACGGACCCTGGAAATTACCGCCCCATAAGATTGACGAGCCTGGTCTGCAAAGCTATGGAGAGGATCATTATGGAACTCATAAACAAAGACATTGGGGACCTACAGACTTTGGATCCTACCCAATTTGGCTTTGTCAAGGGCAGATCTTGCCTTTTGAACTTGGTCGACTTTTTTGAAACCGTCACTAAGGCCATTGATGAGGGCAAGGCAGTCCACACAGCCTACCTTGACCTTGCAAAAGCCTTTGATACAATACCCCACTCGGGCATCACAGACAAACTCACCAGCTTAAATGTAAACCCATATGTCACGAGATGGGTTGCAAACTGGCTCAAGGACAGAACCCACAGGGTCAGAGTTGCTGGGGCTATGTCAGACTCTAAGCCAGTCTGGCGGTGTCCCACAGGGCTCAGTCCTGGGACCCCTCTTGTTCGGCATTTATTTTTCCGAGGTACAGGCAAACATAGGAGGATTGTGGCTGACAAAGTTCGCAGATGACTGCAAACTGGGCGCCATAATTGATACTCCAGCGGACACAAACATCCTTCAGAGAGGCCTCATAGAAATGGATAATTGGTGCCAGAGCCATGGCCTTAAGCTGAACGCCAAAAAATGTATAGTCATACCCTTTGGGAAAAACAAGGTACCCACAAATTACCACATAGGTGGTAATCCATTAAATCGGAAGAGGTAATCAGGGACCTAGGGACCCAGGTTGACAGTAACCTCTCATTTGACACTCACATTGCCAAAGTGGTTAGGAAGACCTTCTATATTGCCCACCTTATCATGAAGGGTTTCACATCTAGATTAAGAGAGGTCATTGTGCCCCTGTACTCTTCTCTTATTAGGCCAATGATTGAGTACAATGCCCCATTTGGGATGTATCTTACCCGACACGTGCAGCAGTTGGAAAGACCCCAAAAGTTCCTCACCAAGAGGATAAAGGGTCTTAAACATATGTCATATGCTGCCCGACTGAAAAAACTCCAGCTCTATTCAGTCGCATACCGACTACTCAGAGGTGACCTGTGCCTAACGTACAAGGCCATGTCCAATCCGGAATTAATGGACATGCTCCACCTCAGAAAATCCAAATCCATCAGAGCCACGAGAGCAAGAGACTTAAACCTCAACACAGAAATAAATAGGACGTGCTGGAGGGGCAGATTCATAACCCAGTGGCTCCCTACACTCTGGAACAGAATCCCAATCCATGTTAGGCAGAGCCCCTCACTAACTCTATTCAAGAGAAGTCTTGACGAGTGGATGGGAGATCGTAGGTTTACCCCGGGGGTCATCTCTGTGTCACTACTGGGCAGAGGCACAGTAAACTAAACCCTAAATGAGTGTAGTATTCTCATCCTAAGGGGTGGTGAAAGCCACACACACTTTGGCTAGGCTTATAAATGCCCTAGGGCAAATAGCCTAGTACGAACCTATGAACCTATGAACCTAATCAGTTCTAATGCACTAGACCAGCTTGTCTCATCCCCTACAAGGGGAGATAACATTCAGGACTTGGTTCTCATCAACATGGGTGACTCCTGCACCACTCCCATAGTATGTTCTTCCCTGGTGATATCAGATCATCGGACTGTCTCGTTCGACGTTTTTATCCCACCCAACCCCCCACCCATAATCAAGTGAAAAGATTTCTCAAAAGCTGACCACAACTTCATAAGGGATGGTGTCTGTAGCTTCACACCATCGCCCCCCTCAGAGGATGCAGACAACTATGCTGAACACTATGCCAATGCAGTAAAAAAGCACCTGTACAACTACATGGACTCAGCCATAAACAACAGAACTAAAACCTGCACCTCAAGGAAATACAAACCTGTTTGGTGGACATCCTCTATCAAAAGGCTTTACAACAAAAGGAATAAACTGCTATCCAAAGGTAAAAAGGAACAAATTCCAAATTGGAAAAACTCCCTCCTTAGCCTCAACAAGCAAATTAGATCACTAGTGAAAACCTTCAAAGCCAATTATGAATCAAAACTAGCCTCTAAAACAAAGGGAAACCACAAAGCCTTCTTCAGTTATATCAGGAACCTCCATGGCAAATCCCAGGTTTGTTCTGAATTACTACTTAACAATATCATTTACCCTGATACTGTTAACTTAACCAACCTGCTAGCAGATAGGTTCAGCACAAACTTCACCCCCCTGCCCCCCCAAGGCCCTTTCAACATCCCCAACACTTGTCCCGCACCTTATATCTCCATAGAGCAACTGTTAAAGGCCCAATCCAAGGCAAAGAACACAGCTTCCATGGGAACTGACAGTATCCCAGGCTGTATTCTGCACCATCTTCAGCAAGAACTGGCTTTGCCATTGAGCACCCTATTCAACCACAGCCTGAGTACAGGCTTCATTCCAGTAAAGTGGAGAACTGCCATTGTCATCCCCTTGCACAAAGGTGGTGCCACTACTAACCCTGGAAACTATCACCCCATTAGCTTGGCAAGTCTGATCTGTAAAGCCATGGAGCATATGATTATGGATCACATAAACAAGGATGTAGGCAATCTCCAAGCACTTGACCCCACCCAGTTTGGATTTGTCAAGGGCAGATCTTGCCTGTTGAACCTGGTTGCCTTCTTTGAGACTGTCACCAAGGCCCTGGATAAAGAAAAATTAGTACATACAGCTTACCTTGACTTGGCCAAGGCCTTTGACACAATCCCCAAGTCGGGCATCATCGAAAAGTTAACACAACTTGGCATAAATCCCTACCTCATCAGGTGGGTGGCCAACTGGCACACCAACAGGACCCTCAAGGTCAAAATAAGCACCTCCACCTCTGATAGCAGTCCTGTCACTAGTGGAGCTCCCCAGGGATCTGTCCTGGGACCCTTACTGTTTGGCATCTACTTCTCAGAGGTCCAGGCAAAGACAAAAGGCCTGTGGCTGCCCAAGTTCCAGATGACTGTAAGTTGGGTGCTGTCACTGACTCCCCAAATGTCGTTAACATAATACAAGAGGGTATCACAGCAACTAATGACTGAGTCATGGCCTCAAGCTAAATGCAAAAAAAGTATCATCATACCATTCGGCAAAAACACAGACCCGAATGATTACCACATCAACGGCAACCCCCTAAACACACAATCTGTGGTGAGAGACCTGAGTACTCAGGTTGATAATATCACATTCAACCATCATGTAGAGGTAGTGGTCAGAAAAGCCTTTCACATTGTTCATCTCATAAGTAAAGAGATTCCATCCAGAAAAAAGGAGGTCATTACCTCTCTATACTCCTCCCTCATTACACCAATACTTGGGTATAATGCCCTGTTTGGAATGTGCCTTTCCAAACATCTGCAGCAACTGAAAAGGCCACAGAAATACCTCACAAAGAGAATCCATAGCCTCCAAAATGTGTCCTATGCGGACAGGCTCAAATCACTATCACTATCTATCTACTCGATATCATACATATTGCTCAGAGGTGGTTTGTGTCTCCCCTACAAGGCAATATCGGACCCTGCCCTACTAGAGATGCTCCATATCCATAAGTCTAACTCCTCTCGCATTACCTGCTCAAAAAGAATGAATTTAATATGCAACATCAATAAAACCTGCTAGAGAGACAGGGCATAGACTTCCCATACACATCAAACAGATTACCTTGCTGACCCTCTTCAAGTGCAACCTTGATGAGTGGATGGGAAACCACAAATATGCCCCAGGGGTTCCACCTGTGTCCCTCATTGACAGGGGTGACAGGTACTGACTTGAGGTTTCTTTTTGGGGATAAACTCTTGGCTGGGCTTGTAAGGGCCCCAGTGCCATTAGCCTAGTAGCCTCCTATGATTCTATGATCCTATTAATCTTCCAGGATGGCTGCACACTGATCAGCAACTTACTTTCAGCTCTCTGTAAACAGAAATGTAGAAATAAGAGCAAGTGATATTTTCAGTTTGGTAAAATTCAGTTACTGACTAATAAGTACACTGTCTGGATGCCAACAAAGAAGGCATTCTAAAAAAAACCCAAAGAAAATCAACCCAAAAAGGTAAAAAAGCACTGGATAGGGAAGAATCTTGCAACTGTTCAGAAAAAAAAAAAACAGTTCAAGCTTCAGATTAGGTACAAGGGGTGGCTTCCAATAATTTAGAGGAAAGAATAAATCAAATGTATTCAGAGGTAATTAAAATAAATAAAACAATGAAGTAATATGTTAACTCAAATAACAAGAACATGGAAAATTGATAAAGCTTTAATTAGCTATTCAGTTAAAACTGCAAAAATCAGAGGCTGAAATGAAGAAAAGGCTGGCTGAGTATGAGGTTTCTCAAGAAGAGCTACTTCAAAAAATGGTAGAATAAGAAGACAGAACATGCAGAGAAAACCTAGGATTTTCTGCTGCACCAGAGAAACTGGAAGGAACAGACTAAATAAATTTTAAGACAGCACAAATAAGCAACTGGACTGGTAATCCATAGCAGGATTTGTTAATTGAAAGGGCACATTGAATGTATACTCCAAACCAGGCCACGAAAAAGCAGCTGAGACTTATATTAGTAAAGATGCAATCACACCAACAGAAACAGTTGATCTTGGTAAAACTGTGGTAGAAGGGACAAGTATTAAAAATTGGAGAGAGCAGTGTGTTTGTGGAAAATAAATATTCATTGTATACTAGGTAGAAGAGAAGAAAAAATTATCCCATCAATTAGGGAATGTTTAGAGGCAGGTATGAGAGTCAAGCGGCTGTATCCAGCTGTATTCAGAATATTTTTTCCTGGAGAATCAAAGACATTTTCGGATGCATACTAGGCTACAAGGAAATAAAAAAGTTTATCTTACAAAAAGAGAGGCAGTAAACAGGAAGAGACTCTGGTTCTCATTCTTCTGACAATAAAGGTCATAGAATCCTTGCCAGTGAAACCACTTCCAATTTCTCAAAGGAAAATGCTTGAGAGAGAGAAAAAGGCATATGATTTGATTAGAAGAAACAGAAGTACCTTGGACTTGAACCAGAGTCTGGTGTTTGGAAATGAATAGGAACAGGAAGAAGACCAACAACACTTGAAATTAATGAATAAATGGGAGACTTTAAAGTATCAATCACATTTATGAAGTATGGCTTTGCTAAACTTATGGGTAGGCTGTAAAACATGTACAACCCACTTTATCTCATTAATGTTTAGAAGGAGATTAAAAGGAAAAACTAAGTAAAATATTTCTTGTTCCTATCAGTATCTGTAAAAAAATTAATGATATTAAATGCATGTTATATAGTAAAGCAGTTTTGAATAATATGTAGTCAGAGGTATTTTAAATGTGGGGGGATTTTTTTTCAGTGACTGTTGCAGGAGTTAAAGATATTAAAGCAGACAAGTACTTTTCTTAGTTGTAGGAAATATAGGCTTTACAACATAACAAGAGAAGAAAGGCTGGACAAAATCAAGTTTAAGTTAATATGCTGTCATTTGATTTGAGGATGCATGGGGAGATGTGTAAAACTGCACTCATTGTATTATATGCAGAACTAAGATAACTTCCCTTTTTCTGCAAGGGTGGATGTCTAGATTAACACCCTTGGTTTAAGAAATAAACAAGTGTTTGTGTACACAAGTAGGCTTGAAAAATAAGACAACATGATGAAAGCCATGAAAAATGGTAAGTTTCTTGCATCTACAAAAATATTAGCTTGATTGCTTGATTTTAGTTTTCATTAGCATATGTTCTTATTGGGAGTCAAGTCTGCTGCTCAGGGCAGTTGTACATTCTGTTCTGAGTGAAATTTACAAAGATTCATTCATGCATCTGCAGAGTTGTTAGCTATTTTTTCTTATTGCTGACTATTTTTACATGGAGATGAACTGTTTCAAGGTGCAATCAATTAATACTGAGAGTTAAGAGCATTCTTTGCTAAAAATGTAAAAGTACAATGATGCAATGAGCAAGACGTTCAGTCAAAAATACAATTTGAAATTATGGGACGTGAATGAGATATAGCAGCCTCATTAGCAGCCTTAATACTTTAGAGCATTTAATAGAACAGTGTACAATTTAGTTTTATTTAAAGCTAGCCAGTGTATTTCTTAGGAATAAAAGTTAATGTTTTCTGAAAGCAAACAATCTGTTTTTCACATTGCGGAGGGAAAAAGACATAAGAAAAGATCAGACAGCAATCACTGTAAGTTGGAACACAGGCTGTAGCATGGACTTTGTCATGGGTAACATTACTTTTAGGTTAGGTAATGCCTGTGGGTGCAACTGTCAATTTGGGACTACTAGTCCTATCTGGATGGTTGAACTTCATTTGTTGAAGATGTACATAGTTTTGTGTGCTTGTGTATGTTAACAGGGGATAGGGGTATTCTGAAAATGTGTTTATTTATTTTGTTTGTTTGAGGGTTTCCATGAAAAAAAAGTCTTGAAAAATGTGACACAGGTTCAAATGGAGATGAGAAAAAACAGCTGGATAAAAGATCAGCCTGCCAAAGATTAGTATCTGTATTTAAGACAAAAGTATCAAATACAAAATCAAAAAGCTGTCATATACAGTAGATGGGACCAATACATTTATATCTATGCTACCCATATTATCTTGAAATGTAAAATGGCCTTAAAGGTATAGACAAAAAGAAAAGAGTACTGAGTTATATTACAAAATGCAGAGTGCAAATAACAACACTAAAAGAGAGATATTTGGAAAGAAATGAGCATATGAACTTGACAAAGAACGAATTTGAGGATCGATATTCAGCAGAATATCAGGGACAAAGGAAAAGGAGAGCAATAATACTGCTTGCTAGAGGGGTTCCAATACAGATAAAAGAGGAAAAAAGATAATAATGGTTAGTATTGGCAAGGATTGTGCTGGCATGTATTTATATTCCACCAAAAATTGCTATTATGGAGCTTAAGAACATTTTGGAAGAAATAATCAGCATTCAGTAGGGAATATTACTAACTGGTGGGGACCGGAACTTGATTTGCAACATGAGGATGTATCAGGGAGATCTAGAAGGAAAAATATAACAAAATGCGGTGAATTTATGAAGACATTTATAAAAAATATTTGGTCTGAAAGATGTGAATTCTGTAGTAGGAACTCATGCAGAATTTACATATTATTCCCCAAGTTACAACAACTGAGTTAGACTGCATAGAAAGTATATTTTACAGGAACATGTGCATTTATTTGAAAGCTTCAAAACACATCCAATAACTATTTCAATCTATGCATTAATAAAAACTAAGAGTGATGGAGTAAAAATGATACACAGGCTCTTTCTCACTTACCCATTAAAAACAGAGGAATTTAAGGAATGGATAGTGGAAATTATTCGACAGTTATTAGGAAGATAAAAATTTCTTCAGAAGTGATAACTAGTGAGTGGGATAAAAGGAAAATGGGTTTTAAAAATGTAGGCTTTACAGCATAACAGGAGAAGAAAGGCTGACTGACCAATAAACAGTGAACTGTCATTTCTGCAAATGCCCACTACAGCAAATTGTTTTCTACGGGAAAAAAATCACTTGGCCATCATTGTGAATTTGGACTTTGCCCCACTGTAGTGCGATCTCAGAGTTGGTATATTTAGTTGGGGGGTGTGGGGGGGGGTTTGCCCCCCACTTTGACAGGTTTTGAATACTGTCTCATTTCTGGTTGGCCAAGCGATTTTTTTCCCTTAGGAAAAAGTTCACTGTAGTGGCCATTCACAGAAATGACAGTTCGCTGTTTAGTGGTCATCGAACAGGTGTTCGCTGACTTGGGATTTCGATTTCGTAATACAGACCCATAAAAGAGATATGATTAGGAAGTAATAGCAATTATTTAGAGAGGCTGAGAAAGGTTTAAGTATTGCAGAATAAGGGGAATCTAACAGAAGAAGAAGAGGCAGAACTGCAGACTGCTAAAGAGAAAACAAGGGAGTATGTGGATAATATGCACAAGCTTATAAAGACTACTAATGAGCAACTATTTTTGATAACTCCAGAGTACAAAAGCATATAGCATAATGACTGAATCAAGAGAAAGTAGAAAGGGTTCTCACCAAACTTGGGGCGGCTATGACAACAAAAATAACCAGAGATCCTGCAGAGGTTTAGAGATATGTTGGTCCTTTTATGAAAATGTGTATAAAGCAGAGAAATGCGGAAACCAAGAAAGTGCACAAATGGAAATACTTATGGAAGATATAATTATGCCAAGGTCAGAGGTAAATAAGGCTCAACAACTAACTGTTAAAATAGGAGGAGAAGAGATTAAAAACAATGATGTAAAATCAATTTGCAGGAAAGTCTTCATGAATAGATGATAATCCTGTAGTTGTTTGGAAGTTATGAGGAAAGAAAGTGATAAATATCTGGAAGATTTTATTTAACAGTAACATCCTGGAAAAAAACTGTGGTGGTTTCATTACCTAACGATGGTAGAGACCTGTCAGACCCAGCTTCAAACAGACCCATTTCAATTTTAAATCATAATTATAAAGCATTTACATCTATACTAGCAAAAAATTGATAGATATGGATTAATGAGGTTTTTGTGGAGGAGAGGCAAACATTTAACAACATTAATAGAACAATGACAATCCAGAGGGAAGCAGAATATAAGAAAATACTGATGCTGCTGGTGGGTCTTGATGAAGAAAAAACATTTGACTGAGTAAGCTGGGATTTTACGAGTAGGGCAATTAAAGCATTTGCATTCCTTGATATAACAATAAAGTTAATAAGCAGGATATATGAAGGATCAGTGGCAAGACTTAAAGTAGAAGGGCTCTTCTCTGATAAGTTGTGTTTGAATGAGGGAACCAGGAAAGATTGTCCTCTTTCCCCTTTATTATTTGCTTTATATTTAGAGCCACTGACAAAGAAAATAAAAGACTCAAAAATTAAAGGATTTAATTGGTATGGTAATCAAGAAAAATTAGTCTTCTTTGCAGATGATATTATTTTTTACCTGATAAATCCAGAAAATGTCATCTCAATGTTGTGGAACATTTTCAGACAGTTTCACATCTTTTCAGATATAAAATTAATGATAAAACGAGTCTATATTATAAACAAGAAAACTGTAAACAGCAAACACATCAACATCGACGCACAGAGGTCAAGGGACAAAAAGAGAGAAATATGTAATCGGCAAAAATGAAAATGCCGAACGTATTTCGTCAACCAACAGCACCATGCAGGTAAGCTCAAACTAACTAAATAAAATGAAATTATCACACTTTTGCACCCTCCACACACCCCCACTAAAATATATCAACTCAGAGACCGCACTACAGTGGGGAAAAGGATATATTTCCTCATCCCCACGATCGCCCTGCTGGCCAAGCAAATACGTTCGGTGTTTTCATTTTCACCGATTACGTATTTTGCTCTTTTTGTACATCGACCTTTATGTTTCGATGCAGATGTATTCGCTATTTTGAGCTTTCATGTTTATAATATAGACCCGATAAAAGAAAGGCTATAGCCATAAATTATGTATGCACACACAAATTGGTTCAGCAATACCCATATTTATGGGGACACAATAAGATGACATATTTAGGAGTATCTGATATCAGAGTGAAGGCAAAGAGAAATGCATAGGGGAACTGTAAGTGAAAGATCTGTCCTGGTAGATTTTTTTTAGTTGACTCTAGAACAGAAGCTGCTGTTAAAAAAAAAGGAAAATTAGTAGGGTATATAAAATATCACACGATAACTAAGAATCGTTCAGAGGAGGTTAGAAAACATTGGGAAGAGAGACTGGAAAATCAATTTACAACGGAACAACAGGAGGACATATGTATGATTCCCAAGTATGCAACAAAAGCCAGGCCAGAAGGTTTAGGATTTTTACTTGGAAGTGTTTGCAGAGGTATTTTAATGCCCCAAGCAGACATCAAAGAATTCTTCCTCAGGTAGATAAAAAATGTTTGAGAAGTGATGGGGAATAAAAAGATAACTGGGAACATACATTTTGGGAGTGCAATTAGTTGGCATATTTTAAATATTACCTACAAAGCACTCTGTCAGAAATATTGGGTTTGCAAATGACTGCAACTAACAAAATGATTCTTTTCAGCTGATACACAGGATCTGAATTGCCTACATAGCAAAGCCATATTAAGTTTAATTCTGTTGGCTGCAAAAAAAAAAAAAAAAAAAAAAAAAGGAATTAAGACAAAACAGAAATCAAGGTGTAAACCAACTCTATTTGAAGTATTGAATATTGTAAGAGATAAAAGAACTCTAAAAGTGCTCTTTAGAAAAGGGAAGGAGCAAAATATATAGAAATTAATGGAATTTGGGGGAACAATATATGCAGAATATTGTTCAGGAAGAGAAGCAAGGCTTAAGGAAATGCATGAATGGAGCAAATTAACTATCATTAATCCATCATTAAATAAAGAATGAACACATATGTGATGTGTTAACATATGGAAAAATGCTAATATAGTTTGTTTCCTTTTTTATTAATGTACTGTTGCCAATGTCTCAAGTGATAATTTAATAAAGGTGTTTAATAAATAAAAGTTTTTTGTCTATTTTCCAAAGAATTTTCACTCTAGACATATGCATTTAATATTTCAAATCCATAAACTATTGCTTACTGTTAATTTTTTATGTGAACAGAAGCTGCTGTTAAAAAAAAAGGAAAATTAGTAGGGTATATAAAATATCACACGATAACTAAGAATCGTTCAGAGGAGGTTAGAAAACATTGGGAAGAGAGACTGGAAAATCAATTTACAACGGAACAACAGGAGGACATATGTATGATTCCCAAGTATGCAACAAAAGCCAGGCCAGAAGGTTTAGGATTTTTACTTGGAAGTGTTTGCAGAGGTATTTTAATGCCCCAAGCAGACATCAAAGAATTCTTCCTCAGGTAGATAAAAAATGTTTGAGAAGTGATGGGGAATAAAAAGATAACTGGGAACATACATTTTGGGAGTGCAATTAGTTGGCATATTTTAAATATTACCTACAAAGCACTCTGTCAGAAATATTGGGTTTGCAAATGACTGCAACTAACAAAATGATTCTTTTCAGCTGATACACAGGATCTGAATTGCCTACATAGCAAAGCCATATTAAGTTTAATTCTGTTGGCTGCAAAAAAAAAAAAAAAAAAAAAAAAAGGAATTAAGACAAAACAGAAATCAAGGTGTAAACCAACTCTATTTGAAGTATTGAATATTGTAAGAGATAAAAGAACTCTAAAAGTGCTCTTTAGAAAAGGGAAGGAGCAAAATATATAGAAATTAATGGAATTTGGGGGAACAATATATGCAGAATATTGTTCAGGAAGAGAAGCAAGGCTTAAGGAAATGCATGAATGGAGCAAATTAACTATCATTAATCCATCATTAAATAAAGAATGAACACATATGTGATGTGTTAACATATGGAAAAATGCTAATATAGTTTGTTTTCTTTTTTATTAATGTACTGTTGCCAATGTCTCAAGTGATAATTTAATAAAGGTGTTTAATAAATAAAAGTTTTTTGTCTATTTTCCAAAGAATTTTCACTCTAGACATATGCATTTAATATTTCAAATCCATAAACTATTGCTTACTGTTAATTTTTTATGTGAACATATTCTTGTGCACTTGTAAATGCAAATGCCCCAATTCTAGGTAGTTTATTCTCCTGCAGTATCGCAACTGGAAAAAAAGATAAAATAGTTTACAAAAATAATAGATGTACACAAAATATTTGATTTTTAATACACTTATTTCATGCATCTTCTCATGCCTTCACCTTGCGGTTTCAGGTTCCAGTTCATTCTTTGCTCTGTGCAACACAGTTTCTCTCTACTACTACATGTGGGCATAGGAATCATTTGGTTCTCTAAACAATCAGAAGGCTGGCAGGAAAATCATTATTTTCATCACTGGGCCAGGGGCTAGTTCCACTTCATGGATTATGCAGTTTGCACAGCCTGAGTTTCATAACATGCACAGCATACATATTCCTGATATACAAACAGAAGCGTAGCACCCCATGCCAGTACTATGAACCAGCACCCCATCCCCTCAGTTCTTCAAGTGAAGAGCAAAGAAAAAAAAGCATTTACTGTATCTGTATTAAACCAGTCTAGTAATTGGATTATTACAGATCCATGTCCCCCCAAGCTCTTCCACTGAAGAAAAAAAAAAAAAGAACATTCCTTCTATTGCCACACCAACTAGGTGGCCAATGCACAACACATTCCCAGTCCCTACTGCTCAGCAAATGGTTTGCTGCAATTTAGCAAGCAGTTGCTGCAGTTTTGACCAGACACTGAGTGCTACAGTGCTCAGGATTCACCGCAAATGCAATACTAGGTTTTAAAAGTGTCCAAGGCAGTTGCCCCTCTTGCCCAGACCTAGCTATGCTACTGCATATAAGTTGTTGTGTTTGTACATGATACAGCAGCTCAGGCATTGCACAATTACTGCAAAACTATATGTCACTAGAAATTACTGAAACACTTTCCGTCTTTGGTGGCTCAATCCCGCAACCCTAAGGAGTCAGACAGTGTCAGCAATAGCTAGCTTGTTAAACTCCTAGCCTTGACAGTTACTCAGAAAATGAACTTGACAGTCAACTCAGGTCACTTGGGCCTCAGAAAATGTTATGGTCCTCTGTACCTCAGAACAAACAAACTGATTTAATTGGCAATTTTATACGTGTTCTCCCTTAGCCAACAAAGAAGTAGATTATTTGGTGAGGGAAGGAAGGAGTTTAAACTGACTGCATATTTAAATATCAAGTCTATTCATTAAAATGTAAAATAAAATACTGTATAAATGGACATACTAAAACAAGAAAAAAAAATGCAATGAGATATGTAAATTACTATTCCAGACATAATGTGCCCTATTTGATACACAGGCTCAATGGGAGCAAGTATGAGAAAAAATTAATAAAATAGGTGCTGTATAGTATAAAAATAAATTTAATCTGCATTCATAAAGGAAATGAGGATAAAATACTCAGAATAAAAACAATAATATATAGTAAAATGTCTGAACAGGAATTCTTGTTGTCATTGATTTCTTGAAGTTTTATTTAAGGAACTAGTTTCAGGTCTGATTACTCAAACTTCAGTAGCAAATGCATAGTGTTTCTTTGATAATCAACATAATGCACCGTAGAGTATTACCTACAGTATAAATATAACTGAAAAGGCCAGCAGGCATAAAAGTTAAGTGTTCCCCTTTATGAATCCAACAATAATTTCATGCCTGCTCTCACAAGCTGCACAACAGATGGGATACACAGTGGGTGCTTCTGGAACTGGCAAGAAAAGTACTGATTTTTTTTGCAAACAGTGGAAGCAGCATAATTTCTGAATGAAATGCATCACAGAGTCATACATCACAATGCAGATCTATTACTCAGAAATTGTCCAAGTATCTCAGAAAGGAGAAAATAGCACCAGATGTTGCAGCTATAATGAAATATTCATTTGGATTATACAGAAAATGGCTGAGATTATTTGAGGAAAAGGGAACATCTGAATAGGCACTTACAAATAATTAATACGTTTATAAAAACACTTACTTGTGAAAACTGTTTATTCAGTATTTACGCAACAAAGCTGCACAAAATATCTAAAGACTACAGAGTAAATGCCAAGATTTCAATATTTTAAATATCATAATAACTTTGTTCAATAGGCAACCAGATAATAAAATGGAAAAGCAATTGAATCAATCAAAATACTGTTTACTCATAGTTTACATTTGAAATCAATCACATATACATGTGTATACATACGCATATATCATAAACATATATTATATTTTCAAAATGTCAGCAAAAATGTGTTCTGCTTGTTGCAGTGTATCCTGTTATTAAACCTGGCAGAAAGTTTAGCCAAGGGTTCTAACCTAAATAAAATATGTGATTTTAAGCTCTTTCTACATCCATATATATTGATATATGGATCTATTCTGAAAGGTCACAATTCCAAAACTAAAATTCAGCTTGCCAAGACCAGAAAATTGATGTTTTGGAACATTAAAACTTTAATAAAATAAAACATTTTTAAAAAAGTAATGTTTTTGCAGGGGGCAAGCTCCCCTCAACCCCCACACCCCCTGCTAAATAAATATTCCAACTCTGAGATTGCATTACAGTGAGGAAAATGGTAAATTTCCTGTTCCACACTGTATGGCGATCTCCATTAAGAAAGTTTGAAGTTCCATTCGTCTCAGTAGACTGAATGTTGAAGTTTTGGAATTTTGACCTTTCAAAGTACACCCAGATAGATATAAGTGTGCGTGTGTGTGTGTGTGTGTGTGTGTGTGTGTGTGTGTGTGTGTGTGTGTGTGTGTGTATATGTATATAGATATATATATATATATATATATATATATATATATATATATATATATATATATATATATACACACACACACATGTGCATGCACATAATTAGAACTGCAGCAATTACACTGTTCTAGAAACCGGTTAAAACAATTTTTTACAACTATACTGTTTACTACCATTATACCGTAGATGAAGAAAAAAAATAAGAAAGCTAACCACTGAAATAATCAGAAAACTCTATACTCAGTGGGAGTAATACTGAAAAAAACATAGGAAGAAGGGCCACCCAGAAACACTGTTTCTTTTTTGAACTTGTCATTATTATAAGACTGACAACGTTTGGCAAAAAAAATAAAAAAACAGCTTAACTGTGGTACCTCAGACGATTCGTGAACTTTTTCACAGTCATGCAAATTATGCATTCATTAGAAAAACAAGATAAAGTGATAAGTGAATTATTCCAATCTTTCATAAGTTATGACATTGAATTTGCTGTGTTACTGCTCAAAAACAATCTAGAAAAGCAGATTCATTTAAATGCTAACTTACTATCATTAACCAAGTGATCAATAATCTTAAATTCAGGCAACTATTTTATGGCTCTGATTTTCTGTAAGAGACATGTTTCATTTTCTAGGAAAAAAGATTAAATAATAAATCTGTCTCACTTGGCAATGTGATTTAAATTAGTCTTAAATTTTGAGAAACTATGCATGAGAGATTAGAGCTAATACGTAAATCAAAAAAAGGCTGATAGATCTGCATTATTCCTAACATTTAACACATAACACAGTTTTTGCCTCTCAAGAGCCAATAGCTTATCATGTGAAGACTAATAGCCATTAAAAGACCTTAGTAGTCTGTCTTTAATCAGTTATCTTCTTAGTAATGTTTCTATAAAATAAGTACAGTGCATTTAACCCGGTTTGTCTATATGAGCAGACTATAGCAATAAACTCAGGATAAGCCATATTAAGGTTTTATACAAGTTACATAAAACAATGGCTTCCCTATAATTAGAACATCTGAATATCAAGCTTACTAATTAGTTAGCTTTACTCTTACTAAGCATTTTATTTGACCTAAATCTTAAAATGAGTTGGGTGGTGAGGTAGCCCAATCTTTTTATATGTGAAACAGCTACCAGTTCTTCTCTGTTGTTCTAGTGCCAATGAACATGGCATAACATCTGTGGGTATTTAGAAATACTAAATCAAATGTTTTATCCATTCAAATGGTAACCTTCATGTCATCGGGCCAGAGTCAATAATACATACATAAGTATTCACTAAGTGTACATTATCTGTATTCAGAAAAATGCCTACCACATTTTTGTGCTTTCTAGTCACTCAGAAAGATTGCACTTAGTATACATGTAGTCTACACTCTGTGGTAACCTTTATGAACCTCCTTCACTATTACGGTTGCAAGAAAATCAGTAGGAAAAGTAAAATTAGGAGGAAGAAGGTATGAGTTATGTTTGTGTTGTTGGTTTACTCAGAGTACACTTAGTGTAGGCATTAATGAATCCTAGCGGTTGTTTTAGCTGTTAATATTTTAAAAGGTTTTTGGTGTGCAATGCAAATTTAGATAGCCAATAATGATAATTTCTGGGAAGGGTTTAAAAAAATGAAAGTTATGTACTTACCATAATGACAGATCTATTGTCTGCTTTCATCCTTCCTCAATGGATGGGTTATCAGATCTGTCTTGAATCCAATTTGGAACTGATTTTGGCCACTCTCAGCCTTTAGATCCAGTGTTTAGGTCTTCCCCTTATCCATATTACCCCTTGCAAGGAGTGAGCAACATCAGACCGAATTTGCCTGCATACCAGAGTAAAGAAGATTGCCTTCAAACCTATAAGACCAAATGTCAAAAAGTATAACAAAAAAACAGCTTCCGTGCCTAGAACCTGAAGGGTACATGATCAAGCCAAGGTAGCTCAGTACAATCACTCCGGGAGTCAAGGGAAAAAGAACTAAAAGAAGAGGAAGGGAAGTTGAGGGAGAAGGCAACACAGATCTATTGCTAAGGTGAGTACATAACTTGCATATCTGATGTTGTCTCCTCCATTCATTCCTCAATGGATGTGAAAGAGTCCCCAGCTAATAGTACACTTGGGAGGTCTCATGGAAGGATATTCTGGAGTACAGCCAAACCAAAGGAAGCTCTCAACCTTGATTGTAAACAATTTGTAGTGAGAGATAAAGGTATGAACACTGGGCCTAGTAGCAGCAGCACCATGTCACCAAGTGATACTCTGGAGAAAAAAAGCTGCAGATGTAGCCACAGATCTAGTTGAGTAAGCCTTAGCAGACTTGGGTAAGGATTAATCCTTCTATTTGTAAACATGAAAAATACAATCAGATAACCAACGGGAAGTGTCACTTTAGAATCCCTTTTTCCAAGTTTGGCTGAGGAAAAGGAGACATAACTGGTCAGTCTATTTAATCTTCTTAGTACAATGCAAATAAAAATGAAGCTGTCGATACCAGAAATGATTCAGAAGCCACCTTCAGAAGAAAAAAAAGGTTAGTTTTTAAAGTAACTCTGTCCTTGTAGAAAACCAGATAAGGAATTTTACTAGCTAGAACATTTAACTCTGAAACCCTCCTAGCAGAGGTGATGACTAACAGAAATAAAGTTTTAATTTTAAGTCAACTTTGTCTGCAGGTTCAAGGGTAGGATTATCTAAGGCCTGTAACAAAATGGTAATGCCCCAGGGAGGGACAGGATCTCTCACGAGGTCAAAGAAGGAAGGTGCTCCTAAGAAAAGCTTTGAAAGCCTAAAGTAAGTCGAGGAGGAATGATTCTCACAAATATGAAAACAAAAGATAGGTGCAAGTTGCACTTTAATAATGGAGTAACTGACTCCACCATGAAAGAGAAATGCCAGACAGCCAAAGGAAGACGGGCTATAAAAGGATCTAGGTTTCTGCTTGAAGCCTAGATTAAAAATAAATATTTTCCACTTACTTTTACATTTCTTTCTCATGGGGGTCTTTGAAAGAGGTCAAAATGTGAAAGACTTGGGAAGAAAGCCTGGACTGTCTAGCTGGTATTGGAATTGGAGAAACCATGTGGTTATTTGAGGGCACGGATGTCTGGGTGAGGCAACCCGGACAAGTGAGAGAGAAGATCTGGGTGCTGACCCCAGCACCCATGGAGGGTGAACAAGATGAGACCAGAGGAAGGGAAAACACACCTGTTGCAGCTAAAAAGCATCAATGAGGATCACTGTTGCCTTTCTCACTAGTGCTTTCTGGAGAAATTTCGGTATGACAGAAGTAGGAGGAAAGGAATACAGGAGGGCCAATTGTGAATCAAAGCATCTCTCGGTGACCCCCCCTCCCGGTGGATAAAGGCAAAGTATCTGCTGTACTTTCTGTTGCAAGAAAAAGCAAAAAGATCACAGCAGAGCTGACACCAATAACTGAAACTCTGATTTGCCAATGTTGGGCTGAGGGTCCAGATATGAGGGACAAGGATGGACCTGCTTAACCTGTCAGCAGCTAAAACACTGGATTTCCCCAGAATGTGTGTTGTTATCAGAAAGTGATAGGAAGATATTGCCCATTAATATACTCTCATGACCTCTAGACACAAGCAGTAGAATCATGTTCCTTACTGGTTGTTGATGTACCAGACCGCTAAAACATCCAAGGCCAACTTTGAGAGAAAAATCGCTATGGACACTAAAGATAACCACAAGGCCTTCTTCAGCTATGTTAGAAACCTGGGCGGAAACCCTCAGATATGTTCAGAGTTAGTTCACAATGACAAAAAATACACTGAACCCACATATATTGCCAACATTCTGGCAGACAGGTTCAGTGCAAATTTCTCCCCTCCCTCAACCCCAAAAGAAGAAATACTTATCCCAGCTGACAGTAACCTCCCTGTCATCTCAGATGTCCAGGTGAGAACCGCCCTCAGCAAAGCTAAAAACACAGCATCAATGGGACCCGACGGTATCCCGGGTTGCGTGCTACGTGAACTCCAAGAGGAGCTAAACCTGCACATAAAAATGCTATTTAACCTTAGCCTTACTACAGGATATGTACCTGAAAACTGGTGTACAGCAACAGTAGTCCCACTCCACAAAGGAGGCACCTCTACTGACCCTGGTAACTACCTCCCCATAAGCTTAACCAGCCTGGTCTGCAAAGCTATGGAAAGAATCATTATGGAACTAATAAACAGAGACATTGGGGACTTACAGACACTTGATCCCACCCAGTTCGGCTTTGTAAAAGGCAGATCCTGCCTTTTAAACCTGGTTGACTTTTTTGAAACAGTCACTAGAGCCACTGACGAGGGCAAAGCAGTCCATACAGCCTACCTGGACTTGGCTAAAGCTTTCGACACAATACCCCACTCTGGCATCATAGACAAGCTCAACAGCTTAAAATGTAAATCCATATGTCAAAAGATGGGTGGCAAACTGGCTAAAGGATAGAACCCATAAAGTCAAAATCGCTGGAGCCATGTCAGATTCAAAGCCAGTGACAAGTGGTGTCCCACAGGGCTCTGTCCTGGGACCCCTCTTGTTTGGCATTTATTTTTCAGATGTGAAAGAAAACATGGGAGGGTTGCGGCTGACAAAGTTCGCAGATGACTGCAAACTTGGTGCCATAGTCGATACACCAGATGATACATACATCCTACAGAAAGGCCTCACTGAAACGGACAACTGGTGTCGGAGTCATGGCCTTAAACTAAATGCCAAAAAATGTATAGTCATCCCCTTTGGGAAAAACAAAGTGACCACAAATTATCACATAGGCGGTAACCCACTGAGTACAGAAAAAGTAATCAGAGACCCGGGGACCCAAGTCGATAGTGACCTCTCATTTGACACCCACGTTGCCAAAGTGGTTAGAAAAACTTTCTACCTTGCCCACCTTATCATGAAGGGATTCACATCCAGATCAAAGGAGGTCATTGTGCCCCTGTACTCCTCCCTTATCAGGCCCATGATTGAGTACAATGCCCCATTTGGTATGTACCTCACCCGGCACTTGCAACAGCTAGAGAGACCCCAAAAGTACCTCACCAAGAGGATCAAGTGTCTCAAACATATGTCATATGCTGCCAGACTAAAGAAACTCCAGCTCTATTCAGTAGCATACCGCCTACTCAGAGGTGATCTGTGCCTGACGTACAAGGCCATGTCCAACCAGGAATTGATGGACATGCTCCACCTCAAAAAATCCAAATCCATCAGAACCACGAGAGCTAAAGATTTGAACCTCAGCACAAATATGAATAGGACGTGCTGGAGAACAAGATTCATAACTCAGAGGCTTCCCATACTCTGGAACAGAATCCCAGTTTATGTTAGGCAGAGCTCCTCACTGACTCTCTTCAAGAGAAATCTTGACGAGTGGATGGGAGATCGTAGGTTTACCCCAGGGGTCATCTCTGTGTCACTACTAGACAGAGGCACAGTAAACTAATTCTATTATGTAAGGGGGTCTTCACTGTGTCACTACTAGACAGAGGCACAGTATTCTAAATCTATTCTGTTCACTTTTGTACCATTACATGGGGTGGCGAAAGCCACATCACTATGGCTAGGCTTATAAATGCCCCAGGGCAGATAGCCTAGTACCAAACTATGAAACCATGAAACTATGAAACAAGTTGTACAACTGGACTGAAATCACACTTTAAGGGAGAGCATTCTGAAAAGCCTGCAATACTAGGAGGAACACCTTTCATCTCCAAAATGTTGATGTGAAGAGTGGCCTCTGTCGGGGACCTCATGCCCTGTACAGTTTTTCCCAAGAAATGCTCCCCAACTCTAAGTGGGAAGCATCCATGGTCACTGTGGCTTGTGAGGAAGGTAGTAAATAAGGGATGGTCCTTGGAGACTAATGGAGACTCCGGCCACCAAAGGATATGAGACGTGTATACCTATGTGAGTGACACCTGAAAATTCATGGGCTGACATTAATTGACCACTGTGCCAGCAGGGTCTACTGGAGAAGACTCGTGATGTCTAGCAAGAGAAACAAGGTGATGGCCACTGCCATTGAGACTAGAAGACATAGAATCCATTTTGGTGGTGTTTTCTGGCATGAATGAACAGCAGGTACCCATTTGTGAATAGTGAAAATAATGGTTTGGGGAAGCTTGTTGATTTGCAGTTTTGTGTCCAAAAGTACTCCAATAAATTCCAAGGACTGTGCAAAGTGAAACTTGGACTTAGCTGTATTCACTGTAATGCCTACTATTGATCAAGGACTCCCTGGCTTGGAGAAGAAGTTTCCTGGAGCCACAACCACTACTAAAAACTTGGTGAACACACAGGGGGCTGTGATGACACCAAAAGGGCAGGGCTCCAAACTGAAAATGACAACCTTCCAGCCTGAAGTGAAGAAACCTCCTGGAGTGTCTGTCCATTTTTATATGGTAGTATGCATCTTGGAGATCACTCGAGTATATCCAGTCATCCTTGTTTATTAACAGGAACATGGACTATACAGTGACCATCTGGAATTTTTTCTGTTTCCTAAATTTCTTTATGTGACTTAGGTCTATCTGGAAATGTATTCATATATTTGTTCAAGTGACTTAGGTCCAAAATTGGCTATGAGGTCCCAGTTATTTTTTGGCACTAAAAGGAATCTTGAGTAAACTCTGGATCCATGCTGGTCTGGCTGGACCTCCTGGAGGACTTTTTTTTAGCAGCTTTTCTATTGCTAATGCTGCTGCTTCCCCTTTGGGAGGATGGAATATTGGGAAGTTTCTTTATTTATGGAGGAAGGTGCAGAAAGGATATGCAGTAGCCTCTGGTTATGATCCTCTGCACCCAAACATCATGACAGATGAATGTCCAGGCCATGGGATACAGAGATATGCTCCCCCTGACTGCCTCCAGAGTGAGTTAATCAGGCAAACATTCAGGAGATCTGATAAGGCCTACTGGAGAAGGGTCTCTGAAAGCCATGGTTTTGTGGGCCACCTCTGCCACGTGGATGGTGTCCACCATTACTGTTCCACCCTTTGCCTCAGGTGCAGGGTCTCTCTCTCCAACAGTGTTAGGTACAAACCCTTCAGACTTCCAGAGAAAGAAGTTATGTACTCACCATAATGTTCCATCTGTGTTGTCTATTTTCAATGCTCCTCAACAAATGGATTTGGATCCGACCCTCAGATCCAACTCGGCTGCTTTTTGCAACTCATGGGTATTGGAGCCTCTCGAGCTTGTCCCTTACCTATAAAGGTCTAGTCCCCTACCATAACTCAGATCTTATCTGCTGGATTTATGGCTTGACAGAAAAACAGAAACAAATATAAAAAGAGAAATTAATACCTAGAGCTCAAAGGCAGGAACACTGGTTCCTTTATTATCTTCTCGTTCTTCCAGAAGTCAGAAACCAAAAAAGCCAGGAGGCTGGAGGGAGGGGAGTTGAGGAAGAATGGAAATGAACAACACAGATGGAACATTATGGTGAGTATACAACTTCTTTATCTGATGCTGTCAATTTTTATTAATTCCTCGACAAGTGGGACCTGAATCCTGGGAGGATCTAAGGAGGATCTTCCTGAGCGATGTTGAGCTAAAGGCTGCTCTTCCCCTCAAGACCCGATCCAATATATAATGAGAGATAAACATATGCAGATTAGCTTAAGTTGCAGCTGCACAGATATCATCCATGGAGGGCCTGGATAAAAATACTGATGAATTTGCCATGGACCTGGTTGAACGGGCTCTTAAAGGTTTTAACAAAGACAAACCTAACTTGTTGGAGACAAAGTAAATGCAATCTGTTAACCATTTGCCTAGAGCTACTTTGGTAACTGTTTGCCCAATTTTGATTCTGCAAAAGAAACAAATTGATCTGTTTTTCTCAAATCTTCTGTTCTATGCAAATAGAAATGTAACTGTCTGTGAACATCCAAGAAATGTAACATGTATTCTTTGTTCATGAAATTTGGAAAGAAAACTGGAAGATTAATAGATTGAGTGATGCTGGATTCTAACACCAGCTTAGGAAGGAAAGATGGGTTGGTACATAATGCTACCTATCATTATGGAAAATTAAATAAGGAGGTTTAGATGACAGGGTTTGAAGTTCAAACACTCTTCAGGCAGAGGTAACAGCTACCAAAATGATAGTTTATCACGTTAAAAAATTTAGTTCACATTTTGCTGATCATTCAAATGGTGATTGAGTTAAAGCCTGTAATACCACATTCAAATCCCATGGCAGAGTTGGATCTTTAAAAGGGGGTCTAAAAAGAAAAGGCCTTACAAAGTTTTGAAGAAGCTAAGGAGGAATCATTTACTCCTATGTGGAATTTAAAATGGCAGCTAGTTGAACTTTAATAGTGGAGGAGTCCACCCCTTCATTAAAAAATTTAGCCACAAACTCCAGAACTTTAGGTACTGTTGCTGAAAAAAGGTCAGTGCCTCTTTGTTGTGCCCAAAAAACAAATTTTTCCATTTGCTTCTATACATTTTTCAAGTGGAAGGTTTATAGGAAAACAAAAGAATGCAACTTACAGGGGACGAATTGCCTTGAATGTCTGGCTATTAATGGAAGTAGAGAAACCATGTGGTTAACTTTAGGCCTGAAATATCTGGGTGATTCATGCCTGTGGGGTGAGACAGGAAGTCCGGAATTGGATCCAAAATCCATGGTGGGTGAACTAGATGAGGCCAAAGAACAGGGAACCAAATCTGACAAGGCTAATAAGGTGCAATGAGGATGATTGTGCTCTTCAATCAAGGTGCTTTCTGGAGAAACTTGGGGATTAGGGGGTTGGGGTAAGCATAAAGGAGGCCATGGGGCCAGATGTGGAGGACAGTGTCTCGCAGTGATTTCCCCCAGTGGGGGTTCAGAGCAAAGAACCTGCTGCACTTGTTGAGGGGGGGGTGGAAAGAGGTCACAGCAAGTTTGGCCCCATTGATAGAATATCTTTTCTGCAACTTTCATGCTGAGACCACTCGTGTGGCAATAAAGTGGACCTGCTTATCTTGTCTGCTATCATGCTGGATTTTCTCGAAATGTGCATTGCTATCAGAAATCAATTGGATGAGATCGACCACTGCCACACTCTAAAAGCTTCTCAACACAAGAGCTAAGATTTGATTCCTCCTTGTTTGTTGATGTACCATACCACTGACATATTGTCCACCTGAACTGCAATAGTCCCAGAAGGGAGAAAGTGTTGAAGCCTGCAATGCTAGGAGTACTACTATCATTTCCAGGACACTGATATGCATGTTGGCCTCTTCAGGGGACCAGGTGCATTGGACTGTCTTTCACAAGAACTGCCCCCAAACCCAATTTGGGAAGCATCCATGGTCACTACGACCTTAGGCTTAGGAAGAATGAAGGGATGGCTTTGTAATATCTGATTTGAGTGAATCCACCACAAGAGGTACTTTTTGCATGCCTGAGTTATTATTATATGCATGGACATAGGTTGGTGTAGAATAGACCACTGAGTTGCCAGGGTCCACTAAATAATTCTCCTATGGTATCTTGCTTACGGAACCAGAACTATCATAGTGAGCATTGACCCCAAGGCTTGTAGAATCAATCGAGCTGATAGAGAAGTATTTTGAACTATCTTTTTGATTTGGAATCAAATAGTTTGTACTCTTTGCAAGGGAAGGGAGACTGTCACTGATACCGTATTGAACAAGGCCCCTATGAACTGTAATGTCTGTTACGGTTCTAGCTGAGATTTGTTGTGACTGATGGTTATTCCTAGATGAGAGCAAAGCTGGAGTACATAATCTCATGCTTTTATCAAGAATACGCCCGGTCAGAGCAGTTATGAGCCAGCCTTCCAAGTACAGAAACACCTGGAATCCCTGCAGTCTCAAGTGAGCTGCTACTACTGCCATGTATTTGGCGAACACACTGTGGGCTGTGGTGAGGCCAAAGGGCACAGCTTTGAATCAGTAATGACTGTCTCCCAGATGGAACTGTAGGTATCTTCAGGATCATCTGTTCATTTTATGTGCTATTACGCATCCTGAAGATCTAACGAGCACATCCAGTCGTCCTTGTCCAGGAAAGGCAAAATGGACTGAACCATGACCATCTGGAACTTTGTATACTGAACTATTTGCTGAGATTGCTGAGATCCAAAATTGGTCTCCAGTCCCCTGTTTTCCTTGGCACTAAAAAGAATCTTGAGTAAGTTCAGGACTCTTTCTGGTCTAGGGGATCCTCTTGGATGACTCTTTTTTAGCAGATTTTTTACTTCCAATGCTGCTGATTGTCTCTGATTGGGTGGAACATCAGGAACGTTGTTTACTGTTAAAGGGGGAGAAAGGAAAAGGGTATAACATAACCTCTGGAAGTAATCCTCTGAACCCACGTATATATTTAATGTGTAGCCAGGCTCTCTGGTGCAAGAATAGATGACCCCAACTGCCTCCAGAGGTGAACAATTGGGCCTCCTTTCGAAAGTACTGGTAGGATCTTGTCAGAGAAAGAGTCCTTAGATCCGTGATTCTGCAGGTCTCCTCGGCCATGTGGGCAATGTCTGCCATTACAGTTCCCCTTTCTGTCCCTGTGAGAATTATCTCCAAGTGTGTCATGGAAAGGACCATGGGATTTTATTAACCACATTTTTTCGACCACCTTTCTGATTCCTAGAGAAGTTTCTTTGAGGACACAAAAAAAAGTATGCCTACTGCAGACAGGTCTTACCATCCTGCTCACACCTGGATAGTGTGTCTTTAACTTTAGGGCCAAATACACAACTTCTGCCAAGGGGAGCATAGACAAAGAAGGACTTGAATGTCTCTGCGAAATCACACAGACACATCCAAGCATGTTTCCTAATGGAAATGCTTTAATCCGCCACCCTTGAGGTACCTTCAGCTGCATGTGAAATGAGCCTCATGGACGAATTTGAAATGGACTGTAGGGTAGCCAACAGCAAGGCAGTAGATGTCTCTGTCTCAGAAGTGATGGTCCCATACAGAGATTTGTATAGTTCTTTAATCCAATCCCTCTGAAGTCTGGTGAAGTGTGCCAAATAATTCAGCAATCTGAGTGCAAAAAAATCACTGAAGCATATACACGCTTTCCAAATTTGTCCAACGCCTTGGGCTCCCTGTTAGGGGGATGGGCAGATGAACTCTGTTCTGCAAGTTCCTTCTTTGTGGCCACCACTACAACCATGGCATCTACTGTTACTCCTTTGCTCCAAAATTCTGTTCTTTCTGGTGGTGCCAGGATCCTGTTTGGTTTCTTGGGGATTGGCTCTGCAACACTTGTTTCCTTCTATGCCCACCTAGAGATCAAATCAATAAGCTCATTGGTGGGCAGAGTCACCCAGGAGGTAGATGGGCCAGACCCAAAGGCTTCCAAGAATACAGATTTCTCTTGGGAAGGGTTATTGGTAGACCAAAAAAAACAAAACTATAGAGCCAGTATACTGTGACCTAAAAACCTTTATTTAAAAATTAGGCATGAAAACAACAAATAATCAGACCGGTTTCGGCCGGATGATATCACAGCCTTCCTCAGTGTTAAACAAATAGATCAATTGTTGTGATTTAAATAACCCCATCTCAGAGATCATTGGTTGTCCCTAAAATTGTTCATTAAGACCAGGTGGGAATAATCCCCCTAGTTTTACAATCCACTTTTTTTCTTTAGCATTTAAAATAGAATGCCAACCTGTCTTATTGGATCGATTCCCTTTGATAATGTCAATGATCATAAAGGAAAATTTAGCAGTTTTATGTACCAAGTGGTGTTTGTAAAGTGCGTTATTAGCCTTTTTATTCTTAATGTTACTAATGTGTTCCGATATTCTTAGTCTAAATGGACGGGAAGTTTGTCCAATGTAAAATGAGCCACAATTGCATGTGGCCAAATACACAAGCCAATCACTGCTACAGTTAGCAAATAATTGAGATCATAAACCACTGCACAATTTCTGCTAGAAAACTGTTTGGATTTTTGGACATAATCACAATTAGTGCAATGTCCGCAAGGGAAACAACCCATCAATGGTTCCCCAGTCAGTGTGGTTTGTAAATATTGAGACTAATTGTTCACATTACTGTGTTTGTAGTGACTGAAACAGGAACTTAATTTTTTTTCCTTTACGAAATGAGAAAAGACATTTATCTGGTATGATGCTGGCCACTTCATGATCACATTGTAAAATGTTCCAATGTTTGTGCACACTTTGAATGAGACTGTCTGAGTTCCTGGCATAGGTGGTAACAAATCTAATGGGTTGTGGTGCAGTACTTGTATGATATTTATAAGTCAGTAGTTCCTGTCTGTCAAGTGTATTGGCATACCTACTGGCCTTCACCACATGCCCCATACTGTAGCCCCTAGATCTAAACCTGTTAGTCAGGTCCATCCTCTGTTGCTGAAATGAAGAATCCTGAGAGCAAATCCACTTAATTCTAATAAATTGTGATTTGGGGATGTTACGTGCAATGAGTGGTGGATGAAAACTGGACGCATGAAGGACGGTATTATACTGGGGGTACTTTCTGAATACTTCTGTACCTAATGTATGATCAGGTAATCTGTTTATTAATACATCCAAAAAAGTGATAGTATTCAGATCATAATGTACCGTGAACTGTAAACCCCATATATTATTATTCAAATAGGATATGAAATTCGTTAGTTGTTGTACCTCCCTCTTCCATACCATCCAACAGTCATCCAAGTAACGTCTCCAGATGTCAATATATTCCAAATAGATGTTATTTTGGCAATCATAAAGAACATATTTCTCAACGTAGGCCATGAATAAATCCGCATATATCGGGGCAAATGAAGCTCCCATCGCTATGCCTTTTGTTTGCCAATAACAAATGTCTTGATAAAAGAAGACGTTACTGTTGAGAACATATTCTGCTAAACCAACCAGAAAAAAATTAAAGTCTGGTCGATATAAATTCGCCACATCAAGCCAGTAAGCCAGTGCCTCCAAACCTCCTTCATGTGGAATATTGGTATATAAGGCACTTACGTCAAGGGTACACATGAACCAACCAGGTTCAAGCTGAGTATCAGAAATTAATTGTAAAAAATTAGTGGTGTCTTGCAATCGTGATCATACCAAATGCAACAAAGGCTTCAGATGTTTGGTGAGGTATAAAGACAATGGTTCGGTGATATACCCTTTCCTTGATACAATAGGTCTACCAGGTGGATTTAAAGGGTCCTTATGGATTTTGGGTAAAAAGTAAATATATTGAGCCATCAGGTCCTGAGTTATGAGCTGATGCATAGTGTCATTAGTAATGATAGCTTCATTGTTGGCCCAGGCCAAAAATTCCTCAATCTGTTTTTTAAAATGAAAGGTCGGATTGATAGGCATTACAGAGTAATATCTCTGATCCGAAAGTTGTCTCTTAGCCTCATTGTCATAATCATACCAATTCAGTAATACTACAGCTCCACCTTTATCAGCCGAGATAATAACTATGTCTCTGTTGTTCTGTAGCTCCAGAATAGCTTGTTTTTTGGCCAAAGTGATGTTATTTGGTTTAAAACGTACATCAGAACTAGAAAAATGAAGATCTTTGAGAATGTTATTCTGGAACTGATGTACCATGGGATGCATAGGAGGAACAAAACGTGATTTGTGATATACGAATTTATCGTTGTTATAATTGCTATCTGTATCACCAAAGTACAATTTGAGATTCAAATTCCTAGAAAAGGATATGACATCTTGGGCCAGTCTATCTTCAGGAACCATGAAACCCGGTATAAAAGTGAGACCTTTATTTAGAACTGACAAATGAATGGGTGACAAAGCAAAACCAGACAAATTTAAGACATTTACATTAACATTCAGTTCTTCATTGCCATTTTCAATATATTTTGTATATCGCTGGTGCCTCTTGTGTTTACGCCCCCCACTTTGATATCTAGGCCTAAAGGGATTGGTCCTGGTGTCCTTTTGGGGGACGGTGAGCCTGATACTGCCTGTAACTCGTTGTCAGTGCAGGATGAAAGCTCATCTGTCGATGAACCAGTATCTGCACTACGTTTCCTAAGTATGGATAGAGGTCTCTTTCTTTTGGGAGTTCTTGTAAACTGAGATGTAAATCTGACATGTTTACTAGGATTGGAAAAAGGATTTGCACCTTGATAGTCTGCTTGATCTCTTTGGAATTTTTTGATTTTCCTAATCCTTAATTGTTCTTCTAACTTATTGAGGCCTGTAGCAACCTTGTTAAGGTGTGTATTGAAAAAAGGTTGAGCTTCAAATTGTTTCACTTCATCAACCAGCTTAGTGACTGCACTTATTTCTCTGTCAATTACCTGATCATGAAATTTAGATAAAGCTTCAACAAAGGCCATGGTGGCCTGTTGTTGTATACCTGACCACTGGTTATTGAGTTCTGCGTCAGCTTCCCCAACATGGGGTTGTATACATATTCTCAAACCTCTTGGTGTTATACCTTTGGCAATATATGCCTTGAACAATTTAGAATGCCAAACATTAGATCTTAAAGATCTAAGATGTTTGTGTAATTGTTCAAAGGCAATGGCACAGGTGGATTCAGGTCCCAATTGGTCAATTGTGCTAGTATTATCCTGTATTGAGGAGCCCAAACCAAATGCTCCAAGGTCCTCTCTATCCGCTGATAAACCAGTAACCAAACTAGAAAGACCCATGGTTAAAAGAGGACCAAAAATTGTATTAAGAGCAAAAAAAATATTTATTGTTTGTACAGTGCTACTGACAATAATAGCCAAATTCAAATTGCTACGTCAGCAAAACAAGTCCAAATGATAAAGATAATATAAGGACAATAGCAGCTCAAAAAAAACGAATTGTTAAGATATGTTCAAGGCTGCGTCCCTTATTAAATGGTTAGAATGATAACTTCACACTGTTAGAACATCTGTGCCATAGATAGAATATTGCCAAAATAATAAATGGTCTACAGTCAAATGGAACAGTTTTATGCTAGACCAGAAGTCAATAACCAAATCACTTGGTCAAATAAAAAGCTAGAAAACTGAATTAACCTTAGATAATAAGTGCAGTCAAAAAAACCTATGTGGTGATATAATTATGTAAAGATATATTATACTAATACAAACCCAATAGATGGGTTAAAATGGAGTCTCAATGGAGCTGATGGTGTGCTCAAACTAAACTGGATATATATTGCTCGCCCCAAGGACAGCTATACAATGTAGAACACCCCTATGGTGCTACTATATATGGATGCTCTGATTCTTGGTCAGAATGGATTAAATGTTGACACCAAATGCACAATATACTTTTATACTGCTTGTATCTATAAATATGTTCCACATATGAAACATATGTCAAAAGGCTCTTGAATGACTCCCCCTTGATACATCATAAATCAACCTAAACATATAAACACATCTATGGATATACATGCCAGACAATGTTAACATTAACTAAGAAAATCTAAAAATAAGATAATTGTCCTATAACTAGAACCAAACCTATATTGAATCTAAATAGTCTACTGTTTGGTTGAATCAAATTGGATGACTGAAATAATATAGGTGCTATGTTTAGATACTCTAATTCTTGGTCAATTGACCAGAATATAGACAGAAAGGTACATAGTATACTTATATGTTTGATTGTATATATAAGTAGATCCTATGTCTAATTGAAAGGTGTCCATATGTGTCAAAAAGCACTTAGATGATATCCCCTATCTAAATCAGAAATCCACCTATTCATATAAACCTACAAACCAAGGCACATATATAAAAAGAAAATGTTAACATTGGCTAGACAAAAATATTTAATAAAATATGAGATGAGTGTCCCAAACCAAGGTCATATATTATTTAGTTAGAATCAAAGTAAATAACTAAAATAATATTGTCCAAAGGAGCACTCACACTATTAGTCTAGTATTGAGTTATGATGCAGAACCAATACAAAAAATCAATTATGCATGAAAGTCAATGGCCGTAAACAAGAAGCCCTATTATCTGTCGATCCTGTAATGAACCAACAAAAAACTGTCAAGCACAGAAACGGTTATAAGAAAAAGTAGGCGTATCTTAAATAGATATAAACAAGCACATAGTACATGTAATGCATCCACAAAAATTCAAATCCCTAATGTCCCTTATGAAAAGCAATGACCACTATTTGAAAAATGATAATGCAATGATTATTTAAAAAAGGTGTCCACCAAGAAGTCAGTACTGACCACAATAATATAGAAGAATAAGTAAATATGTCCTCAGAATGGCGACTGACCCAGAAGTCACGTAGGCAAATGGTTGCGTTCTTGCTCTTAAAGAAGCACCGGGAATTGAAAGAAAGGAAAAACAGTACCTGAGTTCGCTAAAACACAACTGTACATAAAATGTCCTGCAAGAATAGTTCCCTTCAGTCTTAAATTAGTAAAGAATACCAAAATAGTTGGAAAAATCACCACACAGAATCCGGTTAAGTGCTTCGCCTCCTGAGTACACTAAAGTAAAGTGCTGCATATGTAGATAACACAAGAAAAAGAGCAGCAGTTCCTTTTTGGCTCGTCGCACTTTCAAAAACACGATGGTAGATGTAAACTGACTTTGGGATCAATTTCAATGATGCCCCTCTTGTGAAACTAAAACCGGATGACTGTGAAACCATGTACCATGCTGATGTTGCCTGCCAAGGCGTGAAAAAGCAAATAATGTAGCTAATGACGCCAACTGACAAAAAATTGGTAGACCAGCCACCCCTTTGTTTGAGGATCTCCAGGATGTCTCTAAAGTTCACATCATCATATGGTGATCTTGGGGACCATTCCCCTTATCAAAATCGGTATCTTCTGTGACCAACACTTGAGGAGATTCCAAGTGCCTCCTCTTGCACTTTCTCTTCCTAGGAACTTCTTTGGTGGGATATTTCGGAGAAGTATCAGAAGATATGACTATACCCTGCTGGGTGTCCTGGAGACTTTGGGATGGCTGCCTCTATGGAGTAGAGTGTTGAGGTTCAAGGCACAAAGACATATGAGATTAGGAAGATGGTTCCAAGTGGGGGAATCATCCTTCCTCTAGGAGAGAACACTATTTCCATTACTTCAAAGGCAGAATACCCCAGGGAGAAAGAGGTTTCCAGTGCTGAGAAGACATGCTTGCAAACCGTTGGCTCCCTCTGACCCAAAGGCAGTGCACCACAGGCAGAGGTCAGAGCAGAGCTGTCCAAAGCTGAGGCTCTGAGAGGCAGAGATGGCTGCAACAACTTTGTAGTGAACTTCAACCCCTCGGATCCGGCAAAGGGGCTACTCTCTGAGAGTCATCTGGCTCTGACATACTTGGAGCTGATCCACTCAAAGAAGGTATTGACGCTGAAGACAACATTTTTGGATCCAACACAGATGGTTCCAGAAGGCTCAGATCCAGGAGCTCTGAAGCTGTATGTCAGATCAGAGAAGGAGCCTAGAGAGGTGGAATAGTACTGGTAACGGTCTCAAGACCTCATGGGGTAGGAGCTGGGCGAACTCCTATATAAATTTGTGCAGAGAGAAATTTCCCCATCATTCTATCTACATCTGCTTCTATCAGACTCCTGGAAGAATGAGAAGAAGGGGACACTGAAGATGTCCTAGAATGCTGGCACTTCTCTCTAGGAACAGTGATGGTAGATATGAAGGGACAGGGTCCAGAGGAGATGCATAACAGGTCCTAGGGAGCTTTGGCTCCCAGTGTGTCAGATCCAATGACATGGATCTGTTATCATAAATTGATGGATCCACGGATCTAGTCTTTGGATCCATGGAACTTGATCTGACCACCTGGACACCTTAGGAGAAGGTTCAAGATTTGGGTCCGAGCTAGGAATGGATGGTTCAGAAGGGTCCAACCTACACTTTTTGGAATCCTTCTTTTCAGATTTCTGGGAGATTTGAGCTCCAAATAAAGTCTCTGAAAAGGCAGCAGGTAATAAACCTTTTAAAATTAGCTTATTCTTACAACTGAATAATATCAATTAATCATAGTGGGTGTTGAGGAAGAGCATCTGAGAGTGTTTCACAAAATCGCATAGGTGAATCCAAGCATATCTCCTTACAGTTATACTGGTGCCCAAAGCTCTAGAGGAACCTTCTGTGGTGTTGGACATGAGGCAGATCTATACAGGGATTGAAGAGTAGCCAATGGTGAGCTGAAAGTCATTCTTGCCTCAACAAACAGCCACCCTGACAGAGATTTGGACAGCTCATTGATCAAATCTCTCAGCATACAGCATAACATGTGCCAGATAATTATGTGCCCTCAGAGTAAAGATTGCTGATGCATAGACTTGCTTCCCAAATATGTCAACCCCCAAGACTCCATATTAGGGGGATGGAGAGTACAAAACTCTTTTAGCAAGTTCACTCTTGATGACTGCTGCCACCATCATGGAATCAAAGGCTGGACCCTTGCTCCAATGAGGACAGTTATTTGGTGAACCCAGGAAGTTCTTAGATTTGCACAGGATGGGCTCTGCCATGTCTTGTTCTTTCCATGCCTCTTCAGAAATTAAATCTACCACATCATCTGTTGGGGGAGTTATCAACCAAGAATTAGATGGGCCAGCCCCAAAAGCCTCAAGAAATACTGACTCCTCTTGGGAAGAAGCTTCTGTGGACCAACCCTTTTTCTGTCTGAGCAGTTCTAATATTTTCCTGAATGGGACATCGTCAAGCAGGGATTTTGTGGACCCCTCCCCATCAAAGTCAGTATCTTTGGTTAGGGACTCCTGCAAGGAGTGAAAGTGCCTACTTTTGCACTTATGCTTCCAACAAACCTTCCCAGTGGGATGATCTGGGGGGACTCAGAAAATGACTGGGGATCCTCAATGTGGGCAGACTCAAGACCTTTGGAGATTGGTTATTCCAATGAGATAAAGAGAGCAAGTTCAGGATATGGGGAAATCCTTTGCAGAAGGGATAGATCCAAACCTGTGAGGGAAATCTGCTCACTAGAATGAGCCAGCACTCTCTCAAAAGCCTCAAAGGCACAGTTTGAGAGAGGACCAGAGACTCTTCCAATAGAAACTGAGGCCCCACAAACAGGACTGGTCTCAAAGTCCCACTCAGCTGAGCTCCAAAGCAGATGTTAAAGCTGAACTGTCCAGCACAGGTCAAGAGAAGGATGGCTCCGAGAATCTCAGAGTAGAGGCTGCACCTTGGGATCGATGCATCTGCTCCAAGATCCATTGGGATCCATGCCACTCAAATGACTGGTTCAGAGCTATATCTGGAGTCGAAAAAGACCATCTCTTTGGATCCAACATGCACATACTCTGGAGAACACTTGGATCTGAAAACCTCAACTCAGAAGGACAGATTTGTGAAGGAGCAATAATGTGATGAGGAGAAGAAATCATTCTCCCAGTCTCAACAGGGATCAGAGCCAGAACAACTCCTAGTTGTATTTTGATCTGGAGGAACTTTTCATCATCCTACGAATATAAGCTTCTGAAAGACTGCTGGAGGTTAAACTGAGCAGAGAGAGGAAGCCATGGAAGGAGATCTAGAGATCTAATACAGAGTCCTCTCTGAAAGAATGGGAGATCTTAGCCTGTGTAATATTGGCTCTGGAGAAAAGCATGACTCCAATAAGGGAGGTGTACAGGATCCAATAAGAATAGATGTGAAATCTGGATCCAAAGATTTCAAAACTTTTAGTGCAGGAGCCAAGGAAGTGGAGTGATTTGGGGATGTCTTTTTAGCCCTTTGTTTTGTTTTTCTTTTTCTTTGGCTTTCTCATGACTTTTTCCACATTGGATCTATCAGCCAAAAGAGAAATAGTAAAAGTAGTAGAGGAGTGAGCGTGAGGGAACGTCTCCCACACAGGCGGGGAGAAGCCACTTAATAACCAGTTTGTTTACATACTTACAAATGCTTCAAGCACAGGCATTAATGCCCTTCTAGCTTGCCAATATACCAAAACACTTGCTCCCATAATAAATGTCCAGGCTGTTCTTAAAAATATCTAAACTAGTACTTGCTTTAATGTAATTTGGTAGTGTGTTCCAAGCATCATCTACTCTGCCAGAGAACCAATTAGTACACTTCTCATTCCTATAGAATCTTCTACATAGGTTATCTTATGATTCTCTAGTACTTTTTGATAACCCCACACATTCCAAAGGTAGTTGTCCCTAAATGCCCTATATACCTGAATAAGATCTCCTCTTAAATATCTGTAAGAGACACTGTAAAAGTTCAGATATTTTAGTCTTTCATAATTACTTAGATTTTCACATCCATGGATGCCGTTGGTATATTTCCACTATACTCTTTCCAGTTTATTCATGCTTGTTTTCCTCTAGGGTTTCCACATTGTTATTCCATACTCAAGTTTGGGTCTAATGTAACTAACAAACAATGACTTCATTATGTTTGATTTCCTAGACTTCATAAATCTTTTTATGCAACCTATAGCTCTATAATAAGAAGTTATGTACTCACCATAACGTTCCATCTGAGTAGGTAAACTTCATTTATCAGCAACCTATGGGAATCGGATCCGACCTCGGATCCGAGCCGGCAGTTTTCAACAGCTTTAGATCCGAGCTCCAAGCTCCTCCCCCTACCCATAATCCCCTGCTAACCCTGACTGACCTCAGATCAAGTTTGCCCAAAAGCAGATACTGCTTGAAGACTAATACTCTAAAGATAAAGTGGGTAACACCCATGGACCTGAGTATGAAAACATTCGTAAGTGAGGGGGCAGAGGGAGGGACGGTTGCTGACAAATGAAGTTTACCTACTCAGATGGTACGTTATGGTGAGTACATAACTTCTTAATCTGAAGTAGTTAACTTCATTTGTGCAGCAACCTATGGAACAGAGTCCCCAGCTACCGGAACCTTGGGTGGCCTTCATGGATGGATGTTTCGGAGCACTGCAGAGCCAAAGGATGCTCTCCCTCTGGAGATAATGTCCAATTTATAGTGATTGATAAAGGTATGAGATGAGGCCCAAGTGGCTGCCGAACAAATATCATCCAAAGAGACTCTAGCTCTAAAAGCTGCAGAGGTAGACATAGACTGAGTAGAGTGGGCATGGACTCCCTGAGGTGCGGGCCTGCCAGAACTTTCATATGCTAAAAGGATACACTGCAAAATCCATCTAGACAGCATGAATTTAGACACAGATTTACCCAAGTTAAATTTGGCAAAGGAGACCAACAACTGGTCAGATTGCCTATGACCAGATGTCCTGTGGATGTTGAAGCGAAGTTGTCTATGCACATCCAGTGAGTGTAATTTGTATTCCCCTTTGTTTTGGTAATTAGGGAAGAAGACTGGTAGGTTGATGGACTGGTTAATATTCGATTTAGAGGCAATCTTGGGAAGAAAAGAGGGATTGGTCCTGAGGTAAACTCTATCCTTGTGAAAAGTCAAATATGGGGTTTTACACAGAGGGCTTGTAGTTTAGAGACCCTTCGAGCCGAGGTGATAGCGACAAGAAAGGCCATTTTCCATGACAAAAATTTAAGATCTACTGAAGCTGCAGGCTCAAACGGGGGAGCTGTCAAGGCCTGAAGCACCAGCGTTAAATCCCAAGGAGGGACTACATCCTTCACTGGAGGTCTGAGAAGAAAGGTGCCCTTCAAAAAAGTCTTACACAATTTCATGGTGATCAAAGGGCCCAGTTCATTTCCCACGTGATAATGAGAGATAGCTGCTAGTTGAACCTTGACTATGGAGGAGCTAGCCCCCTGATGAAACAGCCCTGACAGGAAGTCTAATACCGAGGGCAAAGGAGTTGTGAAAGGATCCAAATTTCGATGTTCCGCCCAAATGGAGAAACTTTTCCATTTGCTACTATAGATCTTTCTAGTAGAAGGCTTGTGCGCTGCTACTAGAATAGTTTTAACTGGGGAAGAGATACCAGGAGTCCTAGCTACAAGTGGAACTGGAGCAGCCAAGCTGTGAGCTTGAGATTGTCCAGATTCGGGACTGGGAGATCTAGGGGGTGGGATATTAAATCCCGACGGGGATCCAGAATCCAAGGAGGGTTCACCAGATGAGACCAAAGGTAAGGGAACCAGGTTTGATGAGGCCAGAATGGGGCAATGAGGATTATCCTGCTCCCC
Organism: Protopterus annectens; assembly: GCF_019279795.1. Taxonomy (NCBI): domain Eukaryota; kingdom Metazoa; phylum Chordata; order Ceratodontiformes; family Protopteridae; genus Protopterus; species Protopterus annectens. The sequence goes on along the minus strand of NC_056751.1, from coordinate 262,002,861 downwards.
AACCGGCTGGCTTTCTGTAGAAACTTCAGCATCAGAGGAAGAGGAGGGTAAGCATAAAGAAGACCGGGAGGCCAAGCATGCACCAGAGCGTCTCTCGGAGGTTCCCCGGAGGGGGAAATGAGAGCGAAGTAGTCGTAACATTTTGTGTTCGAGGGAGAAGCAAAGGGATCGCAACAGGGTTGACCCCATTCGGCGAAAATCTGATTCGCTATCTCGAGATTCAGAGACCACTCGTGTGGTAACAGGATGGTGCGACTTAGTCTGTCCGCTAGGATGTTGGACCGCCCCGGAATGTGCGTTGCTATAAGAAAGCAGTTGGTGGAGATCGCCCATTCCCACACCCTCATGGCCTCTCGACAGAGTGGGTAAGACCTGGTTCCCCCCTGTTTGTTGATGTACCAGACAACAGACATATTGTCTGACTGAATCACAATAGTTCCTACAGGAAGAAGGTCCTGAAGTGCTTGCAACGCTAACAGCACTGCCCTCATCTCTAGGACATTGATATGCAGAGAGGTCTACGTGGGGTCCCACGTGCCTTGGACTGTCCTGCCCAAACAATGACCCCCCACCTGAGGCGCGAGGCGTCCGTGGTCACCGTGGCTAGGGGAGGGGCCATAGAAAAGGGGCGTCCTTCCTGGAGGTTCGGAGATTGGAGCCACCATAAGAGGGCCCTCTTGCAAGCCCTGCTGAGGGGAATGGGATGGCTCAGAGGAAATCGAAGAAGGACCACTGGACCTGGAGGGTCAATTGTAAGACCCTCGTGTTCAAACGCGCCATTGGCAAAAGGTTGATTGCCGCCGCCATTGAGCCTAGAGCCCTCAGGACCAATTCCGCCGGAGGAGCTGGAGAATGTAGAATGGCCTGCACATGTAGCCTCAGGGTTCGTAGCCAGTCTGTGGTCAAGAAAGCTAGGAGCTTGTTTGTGTCTAATCTGGCCCCTATGAAGTCTATAGTCTGAGTCGGGGTAAGAGACGACTTCTCTATGTTGATAGTTATCCCCAGCCGGGGAGCTAGACGAAGAAAGTAGTTTCTGGCTGCGCAGAGTAGATGCCTTGTCGGGGCGGTCAGGAGCCAGTCGTCCAGGTATGGGTAGACCTGAATTCCCTGGAGCCTCAGGTGGGCCGCTATCACTGCTAACACTTTGGTGAACACCCTGGGGGCTGTGGTGAGACCAAAGGGAAGGACCCTGAATTGGAAATAACTGGCTCCTAGCCGGAAGCGGAGGAACCTTCTGGATCACCTGTCCATCAGAATGTGGTAGTACGCATCCTTGAGGTCTATAGAGCACATCCAGTCATTCTCCCACAAAAGGGGGAGAATGGATTGAAGGGTGACCATGTGGAACTTCTCTTTGGTTACTAACAGGTTCAGGGGGGAGAGGTCGAGGATAGGTCTTAAGTCCCCTGTCTTTTTTGGCACCAAGAAGAACCTGGAGTAAAACCCCGACCCGCACTGGTCTGGGGGGACGTGTTGGATGGCTCTTTTTTCCAGCAACTGTTGGATTTCTGTTGCTGTGGCCTCCCTCTGATCGGTTGGGACATCGGGGAGGTATCTGGGGCTGCGTGGGTAAAGAGAAAAGGGAATCTGATATCCTCTGGATATAATGCGAAGCACCCAGCGGTCTGTCGTGATGGACTCCCAAGCTGCTAGGTGCTTCGAGAAATGCCCCCCGACTGCCTCCAGAGTGGAGCAGTCGGGCAACCCCTCAGGGGTGTTGCGTGGGTTGGTCCAAGAAGGGTTCTCTGGATCCAAAGTTCCGCGGGCCCCCTCTGCCTCTAGGGTGGTGTCCACCCTGTCCTCCTCTGCCGCAGAAGGGCTGGGAGTCCGGAGTGGGACGGGACTGTTGCGACTTCCGGAACCACATCTTCTTCTGTCCCTTTTGGTTCTTGGAGAAGGACCTCTGGGGAGCAGAGAAGTGGACTCCGATGGCAGACAACGTCTTCCCGTCCTTCTCGCTCTGGACCAAGGTATCGCGAACAGTTTTGCCAAAAAGGGCAGAACCATCGAAAGGGGCATTAGCGAAAGATGCCTTGAAGGGTTCTGCAAAATCACAGTGCCAGAGCCAGGCCTGACGCCTCATGACAAGGCCCACTCCGCTGGCTCTAGTGGCTCCCTCCGTGGCATGAGACAGTAGCCGCATAGAGGTGTTTGATATAGATCGGAGAGTGGCCATCCGGGTGGAGTGCAATCGCTTGTCCTCCGTCGACATGGACTCGGGGGGGCGACGCAGCGTACTCTTTGATAAGGTCCCGCTGCAGTCGAAGCACATGTGCCATGTAGTTCAGTGACCTCACAGAGAAGGTAGCTGAACTAAAGACCCACTTCCCTAAATGGTCCATCGACCAAGACTCCTTGCTCGGGGGATGAACCGAGGGACTCTCCTGAGCAAGTTCCCTCTTGGTGGCCGCTGCCACCAACATGGCATCTACAGGGGGACCCTTACTCCAGTGGGACTTGTCAGAGGGTGGGCTGAGAATTTTGTCCACGCACTTGGGGACTGGCTCCACAGTGTCCGGCTCCTTCCACGCTCTGGCAGTAATCAAATCTACCAGGGTGTCGGCCGGAGGGGACACCCAAGAGGTAGACGGGCCTGCTTCAAACGGCTCCAGGAACACGGATTCTTCCGAGGTAGGCTTTGGGGCAGACCACCCCCCCCCTTATCCTGAGCATCTCTATGATGTCACCAAATGAGACATCTTTGGGGGGTGATCTTGGGGAGCCTTCCCCCTCCTCCAAATCCGTGTCCTCAGTCAAGGACTCGGGGGACTCCAGGTGCCTCCTTTTGCACTTTCGCTTGTGAGGAACCTCCTCGAGGGGGCTGTCCGAGGAGGTCTCACCAGCCACGTCTTGTTCCAAAGGAATGACCTGGGACGTCAGAGCAGGCTGTCCCTGGGGCCGGGTGATGGAAGTCGGGCCCAACAGAGAAGGAGTACAGGGTGGAGCCGTAGCAAGGGCCGGGGGCCTGGAATCTCTCGACAGGGCCCTCTCCACCACGTCGAATGCCGAGGGAGAGCTGCTCTCTCTGGGATCCGAAAGCAGACCCTCACTTGGATCCGATGGATGGATCGGGGCCGGCGCCGAAGTGATCGGATCCGACGGACCAGTATGCTCTGACCTGGACGGAGCCGAAGGCATACCGATACCCCCGGATCCAAAGCTCAGCCTTTGGCTCCGAGAGCTCGGATTCGAAGAAAATGGACCCGACAGACTCGAGGGAAGAGTCGGTGCCAAAGTACCTGAGACTATCGGTGCCGACACCCCCCCGGCTCCAAGGCTGCCCAGCTCCAAAGACTCTGAGCCCGGGAAGCGGGACGGAGAAGGAGCTATCGGGGCAAAAAAAAGGGGGTCGAGCTCCCCCCCCAAAGGGGGGGAGGCAGGAGCACTCCCATCTGCAGTTGGGCCTGGAGGAATCTTCTCATCATCCGGTCCAAATCTGCATCCGTGAGACTTCGGGTTGATCTCGATGAGGCCACCGAGGCAGGACGGGAGTGGCACCTTGATGACCTCAAAGTAGATCGGGTCTCCTCCTCAGGACCTGGTGAAAAGCACAGAGACCCAGAAGTCCTGGAGGGAGAAGACCGCTTAGCCGGGGGGGCCAAAGTGGAGGCCTTGGCCCGCCGCTTGTGGTGTTTCTCCCTCCTTATTTCTTTCCTGGCCTCCCTCTCCTCCGGGCCTAAGGTGGGAGGTTGAGTCCCGGCCGGGGGGATGGAAGCAGGAGTGGCAGCCGCCACAGCCGCAGCGGGAGCCACAGGAGGACTGGAGGTAGAAGCCGAATCTGGGGGCAGAAGACCCGCCAGAATCAGCTTAGACCTCCGGTCCTTGAGTGCCCTGAGGTTGAACGCCGCACAGATGGAGCAACCAGAAGACAGGTGTTCAACCCCAAGGCACAGCACACACCGAGTGTGGCCATCTGCCGGGGACAGCTTATGGCCACACTCGGTGCACTTAGAAAAGATTGGCTTTGGGGCCTCAGCCATTTTAACTAAAAGAGAAACCACACACGTTAGGCCCCAAACACACACACATACAACCCTAACGGAACCACGAAGGAAGGGGGAGGTAAATGACAAAAAATATAGAGTTAAACTATAGAGGGTTTTATACAAAAAGGGACCTGGAAACACTCACAACCAAAAACAGAAGAAAAGAGAAGAAAAGGTAAATTTTTTCTCACAAAAACGTCTCTAACACCTGGAACTCTAGATCAAGCTGCTGTTGGTTAACTGCGGCAAACTAGATCTGAGGACAGTCAGGGTTGGCAGGGGATTATGGGTAGGGGGAGGAGCTTGGAGCTCGGATCTAAAGCTGTTGAAAACTGCTGGCTTGGATCCAAGGTCGAATCCGATTCCCATACGTTGCTGCACAAATGAAGTTAACTACTTCAGATCTATCATTAGCCAATTGGTTGATATGATTAGAAAAACTCATAGCTGAATCTACCCATATACACAGGTCCTTAAATGCGTCTACAGTTTCAATCACAGTGTGCTGTATTAAATATTTACCTTTCAGTTTATGTCTCCCAAATCTCATATGCTTAGTTTTTGATGTATTTATCAACATATTATTCTCCTGTGCCCAAATGGTCAATTTAGTCAAATTATTTTGCAGACATGCCGTATCTGTAACACCTGTAATCAGTTTACCCACTTTCAGGTTGTCAGCATATAGACTGTAGAGTACCTCAGATGAAAAAGTAAGGTCTGAAAGATACAATCTAAACATGTAAGGGCCTAGGACAGAGCCCTGTGGGACACCTTGACTGTAACCAAGGATTTTGCCTGTCCAGTTGGTGTGTGATACTTGCCATGTCCTATTTGTAAGCCATGCAGCTATCCATCTTATCAACAGTACATCAATACCTAGTTGTACTAATTTATTGATCAGTATTTTGTGTATGACCTTGTCAAATGCTGAAGTTAAATCTGTATAAATCATATCACAATTTTTCATTCATAGCTGTTATTATATTGTTACTGAACATCATGTTACAGGTGGTAATAGATCTATTTTCATATGCATGCTGATTTATGGTTTCAAGTCCCAACCTATCCAGTTCTGACACTAACTCATCCAGTATTACCTTCTCCATTATTTTTTCACAACATGAAAGTAGACTTAAGGGTCTATATGATTCTGGGTTTGTCCTACTCCCCTTTCCCTTAAAGACAGGTTTAATAAGTGCATGTCTCCAATCTTGAGGAATCTCCCCATATTTATATGACCTAGTGAAGGCTTTATGCCCGAAAGCCACACAAATTCTACACTATTCATCTAAGTGGGCAGCCCCCCAAACAATAGATAGATTTGGCATGTGTCAGATTTGGGTATTTTCTGGCCACAAGCCACACATTTTTTTGAAGCCTGGAGGTTTGTCAGACATCATGAAAATCCATTCGGAGCCTAACAATAACTTGTGTGTGAGTGTGTATCAATCACAATAAAACAGACACCTTACCTAGAAAAACTGCCCTGTGCTAAACAAACACAGTAAAAACCTGAAACTATCAGTTATAACTAAACAACTACAAAGATAAGGCATCAACAGTGAGGTAAGGAAGAGGAACAGAAAGAACCTTCCTTATCTAAATATATATGCATGTGTGTGTCTATATCTATCGATAGATACATATATAGATATAAGTATGTATATGTGTGTTTGTGCGTATATGGGTCTACTTCAGTAGAATGAAAGTTCACTTACCTGACTTTCAGTTAGCCAAGACAAAACGGCAGACAACCGCAGAACACTGACATCCCAGAACACTGACTTTCCACTTCAGGTAAGTAACCACTTGGCTATTCTGAAAAAATGGTAAAACCGAAGGAAAGTAAACCCACCCATGTGGGAGGCTGTGCTCCCCACACCCCCCTTAACTAAATATACCAACTCCGAGATCGCACTACTGCGGGGATAAGAGACAAACTTCAACAGGGTGGCCAAGAGGTTACTTCCCTGGAGTGGGAAGTTGGTGCTATGTGGTTGTTGGCCTTTTTGTTTCGGCTAACAAAATCGGGTAAGTGAACTTCCTGTCTACTGAAGTATACCCGTGTATGTGTGTGTGTATATACATATATATATATATTACACATATGTTCCATTGGTTTAGTAGACAGGGAGTCTGGGCAACACCTGTTTAATTGACTCCATTTATTTGACTATACAGATAGTCAACAGGTGTGCAAGATCAACAATCCCCGGGCAGGGGAATATTCCCTTTCCTTAGGGAATGTGCAATCTCGGAGTTAGCATACTTAATTAACAGAGGGTGTGGGGGTCCAGGGGGGCTTGCAACAATGTTTTAATGTTGCATGCAGTGAGGTTCTTCCTCTGCACATGCGTACAAGAAAGTCATTTTTTCCAAGTCTGACATAGAGTAGTTTACCTTCAGGATGTCAACTTTCATGTTAGTCGAACAACTGAAAATCAGAACTGGGGATAAAACTCTGAGAAAGAGACTGTAAAAATCACCAAAGGATTAGCACTTATCTAACAAAGAAGCAGGAGCAAAGGAGACCACAGCCATAGTGAATGAGCAGAAAATGCGAACTGAGGTATTTCTCTCCTTGCAGGGGGTTATGGGTATGGGTAGGAGCCTGAGCACTGGATCTAAAGCCTGAGAGTGTCTGAAGTCAGATCTCAGACAGATCAGATAACGTATCTGTTGAGGAACAGATGCAAGAGACAACATTAGATTAAAACATTAACTAATGCTGACTGTAACACTGAACCAGAGGAACACTGTTAGATTTTCTCATCTAGAAATGTCTTAAGTAGCCCAAGTTTCTTCTTCTTCTTTCTTTCCCATTAGCCAGTTTACAATCCAGCTACCTACAAATTAATTAATTTTATAAATAATCAAGCTATCAGTAATTCTACTGTCCTGAATTCAGCAATGAATTCAGACAGCAATAGCTGATACACACAACTAAAGCATGACTGACATGCTTGTAAAAGTCTACAGTACTTGCTAAGGTTGATCTATTGTGTGGACAGGCATTCTGAGTTAGGTCAAGAAGTTAACTGTATTTTGGATTTGCTTATTAATGCAAGAAGACACCTTTCAAAACATTTATCGGTTATAGATGTTGTTGTCGTTCGGCTTTTCCCGGTTAGGGGTCGCCACAGCGGAACTCCGGTCCACTAATGATTGGCAGTAGATTTTGACGAACGCCAAGGTGCCAGCTTGACGTTCAACCTTCAACGAAGGCACGCCCATTAACGCATGTCTTTCGAACGCCCACCCAACCGGGGGGAGGACATGCAAACTCCACACAGAAGGCACTCCCCGCACTCCAGCCAGGAATCGAACGGGAGAACCTCTTTCTGTGAAGCAACAATGCTACCACTGCACCACCACGGATATTTATCGGTTATAGATGCTAAACTTAAAAGCCTATAATTTGGAAAAAGATCTAATGACCTACCTATGAAAACTGGGGTGACAAAGACTGTCTTCCAGCCATACCTCTCAATCATACCTAATTCCTCAGCATTTACCAGTTTTGTGGTCCAAATAATGGGGTGCCACGAATTCCCAAATGGCCCCCTTTATTGCTGAATTTCGCAGCTTTTTTTTTTTCAGCGATTTTTTTGCTGATGCCATCACGTACCGATGCATGAGCAATGATGTCAGCTTCATGAGCAGCCTGCCAGCCTGTCAGAATTCGGCAGAGGGCTCAAGGGGTGTGACTGTTTGTTTATGTTTATGGATGGCAATGTTTACCTTGTTGCTCTTGAGTCACTTCTTGCACTGCAGCAACTTCCTTCCAGTTTACTTCAGTTCAGACAGAGAGGGACTGACAACTGGACTGAGAGAACAGCTGACAGCAACAGTGTTTTTTGTTTTTTAATTAATCTAGACTTTAGTTTAGATACAGGCTTACAGCAAGGCAGACAACCCCATCCCCAAACTGTTCATTTTAATATGTGGACTAGTGCAGCAGCAGTCTCGTCAGACTCGGAGAGTTGTGAGCAGTGTGGTCATGAGAAAATATATTACTTCAAGTTCTACTTCTTTCCCCAGCTCCTCCTCCACCTCCCGGTAAAATAAAGATAACAAGAAAATTAATTGAGTCATGATTTATTTGATTAGCCAGTGTGTGTGTGTGTGTGTGTGTGTGTGGGCCTATATGCATTTATGTATGTCTAACTCTAACTCTAACTGCATAGGGGGGGGTGTACTGTTTTATCTTATTGATCGGGGATGTAGCGCTGATGTCATTGGAACATTTTCACATCTTCTGCATGAAAATACACCATGACCAGTCTTAATTTTCCATCTTTTCTATGCAAGAGTAGGCACTTATTCTCTGCTTTCAGATAAATGAACTACTGCACACTTTGTAATTGGATTTCTTCCTGTAATTCGATAATGCATGCTTGCATATATGTGTTTTAGCATACACTGGGAGGTGGGAGATTAGTTGTTTATAGGTTTGATCATCTGCATTTGGTATGTGAGGAGCCAACCGGACTGAGCCTCTTTTTATGATTAAGACTAGGAAGATAACCTCCTATTGTCAGAAAATAAACACTACGATTACAATTGCGACAATATATCAAGGTCTAGAACAGCATGCAGACACATAATGAGTTAATCACAGTATTGTAACACGCACAACTGATACCATGAAGGATGCATTTCGCATAGGAATGATTTGGCCATGCAGGTCCGATGTATGTGATTATAGGTGTCAGTTTTGGGTCATACCTTTTAAGTGTACCTCATGAGAAATACTCCTCACTTTAGGTCTTAAAAAGTTAATGTTCCTCAAAGTTCCCACATTCAAAATGTCTCACACATTCAGTGTAAGGATTTTTTACCTGATATCCATGACAATAGAACTAAATGATATTAATTCTTCAAAATAACTTATTATAAGTAAAAAAGTAACACGTTTTAACCATTCTCTGAGCTTTCTAGTTTGTTTGTAAGTGTTCCCCATTTTGTCCATTTGTTCCACATTATTACAGGTGGTGTTCCTCATTTCAGAGATGGAAAGTTGAGACTTTGGGTGGCATATTCCTGGACTCTCCAGAATTTTGCAGAATGTCCAGATTTTTTCACTTATTTTTGGTCTATTCCTCATAAAAATGTGTGGTTTTCTGGTGAGTCACTGATGACTGACTTATTCCTTTTGTTTTGCTGATTAGCTATTGTATATTTCATTGATAATTGACTGCCTATCAGTTTTTGAAGCAGTTTATGAAACCATTCTTCTTGGGGAAGTGTTTTAAACCATGTTCTTTGTTGCTCCTTTCTTTTTTCTCCATCTTATAATTTTTCTTGTTTTTCTGTAGCTGGACTTGGTTGGTTAATTACTGATGACAAGAGAGGCTATAAATAACTCTCAATTATTTTTGAGAAAGGCGAGATAAAGGTTATTGAGCTTCATGTGGATAATTTGCTGAATGTTTTCATGGTATCAGACTTAGATAAGATGCATTAATGACGGAATGTTACATGCCTAGATAGTGATGTGAAGGCTGCCGTTTCATTAGTAGAATGATAACTGTTAGTTTGATAACTGTTAGTTTCTACACTTTCTTTGTGAAACAGGCCATATGTTCTAAATATTTATTTATTTGCTGTATAAATATGACTGTGCACATGTGCACTGCTAAGGGATTAGTGGTGCTCTGGGGGAAATGTTTCATTTTGGTGGTTGCTTGTACATGCTTGAAACTACTGAAGGATTATGGATCTCTGGGGGAAATGTCTCATTTTGGTGCTTGTACATAGTTCAAAATACTGAAGGGAATTAAGCTTTTTGCTATGGGTCTGTTGCTCATAAATTTGTAGTTTTCTGGTAAATCACTGGCAGTGGCAGATCTTGGAGAACTGAACTCAGAAAAGAGTGGCAGGCAGCAGACATTACATTTGATTTTCAGACTTCATCCTTCAGAAAATTCATGCTATGACAAAATTCTCTTATAATGCAGTGCCATGATTATGCTCAAATATCAGTTAAATGACACTCTGGTTCAGCAGTACTCTAGCATGAGACTCAATCTTAATGCTTAGAAGGGTGTTTAACAATTGTTACGCACCCCCCTATATGCTATTAAGATTGCGTCTGGCACTAACCACTAACAGCTCGCAGTGCTGGCCAGTAAACAGCAGCAGAATATGAAACATGTTAATTTAACTTCAGTTTCTGTCTGCTGTCTACAACATTACATTCATTAAAAATGTATTTGGGAACCAGATGATATTCATACACAAGGAATACATAAAGATATAAAGTGTTTCTTAACAACATTACCGGCTATCAAAGACTGCATAACACTTTGCATTTTTTTTCTCTAGCTAGGAGTATACTGAACAGACAAATCTCCATGCACTGCAAGGAATTATGACTGGACCTCTGATTGTAACTTAGTATTACGTGTTATTGACATGGATGTCAAGATTCATCTCGAGCTTTGCTCTCAAGGTGAACTTCTTGGCATCCATGTTGAGAACTGGCAAGTTACAATCGAACACCTGATCATAATCCTCTGTATGTTGCAATAACTAAAATGTTATTGTCAGTACAGTAGCTCCAAAGTCAGTTATTGAAAAGTTCAGCCTATGAAAATGCATAGCTTCATAAGCAGGTACTAGGCTATCAGCCCAAGGGCCTTCGTAAGCCTAGGCAGCAAGGTTCCATAGCTTACGCCACCTAAGAAAGTTATTTTCCTGTGCCACTGTCCAGCAGAGACACAGAAGTGATCCCTGGGGTGTATTTCCTATTTCCCATCCACTCATCAAGATTTTTCTTGAAGAGTGCTAATGAAGAACTTTGCTTGACATAGATGGGTAGCTTGTTCCAGAGTTATGCATATGTTGCATATGCATTTAATCTATGCTACAGAAGAATTTCACTGAATGTGATGTGGCTATCAAGCTGACAACAGAAATTTTTAAAAATCTTTTGTCTCTAAATGTAGTCCATTAAGGTATTGAACATGCAACATATTGCTTGTGAAAGTGTAAGTGTGTTTGTCTATTTATGTCTTTCTTTGTATAAGCAGTGTGAATTTATAGGTGCCTTCAATGAATTATAGTGTCATTAATTATAAAAGGAAAGACATTTTTTTCTTAAATGATGCTGCCATCATAATAATATACCACAATAAACATGTGGATAATTTATATTTTCCTCACACTCAGGTGAATCTAGTTTGTTCACCTATATTGTATATGACCACCTCAGGTAATATATAGCTTTCTCAGACTGCTGCTGTGTGCTACTGATATACAGTAGGACTGTTGTCTTCATATTAGAGCTTCGTAGACTACAGGACTTGTAAGTCTACTTCAGATTCTCAAAACAGCTAATCACCTCACATAGATACTTTTATATCCCAAGCAGACTCCAAAGAATCTTTCTTCAGGTGTAATGAGGATGCTAGAGGTACCATGGAGTATATGTTCTTGGACTGTCATGAGTTGGCAGACTTTACAAATTCCATACAGCGTACTCTGCTAGGAATACTAGGCAAGAAAATGAGTGTGACTAAGGAAATTATTTTTTGGAGCTGGGATACAGGATCTGAATTGCCTAGACATAGGCTTTGTTGAGTTAAATTCTGGTGGCTGCTTAAAAAAGAATTACTAGAAAATGGAAATCAAAATCTAAACCAGCTATACTTAAAGTAGTGAATATTGTAAGCGAGATGAAAGAAAAGGAAATGGGATCTTTAGAAAAGGGTAGGAGTAAATGACATAAAATGGAAACTGTGGGAACAATCCATGCAGAAAAATGTTTTGGAGGAGGAATGGAGTTTTAAGAGAAGGCAGGAATTGAACTGCATGTGTAATGTTGCTTTGATTATATGATATAGAACAATGGGTCACTATCAGAAGCTCGAGTTTTCAGAAACTTGAAATTCATATTGTTGACATGATATGATTGAGTTTTCAAAAACTTGAAGCTTTTGAATGAAGATCATGGCACAATGCCTTTTCCCCACTGTACTGAGATCTTGGAGTTGGTATATATAATGTGCGGGGGGGGGGGGGGGCTTGCCCCCCTACAAAAATATAGAAAAAAGTAGATTTTTGTTGTTTTTTGAAGTTCAAGTTTTCGGAAACTCGATCATATCGTCTCGACAATACGAATTTCGAGTTTCTGAAAACTCAAGCTTCTGCACAGACCCAGAACAATATGTGCAATGTGCAATGTTTTTAAATGTGAACATCATTAATATGGTTTGATTACTTTTCTATAAATGTAAGTTTGTCTATGTAGCAAGTAACAGTTCAATAAAGGTGTTTAAAAAATAGCTCATCACCTCAGACGTGTTTCTCAGTCCAGCAGATTTTTAGATAAAAGTATTCTTCTCTTCCAGCTGTGCTTCATGTCATTATACCCTTATTTGCTGCAGTAGACTCCTGTCAGACACTGTATAGCATCCAGTACAATTTCTCAAATTACATTTTGGAGAAGGCACCAAAGTTGTTCTGTTTACTGAAGTGTGAGGATTTAGAAATAACTATGAGCAGGTACACTCCGTGACCAATCACAGACAGCAAAATGTGTTCCGAACAGTATCTTTCTTGCATTTAATAGGAAACAGATTTCTACTGTACAGGATTTGCATTTTTTTCAGTGCTTAATTGTAGTCATTCACCAAATCAATTTCACACTTTTAAGGCAGGACATTTGGGATCTATCTCTCATCCTGCAAAGAATCTAATATTCTCAGATGTACATTCATGCATACCTTATAAAAACATATGGCACCTTTTTTGTAATCTTCTAGGTAACAACCACGTCTCCTTATGGTGAGACTTTTTTTTTTGAGGCTGGCTTCCTTAGCTAAGTGACTTACTAATAAATAATTGGCAGTATTTGAACTTAGCAAGGTATAAGTAACACAACTGCACTAAGATTGCTAAAGTTAGATATCCTGCAGTGGAGAAATTGTTTTTATTTTTATTTTTAACCAGGTAAGCTCACTAGACAAAATGTCTCTTTCAAGGACATACCTCTCAACTGTCTAGACTTTCGCAGAATGCCCGGACTTTTTGCCTCCTATTTTTGGTCTGTTCATCATAAAATTTGTATTTTTTTCTGGATTTTAATGGCAAATCAGCATGGAGTGAATTCACTAAATAATGACAGCCATTTGACTTTCAGACTTCATATCCTTCAGAAAAATGCATGTTACCACAATAACTTTTATTCTAATAACTTTCTAAGCTTATAACAGCAATATTTAAAATCTGTCCCTATTTTGGGGGTTTTGCCCCCCCCCCCATTATTTTTGTCTTTGTCCAGATTTTTGTGCTACGAGGTTGAGAGCTATGTTCCAGGGGCAACCCAGGAGCAGCACCATTTGGTTAAGTAACTTGCTCAGAGTCACACAGTAGGCAAACAGGTGGAAGGAAATAAACCACATAGCTTTCAATTGACAGCCTTATCCTCTTAAACTAACAGCCTGACACATAATCCATATTTTAATTTTTACATTCATATTGTCATAACTAAAAGATCTACATGATTTTCAGGGGCATGGTGTGAAATGCCATAGTGGGAGTGAGAAAAACAGATTGACAATGTTCAGTTATAGTATACTCTATCAGAGATGTTTCCAGTTGTTTGCTAGTAATTATGAAGCTACGCAGTATTTCCATGTGTACTTAATGCACTTAATATTTCCAGAACTAAGTGACTAAAAAACTATTACATGGCATCAAAAGAAACCTATACGATATTGAAGAAAGTTGTCACTGATATTTACACTTGCACATCATGAAATATATTCACTGTTATTTTGATAATTATAAAATTAAAGATTTTGTTTCTTATTTCTGTAAACATCTCAGTAAACAATCATTCAGAGAGAAATTTTGTGCTGTCAAATGAAAGCTCATGCCTGTGTAACAAATGTATTCTGACAACATATATGTACATTGTACAGTTTCCAAGATAAGACAGTTTGTGAAACTTCACATTAAAATACCATTCTGGGTGTTATGTCCAGTGCAATATATTACAGTACTAAGGTAAAGACTGTGAGTGCACTGACCATAAATAAGACATTTTACTAATAACTATGTTGTTTTTAACCATTTAAATAGTTTTTATTGTTCACAAAACATTTGCCTTTGTTTGTCTTGTGCTTTTTAATCTGACTTATCAGAAAATGTTCTGGAACACAAGAATAGATGTGGGCTGCTAGAAGTATAACATTCCACAGCTCAGTGACGTTAATAAAATATCTTACTCATCAGTATAAGTATACTATAGTTTCTAGCTGAATTGATTAAAAGTAGGAAAAGCTAGAAGGATGTGCTCCTAGGTGTCTTCACTGCTGTATCTACCCTTTTCCAATTGCCAGCTGGTTGCCTATAGAAATATCTTCTTCTTTCGGCTTTTCCCAGTTAGGGGTCACCACAGCGGATCACCTGTCTGCTCATGATTGGCAGTGGAGTTTTATACAGTGTCGAGTTGCCAGCCTGGCACCCAACCTTCCACAGAAGGCACACACATGCACACACTCATATCTAGGGCCAATTTAGAGTGTCCAATCCACCTACAGCATGTCTTTAGGATGTGGGAGGAAACGGGAGCACCCAGAGGAAACCCACGCGACCACAGGGAAGACATGCAGACTCCACACAGAAGGCACCCCAGCCGAGGATCGAACCAGAGAACCTTTTGCTGTGAGGCGGCAATGCTAACCACTGCACCACCGTGGCCGCCCAGGTTGCCTATAGAAATATGTAATGCCTAAATTATTTGTACATTAGGGTGTAACCATCCACACTTGGATCACAGTCTTCTTCTAACACAAAAAAATGAATGCCTTATATACATTAACCAGTGCAAGCTGAAATGACCATCCATTAATATAACAGCTCTACACCATCTACTAATCTGACTAAAGCCCATTGAGCCACTTGACATATAGCTGTGAAATATGAAACTCTCACCCCAAAATCAACATCAAATACTGAAAAGTCTGTTAAACCGTAAGTACCCAGTTAAACTGTAAATGTAGTATAAGTGAATGTTACATAACTCTGCAGTGACTTAAAAGAATACAACTAAAAAGCACCAATTAATGGACCAAAAGCATACAAAATACATCAGACAGTATAACAGCATAACATATATAAAAAACTGTACAATTCTAAACAAGAAACCACTTGAGAATACCTCGGTGTAAAGGCCATGACCCTAACAATCAGGTCTACAATATATGTAACTGGCACCAAACAAAAATAGCACTATCAGGATAATAACCTTCACAACCAATAGAAGCATATGCTGTGAGTATTGTAAATCCGTTTATGATTCTGCCATACATCCAAACAAGAAAAATACATTTTATATGCTTTTGTTCCCTAGAAAGTGAGCAAAGAACTGAATGCATCCAAACATGAATTACTATATATGTTGTGTCACATATCCCTCCAACAGTCTTCTCACCATAATAATTGAATTCAACTTTTAAAATGGGTATAAGTAATTGAACATGCGGTAGTGGTGCTGCGGTAGTGTTGTCGCCTCACAGCAAGACGTTGTCCCGTTCAATTCTCAGCTAGAGCGTCTTCTGTGTGGAGGCATGTGTGAATGGGTGCGCCTTCGTTGAAGGTTGTGCGTCAGGGCTGGTAACTCGGCACGTAAAAATCCACTACCAAATATTAGCGGACCGGAGTTCCGCTGTGGCGACCCCTAACTGGGATAAGCCGAAAGACACAACAACATGAACAACATACTATGTAGGACTGTTTGCAGTTTATGGCAAATGTAACACTACCATAATGTTTCACAATCCCCAGTGCAACAATCTTGCCACATTATTATGTCTTTCAGTATACAGTCCTTCAGCCATTAGTATGTTGCAACCTGCAAAAAGGTGTGCAGCTGTTTCCAATTCGGTTTTACGAAACCTACATTTGTCTGTTTCCCTCACATGTTCAATGGACTTTGTAAACCAACATGTACGTAGCCCACTATCTTGGGCTGCCAATATTAACCTTTCATCTCTTGGTTTGAATTTGCCTCTCCTTAACCATTCCTGTGTTCGTTCCTGAACAACATGAGGTTCTTCCAGAGGTTTTCTATACTTGCAGCTATATTTATGCTTTTTCCACATTTCTTGTCTTCTCATCTAATCCTTCACCTCAAATTCTTTCTTTTGTTTTTTGGCACATTCGGTTGCTGCCTGATTTTTATCCACTTCTGGTTTGATTTCCATTCCTGCTTGATGCCGATATGCTTCTGTTAAATTAAGCTGAGAAGTCATCTTAGATTTATTCTCCTAATGTTTCAAAACTTTCACTAAGTTTGGGTCTTGTGAGGTCAGCAAATATCAGGGGATTCCCACAATTGCAGATCTATACATATAATCAATTTCAAGGAGGCCCATCCCTCTTTCAGAATAAGGAATATATAATCTTGGTATGCACTGATTTTTATAAATCACTGGGTGAGCATGAAGCATCCTTCTTGTTTTCCTATGTAATTTATCCAACATATTTTGGCGCCAGGCAATTACTCCAAAACTGTAAGTTAGGGCAGGAAGTGCAAATTGGTTTATAGCTTGAATTTTGTTCCTAGATGGCAGTGCTGTTTTCATGATTAATTTTATTCACATTTGTTTGTGTTTTATTGTTGATCCTTCATCAGTTCCCAAATATTTATTCACTCCCTCTTGCTCAAGTTCTTTTATATCACATTCTTGTCCCAAACTGGTGTTTTCCTGACATTGCAGTTTTCCTGCTTTAAAGGTTCCTTTTGCACATTTATCAAGACCAAATGACATTCTTATATCATCTGAAAAAGTTTTGACAACTTGCAGTTGTGTTTTCAGTTCCTCATCTGATGAGCTATACAGTTTTTAATCATCAACAAAGAGAAAATGAGAAGTCTTTACACTTTGTTGTTTTCTAGGAGCCAAATTATAGCCATGGTCTAAGCTGTTAAGTAGATGGCTTAATGGGTTAAGGGCAAGGCAGAATAGCACCGGTGAAAGAGAGTCACCCTGAAATATACCCCTTTGAATTTTTATCCCTGGTATAATAATTTATCCTTTATCATGGCTTAATTGCAAAGTGGTCTGCCACTGTTTCATGGTCACTGTAATGTAGTCGATCACTGTAGGGTGTATCTTATTCATTTTTAAGAACTCCTTTATCCATGAATGTGGGATACTATCAAATGCTTTTTTGTAGTCAGTCCATACCAAACTTAGATTCTTTCCCTTTTTACAGTTCTCTTCTATGACTTTACTTAACAACAAATGATCCTTTGTTCCATATGACTTTCTTTTATTGCCCTTTTGTTCTATTCCATAATTGAGTTTTCTTCTAAATGACTATAAACTCTGTCAGCATCAATTCCCGTGTATAGTTTATACGTCGTTGGAAGGCAAGTTATTGGTCTATATTTTTTAGGGTAGCTTGCAGGTTCACTCTTAAGTAAGAGCATTGTTTTTCCTGTTCTTAACCAGGTTGGTGTCTTTTCTGGGTGTGCATATAAATAATTCTTACTCATGGCTAAATCTTCATGCAAAGATGTTAACACTTTCAGCCAAGAATTAGGTACTGCATCTGGGCCTAGAGTTTTCCAATTAGAGGCTTTTCTTAACTTTGTTTCAGTCTCTCTGGCTGTTATTTCATCCCTTTCATATCTTGTACCTTTGAACCTCTTATTCTTTCTTTAACTTCTTTTATCCATTTAGCATCTTTGTTATGTTCCACAGGATCTTCATAGGTACTTCTCCAAAATGTATCTATTTATTCTTTTTTTGGCAGTCTTTCAATTCCTTTTACCTTCCCAATTCTCTATAAAACTTTTTTGGATCATCAATAAATTGCTTATTTTGTACTTTTCCTTTATATTTATTTTCATGTCTTCTAAGTCTTTCCGCCTGTGCTGAAATGTTTAGTTTATTTGCAATGGTGCATGATAGATACTGGTCTGTTCTAATACTGCACATTGCTTTTATCGCATCTATTTTTCTTAGTATTTTTCTACAGTATGGGGTACTTGGTAAAGATTAAGTCTCTCCAATACCCCTAATATATTTAAATGTTTCAGACATATCCCTTACATCCTTCTAATGATCCAAAGAACAGAGACCCATGATGTCAAATCTTTGTTCATAGTGTTTACTAGCCAGTCCTCTAATTCTCTTAGATGTCTTCTTCTAGATGGTCACCATGAATCCAAGATACTTATTGTAATGGGGGTTCTTAGGACTTAAAGCAGTACTGCTGCAAACTATGACCTTTTGGACTTATTCCTAAACATTCTTATTTATTTTAAACACATTCTAATAGTTTGTTCTGTTCACTGCTTTTAAAGGAGAGTCTTTCGCAAATTTCCCAATATTAGTTTACGATTGCTAAAATTCCTTTAAGTTTATTTTGATAACTGTGCTTTCAGTACAATGTTGCAGTATTCTCTGTTTGCAGAGATTCAGTATTGAAAATATTGTGCAGTTTTCTTGTAGATCGAGTCTGATACCTTCTTGTACCCTCTCCTGACTACCGAGTTAGTCAAACCAACTCAAAGTAGACTAGATGTTACCACTGATAACATCCCATCAAACAATGCAGGTGCAAGTGTTCATTCTGAGTCATCTCTCACATCATAATGTATTCCTTTTTAACTGTATTTAATGATGTCAACAGCAAAATGCAGTCTTTCTACACATGGCCTCTGGAGTCCTGCCACACCATTCTCACTTGCATTTCTTTTCAAGCAAACACTAAAGGACAGATCCCTAGTTGACAGCTCCCAACCTCTTCCTCCCCCAAGAATAAGATTCTGGTTGGTGGGAACAGGATCCATGACTTACTTTGTCCTTGTTCATATATAAGTAATAAAGTAAAAACTTAGATGGCAATGGCCACGCAATGGAAAAATAAAAAGCATACCAAGTGTAACACGTTCAAAAACTTTACTGACTGGTTCCAGGAATAAATTGATGAAGTCTTTATGGTTCAGATGAAAACACTTATTTCTAGCACCAGTAAATAAAGCTTTCAAATGTGTTATACTTGTTTTGATTTACTTGTTCCTATACAAGGGTAAACAACTATAAGGATAAAGAGCTTTCAGCATGACAGTAGAACAAAACAAATATTAATTATTGCCTGTACTTAATATTACCAGAGACTGCCAACTCTGTTCTGATTTGAACTGATTCTTGAATTATTCCATTAAACCACATATATAAAAGCTGAAATGAATAAATCATAAAACAGAGAATTTAAAAAGCATCAAATAGAAAAAAAATATCCTGTAATGATATGCAAAATACATTTTATATACATTTACAACCTGATAAAGACTGAGATATATATTCTAGTCATACAACACACAATCATATTTGTAAACTGCATCATGGGAGCGGTCTGCTTATGATTTGGATACACAGTAACTCTGGATGCTGAAAAGCAGCAGTATGTTTTGGCCCACAGTGTAGGCTCACTATTGATTTGTAATTGTTTCTTGTGGTGTAATACCTACAATTTTACCCCATTTTCTGTGATTAGTGGCACTCACACTCCTTAGGTAGCATTTTTCCAATCTAAATCCCTCCCACATAAGGCCACTCAATTCCCTTAGCTTTTATGACCCCCCCTTCCTATTTTCCAGTTACAATCTACCCTGATAACAAAGTGCTGAATTTGTGGCAAGTCTATCAGGTGAGCTAAGCCTCATGCAGCCAGCTCTCTTTTTTCCAAACCAGTACCTTTCAACTATAGTACACTCTGAGTAACTAACACTACCCAACAAAGCAGCGTCTAACCTACTTTCTTAACCTTCTACAGTCTCACAACTACTCCTGCCACTATTACATCCCCAATACTAATTTTTAAGCAGGTTTTGGTTATCAGCCTCACAGACTACACTCTTACTAACCTGAGGCAAGGCTTACCTGCAAGCTTTTACTTCACCATTATAGATTACTTAATTTGGGCAAAGACTTCAGTGCTTGGCTCTACCCACTCCGTTCGCCCTCGATCCGCTTGCTTTCACTCCGCTCCCCTACCCTACCCCCATTCCTATCCACCCCTTTCCTCTAACTTATAGTTACTCCACCACACCCCATTCCCTCTTGACCTATCCACCTCAATCCTCTCTCCACTACCATTCTACATCCATTCAGCTCTCTTTCCCTCAATATTGCACAAAAGGCACTGTCTCAACTGCATAGCAACAAATACTCTTTCATTCCTCTCACTCTATTTCACCCACACCTCCACCTCTCTACATATTTACACCCATTCTCCAGCACAGCCAGTTAATACTACCAACCCACTATCCCACTCCTTCTCTGATATCTGCCCATAAATATACAACGCTACCTTCCTGCTTGCTTCCTTCACACTCCTAAAAACCTCCTGCCCAATCTTCCCTACATACAAGCACCCTAAATTAGCCATCAAACTAACGCATCTCATACTACACTATATCACTAAAATTAAACTGTGTGCTGACATCCACCCCAACCCAGGTCAATATAACACCCCTTCCCCTCCACAAACCTCATCTTACTCATCTCTTTCCCACATACACTCCCATCCCTACCCCCCACTCCCAAAAACATCAAACTCTGACCTGCTTTTCACCAATTTTAACCTTCGCAGCATAATTAACAAAGATAGTGAATTCCAAACCATCTTAGCCACTTATTGCCCTGACATAGCTGTTATAACTGAAACCTGGCTAAAACCACACATCAGGGACAATGAGTTTACCCCCAATGGTTATAACATTATTAGACTAAACAGAACAAACAAAAAGAGTAGTGGTGTAGCTGTACTGTTTAAGGACAACCTTAAAGTTGAATAATTCCAATGCTCCCCACCCGACCTACCCAACACCGAGATTCTAACCACACATCTAGAAATAAACCCAAACAAATCAATAATTATCATAGTCTCCTACCTCCCTCCTGGCAACAACCTACCCACCATTGAAACTCTCCTTTTATGGGCTTCCTTCAATTTTAACCAAGAAACCATAATTCTTGGTGACTTCAACTTCGATTGGCAAACCTGCACATCCAATAATCCTTCCAATTTCCTCAATCTCTACAACTTCACCCAGACCATAAACTGTCCCACCCGCATTGACAAACACTCAAACAGGCAGTCTACATTAGACTGGGTACTAACAATCCAAACCTAAGTTACACAGCAGGCTGCCTTCCTGACTCACTCAATGACCACTCCCCTACCTTTGTATACAGAAAATGTGTACACACAAAATATAACATCTCCTACAAATTCATCCGTAGCAAAAAGCATTTTTCCACCTCAATTTTTAACCAGACTCTCCAACAATATGACTGGACCCCACTTAAATACCTTGTAGATGTCAAAGCAATGAGTAAATCAGACTTCCAAGTAATGAACTGTAAATCAACTCAAGAGGTAGGCTCAAACGGAGGTAAGCTCAGTTTTTCAAGAAGAAAGTTAAAATCCCCGGGAGGAGAAATTTGCTTTTGAGAGAGTCTCCTTTCGTACAATGTTTGACCATAAAAAGAAAAGAAAGAGGGGGATCCATGGGCAGACAAGCTGAGATGGCTACAAGATGTACTTTGATTGAAGCATATGACAAACCATCTCCAAGTAGCTCACACAAATATTTCAAACCCAGAGGGGTCAAAACACTTTCAAAACCTCTGTTATTGGCTAGGCACGACCTAGAAAACCTTGTCTGCTTGTAAATGTAAGATTTTCTAGTTGCAGGTTTTCTTGCTCCTCAAATACCTACTGCACATTTTCATTGAACAACTGCCTAAATGATATCAAAAATGAATCATCCAGTCAGTTGCAACTATTCTAAGTTGGGCTGTACCCTTTCCCCTGATGCTCTATAAGCAGATCCAGTCTGTGAGGAAACTTGTGGTAATTGCCCTCGACCAATTCCATTAAAAGGGAGAATCAACTTTGCCTAGGCCAAAAGGGAGTTACCACAATGATCTTTGGTAATTCCTTCTGAATCTTTAGACATACCTTGGGTATCACTGGAAATGCATACAAGAACAGTCTCAACCATGGGAATAATATAGCGTCTGTCTTCCAAGCATGGCTGCAAGTATGCCTTGAACAGAATTTTTTCAGTTGTCTGTTTTGAAAGCAGGCAGACAGATTTACTTGAGGTGTACCCCACATCTGGATCAAGTCCTGGAAAACTTCTACATGGAACTTCTACTTATGTTGGTCTGTACAGGATCTGCTTAGTCTGTCTTCCACTTTGTTTTGATCTGATGGAATGTATGAGACCAGAAGAGTCAGAGAATGCTGAAGAGCCAGCTCCCAGACCCTAACTGCCAACTGGCAAAAAAGGTTTGACCTTGTTCAGGTAACACATCATGATAAAGTTGTCTATGACCACCAGAAGAGAACCTGGAGCACATAACTGGAAAAAACTTTTCAGGCATAAAGCACTGCCAAGATCTCTTTTGCATTTTTGTCCTTTGGCATGTCCCGATGACCCCACAAGCCCTGCACTTGAACTCTCATGGACACTGCTCCCCACACAAAAACGGAAGAGTCTGGGCAGATTGGACTGGGATATGAAGATATAAAGGTAGTCTTGGATTCATAAACAGCTGATTCACTACCACTGCAGTTCCTGTTTAACAAATGTAAGTACCACACCTGGACATATAAAGGGACAGAGGTACTGAGTCTAATCATTTTTCAAGTACCATTGAATTTTTGTTATATGTAGTCTGGCAAGTGGTATCATAAGGATCATTGATGCCATGAGACCTAGAATTTTGTGGAACTCTCTTGCTGAGGCCTCATTTAGAAGAGAGATATCCAGGAAAATGCAGTGATAAGTCAGAACTTTGATTTCTGGAAGGAAGGATAACCTTTTTAGTGTGTCTATCCAGCACTCTAGGAAAACAATTTGTTGAGTGGGTAAGCAGAAGGACTTTTGAAGGTTCAACTTGAAGCCTAGGTGGGAAAGGAGGGATGCAGTCTTGTCTAAGTATTCCAAGCACTTGGATACAGAATCTGCACAAATCAGCAAGATGTCTCTATAAGGAGCAATGTGGATGTCTAGGGTTCTGCAACAGGCAACCAATGGGGCCAGCCACTTTGTAAATACTCAAACTAATAATGTAAGCCAGACACAGTAAATCTCAAAAATTTCCTGAAATAGGGAGGAATAGGAATATGATGTTATCCATCCTTGAGATCTAGAGTCACCAAATAACACTGGTTGGAAAGCAAAACTTGGACCAACTGTAAGGTGAGCATTTTGAATTTCAAAACTTTTACAAAGTTGTTTCAAAAGGCCAAATCTGGGCCAGTCTGAAGGGAGTCATCTTTTTTGATATCAAAATATTCTTGAGTAGTATACATTGCCTTTGGGTATTGCAGGCATTGATTCTGTGACCCCTGCTTCTACCATGTGATGGAATACTGGAGGAAATAGCTCTGTCTGATCTGGATGATGTGAGGGAATTCACTTGAATGGGGAAGGATTTTCTATCCACTGACACATGTATCCTCTCCATATTATTCTCAGATTTGTATAAGACTAATTGCAACCAGGCTGCAGAGTTGATAGAGAGCCTGGGGAATTAGGAAGAGACGGAAGGGTGATAGGGGTGTTTTATGACTGGATCCTTTGCAAGAATTTGATCCCTTTTTGGAAAGGAGCCCCTCTTGTTTGGTTTTAAGGAATTACCCTCCTGACATTTCCTTTTGTACCCTTGACTTTTGTTTGGCTGGGATTTTTGTTTTTTCTGCCCCTTGGAAGAAGATCCCCTGTTTGGGGAGAACATGGGCACATGAGACATCCTACATACTCTATGCATTAATTTGTCATTATTATCCCACTGTTTGAGAATCTTTGTAACACAGCACCCAAACACCAATTTAGAAGTTAAAGGTGCATTCAAAATTTGGCCTTTTAAAAAAATCTGAGAAGTTCTGATTACATAACCAAGCATACTGTCTTAATACAAAAGAAGAAAAATAATTTCTCAAGACTGTATCTTCACAGTCAAGCACACTTCCATGTTTCAAAACCCAAGTCAGATTAGAAATAATTTCATTCATGGAAGAATTTTAATTTGCAGGTAAGGATGCAGCAAAGTTATCCAAACTGTACTCACACTGTAAAATAAATTATAACAGATGTGCCGTTAACTATTGTACTTGCACTATTTTGAATTTAACTACAAATACTGCTGTATTTACTAGTATGAATGCATATAGAGCACTCTTATAGTGAAACTGTGTACATTTAACTGTTCTCTGTTGCTGTATTTCTACCCTAGTTGATATCTCTCTTACCCCTGGTGTTTTTTTCTCACACTTTTGCCTGAATATTGCTCACAACTGACTCCCCTCCTCTTGTCTTTATAGCCCTAGCGGACATTAACCCTGTGACATCACCTGGCCACAAAAGCAAGTCTGTGGTGTGAACCCAACAGAAACCCTGCTAATTACGACCATCGGTCCTGCAGCTACCAAATAAGATAACAGAATCCCAAAAAAGTATGTGTCCTAGTGCCTAACTAGTACCTGATATAGTAGCCCTTCTTAACTACAGCATCTTGTTAGTCTCCAAAATAGTGTTACAACAAAAACAGTGTTTTCTACACGTGTGCTGCGTGAGAGGATGCCAGCAGCCCCAATCTTTCTCCTCCTTAACTACCCCTACCACTCTCACTTTTCTGTACCCATTTTAGTTCCCCATACCTCACTCTTGACTACATCTCCTGTTGTCTCTCTCACTTTACCTTGCCTGCAGTCCTGCCCTGCTCCATAGTCTGTTGCCTTTCTATTGCTACTCTCCACTCTCCTGCCTTCTACTCAATGTATTTGCCCTACTCTTGCTGCCTGTAAACACCTCTCTTCTCTTTCAAGCCCTACACACCTGCTAACTTCAACTGTCCAACACAGGTATTTTTCCTCTAATACAATCCTATCAGTGCAACTGAGGCTAACATTCTACTGAAAGTGCCATCTGTACTTAATCCTTGTGTCTGTCTGTCCTTTCTTTGCTTCCCTTCTATCTTTTCACTCTCTAGCTAGTTCTTTTCTTTTATATATCCTCCTTACTGATTGTTTCCTGGGCTATTTTACAACCTGGGTATTAGTCCCAGTACATTCGCCCTCGCTACGCTCGGGCTCACTTCGCTCCCCTACCCTACCCCCATTCCCACCCACCCCATTACAATTTCCTTTATACCATCCATTCCCTCCCCTTCCTCCCTCACCATCCACTAACAAGGAACTTCCTGTCTTACCTGTAATTGTTTCACTTCCTATCCCCACCCTTTCCTCCATTCATGCTCTAAGTCTCATATTACAATCTCTACACACTCACTTTCCCTTTCCTAACAGCCATCCTCCTTCCCCCTTAGCCAGCTTTATAATGCACTACCTAATCATCCCCGCCTCTTTTCTCTTTCTTCTAGCTAACATAACCTCATACCGCATCCACCTTCCTTCCCCACTGCCATACTCTTCCACCTCCTTCACCCTTGACACGCTACCCTCACCTTCTTTCTTTTCTATCTCCCCAGCCTATTTAACCTCCCTTACACGTCTCCACAAACCGACCAGACTCAAAATGCTTCCTACTTCCCATGCATCTAAACACAAGTTCTATAAATTAGATCTACCTATTACTTTACTCTCCCTATACAGAAATAACTTACTTTTATCTGGGGACATCCAACCTAACCCTGGCCCCTCCCCCTCCTCAACACAACACATCTCTCCCTTATCCTTTTCCTCCCCCTCTACTCCTACTGCCTCTGTCCACCGTCAATCTAACATACATATACCACCCACATATAAACATCTTGCCATTTACTCTCTAAATATTCAAAGCCTAACAAACAAAATTACTGAGTTCCATGCCTGGATAGCCCATACAACCCCTCACATCCTCTGCCTATCTGAAACCTGGCTTAAGCCACACATCTCTAACAATGAAATCCTCCCACCAGGATATAACATCTACCGTGCAGACAGACTACACAAAAAAGGGGTGGTGTAGCCATCCTACACAGTAATAGTCTCAACCTCACACCTTTTACTGCCCCCATCCCTGACTTTCAACCAGCTGAACTCATTATCGCTAACTATCACCTCAATTCACACAAAAAATTAGCTATTGCCTCCATCTACATGCCTCCTGGAAACAACTTGCCAATCCTTGAGAAAATCCTTTCCTGGTTCACTCACAATATACCCAATGAAACGCTTATCTTAGGAGATGTCAACCTAGACTGGCTAAAAATTAAAATTGATTCTCCACAAAACAGTATTAATCTCCACGGCTACCATCAGCTAATAATTTCTCCCACCCAAATCCATAAAAACACCTCTTCTAGCTCTATAATTGACTGAATACTCACCAACACCCCTAAGCTATATCACAACCCACTACCCTACCAGATCAACTAAGTGACCACCTACCCACTCTTGTCCTTAGATACAGCTCTCAACCTCCCAAATCTAACCACTATAGACACTGCCGCAAACTCTCTAACTTTGACTCAACTCAATTCAACACAATTCTATCTTCCACTGATTGGACTTTCCTGAAACAAATCCCCTTAAATGACACAGTAAATAGTTTCAACAGTATCTTCGTAAATACCCTCAACTCCCTTGCTCCCTCCAGAAAGGTTAGAATAAAAGTTAACTATGCTCCTTGGCTTTCCAAAGAGACTAAGTCTCTTATGCTCCAAACAGATAAAACGTGGAAAGCCTGGACCAAAACTAAAGAATTATCCCTGCTCCACAAGTATAGACATCTCAGGAACCTTACCAAGAAACAAACCAATTTTGACAAAATGTCCTTCTTTAGCTCTACTCCACTTGATAGCAAAACCAACCCTCAGAAATTCTGGTCAACCATTACAAGAATTCTTTCTCCTGGATGCCCCTCAAATCCCACCCCCTACCCAGACAGATCCCCTCTAGATACAGCTACCTTGTTCAATAAATACTTTATTGATACTATTCAGTCACTCTTACCCACTACTGGCAATACTACTCCTCGACAAATCCCCTCCTACCCACCCAACAATAATCCCTTCTCCCTACAGCCTGTTCCTACTTCCTATATCCAATCTCTTCTACTTAAGCTCAAACCCTGCTCACCATCTACAGATAATCTACCCCCACTTTCCTCAAACTAGCTGCTGACTCTATAGCTTACCCAGTGTCTATCTTAATCAATAGGTCCATTCAGGAATGTACAGTACCTACCCTCTGTAAATCCTTTTTCACTATTCCCCTACACAAAGGGGGTAGCTCCACTGACCCATCTAATTACCGTCCCATAGCCATCCTATCCCCCCTCTCCAAAATACTTGAAAAATGTATCCACTCACAACTGCTAAAATACCTACAACAACAAAATCTTCTCACCCTTACCGAACACGGTTTTCGTCCCCACCATAGTACAAGTACTGCCCTCCTATCCTTTACCCATACCATTGCAGAAACCCTAGATAATAAACTTATCGCATGCCTCTTTCTAGATCTTTCCAAAGCTTTTGATACTGTCTCCTATCCTCTGCTGCTATCTAAACTTGCTAATCTCAATCTATCTGCTTCTACCCTTTCCTGGTTCTCCAGTTACTTATCCTCCAGGAAGCAGTCTGTCAAATGGCACTTCTCCACTTCTTCATTCCTATCTGTCACAACAGGAGTACCCCAAGGCTCCATCCTAGGTCCTCTCCTCTTTAACATCTTCACTAATGACCTGCACACATCATGCAAACAATCCTCCCTCATCCAATACGCAGATGATTCTACCCCCATCTCCATCTCTGACAACATCTCTAAGCTCCATACTCTTTCACAACATACTTTCTCATCTACTGAACAGCGGCTCTCTAAAAACCTCCTCATTCTTAACCCCAAAAAAAACAAACTCCTACTATTCCTCCCCTGGTCACATACTCACCACAAATCTTCCTTCTACATCACCTCCTCAAATAACACAATTATTAAACCTGATGCTCATACTAAACTCTTAGGAGTCATCATAGATGATGAACTCAAATTTAATATACACCTTCTCCAATAAAAAAGACTAACCAGTAACTTGGATTGCTCTATCATAACAAGAAATTTCTAACTCCAAATGCTAGGCTCTCCCTTGCTCAAGCCTTCCTCCTACCCTCCCTTCTGTATGCTGCTCCTATTTTCACCAATATCCAAGCCACAACTTTAAACAAACTCCAACAAACTTATCATAAGATAGCTAGATTCATAACACTCTCCTTACAAATCCCACCACTGTCCACCCCTCACATCCCTACAATGGCTAGAATTCCCCCACACTTTGTTACTTACACAACTACAAATGCTGCATTTCATTCTCTATAAACCTTCATCTTGCCCAGCTCTTTCTTCCCTGATTTCCATCTACACACCTTCTCGCACTCTCCATATCTCTAATCAGCAACTTCTCAACACCTACCAGCCAAAAAAGCAGTAGGCAAACTCTTATATAAATACTCAATAGCCCAAAACTGGAACAAACGTCCTCGCGAAATAAGCTCCACCATTCACCCAGCACACTTTAAGGAGTAACTAAAACTCCATCTGCTCAACACCAGAATCTGCCCTTGCACAGCACCAACCTAACCTCATTTCTCCCTCCAAGGGCTACCCCCTCCTCACTTTCCTCCATCACCTCAAAAATGTGATCTCTCAACTAATGGTTACAAACTGAACTATACTCTTCTCATTTGATCAATTAATCTGCATGTAAATATGTACAAAATCTCTAATCAGTAAACATATAGTTTACATAATGTAAATAGTTTGCATGTTTTCACCTGTATCTGTAGTGTTCTTCTATTACTATTTTTTTTTTCATATCTCATCATATGTCAATTGAAATTGTTACCTTTTTATGTCTGTATATATCTGTACTGGAGCTTTTCTCCTTGGGTCTCTACTGAAAACGGGCCAAAAACCCAGCTGGACCAACCCGGTTAACAAATGTCAATAAATAAATAAATAACATATAGCCTTGATAATTTAACATTCTAAAGACTAGATTACCAGAAAGAGACATCCTTTTGCCCTGCATTTCTAACCATTTTTCCCCTCTTAATTAGGGGGCACTGGATTAGATGAATCCAAGGAGTTTTTGTATGAGTAGACAGTTGGGTAGACCACAGCTAGGCCAGCAATCAAATGCAGGGCTGGCCTTTGGTCAGCTGGTGCCCTAGGCAAAAGGTCTCCACACCCCCCCCAACACCAGTCAGTACCCCCATCCCGGTATACCTACACCATCCAGATTACTGGAAAAGTGCCCCTGTTAGAGCAGTGCCCTAGGTGACCGCCTAGTTGGCCTATGCCTAAGGCCGGCTATGATCAAATGAGAAAAGAGAGCTGTCATATCCAAGGAGATCCTATATTTTCTCTAAGCTTTTTTTCGGGACTTCTGGATTAAATACTGGTGTCTTACAGTCCACGTGATAAACATCTTTCAAGGTCAGTAACAGAGGGAGGATAGCCACAGAACTGAGCTTCTTGTCCTCTATAAGGTCATATACTCTGCCTAGCTCCGGGGTAGTTCCCAACTGTTCCCAAGCAAAAACATCACTAAATCTAGCAATCATATGAGGAAAAGTGAACACTTGTTAGAACTTAAGCTCAGGGTCACCTTCAGAAGAATCAGTGTAACTAGATACAGTGTCAACTAGAAACTCACCATCGTCCTCATCAGATTACTCCTCATTCGCTGAAACAACAGAAAGGTCTCCAGCCAAATTAGCACTAGAGCCATGTATGGGAACACAGCCACCAGAATTGGCTGTCTGCAGAGCACTCTTAGCCAAGGAAAGTTAAATAATTTCCAACACACAATGTCCAAGCACCAAAGCAACCAATGTGCCAAACTATGTTAAAAATTAGCTCCACACATACAAACCACATTAAACTGTCATAAAATAATGTTTAATAGCAATTTACAGTATATTTTCTTGCCAGAAAGAGTAAAATCTCTACAGTACAACATTCAAATAACTTAATTCACAGTAAAAGTATGATCTAATGTCAAAAAATACAAGGCAGAGTCATACATAGAGTAATTAATGCATCAATGTTGATAAATCCAAGTTATGTAATATTTTCCTGTCAAATATGAAAATTAAGCAGAGTAATACAGTAAAGCCAGACTCTGGTGTCTAACAGTACACATACACAGTGTACTTCTGAGGGAAATACTGAAAGTTTCCTCAGAAACAGTAAAAGCAAGTGTTTGTCAAAGACAGAAACCAAATAAACACTGCTACAAGCAGAAATTCCCACAGGAATTACTGTAAATCCTGGTAGAAGTACAATATTAAAATAAATATTTTTAAAATAATTATAAAAATAGAAAGGAAATAATAGATCTAATAATAAAATGAGAGGAAGGGTCCCCAAATGTGGCATATATGAGTAGTAAGCCAGAAAAATTAGCACTGGATCCTGCGAAGAATGAGGGCTTTCTTCTTTGTTGTTGTTTGTCTTTTCGGCTTTCCCCGGTTAGGGGTCGCCACAGCGGAACTCCGGTCTGCTAATGATTGGCAGTCGATTTTTTTATGGTGCCGAGTTGCCAGCCCAACGCCCTAAATGTCAGAAAAGACTGAACACTCACTTCTTGTCACAGTTGAAGCCTTCCCTTTCAGTATATGCTCAGCTAATCAGTTGTCATAGGAAAAAAGAGTTGGGAGGGGTGAGCTTTTGAAAGTTGGCCAATACTGGTTTACCTTGGCAGATACCCCAAAATGTTATTGAGGCAGTGGGAATGATGAACATTTGGAGTTCACATTTCAGAGACAATACAGCATTCATGTACATCCTGGTAGTCCTTGATCAATGTCCAAGTTATATCTGAGACAATAGGGGTGTTTATACCATGAACTAGAAACATGCATCAGTACTCCAGGATTTACCAAGAAAAGTTCCAATTTTTTCACAAGCACTTTGGATGGGGGGGAGAATGGATTTCTTTTTATCCCTGAACCTTTTGAACCCCCATGCCACCTGATCATTGAAGAGCAGTTTTGCCAGCTTAATGTTAATGCAGCAGGCATTTCTCAAGTGTGAGAGCTGTCTTTGTCAGAGAGGAATCCAGCCCTTTGGTATCGGCTTTTACTTCAGAAAAGCAGATGCCAAACAGGAGAGGTCCAAGCACAGAACCCTAGCAAACTCCACTGGTGACTGTCTTTTGTGGAGGTAGCTTCCCCTAGTTTGATTATCTGGATCTTATCTGTGAGCCAGTTACAAATCCAGTGAGTGACATGGGGAATTATTCCCAGTGAATTTTGCTTTTCTACTATGCCTGAGTGG
Organism: Protopterus annectens; assembly: GCF_019279795.1. Taxonomy (NCBI): domain Eukaryota; kingdom Metazoa; phylum Chordata; order Ceratodontiformes; family Protopteridae; genus Protopterus; species Protopterus annectens. Next base: position 261,971,548 of record NC_056751.1, on the reverse strand, counting down.
GGAATTGCTTCAAAATGCTTTAGCCAGGTCAAGGTATGTGGTGTTCATCCATTGCTTTGGTGACTTTTTAAAAAATCCACCAGGTTAAGTAAGCATGACCTGACCTTGATGGATCCGAATTGAGATAGGTCCAGTGTTTGGAGGTTCCCTATGACCCTATTGATTAATTCCATGATAAGTCTTTCCATGGCTTTGCATATGAGGCTGGACAGGCTTATGGGTCTATGTAAGGCCCTCTGTTATGCAGGGGAATATCTGTAGCTGTTCTCCAATTACTTGGTACAAAACCTGCATGGAGACTGGGATTGAACAATGTTGTTAGTCATAGCTAAATCATGCTAGATGCTACTTCTAATGCATCTAGATTAAAATGCACATCAAATGTAGTAATTTAAGGACAGAAATGAACTGGCCCAGAACAAAATAAATATTGTAAAAACCTTGTGTACAGGAACGTGAGGGCTTGTAAAACTCAACACTGCTTGTTCGCAAAGTCACAAAAATACTGCATTCCTCTGCAGACACCAGCAAGTAGTACTAAGCAGCAATGGCAAATAAAAAGCAAAACCAGAAAGCAGTCCACAACATCCAAAACGATAAAAAATCTTCTTTATTGCATACAGTAGTAAGTGCTTTCACCAGAATGGCTTGGTGAAAGCGCTTACTACTGTATGCAATAAAGAAGATTTTTTTATCGTTTTGGACGTTGTGGACTGCTTTCTGGTTTTGCTTTTTATTTGCCATTGCTGCTTAGTACTACTTGCTGGTGTCTGCAGAGGAATGCAGTATTTTGTGACTTGCCAACAAGCAGTGTTGAGTTTTACAAGCCCTCACGTTCCTGTACACAAGGTTTTTATTTTTATGCTACATGTTTTAACAGGAACGTGGTCTCTCTGTGCTTGCCTTTTATTCTTGATTTGGTTAAAATAAATATTGTAGTTTAGAGCTGCATCTAACATGGTACAGCAAAAGGCAGCAGAGCTGGGCTGACAAATGATTTAGAAGATGCATGCAGCTTCACAAACTCCTCGTGTTTTGCAGAAAAAGAAAGTGGCAGCATAAAATGCCAAAGATACCAAAAAACAGTGATATGTGCCCAGAAATAACTTTGATAACAGATGCTAGCAAAGATCAGCCAGTATATATCATGGCAATCTTGTAGCAAAAAAAAGGGGGGGGGGACTCACTTCCAGTTAATTATAGAAGTCAGATCATTCTGCCTTAAAATGGACCTCTGGCACACCACTGGAAAGGAATGCTTTCACATTAAAAGCAATCAGAATGTGTTAGTGTGGTTCAAAGGGGGAATGTATTAGGGTTTGCAGTAACAGATTGCGATCCCATGGGGGAGTAGGGTCCTTAAACCGAGGTCTCAAAAGTAGGGTGCCTTGCCAGAAAGCTATGCACAATTTCTGAGAGACTACTGAAGAAACTTTGAATCCAATGTGAAAATTTGATATCGCTGCTAAGTGAACTTTAATAGTTGAGGAACTAGCCCCTTACTTAAAAACTAAGGCTAAAAACTCGAGTATATTATGTATCGGAGCTGAAAATGGCTCAACATGATTTTGTTGTGCCCAGTAAACAAATCTTTTCCACTTACTTGTATTGTTTCTTGGTGAAGGTTTTTGGGAAGATAAAAGAACATGTCAGACAGGGGAAGAGAGCTTCAGTTGTCTGGCTGTTAACAGAATTAGAGAAACCAGGCCATCAGCCTCAGATTTGAGATGTCGGGATGGATCATGCCCATCGGGTGAGACAGGAGGTCTGGAGATGGATCCAGGATCCAAGGTTGGTGAAGTAAGTGAGGCCAAAGGGAGGGACACCAAATCTTTCGAGACCCAGTATGATGCAATGAGGATGACTTTGCTCTTCAACCTGACAGCTTTCTTTTGAAATCTTGGAATTAATGGGATTGGTGGATAGGTATGAAGTAGACTGGGGGTCAAACATGAAGTAGAGCATCCCTTGGTGATTCCCCCTGTGGGGGGATTGGGACAAAGTAGCTGCTGCTTTTGTTGTTTAGGGAAGAAGCAAAAGAATGTAGCAAGGCTGGCCCCATCAACAAAAAAATCATTTCCATCACGTTCTTGTTGACAGATTACTCATGAGGTAGAAGAATGCACCTGCTCAGTTTGTCTGCTATCACACTGGACTGCCCCGTAATGTGCATTACATGAGAAAGCGTTTGGATGAGATTGCCCATTGCTACACTCTGAGTGGTTCTTGACAAAAGAGGTATGATCTGGTCCCTCCTTGTTTGTTGATGTACCAAACTACTGACATATTGTCCATCTGAATTGCAATTGTCCCCAAACTAAGAGCATCTTGGAAGGCTTGCAACGCTAAAAGCATTGTTCTCATTTCTAGGACATCGATATGCAAGTTGGCCTCTTCAGGGGACCAGGTGCCTTGGACTGTTTTCCCCTGAAAATGCACACCCCCACCCCAACTGGGAAGCATCTGTGGTCACTATGGTCTTGAGCTGAAGGGGAATGAACAGATGGCCTTGTAGAACCTGATCTGACTGAATCCATCACCTGAGATCTCTCTTGCATATCTGAGTGATTAGTATCAGAGTTGACATGGGTTGGTAAAGTATTGATCATTGTGTTGCTATATTCCATTGGAGAATCCTCATGTAAAATCTGGCTATCTGGTTATCACTGCTGACATTGATCCTAGAATTTGAAGGACCAAGCAGGCTGAAATCTTGGTACTGCAGATTGTTTTTCTGACCTGTGATCTTATAGTTCAAAACCTTGAGGGAGGCAGTGAAGCTATCATTAACTTTGTGTTGAAAACTGCTCCTATGAATTCCAAATTTTGAGCTGGTATCAACTGAGATTTGTCGTAGTTTATGGTTATTCCCAGATGAGAACAAGACTGGAGAACCTGATTTCTTGCCCATATCAATTGATGCCTGGTCTGGGTGGTAATGAGCCAGTCATCTAGATATGGAAACACCCGGAATCCTTGCAGTCTTAAGTGAGCTGCTACTACTGCCATACATTTGGTGAACACCCTGCGGGCTGTGGTGAGACCAATGAGCAGACATCTGAACTGGTAATGATTGCCTCCAGCTGGAAACATAAGTACCTTCTGGATTGTCTGTTCATCTTTATGTGATAGTACATATCTTGAAGGTCTATCGAGCACATCCAGTCATCCTTGCTCAGAAATGGCAGAATGGATTGAACTGTGACCATCCAAAACTTGGTGTGTCAAACTCATTTTTTCAACGCACTGAGATCTAAAACTGGTCTCCAGTCCACTGTTATCTTTGGCACTAAAATGAATCTTGAGTGAGTTCCAGATTCTATTGGCATGGAGGGACCTCTTGAATGACTTTTTTTTGCAGCAGCTTTTGTACCTCCAATGCTGCTGCTTCCCTCTGAATGGGTAGAACATCGGGGATTTTCCTGAGTGATGGGGTGGAAGGAAAAAGGGAATAACATAACCCCTGGAAATTATTCTCTGAACCCAAGGGCGGCATGATGCCAGGGCACTTCAATGGACTAGGCTTGTAAAGGCTCCAGGGTCATTTGCCTAGTACATACCTATGAACCTATGAACCTAAGTATCTTTTGTTATGTTTAGCCAGGCTTCCTAGTGCAGTGATAAGTGACCCTAGACTGCCTCCAGAGAAAGGCAATCGGGTCTCCATTCAGGAAGACTGAAAGGGTCTGTCAGAAAAATTATCCCTAGACCCTCAGTTTTGCAGGCCTCCTTTGCCATGGAGGTGTCTTCTGCCATTATTGCCTCCCCCTCTGCCTCTGGGGAAACTCTCTCCACATGTGTCTGGGAAAAGACCCTGAGACTTCCTGAACCACATCTTTTGACCTCCCCATTGGTTCCTGGAAAAGGTCCATTGAGGGGTCAAAAAACATATGCCCACTGCAGATAGTCTTTCTGTCCTTCTCGCACCTGTAGTGTGTGTCATTACTGTGGGACCAAAGAAGAACCGTCAAAAGAAGCATTGATGAAAGATGACTTCAAGGGCTCCGCAAAGTCACATAGGCGCATCCAGGCATGCCTCCTGATGGAAATGCCTGAACCAGCAGCCCTTGAGGCACATTCTGCAGCATGCGAGATGAGCTTCATGAATGAATTCACAACAGACTGAAGGGTAGCCAACTGTGAGGCCACAGAAGTTGAGCTTCTGCAGTAGTGGCCCCTGAATGGGAATTTAAAACTTCTTTAATTAAGTCCCTTTGCAATCTTGTGAAGTGTGCCAAGTAGTGCAGTGATCAGACAGCAAATGTCACTAAAGCATATACATGCTTCCTAAAACTGTCCAAAGCCCTAGGTTCTCTATTAGGGGGATGGACAATGGAACTTTGTTTTGCAAGTTCCTTTTTTATAGCTGCCACCACAACCACTGCATTAACCGGTACTTTCTTAGTCAGATGCTCTCTTCCTACCAGTGAAGCCAGAATCCTGTCTGGTCTCTTGGGGATTGCTCAATCATATCAGGTTTCTGTCACATCTGCTTAGACACCAAGTCAATGAGGTCATCAGTGGGTGAAGTGACCCAGGAGGTAGATGGGCCAGTCCTGAAAGCTTACAGAAATACTGACTCCTCAGGAGATGGGTTTTGGTCAGACCAACCACCCTTCTGCTTAAGGATCTTAAGGATGTCTCCAAATGAGATGTCATTGAATGGTGATTTGGGACACCCTTCTCCCTCATCAAAGTCAGTATCCTCGATGATGGACTCCTGGGGGGAGTCTAAGTGCTTCCCCTTGCACATCTTCTTCCTAGGGGCTTCTTCAGTGAGATTATCCAGAGAAGCATTAGAAGAGATGATAACACTCTGCTAGGTGGTCGAGAAGCTCTGGGCTGGCTGTCCCAGTGGTGTAGAATGCTGTGGATCACGAAGTAAAGTCAGCAGGTTGAGGGTGGATGAGTAAGGACCCACCTGACCTGCTGGAGCAGAGAAAACACTCTTCACAACCTCAATGGGCAGCCTCTCTGGAAAGAAGAAAGCCAACAGAGCAGAGAAAACAAGTTTCTGGCCCACCACCTCCCTCCGCTCTGAAAACCCTCCACCCTAGGTGGAAGCCAGAGCTGAGCTGTCTAATGCCAAAACTCGAAGAGGAAGAGACAGTTCCGAAAACCTCAGAGTTGACTTTATCCCCTAAGACATGACCAGAAAGCTTCAGCTCTGAGAGTCCTCCAGATCCACAGAGGTCAGAGCTGGTGCACTCAGAGTACCAGTCAGATCTGAGGACAATGTCCTCTTTGGATCTGACACAGAACAACCCTTAACTCTTGAATCCAAAGACTCTATCACCACAGGCTGGGTTAGGGGAGGAGGTGTTGTCAATGGAGTAGTAGCTGGATGTTGTCCCTGACCCGAGGGGGTAGAAACTGTGAATACCCCTTCTGAAACTGCTCCATGAAGGATCTCCTCATCATCCTTTCCACATATGCCTCTTTCTGGAAGAACAAGAGGATACCACTTAAGGGGGACTTAAAGTGCTACTCAAGGAAAGAGGAGGGTACCCTGGACAGCACTGGATCCACGGAGGGTGAATACACTGTGCAAGGCAAAGACTTTGGATCCAAAGTGCATTTAGCTGGATCCAATGTAGATGGGCTAGAGAGATACTTGCTTGGATCCAAAGAAGGACAGCTCACACAAGACTTGGAATCAGAGTTTTCTCTTTTTCTTTGGCTCCAACGACATTGAAGTTGAAGATTCCGCACACTTTGACCTTTTTGAAGGGTCCCTAACTTTCACTTTAGGAGGTTGAACTCTAGATAAAGCCTCAGTGAAAGGTGCTGGCAACATACCCCTTAATATCAATTTGTTTTTCTGTTCAGTAAAAGCCCATGGATTAAAACCACAGCAAATATCGCACTCCTGATCAAGGTGTTCTGCACCTAAACAATATACACACACAATGTGGGCATCTGAGAAAGGCATTTTATGCCCACATCTGTCACATTTTTTTAATCCTCTATCGGACATAATGAAGAAACAACTATATCAAGCTACTGGAAAGAACACCAATTAACAACTTACAACAGATAGCAGTGACCAAAACCAGCAAAGGCAAAGTAACAGACTTTTTTTTACAGAAAAGAAGCAAAACACCCTTGTCAGGAAAGGATAGAAAGGGGGACAGGAAAGGTCTACCAACTATGGTAGTGTTGCAAAACGTAAGAACAAACTTTAGAAAAACGAAAAAAGTGCTCAGCAGTCAGGACAGTCACAAAGCCTTAACGCAATTTTATTGTAAACAAAAATTAAATAGCGTTTTCGCTACTACGGCAATGTAGCTTCTTCAGAGGCTAAAAACACAGTAAAAAGGCGCCAACTACAATTTATACTGTAGTCAGCCTCATTCAATTCAGCTGTAATACGTAAAAAATGGTTGAATTTTAAGGAAGTGATGCTTTTTACGTATTACAGCTGAAGTGAATGAGGCTGACTACAGTATAAATTGTAGTTGGCGCCTTTTTACTGTGTTTTTAGCCTCTGAAGAAGCTACATTGCCGTAGTAGCGAAAACGCTATTTAATTTTTGTTTACAATAAAATTGCGTTAAGGCTTTGTGACTGTCCTGACTGCTGAGCACTTTTTTCGTTTTTCTAAACTATGGTAGTGTCAAATACACTAATTAGTGTACAAAGGGAAAAAAAAAGGTAGCAAAAAAACTCTAAGAAATGTATTAAAGTCTCTAACAGAGATAGAGATTTAAACTTTTACAGACAAAGTATAAAGAGAATTTACTTATCTTAACCAAAATGCTCGCGAGAAGCAGTCAACCATATCTAGACGTGAAAACGGCAAATGAGATCTGGGAGAAGTTAGGCATGGTGCATTATGGGTAAGAAAGGAGCTCAAAGAGTTTGATGATCACCACGAGCTAGAGTAATGGCCGAGTCAGATCCGAGTGTTGAATCTGAACCTACAGACAGAGGAATGAATGAAAATTGACATCAGGTATAACTTTATTTAGAAATTTTCAGAATGAATATTTGACACAATCTTTTAGTTAACATTCAGGAAATCTGTATTCAGCTGCAAGTACTAGCTCCATGACACACAGTCAGGTGAAAATGAAAGATGGCAATGAAAATGATAAGGGAAAACTGGATAGGGAATTAGGGATTTTCGTCAAGATAATGGTGGAATTGACAGGTCTACAAGAAGGCATTGGTAATGCCCAAAACCACGTGAAAGAGAGGAAGAACTTGACTGGAATAAGCCAGGCATAGTCTTGTAATACTGGAGCTTGGATAGACATGATAATCAGGCTGTAGAACTGAAAAGGAAAGTGGTGTTCTAGATGAGCTAAATTGATGAGCAGGATAATCATTCTTGGAATTATGAAGGTCAACTTTATTGGTTTTCAAGATGATCTAGAATGCAAGAGTAATGTAGCTTAACATGAAACAAAGCTCATAATACTTTGAAGGCTGAACAACACACACACACACACACACACACACACACACACACACACACACACACACACACACACACACAATATGATAGACACATAGCTATCTATAACTATCTATATTTACATACCTATATTTTGGAGAAAACCCATGCAGACACACAGAAAATGTGCAGACTCCACACAGACAGATGAAGGTCAGAACTGAATTGCAGACACTTGATACTATGATGCAGACATATTAACCACTGAGTCACTATGATAACCATGATCTGTACAGAAAACAGGAATATAATACCATAATGTCGAAACTCAAGGGAGTAGTAGACCACATCTGAGTAGTATTCCCAGACATGTTGCTTGTGGAGTGACGAATATGTGGGTAGACTTCTCAAAAGAACTTCTAAACTTAGAGTTTGTGAAGCAGATAGTGCTCAGAGCCCAAAAATACTCTGTAAACATTTTCCGTGAAAAAAATCTTACGGGTTTCCATTTTAAGAAAAAGCACCTTGTCTAGGACATGAATTTTCTCCTGAAAGTTCCCTGGTGTAAAAAAGGCAGACTGATGATGATAGTAAAGACAAAATAACATAGAAAAAATGAGTGGAAATGATGTCACTAATATTAAACAATAGGAGGATAAGGCTTGAAGTCATATGACCAAGCACTAGATGAGGAAGGAAATGACTTGTAGAAGTAGCTGACAGTAGTGATGTGGCTGCTGATGTACTTGCTGATCACAAGGAAACAGAGAGCAAGGTGATGAGGGTGAAGGTACATGAGGCAAAGTATTGAGACAAGCATCCCTTGAAGAGGGCTTCAGACTATGGAGAGAACTGTTATGAGCAAAATGAAAGAATTAGAGAATGAAGGACAGTAGTTTGTACAGAGGGTACAGACCAAGCCTTTGGTAACCTATTATTCTGCCTTGGTTTTCATCTCTGAAGACACTTCTGGAGTGGACCTGGGTAACCACTGATTCTTTATGATGAAGAGACAGTGAATTAATCAGTGAATAAAAAAGAGGAGGTCTGAGGAGATGATAGGTCTATGATGGCCGGAATGTGCACTACAAACTAGAATAGGGACAAGAATAAGGTGGAAAGCAACTCAAAGTGAGAAAAATACAGACAGCAGAAGGAAAAGATGGGTGAGGCAATCAAAAGTTTCTTATGGTGGACAGCTTCACAAAATTAGATTGTATCATTTCTTTTTTAACATTTTAGGAACTGCTTCAGTAATTTCTTGCATGAGGAGTATATTAAGTATAAGCAATTTCTATGGAATTTCCCAAGCAAACAAAAGACACCGGCAGTGGTATTTAACACTGTAATGCAGTTTTTTGTATTTAAGAATAATTATCTTTTCTGTGGCAGAGTTTATTTTATACTTTCCCCCAAGGACAGATAGACATATATCACGAGGTACTTTTGTATTATTAAATTAATGTAAATATGAGTGGGTACTGAAAGAAAAAAGTGGTTGGTAGATCTATAAGAGTACTGAATTTTTTTACTCAACATATCACTTCTCTGTCTTTCAGCTAGGAAAGGCAGACAAATGCTTGGAATGCAATTGTTTAATGGGATGTGTTTACAAGTATGAATGGTATTATTGAACAATGCAGGTAAGTGAGACATGGACATATTTACTTGGCAATATATGGTTGTGTTAAGATTTAACATTGTTAACAAGCTAATAACCTGAAGGAGATAGGCACTAAGCTGGTCAGAAGAGAGCTTATTCAGTGCCAATTTTATGTTATAGTATTTTTTCGTAAAGATGTAATGTGCTTGTCACATTTAATTTTGCTGTATTTCTGGGCTAAATTTAAATATATATTTCTCATTAGCAGAAGGTGGAGAAGAGGGAGCTACTAGCTCCTTAACAGTATGAATTATGCAGTTTGAAGTTAAAACAAGTGCGAGATGCACCTTTTCTGAACTGAAGAGTATGCTTTTGGAGACATTTGAAAAACAAACTGAACTCAGAGCTGAAAAAAGCTAAATATTTTTTTTTCTATGTACAAGATAATAGGCAATGAATAGACTGAATTGTGTGAGACATAGAGGGCAACTAAAATGCAACTGGTTGATACAGAGGTTTAGCAGCAAAACTTCTTGCTGGAAGGTAATGGAACTGCGTCTTAGTACATAATAAAGCCTGGCTTGTATTACTTGTGTTAAATGTATTTACTAATCTTGAGTACCACAGGAATTCAGATAAGGGAGAACAGAATTAATTGAAATGAGGTGAGACTGGAATGACTATATATGTAAACTTGTTCTTTTATGCTGAATAATCATGTATGAATCACTTATTTACATGTGCATGATTAATACATAATTGCAGTTGCAGGAGTGTTAGTATGGATAATTTATGACTATTTAATGTGCATGGTGTGAGGGTTGAAAGGTGAGGGAAGTAGCAGATCTTTAAGTTTGGATGGGAACTGTATGGCTGATTGATTAGGAGTGACAGCTGGGGTGATAGGGGCTGAGGGATACCATCAAATCAAGGACATGTACAGGCAATAGGCAAGGGAATAAGAGAGTAAGGAAAAAACTAGAATAACAGGGGTAGACACAAGATTAAGATGGTAAAGGGAGGAAATGACTGAGTAATGGAATAGGCAAGTAGAGTGAAGGAAAGATTTATCACAGTGCAGTGAACATAGAGCTGTACGGGTAGATGTTAGGAATAATACTTCAGGAAGCAGTAGATCGTGGGTAAGGAAAATATTAATGCTATCTTACTGCACAAGGCTTCTTATGTCCAGCCCCTGTTGAATATACCCAGTTACAGGGAGTACCATAACACTGTATTGCTCAGTAGGTGTACATGGGTAATGAAAATGTTTGGAGGAGGTACGCTGTTGCAATGTACATGGGAAATGAAAAGCAGGTAGATGAAAGTATGATGCAACACACTGCTTGGAATGCTGAGGGAGAAATAAATCCAAGCAAGAAGGAAAAGGCTATGGTGCAGGTAATAAGGGAAGGGCTGTTTCTTATGCAGACAGGGCTGGCTAAATGCTTAGGGCTTTGCCTTAGGTTATGTGCTGCAATGGCCCTTTATGAAATACATTGCCCTAGTGAGGAGATCAGTGGCAGGGAAATGGACATTTGTTCTTTATTGGCCTGGAGTAGATGAGTGTGCAGTTTGGAAGGTCTAACACATTTGAATATGTCCAAGGGGCATTAGTGAATTCCAGATTCATTTTTGTGTACCATCCACTAGGTTATTTTGAAATGTTTCTGCAAGAGTTGTCAGACCTCATTAATCTATTTTATTAATCCCCCTCAATGGTTATTCTTAGGGCATTTTAATACCTAGGTCAAAGATGAACCTTGTGAACTTGCCATGGAGATACTATATTTGTTGGAAAGTTTCTGCATTACTCAGGTACTTGTATTTTATGTTGCCTATTTGATGACGGGGTAAGCCAACTGGACACAATTCTCCCTTTTCAGGGGAGATATGGGGGCACTGTCTGGTCACACAGTAGGCAAGTGAAGGTGGAAGTTGTGACACTCCTGCACTGGCCCAGCAATCAAGGAGCCTCAATCCTCACCACTGGCAATAGTGTGGAACGTACATACTGAGAGGATGATGAGTACACACATAGTAAAGTGCAAATTCCCTTAAGAGCACACAGAGACCCCAGTCAGTCTGGGGCTGGTTTCTCTCTCTTTCTCCAGATCGCCAATAGGACACCCCACTAGTATAGCTATAGAGTTGGGATCTCAGCTGAGTGGCCAAGCCAAGACCTCCAGCACCCTCTCTGTCCAACCAGTGCTTTGTGTTCCTGCCTAAGTAGCTCACACACACACACACACACACACACACACACACACACACACACACACACACACACACACCTGGGAAAGGCTGGCACAGGTTCACTAGCTAAGCCCCCTTCTGCCCAGACTATAAGGTAGTTTCCACTGCCACCAGCCACTACTTATCAGCTACTTTAAGGGCCTTAGCAAAGGGTGTCCAATCTTACTTTGTAATGTTACTATTAATCCAAATGGTAGTTTGACCAGGAGCCAGGCTATTAGGAGTGGCCTGTACAGTGTCACCAAATAGATATGCAACTACTCTAAGAGCTTAAATATCTCTAAACAGACCAGCCACAAATTAAAGGGTTAAATATGTTTAATAATAAATAATAAAAGAACAAGACAACATTAAATATGTATTCACAGTGACATCAGAGTTCAAGATCACAGGAAATATTTAAAACATTGCAGGACAGTCTCAAATAAATACAGAAAACATCTAACCTAATCTTTGCTATGTTCCTAACTGAATCTAAGAGAAATTACTATACCCTAGCTAACTTAGTTACAGCAAGGCAAGTGCAGAGGTGGTGAGTGGACGTTGTCAGGTCAAAGACAAATACAAAATGCCCTGTTTCTCTGTCTCAGAGAGTTATTGAATTAATATCTCAAATATTACTGCTGGGATACTTGCAGCATGACATCACTTTTTGTCACCTTTCAGTTCCCAGGCTCACAAACAACCCCCACTGATGCATCATCTAGCATCTCACTGTGAAAATACATAGCCTTCAGACATTTGCAGCTGCTAGAAGACAAAATAATAAAACACTTACAATACAATGCAGAATGCTCCCTAGTTCTAGACGTCCTGTCTCCTTGCTGCATTGAAACTAACTTTTATAGCACAATTACAAAACAATTTAATTTGAACTATTTTCTTGAAGTTTTGCAAGTTAATCCTCTATGTTCTAGTTCCCACTGTTAAAACATAGACATTTACACAGGTACAGTAGTTTATATACATTTCTGTTCTTTCCCGGTAGGATACACTGTGGACACATCCTTAAGCTCAGTACTTTAAACACAAACTTCTGTACCAGCAGCTTGATATACAGACAACATACAGTTCCAATATAGTGGTAACACAAGCAATTGCATCATGCTGATATTCATAAATGACATATAACTATTTACAAAATTCCAGACAGCTGTACTGGCAGTATCTCTTTCTGTCACATTTCTATATAACTCATATTAATATTCATAAATGACATATAATTATTTACAAAATTCCAGACAGCTGGGCTGGCAGTATTTCCTTTTGAAATGGAATGAATCAAACCCTGTAACCTGGGCACTGGAAGCTGTTCATAAACAACTCAGAGCTTTAGTCCTCTGCACTGACAGACAACCCATTGCAACCATAGCTCTCAAATGTCCAGATTTTCACAGAATGTCAAGATTTTTATCTCTTATTTTTGGTCTGTTCCTCAAAAAAATATGGTCTTCAAGAAAATCACTGATGTTTGAAGTCATTATATAATGACAGGCATTTGAGTTTCATACTTCATATCTTTCAGAAAAATGCATGCCAATGCAAAACCTATTATTCTAGCAACCTTCTAGGTTTGTGAGAGCAATATTTAAATTCTGACCCAATTTTTGCATTGTTGTTCCCCACTATGTTTGCCGTTATGCAGATTTCTTGGATAAGAGGTTGAGAGGTATGACTGCAAATCATGAGAACTGGCATTCATTGAATGTAATATTCCAACTTGGTTTTGAGACAAGGGACTTGGTGGCAGAACCTGTCTCTTGGTAGGGCCATCACCTAGTTTACTTAAAGCTTGCACCACTTCCACCATTTAAATATTCTGGTACAGAGCTAGTCAGGTGTAAGGATCTTGCTGGTAAATTCAGACATCATATGCACCATCATGGACAAGCACCTTGACTGGGTTGTTGCAGACAATCTGGATACACTCTTTATGGCATATAATGATATGGTTGCTATTGTCCTGGATCAAGTCACCTGAGTTAGTGTATAACCTAGGGCTCTGGCTCAAGCTGAGCCACAGTTGAACCATAAGATGAGGCCAATGCATAGGACAGGATGAAGGCTGCAATGAAGACTGGATAGGATGTACCATTTTGAGGACAAACTGTTTTAAATTAATATTATCCCTTGCACCAGACGGAGATCTCTTAGAAGAAATCCAGTTTTTGTCTCTCCACATTTGTGTTAAATGAGACCTCTGTTGCATCTGATCATCAAGCTGCACTGTTTCATGAGGTTCACAGATTGTTCAGTCCAGTCTGTTGGATTACTTGCACAGTTTCATTTTCCTCTGACTGTGAGGAAACTATTATAGTTAAGATTTCTAAGTCATAATGATCCTTTTTCCCAGGAAATTACTACTCAGCATGGCTGTTTGCCTGATACTAGAGATTCAGACTTATGCTGGGCTTAGTACAATTATAAGCTCATAGACGATGTTTCAACTATGAGTCCAACCTTCTGCATCTTGGATACTGACTCTGTTACGCTGGTGGGATCTTGCCCTGATTCATAAGGTTTTATTCTACCTATATTAAAAGAGGCATTGATTCCCCAGACCTTAAGAAGGCATCATTGGTTGTAAGCATTCTGCAGAACAATTGCCCTGTCTTGAAAATTAATTTGTTGGAATGTTTACTGAGAAGGTAATCAATGTTCTACTGTATTCGTATCTGGCATTACACAACTTGTATTCTTGTCAGTCCCATTTTAGATTTAAACATAACAGGGAGACAAATTCATCAGAAGATTTAATGACCTCCTCCTGCTGATGAATCAAAATCAGTATTTTATTTGAATCCTCAATGGCTTCTGAAACCATGAATCATGCTCTCCTTATCCAGAATTCAAGGTTACACTGTGGTTATCAATTATTGTCCCCGAGTGGTTCACCTCTTACATTTCAGGATGTATTCAGCAAGTGCTGTCAGGTTTGAACTCATCAGGTTCCTACTCCCTGGAATATGGTGTGGCCGGGATTTGACCTTGGCTCCCCTGTCATTCACTATATAAATGTTTCCACTTATGGAGATTATTGTAGGCAGTGGTATTTTCTATTGGTAATATACAAGTAACACTCAATTATACCTCTCCTTTTTCAATCTGGAGCATATCAGATTTTTCAGCACTAGATGACTGCTCGGGTTTTGTCTTGATTGGATGACTTGCAATCATTCAAAGCTCCACTTGGCTAAGACCAAAGCAATGCTGGTGTGTGCCACCATCTGTCCATCTCATCTTCTGTTATCTGTCTTCATTGATTACATATACAGGAGAATCAGCTGGCATCTGTGCCTCATATTCAAATTGTGGGCACTGTACATAGGGCAGGCTGACATTGAAGGACCAGGTACCAGCTATTTTCAAGACATCTTATTTTCATCATATGACTATAGTCCATATTGGATGCTATATTCCATTTTCAGACCTTAGAACAGTGAGCAATGTTCAGGTTTTGTTCTGACTCAACTACTGCAATGTTCTGTACCTTGAGCTATTAAATGATGATCTGGTCTGCTTGCAGTAAGTACAGAATTCTGTGGCGAGGCTGTTAAATGGCATACCTCAGATGTCTTATATCCTGTTTGTGGTCTGGTAACTGAGCTGGCTGCCTGATATGACCAAATGTGTTTTTAACATTCTTACTCTCACCTTCTATATCCTACATGAGCCAAGTCTTACTTATTTCAAATAGCTGCTAAGACCTTATTTTGCTGCTAGCTAGCTTATGTCCTCTGGTAAGTGACAGGTAACTGTTCCAAAGGTTCATTTCAACACAGTGACTAAGATTTCTTTTGCCTGTGTTGACCCAGCCCTTTAGTATAAATGACCTTCCCATACTCAAGTGCGCAAGTCAGACTTGTTCTTTAGAAGGTCCCTAAAATACAATCTACTTAAGAATGAATGTTGTGATCCTAGCAGGGATACTTTTTCTGTCTTCATAATTTAAAATTTTCAACTGAGGTCTTGAATGTTTAATTATTTATTTATTTATTTATTGTACTAACATAATGATATTTGGTGATGCATTTTAATATGCAGTGTAAGTTGTCATTTGTGGAAAATACTCAAGTTTGTGCATTTAAATTATTTTAAATTAAAAATGAATAAATAAGTGACTGTGACAGTGCTTTTGTATAAGACCGAGTTATTTTTAAGGAGGTTTAAGAAGCTGTTAGGAACACAGGGTATATGTTAGTATGGGACAAGACCATCTTATCACATGACAACTCAGTAAGAACAAATTCATTGTGTCCCTTTTAGCAAGTGTCCTATATACAGAGTCCAGACTGTTTTCCATTCTCTGTAATTTTCTGATCTCAGTGTTGGTACATATAAGTAGCATGTGGGTTCCATGACTGAAAGCTCACTCTTGTGTGATCAACACTCAAGGCTAAAGTCATAAAAAGAACAAAATACATTAAAAACAAAAAAAATAATTAAAAAGCATATAAAACTCCAAGACTGCTACATCCCACTGAAAGGAAAATCCCTGAAATACCTAACAATTGGTGAAATACCTCAGTCTCAGTCTTTAATTACAAAACTCAGGAATAGTCTAGAGTTTTAATCAGTAATGTTCAAGTGAGGTTGGGGATGCAACCCTGATGTACTGACTGCAGTATTGGATTGTCCTCAAGAAAAATCACTTAAAACTGATTTCTTCATGTTGACAGATAATTGTAAACAACAATATAGGCTCCTCCAAGAGCTATACAAGACTACATTTTGTGAAGATCATAAAGTAGATAGATAACTGCATCTAGATGAGTTGACTGTTTTTGAAATTGACATTTAATTCAACCAAACCTATTGCAAAAGGGGCTATGATATAGAGAGATGGCAAGAGAGGTATGGTACTGCTGCTGTAGTGTAAGGCAGCAGTGAATATGAGTAGGTGATTAGGTGTGGTTTCAAGAGGTGGGCATAGGAATGAGGAAGGGCACAAGAGCTGAGTGCTGTAGGAATCATTGGGTGGACCAACTGAAGAAAACTCAGTACATGTGTTTGTAAAACTGTCAAGAATGGGTAGAAGTGGATGAGTTATTGCCAGGGTGGAGGTGCACTTTACTGTAGTGGTGAACTCAAGAACTGGTTAGATTATATGTTTCATGGTGACAGATGTATTAGCCATCCAGTTACTGTTTGTATATACTTTGCTTTTTCTCTCTGATTGCATGACTTTTCTCTGCGCTCTGTGGTTTCCTTCCACATTCCAGAAGTATGCTGGCTGATTGGTTCTTTAAGCTGTCCTTATATGTTACATTAACCCTTGTTGTGGTATCCTGGATTGTAGATGAAAAGTCTGATAAGGAACAGAGATCACTTATCCAATTAAATAAAGAATACATTAAAATTAAATCAAGGAAATGTGATTTTTTTCCAGGGTTGCAAATATATATGTTAAATAACTGGATTTGTTTCTGCTGGAAAAGTGATGCTAGCAGAGATGGATGACGGAAGTATGACTGATCATGCTCCTGTGAAATTGCAGATGGACGTTAAGTGTGTATAGGGATGTAGGTAGAAATGCACTGCCCAGAAACAAGTAATACGACTGCATGTTGCCTAATCAAAATGGAGAAACAGATAGAATTAATTAATGGGGGTGGTCAAAAGAAAGAGGATGAGACGGCTTCAAGGCAACTTGGAAAGAGAGAGAGAGAGTAAGAGAGACTTACAGACAAAGGTAATTTTAGAAGAAGGAAGAAGAAAAAAGGTCAAAGTAGCATACATAAATCACAGGAAGATGCAGCACGTATTGCATTGCTCAAAGAGTAGGAAGGAAGTGGGATGGATGAAAACAGGAAATGCTAAGAGATAATCAGTCAAGTGGAGGTAGAAATCTGTAAGTCACTGGAGAGAAGAGCAAAGCGAATAACTCAGGGCAGGAGCTTTAATGAAGAAGAACAAAGCTACAGTAGACAAAAAGAAGAAATCTGTGAGACTTGTGAAATTTTATGAGGGTCTATATGGATCATAACTGCAGAGATGAAAATTGGAAGGGATTACAAAATGAAAGGAATCTAGGAAATATTGAAACTGATAGTCTATATGAAGGGGTAAGGTAATGGAACAGGTTTTTCCCCACTGGATTTTTATATAATACAGTAGAGAATTAAGTGGGATGGGAGTTAGCAAAGGTAGTTACTGGTATATTGGGGAAAAGGATTTTCACAGATGATGGAGCGGGCGATGGTGTTAATGTTTCAAGTGGAAAAGGAGGAGATGAGGACTCACTGTGCTACAATTCTATTTCTCTGATAAATGCTGATGCCAAGATTTTTATGATGACTCGGGCTAACTTGGACAGGATGTTAAATAACCAACTGGAAGGAAAGAAGGTGGCGACTGTTCAGGAAAAAATAGTGAGTGGATCAATTAAAGTTGGTAGCTGATTATATGAACTGGGTAAGAGAGAAAAGGTGAAGGATAGTGAAAAAGAAGTTATGTACTCACCATAACGTTCCATGTTTGTTGTCCAGTACCTCACCTTCATTTTACTGGTTGGGTTCAAAACCGAACATCGGTTCCGACTCGGCCTTTTACTAAAGCTCGAGAGCTCTTTACTGGCTCAAGTCTGCACTCTATCCCATGAAGCCTAGCGGCAGATACCCAGATCTCGTTTGGTAATCTAATAATACTAGACTGACAAGAGATTTGTGTAAGTTAGAGAAAAATTCCACATAAATATAGACAACTATATACACATATGTACAACAAAAGGCACAAATCTTAAAGGGCTCCAGAACAAGAGAGGGGAACAAGATATTAGGCCATAAGACTCCTCCAAATAATCCAGGAAGGAGGGAGGGATGCAAGAATGAAGGTGAGATACTGAACAACAAACATGGAACATTATGGTGAGTACATAACTTCTTTATGTTATGTTATCCCATCTCGCCTTCACTTTGCTGGGTGGGACAGGGTCCCTAGCACCTACTTTCTTGGGTGGCTCAAGGGAATAAACTCTTCAGAACAGTGGAACCAAAGGAAGCCCTGTTCCGGGAGGCCACATCTACTTTGTAATGAGTAATAAAGGTATGAGGGTTAACCCATGTGGCTGAAGCACAAATTGAATCCAAAGGTAGTCTGGCTTGAAAAGCAGAGGTAGACACAGCTCTAGTAGAGTGTCCGCGAATTTTCTTGGAAGGTTTTTATGTTGAGAGCTATAAGTATAAGTGATTGCGTTTGTAAGCCATTTAGACAATGGAGCCTTAGAAACTGGGACTCCTTTTCTGTTTTCCGCAAAGGATACAAATAGCTGGTCAGATTTCCTGAAATCCTTTGTTCTATGCAGATAAAAACATAACTGTCTATGTACGTCCAGCTGATGGAGTTTATATTCTGCCTTGTTGCCATAATTTGGGAAAAATACTGGTAACTCAATGGACTGATTTAGATTGGCTTCAGAAGATACCTTAGGTAAGAAGGATGGATTTGTTCTGAAGGAGACTCTGTCTTTGTGGAAGACTAAGTAAGGAGGATGAATAGACAGAGCCTGTAATTCAGAAAATCTTCTAGCTGAAATGATGGATACTAGAAAAAGAGTCTTCCAAGATAAGAACCTTAAGGGAAAGAAGAAGCTGGTTCAAAGGGAGGCAATGTCAAGGGCGCTAATACCAAATTTAGATTCCACGGTGATGGAGGTTCTTTTATAGGAGGCCTTAGGAGGAATGTGCCCCTCAAAAAAGCTTTACACAATCTGTGAGACATAATATTTGAATCCTTAATGCCTATGTGAAAGTTAGAAATAGCAGCTAGGTGAACCCAAACAGTAGCGGCTGCCGCCCCTTGATTAAAAATTTCCATCAGGAATTCCAGGATGGATGAAATGGGTGTTGTGAGAGGGTCCAGTTGTTTTTAGTTTGCCCAAAAGGAAAATCTCTTCCACTTACTTGCGTAAAGTTTTCTTGTTGAGCTTTTGTGCGCAGACACTAAAATATGTCTTTCTGCTGGGGATAATTCTGGAAGCCTGGCTAAGACTGAAAGTGGGTAACCAAGCTATGAGCTGGAGAGTTTGGATGGAGGGATGGAGAGACCCGGACTGATGAGTCAAGAGATCTGGCACTGCATCCAGGATCCAAGGATTCTCCTGTAGATAAGGCCATAGGAAGGGGAACCATATCTGACGAGGCCAGTAAGGAGCAATGAGAATTATTGTGCGACTCAACAATTTTGCTTTCTGGATTACCTTTGGTATAAGGGGAAAAGGTGGAAAAGCATAGAGAAGTCCCGGGGCCAATCGAGGACAAGTGAATCCCTGGGTGACTCACCAGGTGGGGGGTTTAGGGCAAAAAAGCTGCTGCATTTGGCATTGATGGACGTGGCAAAAAGGTTGCAGCACAGCTGCCCCTATTTGCGAAAAATCCTATTTGCAACTTCCTGTTTCAGGGACCACTCATGTGGCATTAAGACTGCCCTACTCAGCTTGTCCGCTATCATGTTGGATTTCCCCAGAATATGCGTCGCAGTGAGAAAGTGTTGAGAAGAGACTGTCCATTGCCAAACTCTCTGGGCCTCTCGACACAAGGGGTAGGATCTGGTTCCACCTTGTTTGTTGATGTACCTTACTACAGACATGTTGCCTCATTGAATTGCAATTGTCCCCGAAGGAAGAGAGTTTTGGAATGCCTGCAATGCCATGAGCACCGCTCTCATCTCCAGGACATTGATGTACAGATGGTATTCGTTATCCTGCCAAGTCCCTTGGACAGTCTGTCCCAGATAATGCCCCCCCCCCCACTCTATCTGGGAAACATCCGTGGTCACAGTCGCCACTGGTTGGGGGTGAACAAATGGTCTGCCTAATGACACCTGTGTAGACTGGATCCACCAACAAAGATCCTTTTTGCATGTGTTGGTTATCAAAATTTTGTGTGACATGGGCAACTCTTGCATGGACCACTGAGTGAAGTGAAGTAGTATTCTCATGTGTAGAAGGGCCAAGGGAACCAAGGTTATAGCTGCTGACACTGAACCCAGAACCTTGAGCACAAACCTGACCTGTACTTTCTTTTTCCTCAACAGGACTGATACCTGACGACGTAATGTTAGGACTCTTTCTGTGGGCAGTTTTGCTACCATGCTTTCTGAATTTAAATCTGCTCCTATAAAGGTAATACGTTGAGAAGGCAATAAGGCAGATTTTTTGAAATTGACTGTAATGCCTAACTCTGAGCAGAGATGAAGTGTAGTGTCCCTTGCCCTGATTAGTAGATGCTCTGTGGTGGCAGTCAGGAGCCAGTCATCTAAGTATGGAAACACCTGGAATCCTAGATGCCTCAGGTGAGCCGTGACCACTGCCATACATTTGGTGAACACCTTGGGGGCTGTGGTGAGACCAAAGGGCAGGGCTCTGAATTGGTAATGACTGGCTCCCAGCCGGAAGCATAGATATCTCCTGGAGCGCCTGTTCATTTTGACATGATATTACACATCCTGGAGATCTATCGAGCACATCCAATTGTCCTTTCCCAGAAAGGGGAGTATGGACTGCAGTGTTACCATCCAAAATTTCTCCTTCTTTACTGACTTGTTTAGTGTGCTGACGTCCAACATTGGTCTCCAGTCCCCTGTCTTCTTTAGTACTAAAAAGAATCTTGAGTAAATTCCGGATCCTGATTGGTCTGCAGGGACTTTTTTGGATGGCCCTTTTTTCTAGCAACCTATGGATTTCTAGGGTTGCTTGATCCCTTTGACTGAGTGGTACGTCTGGGATGGATTTTTGTGGATTGGGTGGATGAGAGAAGGGAATGATGTATCCCCTGGATATGACTGACTGTACCCATTTGTCTTTGGTGATGCCTTGCCAGGCTTCTAGGTACAGTGATAATCTCCCCACGACTGCCTCCAGAGGGGGACAGGTGGGCCTCCTTTCATGAGCACTGGAAGGGCCTACCAGAGAACGTACCTCTGTCACCCTGGTTCTGAGGACCCCCTCTGCCATGAGGACGGTGTCTTCCATTATCATTTCCCCCTCTGCCCCTGGAGGAAAAGGCTCCATGTGCATCAGACAAAGTTCCTTGTGATTTGCTGAACCACATCTTTCCTCTCTTCCAACCTTTACGGTAAGGTCGAGTAGGGGCGGAAAAACGCCTTCCCATAACAGAGTTTTCCCATCCTGTTTGCACCTGGTTAGAGTTTCTTTAACATTTTGCCTGAACAAGGACGAGCCATCAAAAGGGGAGTTAGTAAAGGAAGACTTGAAGGGTTCAGCAAAGTCGCAAAGCCCCATCCAGGAATGTCTCCTCAGAGCAATTCCTGTACCTGCTGCCCTACTCGCTCCATCAGCTGCATACGAAATCAGGCACATGGAGGAGTTTGCTATGGAGGTTAAGGTTGCAAGTTGAGTCATTACCGTCTCCAGAGAGCCTCAGCTCTAGCACCTTGGAGGGATTCTCCTAGCTCCTTGAGGAGATCCCTCTGAAGTCTCGTGAAATGAGAAAGATAATTCAGTGACCTCAGAGTAAACACCGCTGAGGAAAACATATGCTTCCCATATCTGTCTATCATCCGAGATTCTTTATTCGGTGGATAGACAGACAAAGAAATTTCATCTAATTCCTTCTTGGTGGCCGCTGCCACCACCATAGCATCTACTGGAACACCTTTTGTAAGAAACTGCTTGTCCTCGGGGGCAGTGATAAACTTATTAATTCTCCTCAGGACAGGGTCCACTGTCTCTGGAGAGCCCCACACCTTTTGACTGACTACCTCCAGTAGTTTGTCAAAAGGCAGAGACACCCAAGAGGTGGAGGGTCGAGAGATGAATGCTTCTAGGTAAACAGACTCATCCTCAGAAGGGGATAAGGACTTCCATTCACCACACTGTTTAAGGATCTCCAAGATGTCTGAAAATGAGACATCCTCAGAGGTTGAACATGGGGACCCTTCCGAATCCTCTAAGTCTGTCCAACGTGACAGACTCGGGGGAGTCTATATGCGTCCTCCTGCATGTATGCTTCCAAGGGATCTCCTTAGATGGATGCTCTGGGGAGGTTTTGGAAGAAGGGGTCTCCCCTAAGGGGGTAACCTGAAGCATGGGCTCTCTGCACCTGGGCTGGAGATTGACACTGGCCCCTTTGCGGGAAGAGAATCTGAAGTCGAGGGTGGAGCAGACTCAGGGGAAAGCACACTCCTCATCACCTCGAAGGCACCTCGATCCTGGCTCGAGATAGTCTCTGGTTCCAAAGAACCCGGAGATCTCCCCAGCACTACAGATGAGGGCTCTGAGGCTGATGTTGGTGCCGAACTTCCCTGTGCCAAAGCTCCAAGTGGGAGAGCCAGGTCAGACAAGGGTCTGAGCTGACTCTCCCCCCCTGGAGCCGATGGGTGAATGTCGACTCCCAGATTCTTCAACAGAAGCGATCGTAGTGGAGGTCGGTACCAAAACACCAGATGTGGTTCTCGGAACTAATGGTTCCACCACTATGACCTCCAGATGCTCTGGGCTCTGAACTGGATCGGGTCAAAAGAGGAATAGCTTGTACAGAAAAATGGGCTTTGGCTCCACATCCTTTTGGGCTAGGCTGGACAGAATTTTGGCTAGGGCTGGTGTCTTAAGTAACCTCCGTAAAACCCGCTCCACGTCATCATCTGATAGACTCCTGGATGATTTGGAGGAGCACACTGAGGACTTGTGGCTACCAGCCACAAATTGTAATAAAGGGGATTGAGGCACCGAGCAGACAAGCTCCAAGAACAATGACCAATCCCTTTTCTTTCTCTTCAATGGTTCCGAAAAAGCTGGTGGAACCAAAGAAGATTTATCTTTCTCGGATCCGACAATCTTCGGATCCGAGACAACAGTAAATGAAGCCAATTGCTTTTCCGGCTCAGAAGCTGGAGCCGATGGTGATTTAGAAGTTGAAGGCTGCTGAAGGGCTTGTTCAAAGGGTCCCTTAAGAAGATCTCTGTTAATAAGTTTGTTCTTGTCCTCCAGAAGAACTCTTGCACTAAATCCATGACAAACAGAACAAGAGTCCTGCAGGTGCACTGCCCTAAACAATAAACACAGCTGGTATGTCTATCTGTGATGGACATCTTCTGTGTACAGGAGTCGCATTTTTTGAAACCTGAATGTTTTTCTTTAGACATAATTCAAAAAAACAACAAATACAATAGTACACACAATAAAAAAAACTTTTTTTTTTAAATAAGGAAGAAGAGGTTTGAGGAGAGTTTCAAACTGAAAAAGAACGAACTCCTCAACCCGAGAGATGCCTCTAACTTAAATGACGCTCTCAAACAAACAACAGCAACAGGGAGAAGCCCTAACTAAGCGAGCTATAGGGAACGAAGCAGGATAAACAGCTCCCCGATCCTCTAACTTAAACGGAAAGGGGAAGCACCAGAAAAAAACACAGGCCTAGTAATAGAAAAAAACAAACGATGGCCACAAAGAACAAACCCTCGATACAAGACACAGAGTAGATAGGTATAGCAAACAACACTAAAAAGGACTTTAACTAACTTTAAATAAGTTTTGGAAGAAATTTTTTTTGAAAAACAGTCTAAGTAATAACAAAATTTACTCAGCCTGAGCCAGCAGAGAGGGATCCCGAAGCTTCAAGTGGAAACGAGATCTGGGTATCCGCCGCTAGGCTTCATGGGATAGAGTGCAGTCTCGAGCCAGTAAAGAGCTCTCAAGCTGTAGTAGAAGGCCGAGTTGGAACCGATGCTCGGTTCTGAACCCAACCAGCAAAATGAAAGTGAGATGGGACAACATAACATGAAATGTTACTTGGACAGGTTGTTAAAAGACCTACTGTAAAGAAAGAGGGGGGAAACTGTGTTATTTCTGCTTTTAATAAAAGTGCTAGCAAGGTGGGTGTCTACAAATAAGAGTATTCATTCCTTCATTCATTCATGTTTTGCCCATGTTTCTGTTTTGATAACTGGACTGCTGCACATTTTCAGTGGGAGGCCTGGGGAGAAAAACTTTGCAAAGTGGCCATGTATGCTGTTCTTAGATGTAGAAAATTTACTAATGGGACTGTTGAAAGAAATTTGGTGGTTTGGAGAAGGGGCAGTTTGAAATATCACACAATGAAATCAGTGACTGTGCCTTTTTATGAGGATAAAAATGTAATGGATGGCTGCCTGCAGTGGACAATAGGATGATATATTTGGGAATCAGGATATACCCAAAAATGAAAAAGAAGTTGAAAAAAAAAAACAATGGAAGGAGATCTATTTTAAAAGAAAAAGTGACATTCAAGTATGTGGTCAAGCAGTGCAAATTTGCTAAATGGAAAGATAGCTATAATGAAAATAATAGTATTTACACATTCTCTGCTTCTGATCTGGCATTTAGTGCTCTGATTAAGGGGAGCAGTTTTGGAAAATCATAGAATCACAGAAAATACAGGGCAAATGTGCAATGAGGCCATTTACGCCTTGCCAATACTCACTCTCAGTCCTTACTTTGCTTTTTCAAGGAGAGATAGGCCAGTCATGCTGGGGGTAAATTTGTGAATACAACTTCAATTGTCTAACTCCTTTTTTAAAGGAAGATAGTGTGCCAGACTGCTTGATCTGGAGTAGAAGTTTGTTCGACAGAAGGGGTTGCTATTGCATGAAAAATCTGTCTTTCCACCATGATTTGTTTATGTACTGAAGCAGGTTCAGATCTCTGGTCCTAGTGTTCAGTGGATTGTTTGATTTGTGGTTATATGAGAGGTCTTGAACTGCCAGATCCCTAATGTCCCAAAAGCAGATCACCTCTAAGGAGTCTACAGGACACTTAATACAAGAAGAGTTTCCAGCCTCTCCTGGTAGCTCATATCTTTAAGGCCCATGTTCTTTTTTGTTAGGAATCTCTAGGGTCTCTCCAACTGCCCAATATGTCTAGTAAGGTACATCCCAATGTTGGCACTGTATTCTATGGTGGGCCTGATCACTGCAGAATATACAGGGGTAAGGACTTCTTTAGATCTAGGGGAGGTAACCTTTGACATCAGCTGCTCCACATAAAAGGATTTTATAACCACTGTTGCAACATGATGATCAGATGAGAGGGTATTTATCTACCTATGTTCCAAGGTTTCTCACAACATATTCAACTGCAAAGTGTGCAGAATTTCTGCAGAGCGAAAAGGGCAAGAATAAGAAAGAATAAGACAGCAACAAGAGCAAGGGGCACAATATGGGCAGTTTGACTGTAGAAGGTATCTGGTGGAAGTTTGTGTGGAATAGGTGGAAAGGCTGCAAGGATAGAAGGAACTGAGCTGGGTGCACTGTAAGTAAAGGAAGAGGGACCAGAGAATGAAAAGATGGATTAGAAAAGTGGAGACAGAAACTGGAACTCAGTTGAGGAAAAGGGACAAAAAGTATGCAGACAATTGAGGTTTAATGGAGCAGCTGTGTGATAACGATGTGGTGAAATTAAAAGTCATGGAGGAGAGGAGGTGGCACAAGAAAGGAATTAAACTTGTGCAGGATGTACTAGTAGGAGGAGGAGAGTGACATTTTGTGAAGAGACTTCAGAAGAATATGCATTAGGAAGGGGAATCATTAAAGTATTTTCAAATTATGCAAGCAGTGAATGGGTTCATGAAGGAAGGAAATAGAATTCATTAAGAAGTGAAACTTCCATACAATGTCAGGAGTATGAAGGAGAAGGGAAGATGAAGAAGGATATGTATAAGGACTAGGGAAAAGACAGAACATAGGGAGTAAAGGAAACTGTGGGACAGTTGAGGCAGGTAAGGTTTACAACAGCAGAGAGAAGTTTTGTGAAGAGGCATAGAAGGTATTGCATTTATATGGTTTTGGGCATTGGAGTTACATAATGACTTGTTGACTGAATATTGAAACCTTAGTGAGAGTGGAAAGCTGATGGAGGTATGTAATGGTTGGGATCAAAAACCTGTATATTAGGTCATGATATGAGTGAATAAAATAACTTTTGAGTAAGGTGATGAGCATATTTCAGAGGATATATGGAGGAGAGTTGTGATAATTAGTTAATAGATAAGAAGATACGGGTAATGTTTTTTGAATTTGGGTACATTCTGTAAGAGAAGAGTGAGGTGGGATAATAGAAAAGGTTAATAAAATCAAAACAGATGTCAGCTGCAGGTGAAGTTAATGAACTGGTTGATTTATAGGTAAGCTAGTGGGAAGGTTAGAGCTGTGAGTGGTGAAGTGCTAAGGTAATTTGGTTGTGGAAAACTAAGACAGTAGAAGAGAAGGAGAGAGGGAGGGTGTAGACCTGTTCTTCGTGGTGTAAAGGAAAGGAATTCTGACTGCATTCCAGCCAAGCTGAATTTAGTTAATTGCCTTGGTGCTGGAGGATCCAACAAGGGAGGGATGGGACTGAAACGGGCTCAGCCTGCTATGCTGCTGACACCAGGTGGAGATCGCAAGCAATAGCAGTGGAAGTCACAGCTGAGGATATTTGCTTCAGGGTATCTAGCAATGTGGCACATTGCAGGTGAGGGCTGCTGTACATAGAAATATGCATACCACTGGATCCAACACTGTAGCCCTGACTTCGGCAGTGCACTCATCAGACACTACATGAAGAGAAGCAGAGCAGAAAAATCACCCGATCCACAAGAGTAAAAGCCCTCCTGCAACCAGTTTTCCATCTACTATAGCCAACTGACCGACATAATATCAGAAAAAAAGCAGCAGTTTGGCTCTAGGGGGCTGATAATTAGTGAGGGATGCAAAAACTGGCAAAAAAAAAGGTCAGGAAGACGGACAGAGGACAGGAAAATGAATAAGTAATTGGGGATTAATGAATTAAGAGGATGGGTGGTTACTATGAACTAGGGGAGGTAGGGAGAAAGTAGGGGATGAGTGTGTGTACTTTTTCTGTATTAGAAATAAGAGGTGTATATGTATTCAGTTTACTCTAACATAGAGAAGATGTTATTTCTGGTATAAGGCACAGCATGTAAAAGTGATGACTTGTTCATGCATTATACTATAACATAAGCTGTAAACTATTTTGATTGTCTAGATTTTTACTATTAAAATAAATGTATAAATAAATACATTAAGCAGCTATAAGTATCAAAATCATAAAATAAGAATTTTACCTGGCCATTAAACTCTGATTACTTTTGGTATGTACATATATAAAAGTAGTATTCATTAGACATCTACTAGCAGAAAAATAATTTCAAAATATAAAACCAACATCTCCTGGAAACTAAATGTAGGATAAAAATGTGATCAGACAAAGTTTAATACATGAACTCAAGAGATACTGGACTACCCAGTGCTGTGTGAAAAAAGTCCATCTGTAATTACCTTACTGTATTGTAAGCTACTTGAAGTTACTGCAACTAGTTTTTTTAGACAGTAAAAATGTGTAATTACATGAATCATCAGAAATATCTGAGGGTTCTTGCTGCAGGTGTTACTGATTCTACATTTATTGCTTATGTTATACCTCATGTCCTAAAATATATAAGACAATTTCAATAATCAGGAATAGCAAAGCATTAGTCACCATATGTGCGACAGTACTGGATACAAAAAGCTTAACCTTGTGTGGCAACTTTAGCTTTCTGTAAAACTTTTGCCATATTTCAGAAATGTTTCAGTATTAAAATAACTATCACTATACACTGCAAGTCACTTGAAATAATTAGCCATCTATATGACAATTTCAGATGTATTACTGCTAACAGGTTATGAGATAAACGTAGGAAAAGGATGAGCTGGGAAACAGACTTTTGTGGGGGTGTACTCTTTCTGGCTTCTGTCTTCACCTTTACAATACAAGTTATTCTTTGTAACAAATTAATTTGGTATTTGCATTGCTTTCAGTTACTGAAGTCAGGGAAATTCTGCAATGTGTATAGTAACAAGAGGTTCAGTATACCTTGCGCTATATGCAGATAAAATTAGTTTGCACCACCAAGACTCATAGTGCTTCAGAGGTGGTTACAATAACGTGCAGCAAACACACACATAAGCAAGGAGGAAACTTTGGCAAGCTGCCAAAGTTTCAGTGGTGACAGTGCGGATGCATTTTATAACAGCAAAAATAAGACAAAAATCTTCCACTCTTGGAGGTGGATGACTACCTTACAAGAGACTATTCTGCGCTTAATGCTGGTAAAACAAAACATTTACTTTTCACTTTGTTTCTTCACCAGACCAGAATTACTAATCTGTCTTTCTCCCTTATCTTTGTAACTAGCCCTTTATTTTCATTTACATAAGTACGTGCATCTTACCTTACACCCACCAGTTTCTCTCAGATAACACATGCTAAATTCAAACCCACGAAGTCCAGTATCAGTGTCCCCTTCAGGGCAATGGACTTCCTCAGAACCATGATTCAGCTTTCAGCTAATCCCTACAACATCCTGCTGGTCATACCCAACACTGTGACTTACGTATGTACACTTATACTTGTTCTAAGCTCAGTAGGAAATTATACTGAGTATGACTTGCAGATCAGATCTTGTTCTTTAACTTCCATCCTCACCCACTGTTGAGCTGTTATTTGTGAATATTGAACTGTTATCATCCTGGAAAATTAGGCTATATTTATGAGACTGCTTTATTGGCAACATTCTCCACACACAGCCTCTACCAGCTGAGCTAGCAATCCCACACCATACAATGTTTTCTACCATACTTATAATTGCAAAAAAGAGGACCAAGTCTTTCTACTGTGGTCACAAGATCTTTTTCCCCATACAGTACCACAGTAGATGAACTTGGCAACATTTTTCTTTTTACAGCCTTCCCATTTACCATTCATTTTTACAGTTCATAAGGAACACAGCTGATGTCTCACATTGTCAGTGCTTCAGCATTTTAGTCTGACTTTCTCTGGTCCCTTCCTACATATTAGTTTCCTTTTACTTTGCCTTTTAACTACTCTGTTTGTCTATTTTCTTCTTTCTCACCTCTTCACCTCTTTCTTGCTTCAGTATCAATAGTTATGTAAAGGTTAGCTCTGTCTCCTTCCCTTCTCTGAATTATAATAAATAGGTCTCTCTCGCTCTTTTTCTTGCAGAATCCAAAAGAGAAAGCATGTGATGCACTTGTATTTGTATTTCAATAGCTCGCTTTACAGACTGCTCATTTTTCCATGTTGCTAATATTCAAGGTACACAGATTAGATCTTTCATTTATTTGTTCTGTAAATGCTCTTTCATTTCTATTCACATAATCTTCAGCTGTATTCACCTTGATCATGTCTGAAACAAATATATTCATGCAGCATATATACAGGACCCCCATTCTGCAATTCTGGAAACACTGGGTAACATAAAGGTCCTACCAAACACCCTTATATTGGGTGATTTCAACTACCCAAACATTAACTGGGAGAACTACTCAAGTACTAACTCCCTTGCCCATCATTTCCTAGAACTTATAAACTCAAACGCCCTGGAACAACTGGTCAACATTCCCACCAGAGGTGACAACATATTGGACCTGGTCATCACCAACATGGGCGACCGGTGTTCCACACTGGAGGTCAACCCCTTGCTGGTTAGATCTGACCATAAACAAATCACTTTGGATATCCACATTCCGCCCCCACCCCCGGACAAGGAAACTACCGTGAAAAACTTTTCAAAAGCAAACTTCACGTTACTTAGGATGGAGGTGGAAAATTTCAAAGCCCCCATGCTAAAAGATAACACTGTCCAAGCTGCAAAATCATTTACTAATGCATTCTATGGGCACCTACAAGAATGCATGGATCGAGCTATCCCAAGCAAAACCAAGACTCACTCTTCTAAGAAAAGGAAACCAGTCTGGTGGACCCCTGCCATAAACAAGCTATACAATAGAAGCAGGAAACTAGTACAGAAAAGAGTAAAATCCCAAGAAGGGAAGACATCCCTGATCAGTATCAGCAAGAAACTACGATCCCTCATAAAATCGTCAAAGGCGAGCTTTGAAATAAAACTTGCCAAGGACTCCAAAGATAACCTCAAGGCATTCTTTAGCTATTTCAAGAATCTAAGTGGCAATGCTCAGATCTGCTCGGAATTAGTGCAGAATGGCACAAAATACATTGAACCAACCAATATTGCCAACATCTTGGCAGACAGGTTCAGTGCAAACTTCACCCCCCCCCCTCTCACCCCCAAAAGGG
Source organism: Protopterus annectens (assembly GCF_019279795.1). Lineage (NCBI taxonomy): Eukaryota > Metazoa > Chordata > Ceratodontiformes > Protopteridae > Protopterus > Protopterus annectens. Next base: position 261,941,201 of record NC_056751.1, on the reverse strand, counting down.
CCCATAAACATACCAGAAGAATGTAGAGCCCCTGAAATCACAGACACTCAGGTTAAAATAGCCCTTTCCAAAGCCAAAAACACAGCATCAATGGGACCGGACGGTGTCCCAGGCTGCGTCCTACACAAGCTCAAAGACGAATGAACCCCTCACCTAAACACACTGTTCAAACTCAGCCTCTCCACAGGCTACGCACCCATAGAGTGGTGCACAGCAACGGTTATTCTGCACCACAAAGGTGGAGCCACAACAGACCCCAGGAACTATAGCCCTATAAGCCTGACTAGCTTGGTCTGCAAGGCTATGGAGCGCATCATCATGGAACTCATTAACAGAGACATTGGGACCCTCCAAACACTGGACCCTACCCAGTTCAGCTTTGTTAAGGGCAGATCATGCCTCCTAAACCTGGTGGACTTCTTTGAGACAGTTACCAAGGCTATAGACGAGGGAAAGGTGGTACACACAGCCTACCCAGACCTCGCAAAGGCCTTCAACACCATTCCCCATTCTAGTATTATAGACAAGCTCACCAGCCTGAACATAATCCCCTATGTCACAAGATGGGTTGCCAATTCGCTCACGGACAGAACCCACATGGTGAGAGTTGCGGGAGCTAGGTCTGACTCTAAACCGGTTACAAGTAGTGTTCCCCAGGGCTCAGTCCTAGGACCCCTCCTGTTTGGCATATACTTCTCAGAAGTACAGACAAGCACAGGAGGACTATGGCTGACCAAGTTCGCAGACGACTTCAAACTAGGGGCTATAATTGACTCACTGGCTGACTCAGACATCCTCCAAAAGGATCTCACTGAGACAGATACCTGGTGTCAAAATCATGGCCTCAAGCTAAATGCCAAAAAGTGCATAGTTATTCCCTTTGGAAATAACAAAGTACCACATAGGTGGTAGTCCCGTAAATATGGAAAACGTAATAAGGGATCTGGGGACCCAAGTAGATAGCAATCTCTCCTTTGATAAGCACATTGCCAAAGTGATTAGAAAATCCTTCTATGTGGCCCACCTAATCACAAAAGGGTTTGCATCCAGATCAAAAGAGGTCATTGTGCCCCTCTACTCATCACTCATCAGACCCATCATAGAGTACAACGCCCCATTTGGGAGGTACCTTACAAGACCCTGCAACAGCTGGAAAGACCAAAGAAGTACCTCACCAAGAGGATCACTGGCCTCAAACAGATGCCCTATGCAGCTCGACTGAAGAAACTCCAGCTGTATTCTGTTGCATACCGCCTGCTCAGAGGTTATCTCTGCCTGACATACAAGGCTATGTCCAACCCAGAATTGATGGACATGCTCTACCTAAAGAAAACCTTATCCCCTCGAGCCACACGCTCTAGGGATCTAAACCTCACCACAACAATAAATAGGACGTGCTGGAGGGATAGATTCCTGTCCCAGAGACTTCCTATGCTTTGGAACAAGATTCCAATATACATTAGGCAGAGCTCCTCGCTAGCACTCTTCAAGAGAAACCTTGACGAGTGGATGGGAAACAGAAAGTTTACCCCAGGGATCACTTCAGTGGCTCTGCTGGACAGAGGCACAGGGAACTAATCTAAGGGGGCGGCGAAACCAACACATTGTGGCTAGGCTTATAAATGCCTTCGGGCAGATAGCCTAGTACCTACCTATGAACCTATACATTTTGCATATATATATATATATATATATATATATATATATAGATATATATATATATATATATATATATATATATATATATATATATATATATATATAAATATATATATATATATATAGATATAGATATAGATATGCATGTATGTATATAATGGTCACCAAAAATAAATAAGAATTTAAACAACGTCTACAAGCTCTGCTGATTCTTCCAAGAGCTTAGTGTGTGTAAGATAAATGAATATGATGGAGGGAAGTTACTTACATATATTAAAATTACATGTACAATAACACACCTATAATTCCAAGGTCACCACAGAACAGAGAAAATGACCATGTCTTTGGTGTGTCAAAATCAGAAGAAAGTGTTTGCAATGGGTCAGGTTCAAGTAAATATACTTTATCCTCCTAAATTTGGAAAGAATGCTACTGCCTATAGTTGATACTTCCTAGTCTTGTAATATAACAGCAATGCTCATTGTTTAGGCCTCCTCTCCTGCCTGTAGTGTTGTTGATACTATATTGAATTGTTGTTTGATGCCATGAACAAAAACAGATTGCAAGAGCAAGTTCTAGATCAATGCAGCATGCATACTATACTGCAGGATTAACATAATAGTATGCACCTCTCATGACCTGGTGGCACTCATATACAGCAGTGGAATGCCTTGCTGCAAGAGGAGCTACAGCAACTCTCACTATGAAAAAAACCTTCATCACCTCATCCTGCATAACTTTATATCAGCAAACTGGTTCAGTACCAACAGCTTAGGATACCTGCCATATTTCTGCTGGAGCTACAGATCCACACTGTACTCTAGAGAAGTGCGTCATGTTGGTATCCCAGGCAGGTACCATATGACTCCTCTCCTCAATAACAGGGAATATGTGAGTATGACATACTCCAAGAGTTGTATACTAAGCCACATCTTTCATTTGCACAAAAACAGTTAAACTACCATGTACTGAGATGCATTATGCCATATTGTTGATAAAATTATATTTAAGAATCACAGTGTCTCTGCCAACATTACCGCATAGAACAAATGCACGTAAGTTCCTTATTCCAATTCAAGCCATAAAAGAATTAACCAGTTATGGTCCATTAATCATGAGCTGCTTATCTCTGTGTAGCGGTATAAACTCCAGTATGGAATACTGCTCTTCCAGCATTCTACAAATGTATAGTAAAAAGTACAGTTGTGTATGCAAACTTGCCTTAACAGTAGATGTTGGAAGATTTATTTATGAGTGACCTTAATTTTATTTTTAGGTTAAAGATAATGGAGTCATAATCTCTGTTAATTAAAGACAGTATAACGAACAGTGCAGAGCATGATGGTCTTACTCCACTGACTACAACACCCTGTTCTTCCTTGCAGTCTTCAATGCTTGAATGTTCTAACTTAAGCCTTGGCGATTGATGTTACCCAACTGCACAAACCTTTACCTCTTTTTCCATCCTCTAATCATTTCCTTCTGAAGCTCATCATTCTCTGCTGAAGTATCTTGCACCCAGTAGGTATGCTACTCCACTAGATGTTTCACTTTATTTCTTCGAATGTATCTATAAACATTTGCATGATCTCCATTTTCTGTTCCTGATGATACATTTAGAGTTTGTCTTTCCATATTCCTAAACCTGTTTTTACCATCTCACACAATCCCCTGGCTGGCATATAATGCTTCATGTCCTCCTTTGCCATGTCTCCTGTCCTTTCTGCATACACTATTTCCAGAGTGTACTTCAGTCCCTATTTTGCTAGTCAATGTTTCTGTAATTCCAGTTATGACTGTTTATCCTGTTTTTACTAACATCTTCATTTTTCTCTCTGTTCTGTCTAGGTTCCACATATTGTTGTGCAAATGTCTCAATCTGTTTGGATTCTAGTATGACTGAATCTTCCCTTATGCTGTATTTTGTACTTCATTTCTGTCTTTTTATGCCTTGCTTCCTTTCTTTTCACACCTCCCCATATGGAATCATTTTAAGTCACCAAATGGCTTTAAAGTGAAAGCTCTTTGGTCCAAAAATATAGCTGAAATCCACTTTTGTCTATCACCAAAGAAATCCTCTTTTTTGCAGAGGGACAAACCCCACTGTACCCACCACATGGGAGGAGACCCCCACCCTAAGCTTAAAGTATCACCTTTGAGGTTGCACAACAATGGGGAAAATGCATCCTCAAAGATCCCCAAAAGTGATTTTCAGTGATATTTTTTTAATGAACAGCTTTTGATTTAAATCCTTTTGATAACTTGACATCGCCCCCCTTCTACTGCAGTATAAATGCAATATCTTCCCAACTTGCTTTTCCAACCCAGCTTTTAGTGGAACTGTCTACTCTGGACTGAGGTGTAGTCTGTTCCATGCATATTGTTTCTCCCTGCTCTATATCCCTGCAGTTTCCCACTATGGCATAACCTTGCTGCCTTTTCCACTCCACCAGGCAGTAATTCAAATCTGAATTCATATTTAAATGTTTGTTTGAAACACTTTGCAAAAAAAAGTAGGTATCGCAATTGAAGATGTGAACAAATACATTATAGCTAAAAGTAAAAAAAATAATTGTATCTGGTCAAAAGACAAAACAACTTCATCTTAGGGGGCATCTTAAAGCTAGCCAGTGCTAGAGACTCCCTTTACCATCAAGGAAGAAAAATCCACAAGTCAGAAAAAGAGCAAATCGAGACATTTCAAGATGTACTATAGGAAACTTATGTAACCCAGTCTGGAAGAATGAAAGGGCCTGGCAGAGCTCTAGGGGAAAGTACAGTTATGTAAGTTAATTTACCATAACAGTTAATGCTCAGATTACTGATTCAGTAGCTTTTAGATGAATGGAATGTATCCTTCCATGGATATTAGATGTTACACCAGATTACAAAAGCTTTCAGCACCTTCATTGACTACCATACATCCTCACCAAGCATGTGAGTGTGCTGGTACAAGAAGGATATATGGCGCACCAAAATTCAGAGCTTGCTTCCTTGCTCTAAAGAGGGAGGCTGAAGCCTATTGCTCTAGACAAATATGTCAAGTACTAAAAAAAATCAGGTGAGAAGAAGAAACAAGCGCGACAGGGACCCCAACCCCGTCTTGGGAAGACAAGAAAAATAAAAGGGGGAAGAAGGGTGGGTATTGAGCTACAACACTGATCTATTTGAATATCTACTCTTATGGCAAGTTAACTTTCACAACTGCACTATGTTCATCACTAGATCACTGCTGCAGCAGCCTTTAGCTATATCGGACAATTGCCACACCTTAGGAAGCAAGAGCGGAAGAACCAGGATCAGTAAATCCTGTTCTACCTCTGAAAAAAACAATCAATTTTATAGTGCTTAGTGAAAGTGTGTAATGATGACCACAAATCTGAAATAACTCACCATCGCTAGCTGGGACTCGGGAATCAGGACTAGGATTCAGGAACACCACCTCCAGGTAAGCAGCAGCCACTAACAAGGTAAGTAAGAGAGGGGAAGTAGTTGACTGCAGCTGTATTTAATGGGAATTAAGCAGCCTGCCAAATACAGCTGAAGCCAATAATTCTGAAGTCCAGTCAGGTCACCACCCCCCTCCCCCTTTCCCATGCTTGCAAGTTTGCTGAGACAAGTTTTTCAGGTGGAGAGGGGACAGGGGAGGGAAGGAATTTTTTTTTCTTCCCGATGGTTTTGCTACCCCCGCCCCCGGTTAGGCAAGAGTACGCTATAGTGTACATAGCTTATGCCTGCAGATGTCCTTGTTGTGAGGGCTATTGCATTTATGTATATGTATTGAGAGAACAGACTGGTGATTATATGGGTTTGTGATGTACAGATAGATTATATTTTTGCTTTCTGTTTGTGTAATGTATGTAGGAGCAACAATGTGTGTCAATACTGGAGATGAGAAGACCACAGAAAGAAATTGATTTAAATCTTAAACATGTTGAAAATTTAAGGGATACAGTAGCTAAACCATATATGAATAATACTATGTCAGAAATTAGAGTCTCACGAAACAGTAAAAAATGTAATTACAATGCAAATAGAACTTCATTGAGTCTGCAGTATTCTAGTAATATGTGGTCAGAGATATTGTAAAACAAAATTGGTTCATCTTAAAGTCTGATGCACACATAAAAGAGATAGTGGGTGATGAACCCTGTTTTAGGTATAAGAACAAAAAGAATTTAAAGAGACTATTGTGCAATTCAAATAAACAGTCACCTGTGGGGAAAGAAATATCTAAACCCTACCTAAGACCATGTGGGAAGTGCAATATATGTAAGGTGTTAAGTCCACATAATGTGTTTATACATCCTACAACCAATGTTAGATATGAGTTTAGAGTAAATGCTACATTTGCTACTAATGATCTGATATATTTGGCAGTATGTAATGACTGTCATTCATATTATGTGGGGATGACGAACAGGTCCCTTCGTGACAGAGTTAGAGAGCACCTTTCGGCTATTCGCAATGGAGATATTGAAAGAAGTGTGCTAGCCAAGCACATAATGTTAAATAAAACACACACATTCCAATTCATGGTTATATGTTGTATAGGTCATAGTCTAAGGTTAGGAGATAAGAAAAATATTACTGAACAGAATGAATTATATTGGATAGTTAAGCTACAAGCCGATAAACTACCTGGGCTTAATGAAAGGGCTTGAATAAAACCATTATTGGTTGCCAAGAGGTTTAAGTAATGTTATCTTATTTTATAGTATTTTAGCTTTGTTGCTAATATTTAAATAAGTGTTTCTCTTTAATATGGTAATTAATTATTTAATTGTTTAATTATTCTATTAATATGTTGGTTAGAGAATGTATTTAATCAGGAAGTGATGTGTAATGTGAATGAAGTCTGATGAAGCATCTATTTGATGTGAAAGCGCTTACTGGTGTTATCTGTTTTACTATCACTTTGAAATTGGTTCTACAATAAACCGTTGGATTTTTATGCTGTGGTCTTCTCATCTCCAGTATTGACACACATTGTTGCTGCTTCAGTTTGCTTTGGAGAAGGTGAAGTTTATCCATAGTGGCTGCATTTGTTGCTTTTCTTATTTTTCTGGTAATGTATGTAGGAGCATAATGTAGGAAAGTAAAAGTTGTTGAGTAGCAAAGGACACTAGTATGTTATAAGATGTATTTCAAAAAAATATTTCCTAGAGTAGTATGTACATGTATGTCAGCAGTGATTCCTTTTTGGAGGAGGTTACTCCCTTCTCTGTGTTTGTGCCATCATGGAGTTCATATATATAATTTTGGGGTGGGGGATCTGACCCCCCCAAAGGGGAGCAGGTGAGCTTACCCCCTGCAAAAAAATACTTATTTTTGTTGTAGTAATATTTATTACACCAACACAAACTCGAAAAAGGACTAAAAACTTTTAAAACTGGAAGCAATAGGAGTCTGCAGCACAAATTAATTGTTAAAACTGTTTATTATAAGCGCTTTCGGCTCGGACTATTCCAAGCCTTCTTCAGACAAAACAGTTAAGCACTGACGGCTAAAATTTAAATACTGACATCAATTTACTCATTAATTAATTAATTACTAAAGTGCTATTACTCTGCAGATCTATCTTAAAGCACCAAAACATCGATTATCTGCAAACCTATAAATAGAACCTTCCAGTTTTAAAAGTTTTTAGTCCTTTTTCGAGTTTGTGTTGGTGTAATGGCTACTGGAAATGGAGTGGGTTCGCAGCCGTTATTTGACGAGAGCAACAGTCTTGAAGTTAGTCCTGTATCTGGTTCCGGTAACAGAAACGGATCTCAACAGGAAGACGCTATTGGTAACTTGACGGCACTCGTTCAAGTGCTTCTAGGAAGAGTAGAAGCACTTTCACAGAAGGTGGATAATATTATTAGCGGGGTCAAACAAGGTTTGGTGTTGACCGCGCAACAAGGTGGCAATAATTTCGGCGGACTTCCATTAACTAATGGAGCGGCTAATCCTTCTGGGTTAGCCCCGTTACCAAGCTATGCTTCGAGGCTTGTTTCCGCTCCACCCTCCGCTACAGGAACAGCTGACATCATTCAGCCTGGGCAAGGTAACGCAGCATCAGTTAATAATGCAACCATTTCTCGTAATAATGTGACTGGCCTTGTAAATAATGAGACAATTTCTAATACACCATCAGTTGCGGCATTTTTTAGTAAAGAAAATTTTTTTGAAGAATCTTTTCATAACAATGTTTTGCCTGGTGAGCAAAGTAATGTGCAAGCAAATAATAATTTATTGAGCCTAATAAACGAGTTTGACGCCAAAATGTTTAAGTGTAGGAAACTTCAACTTGAGGTTTCCTACCTTCAGGAATGCATCAACAAGAATGTCATTCCAAAGGGTCTACGTCAGTGGCGATATCCATCAGGGCTCATTGCTGGGTCTCCTTTTCACCACAAATTATTAGAACTATTTGATCGTCAAGCCAATGATTTCTTAAAAGCCTTAATTGCGTATTATAATGCAGACATTTGTACTTTTAAAGTAGAGCTGGATATGCTAGATCAAGTCATTAAAAATCACGTTGACTTCAATAGATACAAGTTTGAATACTGCCGTATTTACAGCAGTATAGGTACAACCATGGATAAACTCTTGCATACTAAAAAGAAGAAGCTTGCAAGAGATATTGAGGCTTATTCTAAACAGCAAGCGTATCCAGACCCACCCAATAGTCGTTCTAATATCAACACAAATGGTCCAGTAGTTAATCCAGGACCACTAAACAACAGGCCCGATAATAATACTTCTATGGCCAATGAAGACAATTTGTTAGAAGAGCCAGTTCGCCGTAGCGAAAGTCTCATCAATCGTAACAACAATAATAATGATATTGGAAGGGGCAATGAAAAGGCAGATCAGGGTTTTCAGTCCGGCCCCAACCCCAAATCCAACAACGGGAGGAAGAACAGGAACTGGACAACAACGAGGAACCCCAAGAGGAACCGCAGGAGATAACCAACAATGTGTCTGCAGATTGTCATAAAGTTAAAATTTTCACTTCATCTAAAGGCGATTTTAAAATTTTTAATTATACTAGCCTATTGGTTGAAGATGAAATGGTAGACTTTCTTTCTAAAGGACTCACATTTGTACCTTCAAAGAATATGAATCTAGCGGACACTATAATAGACCTGAAATTGTTTGTTCGCAAGCTTAATTTAAACTTGTTGATGGGAAATAATTCTACTGTTATCAATCCCATCAAGATAGTAAGCACATTTAATCCAATATTGCACTCTGATCTTATAACCTTTGAAAAAATTTGTGAGTTTGACTTTAGAGCCATTAAACAATGTTCTAACAAGAAATCATGTAGTAATAATAATTTAAGTGAAAATGACAGCGATTTTATCGCCTTATTAAAGAATTGTAATGTAAGAATTATGAAACCCGATAAGGGAGGGGGGCTGGTGTTTATGGATCAAGAATCATATACCGATAGAATAGAGGCCCATCTCAGCACAGCGTCTTATTGTAAGGTATCCCTTAACGAAGTGCATGGGGCCTACAACAGAATAAAACAAGCTATCGAAGATTTATTCTTAGAAGCATCAATTGACATTGATTTGTACCATTATTTTTTGATGCTGGCTCCAAAAATTCCAGCAATATTTGGCACCCCAAAGATTCATAAATCATTGGAAGAACCCCCATTTAGAATTATTGTAGATGGGCGAGGTTCAATTACATATGGGTGTGCCAAATATATTGACAGTATTTTAAAACCATTTCTCGAAACTGAAGTACAAATTTGTCAAGATTCATGGTCTTTTTTACAGAACATCCACAAGTTAGAATTTAAACCAAATTGTCTTTTTCTAACAATAGACGTTAAAGACCTATATACTGTCATCCCCCAAAGTTTAGGCGTTGAGTGGGTTTCTGAATTCCTTGTGAGTAAGAAAGCTGACCACAACACCACTTATTTAGTGACTTCTTTGTTAGACATTATTCTTACCAACAACTACATGACTTTTAACAATAATTTTTACCTACAGAAGTCGGGTGTAGCAATGGGCCCCCCATGTGGGGGCTCTTTTGCTAATGCAGTGATGGCATATTGGGAGCATTCACATCTTTTTCAAGACCCATTTTTTCAAGACAATGTCTATTGGTACACTAGGTACCAAGATGACATGTTTTGTATATGGACAGGCAATGTTAGTGACATTCCAACATTTATCGATAGTATATCTAAGACTACATCATTTTTGGAATTCACCCATAGCATTGGTATTGATTCCATCAATTATCTAGATATCTTATTGGAGAAGGATAAACACAACTATTGTTATAAAAGCAAAATCTATAGGAAGCCAACATATTCTAATAGTTTTTTGCATTATACTAGTTGTCATCCTCACCATCAAAAACGGGCCGTAATTAAAGGCCAGATGGTGAGAGCAGCGAGAATGATATCAGATGACACAGATTTTGAACAGGAATGCAAACTATTGGAAAAAATGTTTTTGAATAGAGGTTATCCTAACCACATCATTACAGAGATAAGGCTTGAAGTCACACAAAAAAGAGCTCATGGACATTTCATCCCATTATTGAATTCTTATAAAATGAATGAACAGAATTCAATTCATACAGTAGTTGACAGTAGTTTAGATTTAGAAGTAACAATGAATAATTCTAATAATGGTATCACATCAACTAAAGTGTCATATCAGACTAGTTTTTCGCACATGTATTCAAGTGATTCTGACCTTATAAAGAACATTTTATATAAAAATTGGGCTATAATCAGTAGTAATGAAACACTTTTTAAATCATTAGGGAATAAACCGAAAATAAGTTACAAACGTGGGTCGAATCTTAAAGACATTCTAGAAAAGAAAAACAACATATGCCATACACATTCTAAGATCAAAGGTATGTTTAAATGTGGTTTTTGTCAACAATGTAAACACATTTTAGTTGCTAATTTCTGTAACATTAATGGTAAGAAATACTATCTTAATCACAAATTCAACTGTGATACTAAGGCAGTTACATATGCAGCTTTATGTCAAATGTGCGATGCCTTTTACATCGGCAAAACGGAACACAAATTTAAACAACGAATATACGAGCATTGTAACGCAATTCATAAAAAAGATCTTAATAATGCCTTAGCCAAACATATCAATCACAATTCTACTCATTTTTTCAAATTCATAATTTTACAGCAAAGAACATTAGACATTAGAGGAGGCCCCTGGCAGCTGTTATTAGAGCTAGACGAGTTGAAGTGGCAAATTGCCACAAACGCCCAAGCTTTTCCAGGATTGAATGAAGCCTTCTCTATAAAATGTGTATTAAAACTTTTGGCATTAAAAAGATAAAAAGATAACACGTTAGAGAAAGCTTTATAACGTGCATATACCCATTTTAATATATTGAGTATATCTATTTTTGTCACATGCATCTTACACCAAAATGCTATGTAACATCTATTAACATCTAAGACCTTTTGTAATTTATTACTATCATTATAAGTATTCTTATTATAGATTGTCATTTTATTCTGTATATATTTTTAAACATTTTATATACAGTATATATTTGATATGCTACTACTGATTTTTACTAAATATAAAAATTGCATTATGGTTCTATTTATAGGTTTGCAGATAATCGATGTTTTGGTGCTTTAAGATAGATCTGCAGAGTAATAGCACTTTAGTAATTAATTAATTAATGAGTAAATTGATGTCAGTATTTAAATTTTAGCCGTCAGTGCTTAACTGTTTTGTCTGAAGAAGGCTTGGAATAGTCCGAGCCGAAAGCGCTTATAATAAACAGTTTTAACAATTAATTCGTGCTGCAGACTCCTATTGCTTCCAGTTTTAAAAGTTTTTTGTTGTAGTAATATGTTTGTGGTTTGGGTAATACTGGAGTGAGTAGGTTATTATCAGTATTTTGTGTGTTGGACAATTGTGAAGTTGGGCAAATATGAATTTCATCAATTGTCTTAACTATTTTGCCATTCAATATTTTGTGCATTCAGTATATGCTGATATAATTATATAAATATATACATCCATGTGTATGGAATAAATACCCTTGCCCTTTTCTCAGAGTCATAGCTAAAGGTGATCCAAGATGGAGCAAAGAAGCAGTTCACTTATTCAATTAACAAAAACAAAGTGTGATAAAATGCAGTGTCATGAAGCATATCAGACAAATTCATTAAACTGCAACATAATAAGCAGCAGACAGAAAGACGGCATAGCATAAAAAGCAGCTCTTGAACTAGAAAGCATAAAGTAATAAAGTAATGATGCACGGGAGCTGCTGTAGAATTTATACTATGTAAAATACTAGTTACTCTCATTACCATGACTGTCGTATTGCATACAGTAGAATATTGCTGAATAAAGGGGTAAAAATAAAATATATGACAGAGAAGGAGAAAGATAAGAGAAAATAAGAATTACTATAGTAAAGACAGTCAGACAGTACAGCATATAAATACCATAAACAGTGTAAGTCAACATATAGAAGAGATATGCCCAGCACTATATTAACACATACAGCTGTGTCAGAAAATTTTGAAAAAAGTACAATTGCATAAGTCCTACTTAACTGTAAGAGTAGATGTTCGAGTTCCTTACTGCCTCAGTGGCATTTTGTGTTATCTGTCTAAGTAACACAGTACTGGCCAGCTTTCAAAATCTCAGACTCCTCTCCTTCTCTCTCTTCCTGTAACTGCTAATTGACTGAGCATATCCTGAGAGGGAAGCCTACAAGATATCACAGGAAGTGAGTGTTCTGACTTCTTTGTTTCCACAAAGGAGGAGATGAAAGTACTTGAAACCAGAATCCTCTAGCAAGAGTAAATTAACAGCCAGTCACAACACTATATAAAAAACAAATCCACCAACAACTGAATCAAAGAAGTTGAAACCCATCTTGACTATGCACAATCTAGGGGATGGCCGATGGGTACTGCCACTAAGGTAGTGAGAAATTCAAACATCTACTATTATAGGTAAGTAGGACTTATGCCACCCCTTCCCAATATGCCATCAAAGAGGATAAGGTCCTAGTTGAGTGAGACTTAACCTTGCCTGGAAGAGATTTACCATGGTGGGAGTAATAGACAACGACCATGCAATAGTTTGCCTACAGACAGGTTAAACCTTTCTTAGCCCTCATATAGGACACAAACAGATGGTTCAGCATTCCAAAGTGGCTTTGTTCTATCCAGGTATTACCTGAGGCTACTCATGCACATCCAAGGTATCTAGAATCTTTACTTCTTTACTTTTTGGATCAGGATAGAACACTGGGAAATCGATGGTTTGACTCAATGTAAATTCATAAACAACTATAGGCATGAATGCTGGATCAGTATGTAACACGACCCTGACTTTGTGAAAAATCAGGCAGGGTTGGCCCACCATGAAAGCTTGTAGCTCAGAGACTCGCCTTATGGATGTCACAGCAATGAATAAAACAGTCTTCCAAGTAATGAACTGTAAATTAGTCTGAGAGGCAGCTTCAAAAGGAGGTAAGGTCAATTTTCCAAGAACAAAGTTGAAATCTCAGGGGAGAGGAGGAATTTGCTTCTGAGGGGGGTTCATTTGCAACACTCCTTTCATAAACTGACAACAAACAGAGATGAAAGAGAGAGATCCATAGCAGACAAGCTGAGATGGCTACAACATGCACTTGGATAGAAGCATATGACAAACCATCTATAAGTAGCACACATAAATATTTCAAAACCAGAGGGGTTGAAACCCTTTTGGGACCTCTATTACTGGCTAGGAACCACCAAGAAAACCTCTTCCACTCATAAATGTAAGATTTTCTTGCCTCCTTATAGAGCTGCTGCACATCCTCACAGAACAAGTGCCTAAAAGCCATCAAAATAGAATCATTCAGACTGTCATTTGCAACTGCTGTAGGTTGAGGTATACCATTCGACTCTGATGCTGTGTGAACAGATCCAGTCTGTGAGGACGCTTGTGGTAATTGCTCTTTGCCAATTCCATTACAAGGGAAAAATAATCTTGCCTGGGCCAAAAGGGGGTTACCACAATGATCTTTGGTACTTCTTTCTGAATATTTAGAATTATCTTGAGAATCATTAGAAAGGGTGGAAATGCATGGAGGAACATTCCAGACCATGGGAATGATAGAGTGTCTATCTTCCAAACATGGCTGCATGGATGTCTTGAACAGAATTTTATAAGCGAACAGATCTACTTGAGGTTTTCCCCACATCTGGATCAAGTCCTGGAAGACCTCTACACAAATTTCCAACTCATGAGGGTCTGTCCATGGTCTACTTAGTCTGTCTGCCATTGTGATTTGCTCTGACAGAATGTACGAGGCCTGAAGAGTCAGAGAATTCTGTACAGCCAGTTCCCATCCCATGACTGCCAACTAGCAAATGAGGTATGACCTTCTGCCTCCTTGCTTATTTAGGTACCACATCACAGTGGTGATGTCTGTGACCACTAGACGAAGACCTAAAGTCCATAAGTAGTGAAGAACTTTAAGGCATGAATCACTACCAACATCTCTTTCATGTTTTTGTGCTTTGGCATGTCCTGGGGACCACAAAAGGCTTGCACTTGACCTCCCATAGACACTGCTCCCCATGAAATATCTGAAGAATCCATTTGAACAGATTAGACTGGGGTCTGAAGAAAGAAAGGGAGTCCTGGATTTAGAGACAGTTGAAGTCTCCAGCAAGCCAGTTTCTGTCTCACAAATCCCAGTCCCTGGTATCTACAAATCCAAGGGGTGAAGGTACTGGGTCCAACAATTCTTCAAATACCACTGAATTTTTCTCATGTGTAGTCTGGCTAGTAGTATCCTAAGGGTCACTGATGTTATGCTGCCTAGAATTTTGAGGAACTCTCTTGCTGAGGCCATGTCCAGAAGAGAGAAATCCAAGAAAATGCCCTGATAAGTCAGAGCATAATCAAAGAAAATGCCCTGATAAATCAAAACATTATTTTCTGGCAGGAAGGCCATCCTTTTAATATGCCTATCCAATGACCTAGGAAAACAACTTGATGAGAGGGTATGTGGAGGACTTTTGAAGATTCAATTTGAAGCCCAGGTGGGAAAGGAGGAATGTGACCTTTTCTAAGGATGTAAAGCACCTGGATACAGATAACCTACGCAAATCAGCAAATCATCTAAATAAGGAAAAATGTGGATGCCCACAGTTCTGCAGTAGGCAATCACTGGGGCAGCCACTTTGTGAACACTTGAGGCGGAGTAAATAGCCCAAAGGGTAATGTGGAAAACTAATAATGTAAGCCAGACACAGCAAATCTCAAAAATTTCCTGAAATTGGGAGTAATAGGAATATGATAAGCATCCCTGAGATCTACAGTCACAGAGAAACAGTGTTCTGGAAGCAATGATAGCAAAGCATTTTAAATTCTGCGACTTTTCCAAAGGTGTTTGGAAAGGACAAATCTAGGATGGGTCTCCAGGAGTGCTCCTTTTTGGTATCAAAAAAGATTCCAGAGTAAAATATTTTGCATTTGTGTATTGCAGGCCCAGGCTCTATGATCCCTGCTCAACCATGTGATGGAGAACTGGAGAAAACAGCTCTGTCTGGTCAGGTGGGTGTGGGTGAATTCCCCTGAAAAAGGAAGGATTTTCTGTCCATTGCCAAGTGTACCCTCTCTAAATTATTCTCAGGACCCATTTGTCTAAGACTATTTGCAACCAAGCTGCAGGGCTGAGAGAGGTAGCCTGGGGAAGGAAGAAGAGAAGGAAAGGCAGGAGGGTGGGTATGGGTGTTCTGTGACTCAGCATAGTCATTCTATTGAAGGAGGTTGATACTTTTTTGGAAAGAACCTCTCTTGTTCGGTTTTGAAAAATTATCCTCATGCCATTTCCTTTTGAATCTCTGACTTTTGTTTGGCTGGGATTTTTGTTGGTTTGTTCTGCCCCTTGAAGGAAGATGCCTTGTTTGGACAGAACTTGGGTACGTGAACCATCTTAATTACCCAGTGCATTAATTTGCCTCTGTCATCCTACTGTTTGAGAATCTGAACAACACAGAGCCTAAACACAAATTCAGAATTTAAAGGTGCATTCAAAATTTGGTCTTTTAAATCATCGGAGAAGTTCTGATTAATTACATAACCAAGCATACTGTGTTAATACAATGAAATAAGCCGCATTTCTCACAACTATATCTGCACATTCAAGCACACTCCTCAAAGAATGCTTCAAAACTGAGTCAAATTAGAAACCATTTAATTTATATAAGATGTTTGCTCTGCAGGTAAGAATGCAGCAAAATCATCCAAACTGTACCCATATTGTGAAATAAATTTCCCCATATAACATTGATAATTTAACATTCTAAAGGCTAGATTACTAGAAAGAGACATCTTGACCTGAAGATCTATTCAGTTTCCCTCTTTATCAGGGGTGGCTGGATTAGATGATGCCAAGGTCTTTTTACTTGAGCAGGCAGTTGGGAAGACTGCAGCTGGGTCAGCACTCAAATAAGAAAAGAGACCCGTCATACCCAAGATAACCTTATATTTTCTCTGAGCCTGTTTAGGGGCTGCTGGAACAGATACTGGTGTCCTACAGATAGCTTTATAAATATCTAAAGCTGGCAAGAAAGGGGATAGCCACAACATCGTAGTGCCTCATCCTCTATAAGGTCATGTACCCTATCTAGCTCTGAGGTAGTTACTGACTGTTCCCAAGCAAAAAAATATCACAAAATCTATCATCTGAGCAAAAGTGAGCACTTGTTTGGACTTAAGGTCAGGTTCACCTTCTAAATAATCAGACTGACTGGACTCAGTGTCATCTAGGAAATCACCATCGTCCTCATCATTCTCTGAATCAGCAGAAAGATCTCTAGCTAGCATTAGAGCCAGGTATGGGAGCACAACCACCAGAATTATCTCTGTCTGCAGAACGCTATTAGCCAAGGAAACCACATTAACCTTATAAACAGCTATAATCTGATCATCATCTGTATTATGGAGCTTCTGTTTCCTTTTATTGTGCACATTACTACTAGATGAATTATCTATGGACATAGTGTTACATCTGGCAAGGGGTCCCTTACCCCAGTCTACTCCTGCACCAAAAGGATTTGGTTCTCCCATACCTGTGCCAGATACTGGAACAGCCCCTGGGGTAACCTGTTCTATAGTGGCTGGCAAAGCTATGCCAAAGGGAGATGGGGCAAAAGGTAAGTGGTCTGTGGGCCAAGCAGTGTCCCCAAAAGAATCATTAACCAGAGAACGAGGTTTATTTTCATTTTATGTTTTTCTTTTAAGGTGCAACCAGATTTGATAGTGGAAAACACCAGCCAGAATAATAAACTGACAGTACTGGATAACGTATTACAATAAACATTTAATGTTTCTTACAATAAATACGTCCCAATGCAACTAAACTCTGCCAACCAGTGCTATTATCACAAAAAAACAGCTTGAAATGTTTTCAGAATCCTTTTACAACTGACAGAAGTTACCCAAACACCAAAGCAACCAATGTACCAAACCAGTGTTAAAAATTTGCTCTACACATTTTAACCATGTTAAACTGCCACAAAATAAAGTTTAATAGCACTTTAAACTATATTTTCTTGACAGAAAGAATAAAATCTCCACAGTAGATTCATATAACTTAATTTGGAGTAAAATTATGACCTGTTGTTAAAACACTCAGAACAGTCATACATACAATAAATAATGTATAAATTCTGAAATAATCCAAGTTCTGTAATATTTTCCTTTTAAAAGATGAAAATAAAGCCGAGTAACAACAGTAAAGACAGGCTTTTAATGTCTAACAGCAGGCATACATACTGCACTTCTGAGTGTTTGTCAAAGATAGAAGCCAAATAAACTGCTACAACAGAACTTCCGAACTGCAAAGTTGGTCAGAACTGTAGTTGAAACAGTCTCTTCAGCAAGAAAAACAATGTCAGGAACAAAAAAAAACAAATTTATTCTGCAAAGCTTTTGGGTTAACACCCTTCCTCAGTGCATTATAAAATCACTTAATACATCCATTTTAAATAAGAGCATCAGTTAATCACGTCAGCCAGCTAACCTATGAAACACATATATCACCCCCCTTTTCTCATATATACAAATTCATTTAAAAATTAAAGTCACAAAATTGTTCAAAAATCACATAATTGTTAAAAGCACTTATTAAACATAATGGACATAATACAAATTAAAAAATATCACTTCATTCTTATTTTATTTCTTTTTGCTTTTTTACTAAAATAGGTTTTATACTTGCCATACTATTAATACCTGGTTTACTATCTGCTCTCAGCCTTACTATCCATTCATATTCTCTTGTTTCTAAAAAAATATTTAAGTCACCACCCCTAATACTCATGACCCCTCTATCCATCAACCTAAATTTAAAATAATGCCTTGAACCATTATCTGTTATATGTTTACTTAATACATTCGTGTTTATATTTCTCCTAATATCTGATTTGTGTTCCACTATTCGTTCCCTTAGTTTCCTGGTAGTCTTTTCCTATAAAATGAGGATCAGGCTACACAGGTAGCTAGGTATATAACTTGTGTTGTATTACAGTATGCATAAGAGAAAAAAAATGTATTCCTTTTTTGTTACTGGGTGTACAAACTTGTTCTCCCCTTCATAGATGTTATCACAGCAGCTACAGTTAAATCACTTAAAATAACCTGTTTTATTTAATACATTCTTTCCTTTTATATGTTTAAAATCTTTATAACATAACTTTAACCTTAAGCTTTCAGAATTTCTATAAGCAAAGAGGGGTTTTCCTCTACTATTTCCTTTAATTCTGGCATTGCCATCACAATTGTCCAATTTTTATATATTACACGTTTCACTTCTTCAGTTTTCAAATTATAGGTTGTAACATATCTGATTGCATCATTTTTATGTATTTCCTTTCGTGTTTCTGTTGTATTTTTCAAGTTATTCCCAAAAATTGCGGTATATTCACTCATTCTCCTATCAATAACTTCTTTATATTATAATATTCTTATACATGCCTGGCTGCTGGTGTGAACTTTGTTGCAACCCACCGAGATGAGCCCATCCACTAAAGCAGTTCTATGGTATTCTACAGGGTATCAAGAAATGCTTTACTGTCTGACTATCAGCTCCTTCTGAGAAAAAAATATTACAAAAGTGCACCACAATACAATCCATGTTATCTGAAGATAACCTGGATCCATGATGTTCGCACCCAAAGGCTGAAGCAGGCTGACCACTTGCACATCACTTGCCCTGCCAGCCCAACACTACAGAAGCCACACTGATCATCTTCTTTGTCTTCTAGCCTCTTATCATCAGGATTAGAGAATGAGATGACTGTATGATGACCTATGCAAATAAAAATGTAACGCATCTAAATGTGAAATGCCCACACATCTAAGCAATACAGAGACATCATAATAGGCAGCATATACCTTGCTGGTGGCACAAACACTAGCATCTTCAAATGTCAATATATTTGGAGTATTCTTTGTGAATACATCTAGAAAACGTAAGTATGACTATCATTCTGATCACATATACATGCATACCCTAGCACTGAGCAGCATTTTACCTTCTCCTAGGATGATGCCACAATACAAACAAAAGATGATTGACTTTAATAATTGGCTTAGTTTCTGGTGTTACTCTAAGTGGGTACAATATTTGTCAGCATGGAAGGAGATGGTCAACAGACAACGCTGGTTTGCCAGGCATGGTCTGCACATCTGCCCTCTAGGCTTTCGAATATTAGGTAAAACATTGTCTTCCCCCATGGTGCCTTTTTTAGGCAATGCCAAACTGAAAGTACTTCCGACATAGCAAATCAAAACCAAAAAAATCTAAAGGAATTACTGCTCAATGCTAGGAGCCTAAACAAAAAATTCCACTCCCTAGAAGCTCTCTTTACCCTAGAGAATGCTGATGTCTGTGCGGTCACTGAGACATAGTTTAAAGCCACTGAGAGCACACCAACAGTGCAAGGTTATAATGCCTTCCACACATTTAGACCAGCTAGTTCACAGGCAGGGACTAAAGGTGGAGGGGTGTCTATTTACATTAAAAATAAATATACTTCAAGGCTGGTCAAACAGGACAATGCACTTGAGCTGCTCCATGTTCAAATCACCATAGGTAAAATCCAGTGCCACTTCCTTGCAAGCTATAGGTCCCCTTCTATGACCCAAGAAACCCATACCATGTATTTAAACTTATTAGAAACACTAACCATCCAACCCAATAACATATTCATGGGTGACTTTAATTACCCCACTATTAACTGGGAATCCTATATGACATCAAATGTACATGCACAGAGATTCCTGGATTTTGTAAACACAAACTCCCTGGACCAGATAGTCAATACACCAACCAGGGATGCAACCATACTGGATCTGATCCTAACTAATATGGCAGACTGCTGCACACTCCCTACAGTAATTCCTTCCCTGATAAGGTCAGACCACAAAATGGTCTCCTTGAAGTAAAAGTAAAACCTGGACACCCAGCTAAACCAGAATATTCAGAAACAATTCTAATGCTAACCTCCTGCTATTAAGTGAGAACCTGACAAAATTTCAAGCCCCCATAAACCCTGAGAACACTTCTGCCTATGCAGAACTGTTCACCGAAACCCTGTACAAGTATGTTAATAGCTGCATAGAGGCAGCTGTACCCACCAGGAAGAAATACAGAACTAACTCAAAAAACAAGCCACCCTGGTGGAATCACAAAATCAATCTGTTATAAAACAGGAGGAAGAAAATCATGGCAAAAATTAGGAGGTGCAGCACCCAGCAGGATAAAAGCACTCTCATCAAACTAAACAAACAACTCAGAGGACAAATAAAGTTTACCAAAGCCAAATTTGAGGTAAGTTTGGCCTCCCAGGCCAAGGACAACCACAAAGCATTCTTTAGCTATGTCCGCAACCTCAAAGGCAATACACAATTGCGTGCAAAGCTCCCTGTAAATGGAGCCACCTATACTGAGCCAGAAGATATAGCAAACCTCCTGGCCAATAAATTCAGCTCCAACTTTACTCCTCTCTCCCCTTCAACCTTCCCTCAGGAAATATCATCAAATATAACTCCCCCTACTATCACTAGGGAACAGGTCCTTAATGCTTTCTCTAAGACCAAGAACACGGCATCAATGAGCCCAGACAATATCCCAGGATGCCATCTAAATAGCATGAAACATGACCTATCAGGGCCTCTGGAATTACTATTTAACTGTAGCCTCCAAGCAGGCTTTGTGCTTCATGATTTTATTTTACGCTGTCGCACAAGGTTTGTTGTTTCGGCTTTTAGCCTTAGCACTTATAGGTGTACTCGCAGCCTTTGTTTATAAAGTTATACTAGTTTACTTTTAATTTTTTTGCCTCATGAATAGAGAAAGGCAACAGACATCCCTCTGCACAAAGGTGGGCCATCTACAGACCCATAAGTTTCACTAGACTTATATGTAAAGCCATAGAAATAATTATCATGGAGATGATCAATAGAGATATAGTAAACCTCTAGACACTGGACCCAACCCAGTTTGGTTTCATCAAGGGCAGATCATGCCTACTCAACCTGGTGGATTTCTTTGAGAAGGTCACCAAAGCAATGGAGGAGGGAAAAATCATTCACACATACCTACCTTGACCTGGCCAAGACATTTGACACAATACCCCACTTGGGCATTGTTGACAAAATCAAGAGGTTAGGTACAAACCCGTATATCACCCGGTGGATAGCCAACTGGCTCATAGACAGGACCCAGGTAGTTAGAATTGGGGAATCACTTCTACAAAGAGGCCAGTCACAAATGGAGTCCCTCAGTGATCAGTCCTTGGACTGCTCCTTTTTGCCATTTACTTATCAGAAGTCAAGGCTAATGTCAGTGGTCTCTGGCTGACTAAATTTGCAGATGATTGCAAATTAGGAGCTGTCATTGAATCTCACACTGACATAAATGTTTCACAAACAAAAGACACAAGCCGATGAAAGAACACAAAACTGAAAGCTGGTTGCAGGAAGGAAGGCACCAAACACAAAACATAAGAACAAGCAGTTTAATCCAAAATGAAGAGCTTTTCATCTAACTAATATTGGTTAATTACCTAACTAATTAACCACTGCTCACTGACTACTTAATGGCATGCTCTCAATGTTGTTTTTATCTGAAGAAGTCACAGTATTTACTGTGATGAAAAGCGCTTCATTTTGGATTAAACTGCTTGTTCTTACGTTTTGTGTTTGGTGCCTTCCTTCCTGCAACCAGTTTTCAGTTTTGACATAAATGTTCTCCAGGAGGGGCTGACACAGACAAACAACTGGTGTCAGAACTATGGACTAAAACTAAATTCCAAAAAATGCATAATAGTATCCTTTGGGAAGTCATCCATCCCTAGTAACTATCATATTGACAACACACCCTTAGAGTTGACCCAGTAGTCAGGGACTTAGGGACACACATAGATAGTAATCTAGCCTTTGATCATCACATGTCTACAGTGGTGAGGAAATAATTTTTTGTTATGCAACTTATAAACAAAGGCATGGCATCTAAGTCCAAGGAAGTCATTGTTCCACTGTATTTGGCATTCATCAGACCTATCACTGAGTACAATGCCCTCTTTGGTATGTACCTAACCAGGCATATCCAATAACTGGAATGTCCACAGAGGTTCCTCACTAAAAGAATACAGGGCATAAGTAATATGTCCTATGCAGACCACCTCAAGGCCCCATCCCTGTATTCTGTCTCATACAGTCTTTTGAGGGGAGATCAATGCCTGGCATACAGGGCATGGTCAGACCCCACTCTGATGGACCTCCTGCATATCCACAAAACAAACTAAAAAAATTACCCATTCTAAAGACTTAAACTTGCCTGTGATATAAATAGAACCTGGTGGAGAGATAGGTATGTATCCCAGAGACTATGAAACAGGCTCCCCATCCATGTGAAGCAGAGTTCCTCTCTAACCAAATTCAAGTGCAACTTGGACAATTGGATGGGAAACCAGAAATTCATCCCTGGCTTGACACCTATGTCTCTAAATGCAAACAGGTAACCTGTAAATGTTTCATCTCACAGGCCCATGCTTACACTTATCAAGGATATCAGAACTTGTCAGAGATTTGGGATAAATGGTTAGGCTTAAAATGCCTTTGTGGTCATTAGCCTAGTAAACACCCATGAACCTTTATCCAGATGTATAAACAGCATGGGGGTGTGTATCAACTATATACCAAAAGACTCTGACACTTTAAAATGAAAAATACATTTAATATCCAGTAATGCACTTATTTCAGCACTTGGTGCTGAATACATATACAAAGTGGCACTGTACCAATGTTCAAGTCTACAAATGCTATACAACACACTGCAGTACTCACTGCACTGCACATTTTCAAATCAAATGTACACATAACTGTAACTGTAACTGTAATAGTTTTACAAACTCAAACATGATGTGATGCTATAGATAAAGCAGCAATTTGCATGGCCATGTAGATCTCATACGAACATACCCAATAAAAGTGCAACTCAGGGGCTCGCAGTTTTCAGCAGATAACCATAGCTAGGAACTGTTAACAAGTTTCATGTTGAAGTTCTGGGTTTGATTCCCATGGTCCCATTTCCTATTTTGTAACTCTAAAATCACATAATGCTCTCTTTTCATCTCAACAATGAAGCATTTATGCTTAATGGAATTACCCATTTAATTAAAAAATCCACATACCTGCACCCATGCAAAACCTACCAGGTAGAATCCATCCATGTTGAAACTAGCCACCAGCAATAATGATTTGGCAATGCGATAAACCAGTAATAAAACAAAACCAAACACAATACACTATTCAACATGAGCATCTTGTTGCTGTATAATAATCAGCACATGACATATATAATATATGCAGTTACTAACAGGATCTAGAAGACCTGACCATGACTTATGACCAGCGCGGGCATTGCTGGAGATAATTCCAACCGTCACAATACTGATCACCCTTCTGCATGATGCCCACGTTTATCTCCCAGAAACTGCAGTGCACCTTAGCAGGTGCTTGTTATAAGGCTACTTCAGCTGGATGAGGTTAAGAATTACTGATCACAGGACATCTGGATTTCTGATGCCTATGCAAGGCATTAAAACCAAATGCAGTATAATCACTTCACATCACACTAAGGAACTAGTAATAATATGCTGCTCTAGTCCAACAGATACAAGGAGCTCTAATGAACCTCTAGCATTTACAAAATGGCACCTGCATGCCACATGCATAAGGCACAAAGATGTTAAACAATATAATGGGTGACGCAAGTGACAATATAGTGTGATGTGGTTTACAGCAATGCTGAACCAGGGAAATGCTACATTTCAAACTGATATTCTGTAGTCTGATCTGTGCAGGAACATACCAGTGAGTAACAGCACAGCTCACACATGTTCAGGAGTTAAATGCCCCAATTGGCAGGCATGTTGTACGTGCATCATATTTATATGACTCACACTGCATTGTATTATGTAACAAGACAGACAAAAGTGACACTTTGAAAGTTATAATTGTTATTAATGTTATAATTCAAGAATACTGGCTATTCCAGTGTCATCCCCTTGTACATGCTGTATAGCACAAAAACGTTTTGATATAATTCAGCCTTCCTCTTAAATTTGTTAACATTATTAAAGAAGAAACAGGTTGCAAAGATTAACTAATTTATCAAGCACTATTTCAAAAAATGTTACTTCATTTCACAGGCTACAGCAGCAACATAAGAATTAACTTAAGGCTGGAACTTGAGCTTTAAATACTGGTGAGTAATTTTAGCCAGCTCCATGGTAGAGAGCTGTAGCCCTGAATCAGACCCAGGGCTATAGCCCTGGAATAAAATAATTGTATAATGTAATGTTCTAGGTGATGAAGGAACTCACCGGAGGTTATGAGAGTGAGTGGACAATGATGGCTTGATGGAGAGGGAGGTTGTAAGGCCGACAGATTTTACTGATATGCAGCAGACCTTGGGCATTATTGTGAGCTTCATATGCAGCACATAGGACATGTCAAGTGAGTTCCTAGACTGGATGTGTGTGCTCTGTGAGTATACTCTAGAGGCCAGTGCTACAGGCAATGAAATACAGATGCCATGGCATACAGGAGTTAGGGACAAAGTAAGAAATACCCCTTCACACTGCTGGTTGGGGCATCATATAGTTCTCCTAGCCTTGGAGAAATCAGTCTCTGCCCTTAAAAGCATGTTGCCTCTGTCATTGGTGAGTATAGCTAAACCTACAGGTAGTAGGGACAAACACACCACTGAGACTTAGAAGCAAGCAGTACATGTGGTCAGCACTTAGGTATGGGTAACACACCCCTTTAAGGGAGCCTGAATGCTGGCCTGTCTAAGTGATATGAGAGAGGACTGACAGTTGACAGGAGTAAGGGGGGAGCTTATAAATATCACATTCATTGTATATGCATCCCCATGTGTCATTTGCAGACAAATCCCAAATGAACAGAGGGAGTTTACCATAAAACTGACAGTTCTGATGAAAATGAAACAGATGTCCTCCTACATGTAGGCAAGGTCAGATAACAGCATCCACTTATTCACCTGTGGTAGCCTACTTGGACATACATTCATAGCTTCATATTTTATGGAATCTGCCTGGTGATCCTTTGGCCTTCAAGTTGTTTTACAGGCATCATCCCACGGGCAAAAATCCTTTAAACTCAGCAACTCATATAGAACAATTTCAAGTTTAAAACATGATTATAAACTAATTATGCCTCTAACAGCTAAGAGAATGGTTAAGGTGCTGACAAATTAACAGAACTATGATGAGTCAGAGAGAAACACAGTGCAAGATCCTGTTATTTTTGATAGGTCTTTATGTAATAAATGCATTTGATATCATTAGCTGGGATTTTCTGAGCAGTGTAATTGCAGAATTTGCATTTCCTGATAGAATAATGGGATTAACCAAGAAAATATAATATGAAGGGTCAGAGACAAGAATTAAGGTGGCAATTTTCTTCTCTGACAGGTTGCATTTGAATACAGGAACCAGGCAGGGAGTGTCATCTTTCCCTTATACTTAAAACCACTGGCAAAGCAAATAAGGGACTTACAAATTCAAGGGTATAACTGGTCATGATACTCAAGAAAAACTGATTTATTAGCCTTATATCCAGAAAAGGAAACTTCATTGTTGAACATTATGGGACAGTTTCGTGGTACATTATGTTCCCATTCACAAACTGGTTCAGCAATACTTTACATATATATATATATATATATATATATATATATATATATATATATAGTTTCACTTCATAATAGTGAAATATCACAATACTGAAATTCAGAACACTGAAACCAAAATCCTGAAAGTTCAAAATCCTGAAAACTCAAAATACTGAAAACACACAACATACATATACTGAGTTTAAACAAGATCAATCATATTACTTTCCACCAAGTATAAACAGGGGGGCAAGCCCCCCTGCACTCCCCATGTGGGCCCCCCCCCCTGCACCTCTTGCTACTTAAATATATCAACTCCAAGATTGTACTTCACTACACTAAGTGCAATCTTGGAGTTGATATATTTAAGTTGTAGGGGGTGTGGGGGTGCATGGGGCCTTGCCCCCTGCTTATATTTGAAGGAATGTAATTAGGTTTCTGTTGTTTACAGTCAGTATATGTATCTTATCTGTTTTCAGTATTTTGACATTCAGGATTTTGAGTTTGCAGGATTTTGATTTTCAGTATTCTGAGCTTCCATATTATGAAGTTTTCTCATTTTCACTGCTTTGATATTTCAGTATTATGAAGTGAAACCATATATATTATGAAGTGAAACCATATATATATATATATATATATATATATATATATATATATATATAGATATATATATATATAGATATATATATATAGAGAGAGAGAGAGAGATATAAAACAGTTAATTATAAGTGCAAAGACTGAACAACAAATAATACAAAAACTCAGAAGTTGGAAGCTCTTCTCTATGCCTATGGATAGTAAGTTACAAGCAGTGAAAATGTTTCTAGTCCCTTGAATGTTACATACAGGTCAGATACTTTTTATCAACCAGAAGAGAAGTTCTGGACCATAATTAATAAAGAACTGAAGGATTTATTTGGGAGGGAAAGAGGGCAAGCATTAAGTGGGATAGGCTGTTTCTCCTCACAAAGCAAGGTGGTTTAGGGTTACAAGATTTGAAGGGATACTTTAGAGCACCACAGTTAGAGCTCATATACATAACACAAGCAAAATGGAAAAAATGATGTAGAGATGAGGGAGTTCATAAAATAAGGAGAGAGTCAGGTTTTGGATGCAGGTGTTTAAGAACAATAGCAATCATACAGAATATTACATTTACAAAACAGCAGATATTATTTTGAGAACTAAGCCAACATGGGAATAGAGAAAGGAGATTTTACTAACAGGGATGACTGCAAGCAGAGGCTTAGAAAATAGCTAACAGGGAGCTAGAATTCAGTGAAGAAAATTAACAAAGGAGCCAAGGTATTGAAACTAAACAACTAGGGTGGGAAAAGTCAGAGTGAAGATGAGGCCAAGCAGAAGTTTAAACTGTGGGTTGGAAACTACCTTCCTAACTGAGACTGATAAAAAAGTGTAGGCAAAAAGAAAAGGTCAGGGGAGTGTTAAATGAAATACCAGCTCTGGATAACTTTATAGTTGAGTCTAGAACAGAGGTTGCGGTTAACAAGAGGGATAAATTATAGGCCATATAAACAAGAATCAATCAGAAGATCAGGCGAGTGTTAAATGGAATACCAGCTCTGGATAACTTTATAGTTGAGTCTAGAACAGAGGTTGCAGTTAATAAGAGGGATAAATTATAGGGCATATAAACAAGAATCAATCAGAAGACATTACAAAAGACTGTGAAAAGAGAATGGAAAGGAAAGAACAATGGGAGGATATTTGTATGGCTCCTGTGTATGCAACAAAGTCTAGTAGGTTTACGATTTTAGCATGGAAGTGTTTGCATGGCTACTTTTACACTCAAAGAAGACTTCAGATAATTTATCCACAAGTAGGCAGCAATGGTTGGAAGTGTAATTGGAAAAAGAAGGGTATCTGGGAATGCATTTTTGGGAATGTAATATGTTTGCAGATGTTAAAATTCTCAATGGGGTATTTTGTAAGAAAAGTTGGGGGAACAAATTATTATAACTAAGGAAATGATTCTTTTGAAATAGAATATAAAAACTGAATTGCCTTCACTTAGTGAGCTCCTGCTAAGTTTAATGCTACTGGTTGTGAAAAAAAAACAATTACTAGAAATTAAAAACTAAACCAACCACAACAAAATTATTGAATGTTTTAAAGGAGAAAAAATAATTGGAGATGGGATCTTTAGAAAAGGGAAGGAGCAAACTACATATAAATTAATTGAATCAGTTTGAAAAATACATGCAGAATAAAGTTCAGGTGGTATGAAATTTCAGTTAAGATAGGACTTGAACAAAGTCACATTAAAACGAATGACAATTATTAAACAATAAATCATATATATATATATATATATATATATATATATATATATATTGCATGAAAAGGAAAAAAATCTATATAATGTTTTTTATAACTGTATGTTTACCCATATCACTGTGTAATATGTGGAGTCAATAAAGGTGTTTGAAAAAATGCTCAAAAGAAACTGTGTTACATAGTGGTTACAGAGGTGCTATAGCAGAAGAGTTTCTGCCATGCTGATACTTCAGCAATAGTTATGATCACTAAGTGAACCTCTCCAACTCATACATACACACAAAATTAGATATCATCTGTCATGACTTGCACAGGAAACTGCTATTGCTTATATAATAGTACAGTTGTGTAAGTAAACTTACCATGAGTAGATGTTCAGTAGCCTTGCCCTTATGACAGGCCAACTTAAACAGCTAAAGAGTACCTTCCACATTCTCCAACTGTCAGAAGCTTGAGCAGAGCTTATATGAAGACATTTAGAGTATAAAAAGCTTCAGAACATATTTTAATTAAGAGTAAGGCAGGAACCCTGACAGACCAGTGCTAGGAAACAAACTGAATAGTAAATTATGCACAAAAATGTGAAACATCCACACCCTGGTAGCACAAAAGAAAAAAACAGAAAAAAAGTGGGATAGGGTGAGGGGAAGATACTGCTACAGTGATCAATTAGAACTTCTACTGTTGTGGTAGGCTTACTTACATTACTGTACTATTTTCAATGCATAGATCACCACTGCATTAGCCTAGGCTATATCAGTAGAGTACCACAGCTTAGAAAACTAACAAAGGGAGGAAGCCAATAAACTAAAATGTAAAAACCTCAGTAGAATGGTCCTAGCAAAGCCTGTTCTGGACCTGGAAAAGGAATATGCTTTATAGTGCTTTGAAAAAGTGTGTAGAGTGGACCAAGCTGCTGTCTCTAGAATACTTTGAGTCCACCCCTTTCCAGAAAGCCACCAAAGATGTCAAAGCCCTAGCTGAGCCTGGAAGTGGCTTATTATGCTAAGTGTAGCAAAAAAAAATGTAGCACAAGACAACCACCTGGAAATGGTTAGGTCTGATTTTGTTTATCCTTTTCTCTTATATTCATAGCAGACAAATATATGATCACCTTTCCTAAATGTTGGAATTTTGATTAGGTATTGTCTGAACTGCCTGTAGACATTCAGTGTATGAAGAATCTTTTCACACTTATTCTTGGATTCAGAAAGGAAGACAGGAAGATTAATAGTCTGACTTAAATTAAACTCTGAGATACTTTAAGCAAAAACAGAAGGATTAGTTCTGAAAGAACCATGTCCTTGTGAAAAATGATGTAGGCTTGACTCGCCATAAGTTCTTGCAACTCCAATACTCTTCTAGCAGATGTCATAGAAATAAGTAAAACAGTTTTCCATGTTAAGAAAGTCAATTCAGCTTGAAGAGCTGGTTCAAATGGAGACAGAGGAAGCTTGTGAAGGACAAAGTTGAGATTCTTCTCAAGGAAGATCCACCTGTTTCCTAAGTGGATGGATATTAAACACCCCTTTCAAAAACTGTTTAACTTGTGTGTGGTTAGAAAGGGCATCAAAAACAGACAAGTAGAAATGGCAGACAATTGTACCTTGATAGAGGAATAAGAGAGACCAGAGAACAGTGGCTCACACAAACAATCAAGAAGCAGAGGCAGCAGGGCCTAAAGAAGATATTGGTTCTTGGATTCCGCCAACTAGAAAATATTTTCCAGTTGCACATATATCATTTTCTATTATTAGTTTTTGCCTCTTTTATTCCTCGTTGTATGTCATCAGAAAAAAGTGACTAAAAGTTATTAAAAGTCCAGACAGTTAAAGGTTTATCAGGTTGGGGTGCAACAAACAACCCATGATCTGTGTGAGCAAATCCAGACTGTGGAAAAGCTTGTGGTAATTGCCCTTGGCCATATTGAAAATAATAGATGATGTGTTGTTGCCTGGGCCTAAAGAAAGTCACCACCACAATTTCTAGAATGTGTTCTGAATCTTTATCTTTAGAAGAACCCTGGAGATCAGTGAAAAAGGTGGAAAAGCATACATGAACATGCCTGTCTATGGGAATAAGATGGCATCTGTCTACCAGGCCTATATGTAAGGAGATGCAGAGCAGAACTTATCTAGCTGTCTGTTCTGGAAGAAGGGAAACAGATCTACTTGAGGTGTTCCCCACAGCTGAATCAGTTCTTGAAAGACCCCAGGTTGAAGTTTCCATGCATGAGAGTCTGACCTGGTCCTGCTGAGCTTGTCTTCAATCAGGTTTTACTCTGACAGAAATTCTGAAGCCTGCAGTGTCAAACTGAGCTGAGTTGCTATCTCCTAGGCTATCAAAGGCAGTATACAAAAAAAGGCAGGATCTGGTACACCCCTGTTTATGCATCACATCACTGTGGTGATGTCTGTGTACAAATGCAGAGGTCCAGGGGACCAGAGATGATTTAAGGCTTTCACAGCATTGCCCACTGCCAACAACTGCCGATACATATGTGCTTCTTTCTGAAGGGTTTCACAGAGCTTGCACTTTTACCTCTTTTCAATCCAGATCTTATGCCAATTCCAATGCATCTGTAGTTAAAGACTGCATGGGAGTTGGAAGAGAGAGTGAGAGACATGGATTGCAAGAGATCTGGTCTATCCACCAAAGAATCTCCCTTTTTACAAATCCTATAACTGGGATCTGAAAGGACAAAAGGTGCATGTAGATGCTGAATCTAGACAGGTCTAAGGTACTATTGTTACTTTCCTCATGTGGAGTACAGAAAAGTGAACAGATCAACAATCAATCCTTGGAAAGACAGATGTGGTAAAAACAATACACAGTATCAAAACAGACCAGGATTTTTCATATATTATTTCCAACAGTAAACCAAAAATATAAGCCCAAGCAGAAAAGCTTAAAAGATATGCAGATAAAAATAAAGGGAAAGTTGTTGTTGTTGTGTCTTGCGGCTTTTCCCGGTTAGGGGTCGCCACAGCGGAACTCCGGTCCGCTAATGATTGGTAGTTGATTTTTACGTGCCGAGTTACCAGCCCTGACACACAACCTTCAACGAAGGTACGCCCATTCATGCATGTCTCCACGCAGAAGACGTTCTAACTGAGAAATGACTGTGAGGCGACAACGCTACTGCAGCACCACCACCACGGGTTTGTTGACAACCCAAAAAAGATTTTGTAGGGAACTGAGAACCAAAGCAAAAGAAATAGCAATACCACAATAAAAGAATCAGTATGTACACTTTGGAGAAGTTTTTAAGTTGGCCCTGATGACATAAAGATGCCGAATGGATAGAAGAATTAAAATAAACTGTAAGGATCTCTAATGTAGAGCATAAGAAATATGATGAAGTAACAGCCAGAGAAACCGAGAAAGAATTAAGGAAAACTCCTAAATGAAAAACTCTCAGCCCAAATGGAGTACATAATTTCTGTTTAAAGGTATTAACATCTCTACACAAGAATTTTGCCCTGAGTAAGGATTACTTATATGCACAACCCAAACAGACTATAATCTAGTTATCAAAAGGAAAGAAAAAAAATACTCCTCTTTAACAGTGAACCTTCAAGCCATCCTAAGAACTATGGATCAAAAATTTGCTTCCTGACAACATTTAAATTACATACTGCCACTGATGCAGTCAGAATTTAAGCAATCTAGAAAACAAAATTAAATAATGGCAATAGAACAAAAATGTAATAAAATAAAGCCATGTGGAATAAAGGATAATCTGTTGTTAAAGTCATAATTAAGAGCTTTAAAAAGGGGAAGAATCTAAGTATGGCATGGATTGATAACAAAAAGCATTTGACAGAATCTCACATTCATGAGTAATTGAATGCTTATAGCTGTATATGATGCACCCCACATTGATTAATTGCATGGCTATGAAACAGTGTTTAAACATGATGCATGAACAGCCATGACAAAGAGCAAATTACTATCCCAGGATAAATATTCAAAGGAGGATATTCCAGGGTGATTCTTTGTTACCATTTTGTCTTGCCCCTAACCAATTATGCTATATATACTTAATAAATTAAGTTATGGTTCTAACCCAACTCCCAGAATCAACCTTGCTTAAAGATATTTCATCTACTGTTTGTGAATAATTTAGGATTGTGTAGTTTGTCAGATAATGAACCAAAAGCACAACTACAAATGGTTAAAACTTTCTCAGATTTTATCAAAATGATATTTGGTCTTGATAAATATGCAAAACCAACATTAAAAAAGGAAAGCTGCAGCACCAAAAAATATTAATCTGATAAAGGATTTAATAAATATTTGGGAATTGATGAAGGGTCAGCAAAAAAAATGAACAAATGAAAATAAAGCTCAGTAAGGAATAGTTCAGAAGAATAAACCTAACATTGAAAACTGACTTGACATCTTGGAATAAAATCCAAGCTATATATCAATTTGTTCTTCCTGTTCTAATTTACAGCTATGATATGACTGATTGGCCTCAAGCAGCGTTGAATCATTTGGACAGGAAACAAGAAAAATGTTTCCTGCTTATCAGATGATATATAAAAACCGTGCATACCAAGATTATACATCCCTCTTTCTGAAGGCTGAATGGGTCGCCTCAAAATTCACTACATGTATATGTTTGCATTCCTGAGACTGCATACACATCTGCTGACCTTGTTAGATCCCAACATAATGAAAGTTCTAAAGCATGAAGAGAAGAAGTCTATGATGACATTTTTACTTAGTTTAGCAGAAGTATTTTGGAACAGAGTGGCAATGGAAATCAAACCAGAAGCTGACAAAAATCAGACAGCAACTAGGAAGATATTAGAGGAAAATGATGGGAATGCAGCGGAAGTGTGGGATAAGATTAAGGAGCAAGTCAGAACCACTTGACAATGGATAAAATGGATGGGGAGAGGATTAGCAGGAATAAAAATATGAAGATGGAGCTTATTGCTCTTCGAAGGAGCAGACAGAGTGGGAGGGCAGGATCAAAGGAGAAAGAGAGAGAAATGAGGAGAGAAATACAAAGGATGCAGGATGAAAGGCTGTGGAACAGAAGAATAGCAATAGAAAACCTTTACTTTAAAAAAGTCTGAAGGCAACAAAAGCAGTGACAATAAGACAGCACAAGACAGAAAGAGGAGTATTTGAATTAAAGTTATTGAATGAGGAGACTGTAAGGAAGAAACTAGAAGAGATTCTACATGGGTTCCAAGAGTACTATAAGAAACTGAAAAGGAGGTGGATGAGAGATGACAGGAGAAGGAGAGAATATAAAGGGAGATTGGAAAGTTTTGTGAAGTCTTAGGGAGGAACAGAAGAAAGAATTAGTATCAGGGATAAAAAAGGAAAAGGTGAAGAAGGCTTTGAGAAGTATGGTAGAGGGGAGATCACCAGGAGGTGATGGACTGCTGACAGGGTTATGGGAAATACAAAAAGAAGATGCAATAAGCAGATGGATGAAATTGTTTAACAATATACAAAAGGGTGGGGCAAGACCAAGATCATGGCAACAAGCAATAACCACGGTAATTCCAAAGGAGGGGAATATCCATGTCAGCCATTCTCATATAGGCCTATTTCAGTCATGTATCATGAGTACAAATGTATCATGTGAGTACAGGTGGCCAGACGGGGAAAATCCTCCTGAGAATAATACACTAACACCAAAGAGGATTTGTAAGGGCAAGGAGAACCACGGACAGTTTGATGAGAACATTGCTCATCATGAGGGAATCCTAACTGAAGGGGGAGGAGGTAGCATTAATTTCAGTGGGCACTGAAAAGGCTTTTGACAGGGTAAATTGGAATTTTCTATTTGAGTTAGTTTTATGGACAAAATTCCCCAGGGATTGGGTGGAAACGATTAGAAAAATTTATGCAGGGGTAAGGGCAAAGGTTAAGATAAGAGAACAGTTATATGAAAATATTCAGATTAAAGGGGGGCAAAGCAGGGGTGCCTCCTGTTGCCACTGTTATTTGCATTATACATAGAATCTCTGACTGAGAAAATCATCAATGAAAATATTAAAGGGTATGAGTGAAGGGATAGGCAAAAGAAGATAACACAGTATCCAAATTATATTTTACTGATGCTGACTAACTATGCAACTGATAAAAATAAGCTATGGGAGTTGGTAAGCAAGTTTGGGGGAATGTCAGGAGATAAGGTAAACCAGGAAAATACAACAACTATATGCATAAATAATAGGGGACAAGAGGGGAATGGGACTGAGCTTAGAGATGTGAAGAAGGATGAAATAAAACATTTGGGAAACATTTTTGGCAGGAACAGGAGAAGACTCATTAAGAAGGACATATGGAGGGATGTTCCAAAAGGTAAAACATCAAATAGAGAAGTGGAAAATTATAAAAATGGATCTTGATCAGGGAACAGGTGATAAAATAGTTGTGATAATCTCACAATTTATGTGTCTCTGACAAGTGTTTTGGGAGTTACTAGCACAAGGATTGTTAAAAAAATGTAAAACAGTTGTGCAGAGATTTTGTATGGGAAGGATGCAGACCAAGTGTCTCCTGAGAAAGGAGTACTAGAGATATTAATTGGGGGTAGGGGGGCTAGGACTCCCTGATTTAAAGATCGTGTAACAAAAATAATAGTAGCCTACCTGTTCTCAAAATGCATTTCCTCAGTAGTTGCTTTCTTGTCTGTCTTTCTGTAATTTGAGTTTGCATTCTCACTTTTCTTTTTAAGGAATATCACTTCTAAAAAAACATGCTCTACATAGCCATAACATGCTCGACTCTCACGGATTACCCTGCAGAAAGTTTTCTTTACATGCTGACATTACATCTGGATCAGCAGAGTCCATTGCCTAGTCAGAAAGAGGGAGAAAGGTGTACAGAGAAAGGATTTTCAGATTGGGACTGTTTTACTCATATTTTTGGTCTAAATTTCAACTTTAAGTTTGGTTACATGTTGTTGGTTAATCCAGTCATCAATCCCCATCCCCCAAGTATTCTGCATTCCTTTTATGTGAAAACAAATGAAGGCTGGTTCTGTTTCAGTGCCATACAAGCACATCATGTGCAGCACAAAGTATGTAACTTTTAAATGTCTCTGATTTTGCGTAGTCACTAAACCTTTACTTTCCTCTGTCCGTGATTTTTATAGAAATGCTCCTAATTTTGCCTCATATTTTAAGTCTGTCCATTCCTTGTAAAACTTTCATTTTTTTTCAAAAACAGCTGAGGGTTATGGTCAGACACTAATGCTAGATATTAAAGTTTCATAGTTCAAAGTTCATTTTGTCCAGAAGATGCATGCTAATGCAAAACCTGCTCCGTTAGTAAATGGACATACTACACTAAGCCACTGTGCAGCATTAAAATGGTATTTATTTACATACAAAAAAAAAGGTAAGAGACCCAACATACTAGTGCAGGAAAGATACAACTTTGCATGATCAAAGTGACAACCATGGTGATACAAAGATAGGAAGTACTGCCCTTATAAGTCAGTTAAGAGCCAAAGTTTTGTGAGCAGGAAGTAACAGTAAAATGAAACAGATTATCCATTAAATTAAATATGCAGAGTAAAAAACATCATGTTATCACAGAAGGAAGAGAAAGACTGCAAGTATGTGCAAAAAATGATTGCACATTATCTTTAAAGACAATTATTCAAGCCTGCATGATAGCAAATGTAGCAAAATTCGTTCACAGAGACTACACAGCAGATCAGAAACAAACGATACGGAGCAGGAAACAACAATCTGGAGGAAAGATAGAATTTATTGAGTTGTTGCTGGAAACAGACCAAAAACAAGTAGAGTAACAATAGGCTAGGAGTCTAGGAAAAGAGTTTAAAAAGATTTGGAAGGAAGGGGGAGGAGAAGAATGGAATGACAGAGAAAGAGAGGCTGGTACCAACTGGAAAAATTAGGGAGGGGTAGAACAAGTCTTTGGCCTGGAGATGGGGTAGAAAGCAGAGTCAAGCTGAGTTCTGGGATCAGATGCAGATAGGAAGCAGGCTCAAAACTTGGGGCAGATAGGAGATGAATATCAGTTAGTATTGAACCTGAGATGTGAATATCAGGAAATAAAGGAATAATGGAATAAAATAAAGGGGTTGTGGGACACTGGAAGAGAGCTGCCAGAATTAATACAAGAGACTTGAAATGAGAAGAATGGAGTGGAGACAGACGGACAGATTAATAAGAGTAGGGAAAAAAGTGGATTCAAAAGAAAGGTTATAAGGAGAGAGATGGCTTGAAACAAATGTGGAAAAAGGAGCTAAACACCCCAGTTCAGGATGATGAGTGGAGAATAATTCAGATCCCTAAGACAATTACTAAGTCCCAGATATTTTGCACATTTGCATGGCAATGCATACACAAATACCTTTATAAACCAACAAGGATAGAATAAATCTTCCAAGTGACAATATTTGTTGGAGATGTAAGGAGGAGGAGAGCACACGGGCACATATTTTTTGAACAGTAAAAGACTGGGAGATTTTAAAAAAAAGCTAAGAGAGTTAATGGAGAGGTGTACTTGATCAAACAATATTCCTGGTAAGATAAAACCAGGGGATCCCAGATGGGCATAAAGACAAAAATAGGCTTACTGATGACAATAGGGAAAAAGGCAATTACAAAGAAATGGAAAAAAGAGGTATCACAAATCGGACAAGAGGACGAAAGTATGTTGAATAAGGTATTCGAGGAGGACATGAAGGGGTTGGCAGGGAAAGGACTTACCTAATTTAGGAGGAAATGGGAGAAATTGCTGTATGACTGTACTTTAATTTTGAGGCTTTTCATTTCTTTTTGGAGTCTCCTTGCCATTGCTTTTTAAAATCCTGACTGATGGCACCTTGCTGCTTAAATGGATTAGTAAAAAAAGGGAGCTGAGACAGAGGAGAATTTTTTTTATTTTCTTTGAAAAAGAAAGACTGCAAAGTCTGATTTCATGTATTAACTTTCCCCTTGTAAAGTCTGAATTGTTTCTTGTATTACCCTTCCCCTTTCATCACGCTTTTATAACATCTCAGCTGCAGAAGGGCCAAACAGAACCTTCTAATGCAAAAGGGAACTTGAAATTTCAATTTTAAAATCTTCAGGAAGATTTTGATAAAGAAGCCAAGCCAGTCTTCTCAATACTGACCCAGAAGCAGTAGCTCTAGAGGAGGAATCAGCAGAATCATAAGCACATTTTAAAATTTGCTTAGTAACTTTCGAAGCAGATGTAACAGGGGCACTCAATGATGTTTTTTACCTCATTAGAAGGAAGGTTAACTACTGACCTCTGCATTAGAAGGAAGGTTAACTACTGACCTCTGCATGTTCTTAAAAGAGAAAAGTAAAAACTTTACCATATGAACATGACTGTTGAAAATCCTGTAAGTCAAAGTATTAGATGAATACATTTTCTTCCCAATTTATCCATTGCTTTTCCATCTTTAGTAGAAGGGAATTGGGTTAGCTGCAGTAAAATGTTTAACAAAACCAGTTTTGGATAAAGAACTCACAGCTGGGTCTGTTTTAGGATTTTTAATCAAATGTTTTTGAGTATAAGATACCCTATATAACTAGGAGCAGATAAACTAAAAATATATGAAAAAATTCTCTGAAGCAGGTAACACAGGAGGAATAGTTCCGGAATTTGGATTTCCAACTGAAGCAAATCATAATATGTTTTCTGTGCTATATAAGTTTCATTCTGCTTCAAAAGAAAATCATGTTTAATCTTAGATTAACATTTCTGAAAAGGATGAATCTTCTGGAGGGAAATATGAAACCAAACTTTCCTCAGACTCAGAATGTTCAGATTGTGAAGAAATTCCTGAGGTACAACACTTCTGCTGTAATGCCTGCTCTTTTGTCTGAAAATTAGAAGTTATGTACTCACCATAACGTTCCATCTGAGTAGGTGACTTCATTTGGATGCAACCTGTGGGTATCGGATCCGACCTCGGATCCGAGCCGGCATTTCAAAAGCTTAGGCTCCGAGCTCCTAGCTCCTCCCTCTACCCATAACCCCTTGCCAATCCCTGACTGACCTCAGATTGAGTTTGCCTATATAATACTGACAACAGTACCTGAACAAAGCAAAAAAATACTCGCTGTATAAAGGTCAGGGGGATGGAGGGGGGGACGGTTGCATCCAAATGAAGTCACCTACTCAGATGGAACGTTATGGTGAGTACATAACTTCTAAATCTGAAGTAGGCAGACTTCATTTGTCTGCAACCTGTGGGACAGAGTCCCCAGCTACCTGAATCTTGGGCGGCCGTCATGGAAGGATGTTACGGAGCACCGCTGAGCCAAAGGATGCTCTTCCTCTGGAAACAACATCCACCTTATAATGAGAAATAAAGGTATGAGGTGAGGCCCAAGTGGCTGCCGCGCAGATATCATCCAATGACACACGGGACTTAAAGGCGGCTGGCGTGGAGACTGCCCTAGTAGAATGAGCCGTAACCCTCTGAGGAGCAGGTCTACCTGAAGTGTCATAAGCCTGCAGAATACAATTAGCAATCCACCTCGATAGTGTGACTTTAGAAACTGCTTTACCCAAAGCAAATTTAGCAAAGGAGACGAACAGCTGATCTGATTGCCTGTGACCAGCTGTTCTGTGAATATAAAATCGTAATTGTCTATGAACATCCAAGGAATGCAGTTTGTATTCTCCTTTGTTTGAGTACTTGGGAAAAAACACAGGTAAGTTGATTGATTGGTTGATATTAGATTCTGAAGAGACCTTTGGAAGAAAAGATGGATTGGTCCTGAGGCACATCCTATCTGGAAAGAAGGAAAGGTAAGGCGGCTTGACGCATAGAGCCTGAAGTTCAGACACCCTTCTGGCTGAGGTGATAGCTACTAAGAAGGCAGTCTTCCAGGAAAGGTACTTCAGGTCTGTAGATGCTGCAGGCTCGAAGGGAGGAGCAGTAAGAGCTTGCAAAACTAAAGATAGGTCCCAAGGTGGTACAATGTCTTTGACTGGAGGCCTCAACAAAAAAATACCTTTAAGAAAGGTTTTGCACAATTTCGCCGTCATGAGGGGAGCTGTCTCATGACCAATGTGATAATGAGAGATGGCTGCCAATTGTACCTTAATCGTGGAAGAACTTGCCCCTTGATGAAAGAGGTCTGTTAAAAAATCCAGCACTGCCGACATAGGTGCTGAAAAAGGATCCAAACTTTTCTGGACCGCCCAAATAGAGAATCTCTTCCATTTACTCCGATAAACCTGCCTAGTGGAAGGTTTATGAGCTGCCACTAGAATGGCCTTGACCGGTGACGAGATACCGGGAGTCCTAATCAAGGATGGAACTGGAGCAGCCAAGCTGTCAATTTCAGGGTGCGTAGATTGGGGACCGAAATTCCCAGAGGATGGGAGATGAGATCCGGAATTGGATCCAGAATCCAGGGTGGATTCACTTTGTGAGACCATACAAAGGGGAACCAGGGTTGACGAGGCCAGAACGGGGCAATGAGAATCATTCTGCTCCCCAAACTGTTGGCTTTCTGCAGAAGCCTCTGTATTAGAGGTAGTGGAGGGTAAGCATAAAGGAGACTGGGAGGCCAAGCATGCACCAGCGCATCTCTCGGGAATTCCCCTGGTGGGGGAAGCAGAGCGAAGAAATTGTCGCATTTGGCGTTTGAGGGAGAGGCAAAAAGATCGCAACAGGGTTGCCCCCAAACGGCAAAGATCTTCTTCACTACCTGAGGATTGAGAGACCACTCGTGAGGGGAAAGAATGGTGCGACTGAGTTTGTCCGCAAGGATGTTGGATTTTCCCGGAATGTGCGTTGCTACAAGAAAGCGTTTGGTGGAAATTGTCCATTCCCAGACTCTCATGGCCTCTCGACAAAGGGGATAGGACCTGGTTCCTCCCTGTTTGTTGATGTACCAGACTACCGACATGTTGTCTGTCTGAATCGCAATAGTCCCTGAAGGAAGAACGTGGTGAAGTGCTTGCAACGCTAGGAGCACCGCCCTCATTTCCAGGACGTTTATATGCAACAAAGTCTCTGTGGAGTTCCACGTGCCTTGGACAACCTTCCCCGCAGAATGCCCCCCCCCCACCCGAGGCAAGAAGCGTCCGTGGTCACTGTGGCTCGGGGAAATGCTGCACAAAAAGGTCTCCCTGTCAGAGGCTCCAGAGATCGAAGCCACCAAAGAAGGGAATCCTTGCATGCTTTGCTGACCGCTATCGGAGTGTTGAGAGAGGAACAGAGAGGGGACCACTGAACTTGAAGGGTCCATTGAAGAACCCTCATGCGTGGCGCATGAATAAGAAGCGGGATAGCTGCCGCCATCGAACCTAGGGCCCTCAGGACCGAAGCTGCTGTCGGAAATGGTTGTAGGACCGCTGCGACATGACACTTCAGGTTGGAAATTCTGTCTGGGGTGAGGAAGGCTCGCATAGACCTGGTGTTTAGTCTTCCTCCTATGAAATCTATAACTTGAGTGGGGTGCAGTAAAGATTTCTCCCAGTTGACAGTGATGCCCAGCCTTGGGGCTAAACGAAGGAAGTAGTCCCTGGCTGAGCACAGAAGATGCCTTGATGATGCCGTTAGGAGCCAGTCGTCCAGGTACGGAAAGACCTGTAATCCCTGGAGCCTCAGGTGGGCAGCTACAACAGCTAAAACCTTGGTGAACACCCTGGGGGCTGAGGTGAGACCAAAGGGAAGGACCCTGAACTGATAATGACTGGCTCCCAGCCGGAAGTGAAGAAACCTCCTGGACCGTCTGTCCATGCGAGTGTGGTAGTACGCGTCCTTGAGGTCGATGGAGCACATCCAGTCGTTCTCCCTCAAAAGGGGGAGTATAGATTGAAGGGTGACCATCCGGAACTTTTGCTTGGTTACTGACAGGTTCAGCAGGGAAAGATCTAAGATCGGTCTTAAGTCCCCCGTTTTCTTTGGCACTAAAAAGAACCTGGAGTAAAACCCTGACCCGGTTTGATCTGGGGACGCACTGGATAGCTCTTTTTTCTAGCAGCTGTCCGATTTCGATAGCTGCTGCCTCCCTTTGGTCGGGTGGAACATCTGGGAGGCTGCGAGATCTGGGAACTTTGTATAGGGGAATTGTATAACCTCTGGATATCACACGAAGCACCCAACGGTCTGTTGTGATGGACTCCCAAGAAGTTAGGTGCCTCGAAAAATGCCCCCCGACTGCCTCCAGAGACGGACAGCCGGGCAACCCTTCAGGGCTGCTGCGTGGGTCTATCAGAGAAAGGTTCTCTGGACCCAAAGTTGCTAGGAGCCCCCCTGCCTCTAGGACGGCGACCTCCCCGTCCTCCTCTGCCACGGAAGGACTGGTTATCCAGAGCAGGTTGGGACTGCTGCGATTTCCGGAACCACATCTTCTTCTGTCCCTTTTGGTTCTTCGAAAAGGACCTCTGGGGAGCTGAGAAGCGGACTCCGACGCCAGACAGCGTCTTCCCATCCTTCTCGCTCTGGACTAATGTTTTGCGAACAGTTTTGCCAAACAAGGCAGAACCATCGAAGGGGGCATTCGCGAAGGTCGCCTTGAAGGGCTCTGCGAAATCACAGTGGCGGAGCCAGGCCTGCCGCCTCATGACTAGGCCTGCTCTGCTGGCTCTAGCGGCTCCCTCTGTAGCATGAGAAAGCAGCCGCATAGATGTGTTAGAAACAGATCTAAGAGTGGCCATTCGAGTGGAGTAAACCTGCTTATCCTCACTCGACATGGACTCTGGGGGAGATGCAGCGTATTCTTTAATCAGATCCCACTGCATCCTGATGACATGTGCCATGTAGTTCAGCGCTCTCAAAGAGAAGGTTGCTGAACTGAAAACTTGCTTCCCAATGCGATCCATCGAGCGGGACTCCTTGCCCGGAGGATGCATAGAGGGACTCTCCTGGGCCAATTCCCTCTTAGTGGCTGCAGCCATCATCATGGCATCTACTGGGGGGCCTTTGCTCCAGTGAGTGCGGTCCGCCGGAGGGGAAAGGATATGGTCAGGACGCTTGGGT
Organism: Protopterus annectens; assembly: GCF_019279795.1. Classification (NCBI taxonomy): domain Eukaryota; kingdom Metazoa; phylum Chordata; order Ceratodontiformes; family Protopteridae; genus Protopterus; species Protopterus annectens. The sequence continues at coordinate 261,899,029 of NC_056751.1, read as the reverse complement.
ACAGGCTCAACGGTGTCCGGATCCTTCCACGCTCTGATGGATATAAGGTCCACCAGAGAATCGGCAGGAGGGGACACCCAAGAGGTAGATGGGCCCGCCTCGAATGCCTCCAAGAACACAGACTCGTCTGAGGAGGCCTTGGGGGCTGACCACCCCCCCCGATCCTCAACATTTCCATAATGTCTCCAAATGAGACGTCCTCAGGGGGTGACCATGGGGAGCCTTCCCCTTCATCCAGGTCTGTGTCTTCGGTAACGGACTCGGGGGAGTCCATGTGCCTCCTTTTGCACTTACGCTTCCGAGGTACTTCTTCGGGGGGGCTGTCCGAGGAGTACTCTTCCGCAGCTGGATGTTCCAAGGGAACTACTTGGGACATCGAGGCGGGCTGTCCCTGGGACCGGCTGGTGGGGGCCTGGCCCAACTGCAAGGGAGCGCGGGATGGAGCCGTGGCAGGGACCGGGGGTCCGGTAGTCCTCAACAGTGCCCTTTCCACTACGCCGAAGGCCGAGGGGGAGCCAGCTTCTCTAAACCCCGAGAGCCGACCCCCACTCGGATCCGACGCACGGATCGGAGCCGGAGCCGAGACCGTCGGATCCGAGAGACTGGTGTGCTCTGACCTAGATGGAGCCGAAGACACACCAGCTCCCTCGGATCCGAGGCTCGGCCCTCGGCTCCGAGAGGTCGGGTCCGGCACCAAGCACTCAAGGGATGGGACGGATCCGAGGTGCGCCGACCTATCGGATCCGACCCACCCCCGGATCCAACTCTGCCCAGCGCCGACAGCTCCGAACCCATGGTGTGGGTCGGAGAAGGAGCCAAAGGGGCGAAAAAAGGGGTCGAAGCCCCTCCCGGATGGGGGGGGCTAGGAGCACTCCCATTTGCATTTGGGCCTGGATGAATTTCCTCATCATCCAGTCCATATCTGCTTCACTCATAGAAAAGGTGGATCTAGTCGAGGCCACCAAAGCGGATCTAGAGAGCCGCCTTGGGGACCTCGCTGAAGGGCTAGCCTCCTCCTCCTCGGGCCCAGGAGAGAACCGAGGGGAGTGGAGCCGAGGAGGAGGAAAGCTAGAAGGCACAGGAGAGGCCCGCTTAGATGGAGGAGCCGAACTAGAAGTTTCAGCTCTCCGTTTGTGGTGCCTCTCCCTGTGTCTCTCCTTCTTCTCTCGCTCCCTAGAAGACTCTCTCTCCTCCGGCATCTTAGAGGGAGGTTGAGTCCCAGCTGGTGGAGGAGAGCCCACAGCAACTGTTTGCTGTGTAGAAGGGGCAGAAGCCGAAGCGGTATCTGGAGGGAGAAGTCCCGCCAGAACCAACTTCGACCTCTGCTCCCTCAAAGCTCGGGGGTTGAACCCTGCACAAATGGTACAACCAGAAGACAGGTGTTCAACCCCAAGCATGACTTGCACCGAGTGTGGCCATCCGCTGGGGACAGCTTATGGCCACACTCGGTACATTTAGAGAATACTGCCTTATGGGCTTCAGACATGTTAAGCCCTAACAGGCCTAAAATACACACACACACACAAACTACGCAAAACCCGAGAAAAAATTAAAAGAATAGAGAGAGGAAAGCCTAACACAAACACCTCTAACTAATTAAATTAAAAAAGTTAAAGTTTTTCAAAATTTTCCTGTCAGAAAACTTATCTGCACTAGGAGCTCTAGGAATCCGTCGCAACTTGAAAGCGGCAAACGAAATCTGAGGTCAGTCAGGGATTGGCAAGGGGTTATGGGTAGAGGGAGGAGCTAGGAGCTCGGAGCCTAAGCTTTTGAAATGCCGGCTCGGATCCGAGGTCGGATCCGATACCCACAGGTTGCAGACAAATGAAGTCTGCCTACTTCAGATTCAGCGTTAGAAAGGCAGGAAAAGCACCAATAAATTCCTTAGAAAATCCCAGTATGTGTTCCCTAGCCGCAGAAATAGTAACAGGAGACTGGAAGATTTTCTCACTATGTTCCCCTTTGCTGGGCAACTCCCTGTAAAAGGACTGGCACTCAGTAGACATACTAGCTCAGAAGCAGATCCCTTATCCCAGCTAGGTGAAGAATCTTTACATGGTCCTTCCCCTTAGACCAGCAACAGTGGTTCTCCAATGCCCATCAAGGCATTTCTACAGCTGAAGAGGACATGAATATCACCCTGTCTTTGGTGACCACATATGTTATACCAAAAGGACCCAGAGGAAAAAGATGAATGGCCTGAGGAGCAAGTGGTCACAGCAAAGTTCCTTATTTTGTGTATTATAAAGTAATTTAGTGCAATGCTGCCCACTGTGTAGTGACGAGGCTGACTGTATTGTACAGATACAGGCATTTAGAACAATATTATAAAGTAAATGAAGAACAGTCCAATGAGTGCAAACAGCAAGGCTAATACCTCCCTTCCAAACAGCAAAACAGTTAAAATGATGATAAAACTCAGGGTCGGTAAACCAAATACTGACGCTGGCTGAGATGCAAAATTCAGCATATATCCAAGTCTCCAAAGTAACAATCAGTAACGACTCCAAGACTCCAATACTCTAAAATCTGATTTATTCCACAGACAAAAAATGCAGGTAAGCGCTTTCACCGATATGGCTTCTTCAGACCCATTTAAACACTCAGTACTGTCACCATGTTTAAATATACTACTAATACTATAATATTATAAAGTAATTTAGTGCAATGCAGCCCACTGTGTAGTGACGAGGCTGACTGCATTGTACAGACACAGGCATTTAGAACATTACGTTTCTGTATACAAATTACTTCCCCAGTTTGTACTGTACTTTAAATATTCAGTAGTTGTGGAAAAAGGCTCTTGTTTTCACTAAGTTGCACTTCATTCTGTGTGTAGACTTACACTGATTGTTTTATGCCAGGAGCATCTCCTGTAAAGCAACTCCATTCCCATTGGCCCAACCCCGTTCCAGTCTACATTAGTAAGCACCTGGGATGATGGATCTGCATTTTCAAACTGTCTCTGTAGCTTGCCTGCTTGCAATGAGCATCCTGAGACAATGTAGCAATTGTCTCATGTTTACTGACAATCACTTACTACTTAAACCAACAGACACAGTTTGTGGAAGATGTAGTTATACATTATTGGAGACAAAGCCATGATAAATAACAAGCAGGCTGTTAAGTACCACATAACACTAAACAAAAAACTTAAAGCTCAGAACAAACACACAGACCTACATATGCTGAGGCTTTTAAAAGTAACCTACCTGAACCACAAAGGCTTCATAAATGCAACCCAAGAAAGAAGGACCCTCAGCAACCTCATAACCATGTATCACAGGCAGCACCCACCACAAAGCATACCCATGGGGGGGTCATACTGATTCAGTACAAAAGACCACAAAGCAAACCTCCACATAAACCAATATCTTAGACACAGGTGACTTCATAGTGAGACACAAATGCACCACTCACCAGACTGTGCAAAGAGAGAGTCACTGCTAGTTATCCATCAGGTGCTTGGACTTACCATGTCATGCAAGCACTCAAGTCCTAGCACCAAAACTAAACATCTGACACAGTCATGGTACACATGGATGTAAATAACTTTAGATATACCTTCATGGACTTTATGAATAGAGAGAGACATTATGGAGCTCTTGGAATGTGTGTCTGATGTACAGGTATGAACCTAGGCTTGAAGAGCATTCTCCATTATCAAGAATGATGCTGCAGCATGAACAAAAGATTACTAATTTCAACAACTGGCTAAGTTTCTAGTGTCATTCAAAGGAAATACAATATATACCAGCCTGGGAAGAGAAGGCAGACACTTCCAACTGCTTTGCCAGTGATGGCCTGCACCTCTCCCTCCAAGGTTTTTGTATATTAGTTAAATCCTTGTCCATCCTCATAGTGCCTTTTCCAGGCAATGTCAGTTTTCTAAAGCTCCCAACATAACTAAACAGAATCCAGAGAACATTAAGAGTCACCCAATACATTAAGGTATTGCTGTTCAGTGCTAGGAGTCTTAACAAATAAATCCACTCCCTACAATCACTCATTACCCTTGAAAACAGTGACATAGGCATCATCACAGAGATCTAGTTCAAGATCATTGACAGCACTACATCAGTGCAGAGTTTCAATGCCTAACACACATTTAGGCCCACTACATTAGACAAAGGCACGAAAAGTAGCGGTGTCTCCATAGTCTTAAAAAACACTTCATCTGCAGACTCACCAGACAAGTCAATGACCAGGAATTTCTCCACATCCAACTCACTATTAACAAAAAGCCTTATGATATTATATCTGCCTATAGCATCCCCTCTATAGGTTCATAGGTACTTAATAGGCTGTTGATCCATGAGGACCTTTAGAAACCTAGCCAAACATTCCCATGTTTTTTTAGCACTTATATTTTAATACAAATAGCACAGAGATGAGCTGAACATGTATATGCTGCCCTTATCCATGAGGGTCAAGGGTGTTAAACAAGGGGTGAATCTGAAGCTACTCATCCATCCATCCATATTACATTTGAAAAGTATAAGAGAAGTACTTTATGTGGAGAGGAAGATGATTCTAAAAAAGTTGTATTCTCTGTGATGCATTTCTATTCCTCCAACATGTTCTATTTATTTTGCAAATGAGATTTGGATCTCCTGAGTAGGTATTTATGCCCTCATTGGACTTGTGAATGTGCAGTAGGTCTAACTGGATAGGGTTTGTTGAGTCACTGTACGAGTGGTAGAGATTACCCCTCAGAAGCCTGCATGACACTGAGAAGGGCAATGCTTTGAGATGGAGTGCAGAGTTTTATGATTTAGGCCCTTGATTTTTTTAGTAAAAAAACATTGGGGCATTCAAATTGTGTTAAATGCATACCAAAGAAAGCATTATACTCAATAGCAGCCTGATGAGTGTGAAGTACAGTGGAATGATCATATCTGGACCTGGATACCATACCTTTAATAATAAACTGTGGAATAAAAAACATTTTCTTATAACAGAAGATATATGGTTATTAAAGAACAATTAGTTGTCTACATAGGTTCCCAGATCCCAAACTACTGGATCAATCTTCAGGGGTAGGTTGTCAATGTGAGCTTGCTGAAGGATATCATTATACATTTCTTGGCATTTAGTTTTAGCCCTTGGTTTCTGGTCTGGAAAAGGACATCTTGAAGGAGTTCAGTGTCCTCTGGAGACTTATGATGGCACCAAGTTTACAGTCATCTGAAAACTTAGTCATTCATAAACCCTTAACAATAGTTTGGCCTCTGAGAATTAACTGTTAAAGATGAGTGTCCCGAGGACTGAAACCTGAGGTACATCACTAGTGACAGGTCTTTTGGATGAGGTAGAGCACCCCACCCTAATTTCATGGGTTCTGTTTGTGATCCAGTTTGCTATTCAATCAGTTTCACAGAGATTAACATTTAGCTGGGATAGTTTAGCAATGATACCAGAGTATGGGATGGTGTTGAATGCCTTTGCAAGGTCTATATATGTACTGATTTGCCCTTATCCATTGCTTCAGTAACCGTCTTGAAGAAGTCAAACAGGTTAAGTGGTAGTATCTGCCATTGACAAATCTAAACTGGCTTGGATTGAGAGTTTGTAGATTATGTATGTCATTATTTATTAATCCTATAATGATCCTTTCCACAGTCTAACAGATGAGGCTGAGCAGACTTATGGGGCTATAATTTCCCGGGTCCATTGATGCCCCACCTTTGTGCAGGGAGATGACAGTTGCAGCCCTCCATCCATCCGGCACAAAGCCTGTTGGAGGCTGATACTGAATAACCTCTGTAGAAAGTCTGACAGGTCCTGTTTCAGGCTGGCCCCAAAGAAGCAGTGTTCTTGGCCTTGGATAGTGCACTGATGACTTGTTCATGGGGATTTGTGGAAGGTGTAGATGTGGGTATGAGATCTGGACGCTTTCATTCTTTTGAAATATTTATACAGATTACAGATTACAGATATGTGAAGCTCACTCAATTCACTGTATTTCTTTGCATGCATTTTTTTTTTCAATTTCCTCAATGATCAGTAGGTGGGGAAGGTTAACTGAACTTAAAGCTAAATTTATCTGCTAGTAGACAGCTATGTCTAGTGGGTCTAAGTAAATGACATCATTTACCTTTAGGTTTGCACTGTGCTGGTCATTGTTTTTAAGGTTTTTCATATTGTTAAACAAGGCATGGTGGTTGTCCTTAGCCTGGCTGGCAATTTTTCCATCACATCTGGTTCTGGTTAATTTGATCATGGTACGGAGTTGCCTATTAAGTTCAGTTTTTTTTTTTTTTGCATCTTGAGAGTTATATTTATTTTTACATGCAATAGGATTTTTTTCTTCTTTTATTATATTGCCTGTTTACATTTGGGTTCCACCACAGGAGTTTATTTTTGGATGAGAAGCAACATTTGACATTGCTTTAGTTCAATGATTGCTTCCTCCAGAGAACTGCTTTGAGCTTTAAGTTCAGCCCACAGATTTTTACACTTAGTGATTAGATCAATAATAGAATTAGACTGTGTTTAGTCAGACTTTCTCATTTCTTCCTGCAATACAGCAATAAGGCTTTATTTATTATTTATTTCCAGTTGGATGACCGGGGATGTCCACTAGGCTCAGGGAGCCCGTTTTCAATGGAGGCCCAGGGAGAAAAGCTCCATGTTACAAAGTTTAGATACAGATACAATATAGAAAAGAAGAACAATGTACAATTATGTTTCATGCTAGAGAGCAGGTGTAATTTCTTAGGTACATGTTGCCTTTAGATACAAACACAATATTATTAGTGAACAATTTACAGCTACATTTCATGTTAGAGAGCAGGTGTAAATTCTTAGGTACATGGTACAAATTTTATATTTACAATATGTACATGTGTGTGGTAGCCTATAGATCATAGCTAGAGTAGAGAGGCTAGTAATCATAGCTGGAGAGGGGTTTAAAGATGGAGAAAGAATTATAGGACTAGGTGGGGAGAATGCAGTTGCATTTTCTGTTACAGTAAAGGTAGGAATGTAACTGAAATTTAAAGTTTTCAAAGTTTGCACGGGTCCTTAGAAAGGAAGGAAGAGAATTCCATTTTTTTGCTAAGGAAAAGGTGGTGCACTGATGACTTGCTCAAGGGGATTTGAGGAAGGTGTAGATGTGGGTATGAGATCTGGGCACTTTCATTCTTTTGAAATATTTATACAGATTACAGATATGTGAAGCTCACTCAATTCACTCTTTTTCTTTGCATGCATTTTTTTTTCAATTTCCTCAATGATCAGTAACAGCTTTTTACTTTTATTTATATTTTCAGGTTTCCTTCACTGTATAAGCTGAACCACTTCATTGTTGTGAAACTGAAGCTGTATGCAGTTCCTGAATTTTGCTTTTATTGTTTTGAAGTTATTTCTTTACAGACTTACTCAAAGTTTGCACATTCTGATATCTTATTTTAAATCAAGCAGGGTAATGTTAATTTCTGTAGCTCCTGGATTATTTTTTTTTTTTACTGTGTAGGCACAAAATAACATCTAAGGTCAGAGAATGATTTTTGGTTTGTCCTTTAAAGTCCATCATCAGGTTGCTTTATTCTTTTTCTTTATGGTTTATAATGTCATTTGACTTAGCATTTTCAAGCATAATTTAGTGTTTCACTGTTCCCAGTTGTAGAGAAAGTTGAGTATCTGTTGGACAAGTTAACTACTACTTTTAATTATCTGCCCTGTATTTTGCTAATCAGGATCAATCAATTGCTCTGCAAAGCTCTCTGCTATTTTATCTTCATTCTCAAAAAAATATATATGTTCCACCATTACTGCTAGTTCTGTCTACTTAAAGACAGCACCTGTACCTGTCTTAGCATTCCTACTTCAGTTAAGGTCCTGACTTTAAGAAGCTATACACTAGTGAATGAAAGGCTTATTTATTTTTTCTTGTTCTTCATAGGCTTTTGTTGCACACATTGCACACATATATTTCCTGTTACAAACTCCACTGTCTTTCCTACAGCTTCTACTTTTTAATAGCACATTCAAAAAAACTCTGCTGTTCAGCATCACTGTTTCCATATCTCTTGCAATCTTTAGAGACAGAGTTATTATTTTCAACTAAGGCTTCACGTTGCATGGTTAGAACACATGCATGAAATTCTCCAGAGATATTTTGATGTAAAATACCCTCATCTTGCTGTACCACAGAGCTTTTTGTGACCAGGCTTTGGTGGCCAATGACAGTTTCTTTTGAAAATCCATGTTGCTATATGTCAGTGGAAGTTAAAATCTATTCACTTTCCGTCATAGCAGCACATGTTTTGTTTTGCTTATTACATGCATTGCCACTCATTTTTCAATACAGACAGTTCACCATCAATTTCCCCGGCTGCACATGAGCATCTTTCTTATGTTACAAATCAACGACCCCCCCTTTACACTGCTAAAAGGTTTACTTTTATAATCAATATCTTTTTCTTCCTTTACATACCAATGAATCCCCCATTTTCCCTATTAAAGAATCTTCTTTTAAAATCAGCCTCATCCATTTGTTTCTTGCTTTATACAACAATGAGCTCTGTTTTTACTGTCGGTGGATTTTATCTTTTTTTTTTTTTACAAAGCAACACCCTTTTCTTGCTTTACCCTTCAATGGACTCCCTTCCCATAAAAGGGATTGTGAAAGGTATAAGATACTTCTTATACCATTTAATTTCACAAAATGTATTTATTTATTTATTTGCATTTGATCAGGAAAAGTCCAACTCAGCAAAGCTCCTTTTAGGTGGAGGCTATGGGAGAAAAGCTCCACATTAGATGCATTTGCCCATGCAATTTAGCATGAGGTAACAAATACAATTTGTACTATATAATACTGAGGATGTATATAATTTAACAGGTGATCACCATACAAAGTAAACTGTATAGCAATAAAATCATGCTAAATTGGCACATATCTATCATATAACCAATATTATTTTACAGTTTATGTATAAGGCCACACTGAAATTTTAGTATTCAGATAAAGCACATACATATTTTATCCAAATACACTTACCTGAGACATATAAACAGAAAAAGAAATGTAAAGATTTTATAATACTTGTTTAATTTGGATGCATGTGGGAGTACAAGAGCTGGACTGTTGTGTTGCTGGGTATAATTTCATAGGGATTTTGAAATACAGATGGGATAAGATCAGATTAAGACATGGGCTTATTTTGGGGATGTTACATGCGTAGGGCCACTTTGTTGACAGGTCATATTCAATGAGATTTTAAATTTTAGAAGAGATGAGATAGTTCTGATGTTTATTGAGAGACAGAACTTCACAGTTTAGCAATATGTAGGCTGAGACATTATGATTTTTAGATTTTTTAATAAGAACCAAGTGTTGGTTCAGTGAATGCAGTTTATTGCAGGGACAGTACCAGTTTAATAACTGGCTAGTGTCAGGACATCTGTTTGGGATATACAGGATGTTGTGGGCAGTCTTAATGTGAGTACAGTTCAACAGATTAGGTAGCTCCAACTCAGTTAATGGACTGAAGTGCAAGACAGCAATGTAGTTGGTTAATGTGGTTACTTGCAAACTTTGCAGATTTATTACAAGATTGCTCCAGTTTGGCTAGCTGAGAGGACTGCAGGTTATTCAAAACTGATGAAGCATATAGGATACTAGGGAGTGTACACGTCTGTGCTATGGTCTTGCATGTATGCTCTGATATAAAAAGTTTGACTTTATAAAAAAATTCCTAGATTATAGTTCTCTTTTTTGAACTGCATATTGAGTGGGATGACTGACTCAATCGATGGTCAATTATTATACTCAATTTTGCATTTTGCACTAGTTCAAATCTTGTATTATTGGCTAATGTTATGTTTAAGTTGCAGTAGTTTGACTGCAGGGTTGGAGATGAAAATACCATTAGTTAAATTTTCTTTGGATTTAAGAGTTGTTTAGATTGCTCTAGCAGGCTTTCAGTTTTTGAAAAGAAATGATTTAGGTCATCATGGAGCTGTTTGACTGCAAAGGTTCCACATATCAGTGTTGACTCCTCTGCATAGTGGATTAGATTTGTTGGGTGAGAGACTGCATACATTTTATTCATACATATATTAAACAGTAAAGGTTCCAACATCAAATCTTGTGGCATACCAAACATTGTTTGCTGAGGAGATGACAACTGTCCTGCCCAGCTTACACAATGCATTTGGTGTCCAAGGTAACTTTTAAACTGATTATACTATGTGAAAGACCCAGTTCAGTTTCTTGAGTCTAAGTACTAGTATGGGGTGTGGGACTGTACTAAATCCTTTGGACAGGTCTAAATGTAAGCAAACATTTCACCTTAATTTCATCTTTCATGAAGGGAGAAAACGCTCCAAAGTGCTACAAAACATTTTAAGAACAATAATTTTACAGTTTTTAAAAATAGTACAAAAACAACTACAGTTTAAATAATTACAACAAATTAGACATTATATGAAAACATTGGTTAAGAAAAGATACAAATTATATGACAATTATTTAACAGTTAAACAAATTGTAGCCAGTTTATAGAAAAAAATAAAGGTAAGTTAGTATAATACAAACAGGAATTGCAATATTAAGTGAGAGAAATGCAGGTTTATGGTATATTTAAAGATAAAGCCAGGGAAGAGAAATTGATAGAAGTAAGGAAGTGAGTGAAGAAGAGAGAGCAAGCAGATATAAAGTATGAATAGGCATTTGCTCACATTTAGGGATATAGTGTATCCTGGTAGTGAGCAAGAACACAGCCAGCTTTTGGAAGGGAAGTCTTTCAGAATGGTTTTGAAGGATGGGAGGGAGGGTGTTGACCTGATAGATACAGATAAGGAGTTCCAGAGCTTAGCAATATGGTACAAGTACATACAAAGACCAGCAGATTTGATAGGCTTGTGGACAGACAGGACTTTTTGGTCACTGGAATGTAATGACCAACTGGGAACATAGTTATTTAGTGCTGGACAGGCAGATGGAGTCTGGATAATTGTATAGGCTGTAAGAAGCTGTGTATAAGTTAGCTGATGGGGTAGTTTTAATCAATTTAGGCTTTATAGTACTATACAGCGGTGCGTTCAGAAAGGGTTATTTGCTACATATTTATCAGTTTTGTTATAGCATTGTTCAAGTTTTGATTTTTGTGATACCTGACGATTAGTAAGGATGGGAGTGACATAAAGAAATGTGGGGAGGAGATTAGTCATGGCAAGTGTAGCTTTAGTTGTGTCGGTGAGAAAGGTTTTGGCTCTATAAAGCATCCCTAGTTTGTGATGAGTTTTTCTTATGTAATTTTGCATATGCGGGTCAAATTTAACATTATCATCCACTATCATTCCTAATAATTTGCTATGAGAAGTGACTTAAATTTCTGTATTATCAAGAGAGAGAGGACTTTATACTTTGTTTTTTCATAGAAGATGGAGTTGGGGGACAAAGTAGTAGCTTGATTTTTTTTTCAGGGTTGAGCATGAGTTGTGAGTTACAAAGCAATGTTTAAATGTGTAATTTTTTGGAGGTATGCCATGTTGTCACTTGTGCAAATGAGTGTGTAGTCATCTGCATAATGTCTTAGGGAGGCTTGTGTGGACATGTGAAGGCTGTTGGTGAGAATGTTAAACAGGAGGAGATCAAGATAGAGGTTTGTGGTATACTGGTGGTGACTGGGAGGTATGGAGAGAGGGTGGAGTGCCATTTTACTGACTGATACCTATTGGATAGTTAGCTTTGAACCATACAAGGCTGGGCTGACAGAAACCTAATGAGGACATTTGAAGCAGAAGTTTGCTATGACAAACTGTGTCAAAGGCTTTAGACAAGTCTAGAAATAATGAGGAGACTAGTTTACCATTAGCCATGTTGTTTGGGGGATAGGAGTTCTTCCTGCAGGAGATAGTTTAACAATTGTTTTTGAATACCTTTTTCAAGTATTTTGGAGAGGGGGAAAAGATTGCTATAGGTTGAAAATTAGTAACATCTACTGAACTTCCTCATAATAAGAACATTTCCTTATCAGATTTCTGTTTTATACTGAATGGTTCTATGAATTGTGGTATGTTTCCATATGAAGACTGGGTTATGATCACTAACTGTGTCAAGCATAATAATTCCTGCATAGGTATTTTTGTTGGACTCTGTTGTCAATATCCAGTCTAAAATACTTTCTTCTCCAGTAATGTTATCTGTCCTTGTGGTTATATGTATTAGCTGTGTTAATCCATATAGACTGACAGAGGAGTGGATAGTTTTATGAGTTCTACTGGGTCAATCAATGTTAAACTCACCAAGGATTATTGACAATACTTCATCAGAGGCTGATTTGCCTGAAATAAAAATGCATATAGAGTATTCCTATATTTATTGATTTCTGTAAGTTAATTTTAAGTGCAGCTACTATGATTTCAACATTACTGATGTTTTTAACTTTACAGTGCAAATACCAAACAACTAAATATATAAATGGCTACACCACGGCATCTTGTTAGATCTGAATATCTTGTGGTTTATCATTGTACTATTCATTGTTTTTAGATTGAGCGATAAGGTAGGAGTGTGATGGTAATAGTAGCATAATTTATTAAGTGGGAAGTGGTAGTGGGTGAATGGAGACAGAAAAGAAAAACAAATAAGAATAGAACTTGTATCATTTCATGCAAGCAATGTTTGCATTTAGATTGTGCTTGCTTTGCCATTCTACTGGAATGGAATGTTGCTTGCTTTTTCCATAATGTAATGGGGCTGGATAATACTTGTAACTGTTAGGGTAAATACAAGACTGATACCAGTTTTCCATTGTGGTCTGTTACAGTGCTAGTAATGATAAAAGTGTTATGCTGTTATTTTCACAAGATTAGGGGAAGACCATGTGAAGCAAATGCTAGTAGGTATTCAGGGTATGCACTGGGAGGTAACCAGAAGTGTGACTGGACATATTGGTATAGTTTTACTAAGGTACAGTTTGATTACTATAGGCTATTACTACAGTGGACTACAGCTTCACTCCCTTGCATCATCTTACTAATGCATGTTAACCCTAACCCTGCACCTTACGTTAGAAAAACACTTTCCATAACCTATCACTACACAAGACAGGTCCAGACACACACACACAACAAGAAACACACATGGACAACACTAAAGCTATCACCTACAACAAGAAACACACATGGACAACACTAAAACTATCTCCTTACTTTACCATAACCTTAACCCTAAATCATGAACTCTCTCACAAACACACTCCCAACCGCAACATCAACCCACATAGCTATATGTCGACATTCTGCACTGTTGATATTCTGAAATGTAGGTAACTAAACGGTCAACATTCTGAGAGTGCCCTTCTTAAAGTCAAAATCATAAACTCTCGACATTATGAATGACAACCATATAAACATATCAGACTTCAACAGGTTGGAGGAGACAGATCAATAAAGCTGCTGTAAGCAGACAATATAGCAAGCAGGATATGAAAAGGAAATTCAGCAAATTATTCGGGAATGGAATAAATAAATGAAGGCATATGGGATGAAGTTGAGTGCACAGCTGTCACGACAGCAAATGGAGGAAATCAGAAGAAGCTCAAAACTGAGCTAGAAGGGATAATAGTGGAATAGGTTAATAGCGTCAAACATCTAGGAGGGGTGCTGAGAGAAGGGAAGTCTGAATGAGGTGATTAAAGCATGAATTAGAAGGGCTACGGCCAGCTGTCCCAGTGTCAAGATGTTAGGGGTAGTTTGTGACAGATGAATGCCAAAGGTAAACAAAACAGTGGTACGACCAGTACTTTTGTATAGTACAGAAACCTGGGCAGTGAAAGCAGAGCAGTTGAAGAAGCTGGAAGTGGTGGAGATTAATTTTCTGACATGGGTGGCAGGATATGCACTGTGAGACAGATGAAGGCATAATGACATAAAAGCAGAGGCCAAAGTAACCTCAATTGCAAAGAAGAGTAGACAGAACAGATTACAGTTGTTAAGCCACATGTGCAGGAAAACAAAAGATATGATAAACATTTGGGAGAGAAAGGAAGAAAGCAAAAGGGAACAAGAACATCCAGCAAGGAGGTGGATGGATTGCATGAGGGAAGGCCTGTGATAGTCAGGCATGACTGTCAAAAAAGATAGGAGGAGTGTCACTAAACTGAGGAAGGTGTCAATAGCTATGTGATACCCTAACACCATGTAGAAAATGGAAAGATGGGATTGATGATGATTGATAATCATATACTGTATCATGCCACTCAGGAACAGCTGACACTGCTGTTGCAGAACAGCACCATAACTTCTCCTATGTGCACTGGTTGGCCAAAATGGGAGGTGTAAACATCAGTATGGACCCATAATGTGGTAGAATTCAGCAGTTATGTCTTTTTAATAACATATTCATTATAATAAAATTGAAGGCACAGAAGGATTAGGAAAAGGATAAGTGGGCAAAGAAAGATAAAAGGGCCCACAGTTTAGTAGCTGAATTTCAAATTTAATATGCAATAAATACAACTCAGACAAAACTAGTATAAAAACTTAAAACAGAGTATTGGTAGAGACTTCCAGTATGGTACAAAGAGAATAAATACCTAATAATTAGTACTCCAGACAAGCCTAGCCAAAGTTAAGTTAAAAATCCAGTATTTTTTTTTTACTGTACTTTACAAGAGAAGTGGCGATATTTAATATCCTTCAGGAAGCCTAATCAAAGGAAAATGGTGGACAGAAAGACATAAAGTGGATAGCATGCAGGTAATAGTGAAGAAGGGGAAGAAGGATGAGACAGTATGATAGATGGCTGTCTGACAGAAGACTGCTTTGATGTTTTGGGGAACCAAAATTGACCAAATATACACTGAAATTGTTAAGATTAGTGGAATGCTAGTAGATTACAACAAAAAGTTCAAGTAAGTAGAGGAAACTTGCACTATTCTTTCAAATGCTATTATAAATCTGCAGTCTTCTGAAACAGAATACAGGCTGATATTGATGTATAATGACATAATCCATGATCAGTTGCAACAAAAAATATGTGGAATTGGAAGACAGATCAAGATGGAATAAGTTAAGATTTGTGGGCATTCTGGAGCAAATTCAAGGACAAGACTGTAATGACTTCATGAAAAAATGTCTTGGACAATGGTCAGATATCCCTAGGGAAAGAATCCAAAATGAATGGGCACATAAGGTTAATATTTCATGGCAGCCTTTCCAAGATAAATTCACCTCCTATACTCAAAAAGAGGAAATCCTATGTTATTGAAAAGGACATTGCGTATAAGGGGGAAGAATCATGTCTCTGCTGATAATGACTATTTGGCACAGGCCCATCTTAAAAGAAACATTTTCCTCCTAGTGAACAGAAAGTAGAAAAAAATATAAGCAGCAACATATGAGATTTGAAGTGATGTATCTGGCAACATTTTGAGCATTTTACCCTCTGGGCCCAAAAATTATTCAGATCCTAATCAGACTTAGTGAGCAGAAGTGAGGAAATGCTGAGAGGTTCTGTAAAGAAAGACCATATCCTTCAATGCAATGAAGGAATGCAAGAAAATGAAACAACAGAGTGCTGAGTAGGACAGACTATCTGCAAACCCCTTTCTTCTGTTTCAGGGGAAATTACAAAGGTAACATTTTTTTAAAGTCCTCAAGAGTCAATATTTCCATTTAACAACAAATTGCAGTCAGATCACTTCATCTTTAGCATCAATGGCAGCCTCTAACAATTTCTAAGAGAACTGCCTGACTTTACTCTGAAGCTAGCAATCAAGAGCATAAACTCTGGGTGTGTGGGTGGAGGGGTTAAACTGAGACATTAGTTTATAGGGGCATGTAGGCAAGGTGAGCATTGTTGATGTTTCTGATTTGACTTGATTTTTTTTTTTTTTTACAAAAGAAGGCATTCAGGGGGTGATTCAAAGACAGTTCTGGAAAGAAAGTAAACAGAGAGAAGTTCAATTAACCTTGATCAATACAGACAATCCTTTTGATGAACTACAAAACATATTAGAAATTTTTGAAAAAAAGTGCCTTGACTCAGAGTCAGTATAAATCAAGTTTATTACTTTTAAAGTTTAAAGAAGAATAACAAATAATAGCACATTCTCGTTTTTTAATGGGGCAGCAAAGAAATCAAATATTTGGGAATAATTCTGAAAAAGACACTGAAAGCATCAGAAAAAGAAGTTATGTACTTAGCATAACATTCCATGTTAGTTGTCTTCATCTCGCCTTCCTTCTTGCTGGTTGGGATCGGAGCCGATCCTCAGCTCCGACTCGGCCATCTTCTATAGCTCGAGAGCTGTTTACTGGCTGGAGGCTACCCCTTATCCCATAATGCCTAGCGCTAGCTATCCAGATCTCATTTGTAATAGCTAACCCCAGACCTAGCCAGAGAATCAATCTGTCCAAACAAACAGGTTGAGCATACCTGTCATACTCTCTCAGTCAGTAGAGGAAACAAACCAGAGAACACTCAGCCAGTGAGACCAAAACTCCTCTCAATCCAATAGGACAGGGGGACGGAGGGTGGGATGCAAGAAAGAAGGTGAGATGAAGACAACTAACATGGAACGTTATGGTAGGTACATAACTTCTTTATGTTAAGTTGCCTATCTCGCCTTCGTTCTTGCTGGTTGGGACAGTGTCCCTAGCACCTACAATCCTGGGTGGCTCATTGGAACAGACTCTTTAGAACAGTGGAACCAAAGTCAGCTCTGCTCCTGGAGACCATATCTAGCTTGTAATGAGAAATAAAGGTATGAGGATTTGCCCACGTAGCAGCTGCACAGATAGAATCCATGGGCAACCTAGACTGGAAGGCTACAGAGGTGGCCAAAGCCCTAGTAGAATGACCTTTTGGTTTGATAGGCAACTCTTTGTTTTTCAATTGATAAATGAAGGTAATAATGTGAGACAACCACCTGGATAAGGTCACTTTGGAAACTGGGAGACCTTGTTTGCCCAGAGCATAGGAAAGGAATAGTTGGTCCGACTTCCTTATATCCTTAGTCCTAAGCAAGTAAAAACGCAATTGTCTATGAACGTCCAATTGGTGTAATTTGTATTCTGCCTTGTTGGTGTGGTTAGGGAAAAACACAGGAAGGTGTATAGATTGGTTTAAATTGTTTTCTGAGCAGACTTTTGGAAGGAACGAGGGATTAGTCCTCAGAGCAACCCTGTCCTTATGAAAAACCAAGTATGGAGGACAAACACATAGTGCCTGAAGTTCAGAGACATGTCTGGCTGAAGTAATAGCTACCAGAAAAAGTGTTTTCCAAGATAGAAACTTAATGGAGCAGGATGCTGCAGGTTCAAAGGGGGGCATAATTAAGGAGGTTAGTACCAAATTAAGGTCCCAAGGAGGAGGGGGATCTCTCACTGGAGGTCTAAGGAGAGTAGTCCCTCTTAAAAAGGCTTTACAGAGCTTATGGGACATAATGTTTGAATTAGACAACCCAACATGAAAGTTAGAAATGGCCGCCAATTGAACCCTAACTGTAGCAGAAGCGGACCCAGAATGAAAACGTTGTGCTAGAAACTCCAAAATTTTGTGGACTGGGGCTGAAAAAGGATCTACGTTCCTAGCCTCTGCCCAACAAGAAAAACGTTTCCATTTGCTAGCATAAGTCTTTCTAGTTGTGGACTTGTGAGAGGAGACAATAATCTCACGCATAGCCGGGGAAATGCTGGGAAGCCTGGCTAAGGTTGGAAGTGGAGCAACCAAGCTGTGAGCTGGAGTGTTTGGAGGGATTGATGCAGCCCGCCTGATTGATGAATCAGTAGGTCTGGAATCGGATCCAGAGTCCAGGGCTGATCGAGAAGGCAATGGTGCAGGAATGGAAACCATCTGTCGAGGCCAGTAGGGGGCAATGAGGATCATTTTGCAACCCAACGATATTGCTTTCTGTATGACTTTCGGTATCAGGGGAAATGGAGGGAAGGCATAAAGAAGTCCCTGGGGCCAATCGTGGACTAGAGCGTCTCTGGGTGTGTGACCTGGAAGTGGAAGAAGGGAGAAGTAGTTGCTACATTTGCTGTTGAAGGGGGTGGCAAAAAGACTGCAGCAAGGCTGTCCCCATTTGCGGAAGATCAGATCCGCAACTAACTGATTCAGAGACCACTCGTGAGGCATGAGAATAGCTCTGCTGAGCCTGTCCGCTATGACGTTGGACCTCCCAGGGATGTGCGTCACAATCAGAAATCGTTGGGAAGAAATCGCCCACTGCCAGAGTCTGAGTGCTTCTTGACATAGGGGGTAGGACTTGGTTCCGCCCTGCTTGTTGATGTACCAGACCAATGACATGTTGTCCATTTGAATTGCAATGGTCCCAGAAGGGAGAGAGTCTTGAAGAGCTTGCAACGCTAGGAGCACGGCTCTCATTTCTAGGACGTTTATATGTAGGTGGTACTCGTGAGGCTGTCAAATGCCTTGGACTGTCCTGCCCTGATAATGCCCCCCACCCTATCAGGGAGGCATCTGTGGTCACCGTGGCAACCGGAGGGGGCTGAATGAAGGGTCTGCCCTGAGTCACTAGTGGGGAGACCATCCACCAGGAATGGTGCCTTTTGCATGCTTCTGTAATCATGATAATGTGAGACATGGGCAGCTGTTGGAAAGACCACTGTGTGAACAGAAGCCACTGAAGGATCCTCATGTGAAAGCAGGCCAGTGGGATTAGAAGAATTGCCGCTGCCATGGAACCCAGAGTTTGAAGGATGAACCTGACTTGGATCCTTTTGCTCTGCATTAGAATTTGTACTTGCTGGCGAATTGTAGACACCCTTTCTGGCGGTAGCCTTGCAGACATGTTCTTTGTGTCTAAGTCTGCTCCTATATAGGTGACAGATTGACAGGGCAACAAGGCAGATTTTTAAAAGTTTATTGTAATGCCTAGCTGGGAGCAGATTGTGATAGTGTAGTCCCTGGCTTGCAGAAGTTGATGCCTGGTAGTAGCAGTGAGGAGCCAGTCGTCTAGATATGGAAACACCTGGAATCCTAGATGTCTCAGTAGGCCGTGACCACTGCCATACATTTGGTGAACACCCTGGGGGCTGTGGTGAGACCAAAGGGCAGAGCTCTGAACTGGTAATGACTGGCTTCTAGCCGAAAGCGAAGGAATCTCCTGGACCGCCTGTCCATTTTGATGTGGTAGTACACATCCTGAAGATCTATGGAGCACATCCAATTGTCCTGACCCAGAAAGGGTAGAATGGACTGTAGCGTGACCATCCGAAACTTTGTTCTTTGAACAGACTTGTTTAGTCTGCTGAGATCCAGAATCGGTCTCCAGTCCCCTGTCTTTTTTGGTACCAAAACGAACCTTGAGTAAGTTCTGGATCCGTGTTGGTCTGCCGGGACTTCCTGGATGACTCTTTTTTCTAACAGTCTTGAAACTTCTATGACTGCTTGGTCCCTCAGATTGGGTGGAACATCTGGAAGGGATTTGCTTGACAGTAAGGGGGGTTGAGAGAAGGGAATTTTGTAACCTCCAGATATAATTGACCGTACCCATTTGTCTTGTGTTAAATTTTGCCAGGCTTTTGGGTACAGTGAAAGTCTTCCCCCGACTGCCTCCAGAGGCGGGCAGCCGGGCAACCCTTCAGGGATGCTGAAAGGGCTTCTCAGAGAAGGATTCTCTGTTGCCTTGTTCTGCGGACCCCCTCTACCACGATCAGCGGCATCTATTGTTGTTATTTCCCCCTCTGCCCCTGGAGGAAAAATTGCTATGTGTTTCAGGCGAGGCTCCCTGGGATTTTCAGAACCACATTTTACCACTCTTCTGACCCTTGAGGTATGGTCTGGAAGGAGTGGAAAAGCAGACTCCCACGGCAGAGAGAGTCTTGCCTTCTTGCTTACCCCTAGTCAAAGTGTCTTTCACCTGTGGTTCAAAAAGAAAGGAACCATCAAAGGGGGTGTTGGTGAATGATGCTCTAAAGGGTTCCGCAAAGTTACACAGCCACATCCATGCATGTCTCCTAAGGGCCATGCCGGTACCTGCGGCTCTACTCGCACCATCGGCTGCATAAGAAATGAGCCTCATGGAGGAGTTGACTACAGAATAAGGGTCGCCAGCTGGAAAGCAACTTTAGCTTGAGCCCCCTCAGCTGATGCATCTTGAAGGGTATCTCCAAGCTCTTTAAGGAGATCCCTCTGATGCCGGGTAAAATGGCATAAGTAGTTCAGTGACCTCATAGAAAAGGTCGCTGAAGCAAACATTTGCTTTCTGTATCTGTCCATGGTCCTAGACTCCTTGTTAGGAGGATGGACAGACAAAGAGGTTTCCGCTAACTCTTTTTTGGTGGCTGCTGCTACCACCATGGCATCAACAGGAACACCTTTGGTAAGAAACTGCTTATCATGGGGTGCTGTGATGAACTTGCCAGGTCTCCTCGGAGTTGGTTCCACTGTATCCGGGGCTGACCAAGCCTTTCAAGCCACCACGGACATATGTGGATCGAAAGGCGGAGAAACCCAGGAGGTGGAAGGTCGGGAACCGAACGCATCCAGGAATACAGACTTATCCTCGGTAGGGGCTAGGGGATTCCAGTTCCCCCTCTGCTTAAGCATTTTGAGGATGTCCGAAAAGGAAACATGTTCAGAGGGGGATCTTGGGGACCCTTCCAAATCATCTAAGTCTGAATCCAAAGTGACAGACTCAGGGGAGTCAATGTGCTTTCTCTTGCACTTCTTCTTATGATGGGGCTCCTCTGAATGTTCAGCGGAGGCCTCGGAAGAACAGGAAACACCCAATGGGGTGCCCTGGAGTGCTGGTTCCCCATGCTTGGGGTCTGGAGGAGGAGCAGAGGTTGGCAAAGGCACTACAGGGGACGGAACCGGTGGGGCCAATAGTGGAGCTGGCTCAGTGGCCAGCACACTCATCATGACATTGAAGGCGTCTCTGCCACGATGCAGAGAAGGCTCCAGTTCTGAGGAAATCGGAATCCTTCTCCACACCGAGGGAGATGGCTCAGAGGCCAATGTAGGAGCCGAGCTCACCTGCGCCGAAGCTCCAAGAGGGAGAACGGGGTCGGACAAGGGTCCGATGCCACTCGCCCCCTCAGAGCCGATGAGGGAGCCCCGGCTCCCAGATCCCTCGACGGGCAGCACCATCGAGGGAATTGGAGCCGACGATGGAACCCAAGGAGATAAAGTTATCGGAGCCGACGGTTTCACTACTCGAACCCCAACAAACTCCGGCTCCAAGCTCAATGGAGTCGGAGGAGGAACATTGATAGAAGTGGATGGAGCCGACACCCTGTTGAGGAGGGCTGGACAACATCTTGGCAAGTGCCTGCGACTTTAGCAACCTACTGACCACTCTCTCCACATCGTGATCCGAGAGCCTAGAGGATCGAGAGGAGTGAGAAGGTCTGTGACTGCGCTCGCTTTGCAGCATGGGAGACCGAGGAGCTGAATGTATCAATTCCAGAGAAAGGGACCTCAGCCTCTTGTGGCTCCACAAAAGCTCCAAAGTTCCTGATGGAGCCAATGGGGAGATATTCTTATCGGTTCCAGCCGGAACCGAAGTAGCAGGTAGAGATTGAACCAAAGACGGCTCTGAACTTGGACCCGACGATTTGGTAGATTTAGGGGATTTCACAGGCTGAGTCTTGGCCGGTGAATCCTGGGGCTTTAAAAGGCCCCTAAGAATAAGCTTATTCTTACGCTCCTACAGAACTCTTGGACTAAATGCATGGCAGATAGAACAAGAGTCCTGCAGGTGCACAGTGCCTAAACAATAGACACAAGAAGTGTGCCCATCTGTCCGCGACATTTTCTGACAGCATGAGTCACACTTCTTGAACTTGGATTCTTTAGACATCCTGTAACAAAAAATACAACAATAGCTACCAATCAAAATACAGTCTAAAGAGAAAAACACAGTACACTACAGAATAAAGCTAACATTTTTTTTTTTTTTTAAATAGGAAAGCCTCTAACTCAAACGGCTAGCCTATAAAGAAGATAGAAGGAAAGCCTCTAACTTAAACGGCTAACCTGACAGGAATAAGGAGGGGGGGAGGGGGAGAACTCTCTAAATTAAATGAGTTCTAAAGGGATGGGAAGGAAGCTACAAATACACACTTAGCTAACATAACAAATATAAGACTAAAAACTAACAAAAACCCTTAGGAAAAGGACTATTTCTAGTAAAAAAGTTCTATAAAGAAACTTTATATGAGCCTGAGCCAGAAAAATGACACCTCACAGCTGAAGCGGCAAACGAGATCTGGGTAGCTAGCGCTAGGCATTATGGGATAAGGGGTAGCCTCGAGCCAGTAAACAGCTCTCGAGCTATAGAAGATGGCCGAGTCAGAGCCAAGGATCGGCTCTGATCCCAACCAGCAAGAACGAAGACGAGATAGACAACTTAGCATCAACTATTTACAATTATGTAATAGAAGAAAATCAGTTACTGAAAACTGGAACAAAATTTTGTTTACATTTGAAGAAAGACTACAGCTTGTTAAAATGGTACATTTACCAAAAGTATATCATATACAAATGCAGTATTAACACCCATTAAAGAGCAATTAAAAATTTTGAAAAATGTAATAAAAACAAGTCTATGGTTCCTGACTAAACCATATATGAAAATGAAACAAGGGTGGTAAAAAATTTCCAGACTTAGAATCTTATTTACAAGCTTTCTGCATTAAAGTAATTATTAATTGGACTGATAATTCTTCTCATAAGATCATCTGTAATTACTAAGCTAGCTGCTCTTGCAGAACATTTTAAGCCTAGCAAACTTCTCTTTTGGTGCTCAAATTAACCTATCCCATTTTCTGTTAGACTGGACTTACCTATCTCATGATTTCGGGTTCAAACTGGAAAATACTTAATTTACAATTATATGATGAAATAAAATGCAATATACCACTTCATCCTAATAACATTATAAATAAAAAAATATGGCAAATAATACCTAATTGCTTTCAATGTAACATAAATAGCAACATCACCTCAGATTATGGTAACAATATATTTAATAGCTTTAAAAATGATATCCATAAACAAGCATATTTAAAAATGGATAGGTATTCTATTCTATTATCCTACTTTGCAAAAAGAAATATATAAGAAGATATTAATAGGGTAAGAATGGAAAAGTGAAAAGACAAAAGTTTAATTGGGCCATGTTTAATAAAAATGTAAAAAATATTGATAATTTGATTCAAGAATTGTTGTTGTTGTGTCTTTCGGCTTTTCCTGGTTAGGGGTCGCCACAGCGGAACTCCGGTGCGCTAATGATTGGCAGTAGATTTTTACGTGCCGAGTTGCCGGCCCTGATGCCCAACCTTCAACGAAGGTATGCCCATTCACGCATGTCTCCACACAGAAGACACTCTAGCTGAGAATCGAACAGGACAATGTCTTACTGTGAGGCAACAACGCTACCGCAGCACCACCACCGCAGTATTAATTTGATTCAAGAATACAGTTTAAATTTAACTATTATTACTAAAGCACCCTTTTGGAAAATTTTCACTTGAAAATGTAGCCATAGGGCTTTTTGTATATCTGATAGAATTTCTAAAACAAATTTTCATGGAACAGTTTGCTGGAGGTGTGAAGCACAGATAAAAGCAGACTGGAAACATATAATGTATGATTGTGATGTCCTGACAGTTTTCTGGAATAAGACTTCAAGATTTATGGACACACAGTTTTGTCATAAACAAGGAATTAATATTAGAAGGACTTAATACACCTTTGCCTACTTGTGTTAAATCCAAAACCAAATAATATTGTATGCTCTGTATTAACCATTGTAAGGAAAATAATCTCCAGAAAGTGGAAAAGAAAAGATCCTACACAAATTTCAGATTTTCTACAATTGTTATAATCTATTGTTGATAAAGAACTAGCAGCTCTAAAATTAAAAACAATGTGACCTTCTACATCTACCAAATTCAATAATTGGTTAAAAGATCAAAACTTACTGAAGAAGCTTGAAAAGAAACAACTATGACTATTTTCATATTGGACTTTTGGACAAAATATCTTATTCCATGAATGTCATAAATCCTTCCAACTGACTGCAAAGATTCATTACTAAGCACATTATATAAACATAAACATTGCATGTAGTTATAAGGCAAAATTTGTTTAATGATTCCTAGTGATGTTGACATGAACTGTTAAAATTTTTTTATGTTATTGTGCTTATTGAAAATATGTCAAGGCATTTAATTTATTATGTATGATTACTTTAATAATCAATAAAATATTAACAAAATGTTTATTGTAACATTAGCATTCAGACTTTAAGGAGTGAGACATTTCCCTGTGGAAATATGGGTTACATCCTGCGAAGAATATAACAGCTGCCAGCTTTCAAAGCTTCAGGGCAACTTTCTACATGCTGAAACCATTAGTCACCTTGAGCTGAGCTGACTAAAAAGACAAGTTTGGTTACCAAACCCTTGAAAGCATTTGTGCCAAGAGAGAGAGAGAGAGGGAAGCTGAGTCCTGAAAGGACAATGTTAGGAAGATCAAAAAATAAGTGTCCACTTCCCAGCATAAACAACACACCAAAAAGCAAAAGAGATAAAGGGAAGGAGTGGCTACTGCTGTAGTGATCATTCAAACATCTACTGTTAAGGTAAGTTTACTTACACAACTGTAGTATGATCATCAAATTGATCACTCCTGCAGTAAGTAGATAACTTGCGACATTTGGAAGGTGGAAGGGGAAGGGTCCCGGAGCCCCTAGGGGAATGGTCCTTCCAAGGTTTGGTCTAGACCTACAGAAAGAATCAGGCTTGTAATGCCTTGTAAACATATGTATAAAAGACCATATTGCTGCATCTAGAATACAACCATTTCCAAAAAGCTTGGATGAGGCCAAGACCCTAGTAGAGTAGGCCTTGACCCTGCCTAGAATAGTTTTGATGTGGTGAGTATAACAAAAAGGTAATAGCCAGAAACAACCATTTGGAAATAGTCTGTATTGACACAGCCTACACCATCTTCTTACCCTCACAAGAAATGAACAACTGATCTAAAGATCGGAAATATTTAGTTCTGTTACGATAATACAGGAGTTGTCTATGGGCATCAAAAGTATGGAGTATCCTTTCTCCCTCATTTTCAGCTCCAGGAAAAAAATTGAGGAGATGGATAGTTTGGCTTGAAGTAAACTTGGATACCACTTTAGATACAAAAGGAGGATGAGTTCTCAAAGAACACCTGTCTCTGTGGAAAATGAGAGAGGATTGATTTACCATACGAGTTTGCAACTCATATACTCTTCTTGCAGAAGTCAGAACAATCAGTAAAATGGTTTCCATGTCAAGAACATCAAGTCAGCCAGATTATCTGGGTCAACTGGAGCAACTACTAGCTTTTCTAACACAAAATTAAGATCTCAAACAGAGGCCACAGGTTTTCTTAGAGGCCTCTTATGCAAAACTCTTTTTAAAAATATTTTGTCATGAGAAAGCATTGAAAGAGGAGGATCCATGGGCCCCTATGCTGAAATGGTTAATAAATGAACCTTGATGGAGGAGTAATAAAGACCATAAGACAGTAACTCACCCAAATATTATAAGTCTAGAGAACAACTAGCCCTGAATAGGTGATGGTTATGTTGCTGCCACCAACAAAAAGGTACAGTTCTGTAAAATCTTACTATAACAGTAGCTGCCCTTTCCTTCACTGTTGCAGTATTCCTTACACTTGGGATATCCTGCCTTGGGCAGCCCGATGTCTGACCAATATACAAAAGCCTACTGTTGCTTTACAATATGCCATATGTCACACATATGCTCCTCGCTTAGTGTAGAGCATAAGGGTAACATCCGGACATACCATGCTCAAAACTGATTCCCCAGTAGGAACACCAGTCCAAGGAAAACCAAGATGTAACCTTTACATCCAGGAAGGAATTGGACTAGGGGGAGAGGGCAGGGAGTGAATACTACAACAGTGAATGGAAGGACAGCTACTGTTATGACCAGATTTTACACAACTGTACTATGCCCTTCCATTCACTGGTTGCAGTATTCCTTACACATGACAGAGTGCCAAAGCTCAAAAAGAAATTTGGGAGGAGGAAAGACCAGTAGAGCCCTCTAGCAATCCATGAAGAATGGCCCTAGCAAGACCAGCTCTAGCTCTGGAGATTCCATCCAACTTGTAGTGCTTGGTAAAAGTACACACAGAAATCCTGGTAGCTGCTTCAAGAATAGAATTAGTATCCATCTCCTTGAAAAAAGCACCAGAAGAAGCCACAGTGCTAATAGAATGAGCCTTTACAGAAGAAGGAAGGCTTTTACCATGAAAAGTATAACAAAAAGAAATAGCATTTGTAATCCAAAAAGAAATAGTTTTCTTGGATACAGCTAATCCTAGAGACCTAGGATGAAAAAAAACAAAAAACTGATCAGATTTTCTAATAGACTTAGTCTCATCCAAATAAAATCTGAGTTGTCTATGCACATCCAATGCAGCACCCTCTCACTGGCAGATTGCGGAGAGGAGAAAAATTTAGGCAAATGAACAGACTGATTAAGTGACAACTCATTAACCACCATGGACATAAAAGGATTAGTACACAAGGATTCTCTGCCCTTATGAAATACCAAAAAGGAGGACAAGCCATAAGGGCTTGAAGCTCAGACCCCTGTCTGGCAGAACAGTCTTCCAAGAACAATGTTGCAAGGAAGCTGAAGCAGCAAGTTCAAATGGAGCCTCAGTCAACTGCACCAAAATAAAATTAAGATCCAGGGGGGAGGAGGAACAAGCTTCCTGGGAGTTCTAATATGAGGGACATCTTTAAGGAATTGTATAACCTCAAATCTAGAAGCTAAAGGAGGAGATAAAGGCAGACATGCAGGGACAGCTGACAAGTGGATCTTAATAAAAGAATAGGACAAACCAGTATTGAGCAACTCACACATATAAGAGGGAATCGAAGTAACATCCACAGTAAGTGGGTCCAGATTATGACAGAGACATCAAAAAGAAAACCTCTTCCATTTGGAAAAGTAGCCTTTCCTAGTAGTGGGTTTCCTGACCTCCTACAGGACTCTCAGCATGTCCTCAGAAAAAAAGTTGTCTATGTGTAATCAAAATCTTATCACCCACAGCATCAGCTGAAGAGTGGACAGGTGGGGATGGATGAGAGATACCTTGCCTTGTGTGAGTAGGTCTCACCATGGGAAGTAACTTGTGATGATTATCCCTGACTAAATGCAGAAGGAGAGAGAACCAATGCTGTTGCAGTCAAAAGGGAGTCACCAACAAGATTTTGGGAGCATCCTGTTGAATTTTGAACAGGACTTTTGGAATAAGATGAAGGGGAGGAAATGCATAAAGAAACATCCCCTTCCAAGAAAAAGGGAGGGTGCCCAACTTCTACACCAGAGGACCTGAGACTCTGGCACAAAATAGAGAAAGTTGTCTGTTCAGAGGGGAGGGACATAGATGTACTTGAGGTGTACCCCACTGGTGGACAATGTCCAGAAACATCCCTGTGAAGCATCCATTTGTGAGACTGAGTTATGGGCCTGCTCAAAGTGTCTG
The DNA here is from genome assembly GCF_019279795.1 of Protopterus annectens. NCBI lineage: Eukaryota > Metazoa > Chordata > Ceratodontiformes > Protopteridae > Protopterus > Protopterus annectens. The sequence goes on along the minus strand of NC_056751.1, from coordinate 261,871,527 downwards.
CCACAATGTTTGGACCTGAAGGGATGTAAGTCAACTGCCAGAAGTGTTCCTTGACACTGGACAGCAAGATCCCATACCAGGAGTGCCAAACAGCAAAGAAGATAAGAGCTTGTTCCTCCCTGTTTGTTTATAAACCACATCACTGTGGTACTCTCTGGGAATACCTTGAGAGGGCATGGGGAGAAAAGAGGATGAAAAGCCTGAAAAGCCAAAAGAAGAGCTCTCATCTCTTTGACATTGTTGATCTCCTTCTGCTGAAATGACAACCCCACCCGCTATACCTTTAGGGGGCCAAAAGCTGCTCCCCATCCCAGGTCCGAAGCATCTGTGAACAGTTTCTGAGAGGAAAGAAGAGGATGAAAAGGGAGAATTGGATTTAGAGAGAACTTTGCTGGATCCACCAGTGAAGTTCCTTCTTGAGACAAGGAGGAAGAGGAACTACAAAGTCTAGAGGATGTGCATGTTGAAGCCAAACTGACTTCAGAAACCATTGAAACTTTCTCATATGGAGTTTGGCCAGAGGGAGCATAGGACTGGTGGATACCATAAAACCACAGTTCTCAGAAACTCCCTGGCTGTAATGGAGGCCAGAGAAAGAAGAGTTTGAAAGAAGGAAATGGGAGTTACAGCCTCTGAAGGGGGCAGGGATGCCAGCATAGGCACCACCTGAATCCTGCAACCCAGAAAGACATGATCATGAGAAGGAGTCAGAGAAGACTTTTTGAAGTTTATTGTGAAAGTCAGGCTCTGAAGAAGGGAAATGGCAAAATGAAGATTTTGCAAAAGGATCTCTGGGAGGATGCCTGAATCAGTAGGTCATCCAAGTAAGGAAATATTTGGATCCCCTGAAACCTGCAAAAACAATCACAGGAGATATCTGGTGAATACCCTTGGGGTAGGAAAAAGGCCAAACGGCAAAGCAGAAACTGAAAATGCCAGGAAGCAACAGAGAAATGCAAATATTTCCTGAAAAGGGGATGGATCAGAATATGGAGATTAGCATCCAGAGACACCATATAGGCCTGAGGGAGTAAAAGGGGAAACAGAATCTGAATGGACAACATTCAAAAGGTGGGTGCCTTCAGAAAAGTGTTTAGATGAGAGAGGTCTACAATTGGTCTCCAAGTATTCTCTTTTCTGGGCACTAGAAACATTCTGGAGTAAACCCCTTTCCCCCTTTGGGACACAGACAGCTCTTGAATAGTACCCTGAATCAAAAGGTCTCGCAGTACCTCTGGGGAAAAAATGGAGTTGCTCCTAAGGAGGCTGAGGAATGCCCATAAAAGGGGGATGGGATTTCCACATAAGGAAATACCTCTGGTGAATAATGGATAGAACCCAAGAATCCTGAGTAATCTGAGTCCCTGAAGTCTGAGTAGCCTTAGCAGGAGGAGCCCGCTTGCCACTTTTTTTGCCCTAAGTAGGAGGGCAAGATTGCCTGCGAACAAAGTCTAGCTTATTGGGATAGTTTCTCTGAAATTAGGCACAGGAGAGACAAACACATTTGAGTTCCTGTAAGGCCATTCCCTTATCCTGAAGGGACTTAAACAAACCAGCAGATGCTTCCCCAAACAAACGTTTATTATCAAGAGAAGCATCCATCAACTTAGCCATGATATCATCAGGTACAGATTGAACCCTAAGCCAAGAATACCTCTTCATCACTGAAACAAAAGCAGCAACCCTTAAAGAGGCATCTGCTGCATCATAACTACTGTGACATGTGATGGTTCCACCACTGCCATCCATTATGTGATGAGCATACCTCTCAACTGTACAGGTTTTCGCAGAATGTCCAGATTTTGGCCTCATATTTCTGGTCTGTTTTTCATACAATTGTGGTTTTTCAAGCAAATTAGGTTTAAATCATTAAAGATTGAAGTTGTAAAATAATGGCATACATTTGAGTTTCAGACTTCATATCCTTCAGAAAATCCATCCTAATACAAACTTGTTATTCTATCAACTTTCAAAGTTTGTAAGAAAAATATTTAAAAAGTGTCCCTATTTTTGGTCCTTTGTCCCACTTTTATTTATGGCTTTGTCCAGATTTCTTGCTCTAAGAAGTTGAGAGGTATGGTGATGAGTGATGGTCCCACCACTGTCAACCAATATATGACATCCCCACATTGGGACAGTAATCAAGGAGCCTGAATCCTCACCAGTGACACTGGAGAGGGACTTGCACTTAGAGTACATATGGATACACTAAGTATTTCCAGATGCAGACCTCTCTGCATCAAGCACAATTTTCCTTAAGAGCACACACAAACACACACAGTCCATGGTCTGGATTTCTCTACATCTGTCTTCCTCCAGGTCCCCAATAAGACTCCCCACTGGTACAGATGTAAAGGTAGGCCCTCAGTTGAGTGTCCAAGCCAAGTCCTCCAGCACCCTCTCTGTAAACCCAGTGTTTTGTGTCCCTGCCCCAAGTAGCTGACACACACACACACACACACACACACACACACACACACACACACACACACACACACACACACACACACACACATCTGGGAAGGCTGTCACAGATTTACCTGCTGTGCCCCCTTCTGCCCAGAGTATAAGGTAGTTCTCACTGCCACCAGACACTCCACAATCAGCTACCCTAAGGCCCTTAACAAAGGGTATCCAATTATATTGTGTAATATTAATACTAATACAAATGGTAATAGTTGACCAAGACAGTTAGGTCTTCAGGAGTGGCCCACACAGTGCTACCAAATAAATATAAGCACTTTCAAAGGTTACATATTTTCTACAAGGGCCAGCCACAATAAAAGTTTTAAATATATTTAACAATAAATAATAAAAGAACATGAAAATACTGAATATGTATACACAGTAAACCACAGAGTTAAGATCACATGAAATAATGAAAAGAACACTGATGGACAGACTTAGACAAATAAAGAAAAACAATATCTAAACTAAGCTTCACTATATTCCTGAATGAATCTAGGAGAATTACTGGTACATAATAACTTGCTTGACAGAGCAAGGCACAATTAAATAAATGAGCAGTCTTTCTAGTCAGGTTCCCCAAAACAGAATACTCTATCCTCAGAGATTACCCCTGTAAAACATAATATCCAAGATGACTTGCAGAATAACCTCATCTGGTCATCTGACTGTAGGTTCTCACACTATTCCCCTTTGAAGCTGAGACAGGAATTTAGCATAGATGGCTAAAATACGCATCTAAATTATTGTTGCAGTGCCTTGAGCTTCCCCTGTTTTTACTGAGCTAATGAACAAAGGCTTCTTCCAGACCTAACATCTCTGATCCTATTCAGCATGGCAGTGTGCCGTTTTAATGGTTTAATGGCTCATTTACATTTCCCTTATTTTTCTTAAAATAAGCCAGCTGGTTAACCTTTGCTGTCCCAGTATCCTCTATTAGAACATATACATTTAATTCAGTTACAATAATACATGTACATTTCTTTTCATTCCAGCAAGGTGCACTGTTGATACATTTTAACACAAGCAAACCTCACAAATACTTTTTCAGCACAAGCATCTGTACAAATCAGTTTGATATACAAATAACAAGTAATTATTTACAAAGTTCCAGCCAGCTGTGTTGGCGCAAGTCATACATCTACTGTCCTACTTCTCCTGGCATGGCTGGCAGTATCTCCTATTGGCACAACTACACTTGATGGAATGAAGAACCACTTTTGAGGAAGTCCCTAACATGAATAGAGCATAAGTTTTACCCTCAGAATCTAGGAGATCAAAAATAACCTGACACGCCTAAGAAAGGAGAGGCAACACCTACCTGGAGATATGGGTCTGATAATGTCCCTAAAAGCCAAGGTAGCCGAGGTGTAAAACTTCTTACCTAGCCTTTCCATGGTTCTGATGTCTTTATCAGAAGACAGTAACTTGGGTGAAGGAAGCAACTGAGGGGGATTGTCACAGGCTACAGACACAAGTGGGGGGTCAACAGCACATTTGTACAAAAAAATACAATTCTGAGGCACCCTGCAAAACCTATCAGGCTTCTTGATAGCAGGGGGCAGAGAATCAGGAACTTTAGAAGCATTGGAAAATACATCCAACAAAGCAGCCAAAACAGGAGGAATAGCAGAAGGTTTCTGAGATTCCAGCTGCAGCAACTCATAGTACCTCTTATGGATTTCAGAGACCTGATCACAATCCCATTTAAAAAATTCCATCATCCTGGAGACTGTATCCCCAACAGAAATTTCTTCAAAGGGACTATCAGGACTATTAGATTCATCTTCCCCTGATCCACAGTCCAAAGGAGAAGGAATGTGGGAAGTGTATGCAAGGGACTCCTCAGAGGAATCTTGTTCCCTGCACCTTTTAAGGGGAGTAGAGGACCAAGGGGAAGATGGAACAGAAACCCCCTGAGGAGGTTTTAATGCCATCAAAGCATTAAACAAACCCTGAGTAAAGGCCTGCCACTCACTCTGTGGATCCCTAGGAGCAGGAGAAACATGTTTTTTTTTTGTTTCTTCTTTAAAGGAACATCTGCCTTATAAAATTTAGAAGGCTCTGACCCAGGACAGCGTTCAATAACAGTAGTAGGAACTTCTTCCCTAACTACAATTTGCGGAACACCCCTAGGTCTCTCAAAAATAATCAACAATGGTCCCTCTTGAACATCTGAAACGGACACCAGCAAAGCCTCATTGGACATGATGAAAGATGGATCCCTGCCAGCCTCCAACCCTGTCGCAGCAGAGGAATCTGACAACAAAGCTGGCAAACCTCCGGATTCTCACTGATTTCATGAGAATCCTCTGGTGGAGGCTGAACAGCGGAAAATTCTAGCCTTAGTTTTTTAACCTTCTTCTTCCCTGATAGCTGACCCTTGGAGAGGGAAGTTCCTTCCATTAGTATCTTTAATGAGAAGCTTAAGTCGCTGATTCTCAAGATACAAAGCAAGGGAAGAAAGTCTACTACGAAGAATCTTTGGTATGAAAGCCGGACAAATAGAACAGGTTGAGAGGCTCCTAGGTAAAATAAACACTTATCATGGCAGCCTCTATGGGGAATCTGTCTCCCACACTGGCATTTACCCTTCCTGGATGACATGAACCCCCAGTGGGGTACTTATCTGCAATGGCTTGGTACCAAACTGGCAGTAAAGATGTAGGCATTCAGACCAATGATCGAGAAATGTGTTTGGACTGGCAGCAAAGAAGTTCTGAGGATGGTATGTCTGGACATCACCTTTATGCCCTATGCTATGCAAGGATAATATGCGTGAAATACAGCATATCTTAAAGCAACAGTAGGACTTTGTATACTGGCTGGATGTTGGGATACCCCAGGCAAGGAATCCTAAAAGTAAGGAATACTGTAACCAGTGAATGGAAGGACATCATCTTCAATTTGCTAATATATCATTTTTCTAGTATCAAGCTTTATTGCCTCCATTAGTACATGCTGCACACACTCAGTAAACAGATGCCTAAGAGGAGTTAACACCCTATCATCCAGGCAGTCAACTGAAGTCGACTGATGTGTTCTTGTATGAGTACATCCAGTCTGTAAGGAAGCTTGGGATAATTTCCCCTGCCCATTTCTAAAAGAAGGTAGAACCACTGTTGCCTGAGTCAGAAGTAAGTCACAACAATGATCTTTGGGGATTGTTACTGAATCTTCAGAAGTACCCTGGATATTAGTAGAAAGGGTGGAAAAGCATACAGGAAGAACCTGTCCAAAGTAAAGGCATATTTCTTCCAGGCCTTCTTGTATGGAGTCCTGGAACTAAAGGAAGAAACTGTTGCAGAAATGAGGAAAATACCAGGATGCAAAAAAAAAACCCTTACCAGCCTCAGTAAGAAGCTGAGATCCCTCATAAAATCCTCCAAAGCTAGTTACGAAAATAAAATTGCCAAAGATTCCAAAGACAACCACAAGGCATTCTATTGCTATGTCAAGAATCTAAATGGCAATGCTCAGATCTGCTCTGAGCTACAACAGAACGTCATTAAATATACTGATCCCAAGGATATTGCCAATATCCTGGCAGATCAATTCAGTGCCAACTTCACCCTCCTCTCACCCCCTAAAGGGCCCATCTCAATACCGAAAGATTACCAAATTCCAGTAATAACGGCCACACATGTAAAAACTGCACTCTCCAAAGCTAACAATACAGCATCCATGGGACCAGACGACATTCCTGGGCTGTGTACTACATGAACTACAAAATGAACTGGCACCTCACCTAAGTGTCATGCTTAATCATAGCCTCACCTCAGGCTTCGTGCCCACTGAGTGGCGCACAGCTACAGTTATCCCACTCCACAAGGGGGGATCCACCTTGGATCCTGGCAACTACCGCCCCATCAGTCTGATGAGCCTGATCTGCAAGGCCATGGAATGTATTATCATGGAACTTATAAAGAAAGACTTTGGCAACCTTCAAACACTGGACCCCACCCAGTTTGGGTTCATGAAGGGCTGATCTTGTCTTCTGAACCTGATTGACTTCTTCGAATCAGTCTCCAGAGCTGTGGACGAGGGTAAGGCAGTCCACACAGCCTATCTGGACCTCCCCAAGACCTTCAACACCATCCCGCACTCTGGAATCATAGATAAACTTATTAAGTTGGGCATTAATCCTACGTCACTCGATGGGTTGCCAACTGGCTTACTGACAGAACGCACATTGTAAAAGTAGCCGACTCCATATCCAGGTCCAGACAAGTGACAAGTGGAGTTCAGTCCTGGGACCGCTCACGTTTGGCATCTACTTCTCTGAAGTACAGGCCAACACTAAGGGACTCTGGCTAACAAAGTTCGCAGATGACTGCAAACTGGGAGCCATTATTGAATCCCCAAATGATGTGGATACTCTACAAAAGGCCCTTACAGAAACAGATGCTTGGTGCCAGAGCCATGGGCTCAAGCACAAGCACAAGCTCAATGCCAAGAAATGTATAGTTATCCCTTTTGGGAAAAAACGTGCACCCATGAATTACCACATAGGTGGCAGTACACTAAACACCGAAAGTGTGATAAGAGACTTAGGGACACAGGTGGACAATGGTCTCACCTTCGATAACCACATCGCCACAACAGTCAGGAAATCCTTCTATGTGGAACACCTCATCACTAAGGGCTTTTCATCGAGTGAAAAAAAGGAGGTCATTGTCCCACTGTACTCATCCCTCATTAGACCCATTATAGAGTACAATACCCCGTTTGGTATGTACCTCTCAAGACATCTGCAACAACTGCAAAGGCAGCAGAAATACCTCATTAAAAGAATCACAGGCCTAAAGCAGATGCCCTATGCTGACTGTCTAAAACAATTCCAGCTATACTCTGTCACATATTGTCTATTCAGAGGTGATTTCTGCTTAACATACAAGGCCATGTCAAACCCAGAGCTGCTGGACATGCTACACTTAAAGAAATCCCAATCCCGCTGAGCCACACATTCCAGGGATCTAAACCTTGTCAACACAATGAACAAAACATGCTGGAGGGATAGGTCCCTGATCCAGAGACTCCCCAGACTCTGGAACAGACTGCCCATACATGTCAAGCAAAGCGCCTCTTTTGCCCTCTTCAAAAGGAACCTTGACGATTGCATGGGAGATAGGAAATTCACCCCGGGGATCACGTCAGTCGCCCTGCTACACAGGGGTCCAGGGAAGTAAATACTGTAGGAAGGAATAGCCAGGGAATTGTTATGATTAGGCTTGTATAGGCCCTAGGACAGATAGCCTAGTACCGACCTATGAACCTAAGAATCTTGCCATCTGACTGTTTAGAGAGGAGGCAAAGCAGTCTACTTCAGGAACTCCTTACAGATGGATCAAATCTTGGAAGACCGCTGATCTACTTTCCATTCATGAGGGTCATCCCTGGTCCTGAACAGCTTGCCTGTCACACAATTTTGCTTTGACAAAATGTAGGAAACCTGTAGAGTGAGACTGTGCTGTGAAGCTACATATCAAGCTAACATGGCTAGTCTGGAAAGGGGGTATGACCTGGTTCCCCCTTGCATGTTGATGTATAACAATTGTGATATTACCTGTAAATACTAGAAGAGGTTCAAAAATAGGTCAGAGCGTTGAATGCCTCTTGCATCTGTCCTTGATGTCCCGCACTTCCTGCACTTTTATCCCTGCTGAAACTGCTTGCCAACCAAGGTCCAATGTGTCTATGGTGACTGCTTTGGAGCAAGGAAGGAGAAGAGCAGACCTGGATTTAAGGACATCTATTGTCTCCAACAAATGATGTCTCCTCAGACAAACCCCAGCTCTGGGATTTGAAAAGATAAAGGGTGTTGGTGCTGAGACTAAAGGGATTTCACATACCACTGTATCTTTCTCATGTGGAGTCTTGCCAGCAGTAGCATGAGAATCATAGAGGCCAAAGACCAAGAATCCTGAGGTATTCCCTAGCAGTGGCCAAAGTCTAAGTGGAAAACCTTAGAAGCAGATGTTGATACAGCTCTATTTTTTCTTGTGGAAGTAAAGCTCTTTGAACTGAGGTCTAGTTGCCATCCCAGGACCTCAATCCTGTTTGAAAGAGTCAGAAAGACTTTTGAATGTTTTCTTGGAATCCCAACTTGTGTAAGAGATCTTTCATCCAAGACAGAGATCCCTGATACTTTGGAAAAGACTCTGCAAAGATAAGTAAGTTTTCTAAATATGAAAAAAATGTCAATACCATGTAGCCTGCAATGAGCTATAACTGAGAAATGCATCCATTCTCAAGTCTTAGAGTATCTCTTGGCTAATAACCTCCTCTCCAGCACTCAGCATGGCTTCAGGCCATACCACAGCACTACTACTGCCTTGCTCTCTTTCACTAATGCTATCCTTCATCATAAAAATAATGGCCTGTTCTTCTCTGCTATATTTCTGGATCTATCCAAGACTTATGACATGGTCTCACACAAACTACTAATCTCTATTCTTACTAACCTATCCTTTTCCCAATCAGCTACTGATTGGTTTCACAGCTATCTAACTGCCTGCCAACAATCAGTTGTCTGACATAATGCCCTATCTCCTCGACTTCCTGTAACACTCGGTGTTCCCCAAGGATCCATCTTTGGTCCCCTACTATTCTCAGTCTTCACCAATAATCTATACACAGCCACCAAGCATGCTTCTCCTATACAGTATGCAAATGACTCCACCCTCATCTGCTCAGCTGCAATTATACCTGAAGTTCACAAGATCACACAGGAAGCCTTTTTATGTGTAGAAAACTGTCTATCTAATGCCCAGTTACTACTCAACCTGAGTAAGACTAAACTCCTTATCTTCCAACTCACTTATAGGTTCATAGGTAGGTACTAGGCTATCTGCCCGAGGGCGTTTATAAACCTAGCCAGAGTGTGTCGACGTTTGCCACCACATTGATTAATTAACTGAACCTCTGTCAAGCAGAGCCAATGAAGTGATCCCAGGGGTGTATTTTCTGTTACCCATCCACTCGTCAAGGTTTCTCTTGAAGAGTGTTAGTTTATTTTCAGGCTAAAGATACAAGATGCTGTAGGCAGAATAGTGTGACCCTGATTAGTGTTTCTTCTTATATGCTATATCCTGCTTACTTGTTCTATTTAGCTACCAAATATTTCAAATTGTTTCTTAGGGCAATGCAGTGTACTATTAATGTATGAATTATGATATTTCTCTAAGTCACTATGTTATATATGGCATGAAACACTGTTCAATCATTTTTTTGCTATAATTATATTTCTGCTGATGAACTAACACTAAATATCTATTATTAGGTATTATCTCTTCTTACGGCTCCCACCATGAAAGGCTCTCACAGTTAGAAGCAGACCTCCCAACCGTCCCGAATTACTCGGTTTTTACCGAGTTTTGGGGTCAAAATGAAGGGGTGCCACGATTCCCGAGTGGCACCCCTTCATTTCCGATTTTCTTGCTTCGTTTTTTTAATTTTTTAAAAATTCGCGTTGGCGCTGACGTCATCACGTGCGCGATGACGTCAGCGCCGTCAGGGCTACCAGCCAGTCGGAATTGAGCTCAAGGAGCTCGCGTCATTATTTCCGGCTGGCTAGGAGCAGGCGGGAAATGAAAAGCTGTGACTTTGAGTTTTCTTTTCGTCATGGATGGTGGTTCTTCTAGCCAGGAAAAAGCAAGCAGGAATGCATTTTATCTTATGCTGCTGTGCTGCCTGTTCGGACTTCAGGAACGAGGAATCTTTTTTTATTATTATGCTGCTGTTCAGTAACGAAACAGAGGTATTTCGATTTTATGCAGTGCTGAAAAGGACAGAACAAGGCAACAAGCTGTTCAGAGGTATTTATTTAATACTGTGCAAGCTGCGAGTTAGTTTGTTAATCATGGTTCTAATGCAGAGATAGTTTATTATGCTTCAGAAACAGAGGTAGTTTATTATGCTTCAGAAACGCAGCTTCTGTTTCTGAAGTATAATAAGCTACCTCTGTTTCTGAAGCATAACTATGTTGGCTAAGGGGATGGGCAAGCACTAATGCGAAAAAGATTAGGGAAAAATATGTGTAGTTTAAACAGCATTATTCGCTTTGCTTAATGTTTTTCAGAGTATTTTATTTACCCAGGTTGTGATAGCGGTGAACTTAAGTGCCAGAATACAAATTTGAATTTTTTATTGTTGTGTTCATGCATTTGTTTACTTCTAGTAAATAGTGTGAAATACTAAAATGTTAGTTGAATTAATCAAAGCATTTCAACTTGAGAATCTTGGATATGAATAGTCAGTTTACACTGGAATTTTGGGAATTGCTTTAAGTAATGGTTCTGTAAATTGCTGGTGTGTTTAATGTCTGGTGTGTGAGTGAGTGTGGCCCGCATTTATTATGATTTAAACTGTCAACTTAAAGTATGCATTTAGAAAGTTTTTACTTTTAACCCAGTAGCTTTCATTATGTGAGTTTTGATAATTATTGCAATCTGTTGAGCTGGGTTTTCAGGCTGAGCAGCTGTTAAAAGTCAAAGGCATTTCATAGTGGGGTGGACAGAAGAGATGAAATATCAAACTTTGGAACTGTAACCGGTAACATAAATCGTGGTTGCTTTCAGGATTTAAGCTTGTGTAGTGCTTGATTTTTGGATTTTTGTGGGTGTAATTGAAATGATCTTTAACTTATAAGACTATAGTACAAGACATAAGAATAAAACAATGTATTTCTGTTATGTTTTAAAGTGTGTTAGAAGATCTGCTCCTGTTGCTGAACTGCATAGGGGTTTTCCTTGTTCAGGCACTTCCCACATCATGAATTGACTGTTCTGGCTCATCAACTCTGCCCTTTAGAGGACAGATTGCTTGAATTTTAAGAATTTTTATTGGGGGGGGGGCATTAATGGATATGAACAGTATGCATAGAGTATTCAGTACTTTTATACCTGTGGCATTCATTATCACTGCAGGGCTGTGGTCACATGCTTGAAAAATGTGCAAAGAAAATGGAATTGAGAAGGTAGTTGTTTAAATATGGACACACTGAAATCACGTTCTCTTTTTGATGAGGGTCTTGTACACATTCTCACTGTGTTGTATAGTCTGGTTGATTATATTTTCTTTTGGTATCTGTCCCACCATGCATTGATGTCCTGAATGCATTGTAATTTGTTAATCTCTTCAGAATTATGCGTATGTGTGCATAATGTGTAATTTCTAGCCTTTGTTTTTCCTTTTATTACACATTTGCAAGTGTTTTGTATTCTAGTGTCTTAAGAAAATCTCACAAATTGTCTTTATTACAATTCTCAACACATTTCTTCATTTTAGGTTTTATTAGCTTTATACTGAATTTGTTGGGAGTCTATTTTCATTGGGAGACAGTATTGTAAAGTGTAAAAATAAAATCCAAATGATCATTGTAGAAGTAAAGCAGTATGCACACATTAGTGTTTATGGTAAATGGGGTGAAATAGCCAGATAATGGGACATTTGAATGGCTGCAGTGGGACTCTGGTGCTATATTTTGGTTCCGTTCTTCAGTTTGCATTTCGGAGTTTGTATCCTACAATTCCATTGGAGTGGGCGGGGTTGTTTAATTATGTATGCAAATTTTATGTTAATCAGCGTACAGATTTGTACCTATTTTTCATGGGCCTTGTCCAGATTTTTGATGTTTCCAGGTTGAGAGGTATGGTTAGAAGGTCTGCATTTAGTTGGGAATTTTTTTAAAAAGAAAAATAAAACTGATAGCCACACTGGTCTACCCTCAATAAAAAATGTAACTAAGGTTGCTACTTTTTCTAAACTATTTCTGCTTAAACTGTTTAATTCAGACATACTGGGTCAACAGCACCAATCTTACCAGCCCTTAAATAAGGCTCCTAATGCTAAAAAGTTCCAACAAATTATACTGTTAAATTTGCTGTCTGTGGTTAAAAACAAAACATAGATTAGAATTTAAAGCAAGTACAAAAGCAGGAAAAACTCTCTTACTTTAATCACATGCTCTGAGGATTGCTCTGGTGTGGTTAGACCCTTACATGTACCCCTCCCCTTGCCTTGCTAACACTTCAAGGTTACGTAACCACCTCAATTAACCTCCATTTTTCAAACTCCCCAGTGCTCCCAAACCAGATGGCTGTCCTGCTGTAAACTTGGTATGTAATTTTGTGTTACTGACTCTTTGATTAAATGCAACTGCAGATTTAATAATTAGAGAAATGTTAATCTGACTCTAAATGCTGAAAAGTGCATTAATTCATGAGGCTGACAAATGGTTTGGGTAACTGATTTTGTGCTTTCTTGTTGCTGCTAAACTGAAGTGATTGTCGGTGGATCAGTGTAACTTTGTTGAATGCAATGGGCAACTTATTTTGTGCTTTCTTGTTGCTGCGAAACTGAAGTGATTGTTTGTGGATTAGTGTAACTTTGTTGCAGTATTTAGTCTACTTCTGAAATCCTTGACTCTGTGAAAACAGCCTCCTTTTCAATGGTAATAGCATTTGGGCTTTATTTTTAGGCTAAAGTGGATCAGTGTAACTTTGTTGCTTTATTTTCAGGCTAAAGTGGATCAGTGTAACTTTGTTGCAGTATTTACCCAATTATCCCCCACTTTAATATTCTAGTCAAAGACAATACCGTGACCCCCCCAACAGAACACACCAAACTACTTGGTGTTGAGATTGATAATCTCAGATTTGACATTCACATTTCTCTTACCATAAAAAAGGTTCACAAAAAACTAGGTGCATTGTACAGAAACAAACAATTCCTCATCAAGACAGCTAAAATTTCTGCTGCCAATTCCACCTAATCTCCACTTTACTCTACGCCTCTCCTATACTTATCTTCCTTAGACAAACAGACCTAAACAAGCTCAAGGCTTGCTACAATAAAATTGTTAAGTTTGCCACTGGTGCATCTTATTGCAGCCACCAGTGTATCTCACTTAGAGAACTTGACTGGCTTGAACTCCCTCAACTTCACCTGAATCAACTCTCCCTTACCCACAAGTTAGTAAACCATCCTCTTAAAGTCCCATCCCTTCAAAACCTTCTCCAGCCCTACTGCTCCACTAGACCTCTACGCTCCAGCAGCAAAAGTCTACTTCTAGTGACCAAACCCAAGAACTTAGCAGGAGAAGCACTATTCTCCTGTGTCATATCCAGATTATGGAACAATCTCCCCCTCTATAACCACACTACCTTCTTGCATTCACTTGAAGACTGCACTAAAAACTCACTTAAAAAGTCTCTGGTTATGGCCACGCACCAATCCCGACTAGTAATTCTCCTTTTACCTCTCCTTCCTCTCCCCTCCCCTAGCTACCATGCCTCACACCATCTGATCACTGCATTCCATCCTCTGCAGGTTCTGGTTCACCCTTTACCCCCCCCCTTCCCTCCTCACTCAATCTCTCAGACCTGTTATAACATGCTTAATTACCTCACTTCATCTCAACTCCAAATACATATCCAACTGACTTACACCTAGCTTCCTCTCACTACCACATATACTACACACTCAGTCTCCTCTCTTACTCCTCTATCTTCCCTTTCCATCCCATTAGCCCTTCTAGCTTGTTCGACCATCGTGGGGAGTTTATACTTTATATCTGCTTGAGTTTAGTGCAATATCAGATTTAGGTATATGAGTTTAGAACTGCATCTGTTTGAGCTTAGTACTATCTGTATATACATCCTACCTTTATTCCTAGCCTTTAGCTAGATATTGGTATATCTGTTCATTACTATGTTTCATATTGTATGTATAACTAATGTTTGCTTCAGCATGTTTTATTTGCTATTGTATGTATATTCAGTTGTTCTTCATGTACTCTGCTGCTCATTTATTGTTACGTGGATCTTTTCTCCCCAGGCCTAAACTGAAAAAGGACCTGTGTCCAGTTGAAATTTCCCGGTAAATAAATAAATAAAAATAAACTGGAGCTAGACACTTTGTGAATATTCTTTGTGCAGTAGATAGTCCAAATGGTAAGACAGAGGACTGATAATATGATCCAGAGACATAAAGTCTTAAGAAACATCTAAAGTCTGGATGAATATTGATGATCTGCATCTTTTATGTCTAGTGTTACAAGGAATCTTGAAAAAGGAAAAAGAGGCAACAGGTTGTAAAGTGACATCATTTTGTATTCAGGCACTATCAAAAACAGATTTAGGAAAGAAAGACTCAGAACTGGTCTCCAAGCATTTTCTTTCTTTGACAAAAGGAAAATCCTTGAATTAAAAACCCTTCCCCACCTGGGAGGTTCTAGCACTTCTTGAAACAGTGTGTGATGCAGAACTGGTGGAAACAAAAGAGTTTGATCTGGAGGATGAGGAATGACCCACTGGAAAGGAGAAATTTCCTTCCACCACCATCTGTCACCTTAATGAATGACTTTCAGAACCTATTTGTCTGAAATATATTTTGCTAAAAATAAAAAAAAGAGTTTAATACTTTTTGGAAGAAAAAAGCAGCCAGGTTGGGAGGGGATCACAAGGTCTCCTGGATAGTAAATCAAATATGTTGAACTGCCCTTAGTTTTGGGAGGTTCAAGACTTCTTTTTGGAATCCCCTTTGCTATTTCACCTTAAATGTCTGTCTACCTGTATTTTGTTTATTCTGCTATGTGCCAAAACAAGATAAGACAGTAAATCCCATGAAAAAATTTGGAAAAAGAAGGCTGGAAAATCTTAGATTCCCTTGATCAGCTTCACCCTTTCATCACACTTTTTGAGCACCTCTACAGCAGAGGGGCCAACCAGTAAATCTCTATACAAGGCTGAATTTAAAATCTCATATTTATCACCATCTGGGAGGTTCTGTGAATACACCAAAGAAAACCTCCCAAAAACAGTACCATTGGCCATAGCCCTGGAAGAAGTATAAACAGAGTCATACACCCACTCTGCAAATAATAAGCAGTGACCTGTGCAATAGAAGAATCTAAGTTATTTAAGATATTTCCTCACAAGAAGAAACTGCAGGTAAAGCATTCCATGCCTTTTCTCAATTAGTCATAACAAACTTTAGCATATGAGCCTGATGATTCAAAATTCTGAAAACCAAAGTTGCAGAAGCATACACTTTTTTCCCATACCCAGCAAAATGTCTCCATACTAATTAGAAAGAGTAGGATTAGAATTGACTAGCCCAAGGATTCATTAAGCTCCGTGCAGGAATAGTGCTATTCCTGCATGGAGCGGATTGTGCCCGTGTACAGCAGCAGCATATTAATGAAGGTGCGCTGCTGTACTGTCTACACGGACACAATCTGTTTACGAGCACAGGGGGCATCTCTGAGCATTGCTCGCAGAGTACACATGCCCCTTTGCACTCTAGAACTGCCGTACGGCAATTCCAACACATGTACAGTGTCCATGGACAAAAGAAATACAGACCCTCACAACATAGCTTCCAACTGGCCAGATGTACGTATAATGTCCACAGTTGTCCCATATATTTGTGGCCTTTCCCTCATAAAATCCCCTCCCATCTGGCAAATTAAGTCACTAAACAGTGACATACATTAGAGTTGCATAAGTAATATCCCTCCCAAAATGTCTGCTAACACAAAAGCAAGTATCCTAGTAGCTCCCTAAGTTAGTAAGAGTAATATTACAGGTTCTGCTTTTTTTTCCATTCCCAATAAAGTTTAAGTGTAGCTGTACGGGTGTGTGCATCATGTAGCTATGCATAGCATAGCTTAAACATTTGAATGAGCTAAATAGAACTAGACTGCCAAAATAGTCCAAGTGAAATAGTGTAGGGGTTAGAGAATTTGCGTAACATGCAGTGGTTCACAGTTTGAGCCCCAACTCCGGCCATATATTTTTATTTGTGAATAATATATATATATATATATATATATATATATATATATATATATATATATATATATATATATATATATATATGTATCAGGTCCAAATGTAAGTTGTCAGTGTAGTACAGATGTGTCATTAAGAAGGAATCAATCCCACAATCCTGACAGTCCATAAAATGAAAGCTGAGCAGTGCTAAATTTTGCCCAGCTATGCTTAGCCAGAGTAAGCATTGCTCAAATATGTATGCTGAGCAATAATTAGCATAGCTAAGTGGATTTGCACACTGGTAAGCAGTACTTAGCATCTTCTCCTTTAAGCAATGCCTAACTTAGCTAAGCAGGTTTTCCCATCACGTAATTCAGCTCAGCATTTTCAAAATCATCCAATCACAGCAAAGGGTGGGAAAGCAGCCCTATTTAGACCTCAGAGGTGGGAATACAGCTCATAACCTGTTGTAGCTGATCACTGCATGCACCATGTCAGGAGTAGGAGAGGGTACAGGCTTCCGGGCGCAGCGGTGGGGCATCCAGGAGTCCAGGGTCATGGTTGGACTCCTTGTGAAAAACCATGCAGAAAGACTGCTGTAGGACCAGTACCAGGGGTCCCAGTACAAACTGGAGGCCTGGGACCATCTCGCACATGACCTCACCAGTACTACTGGTATCCCTCGGACTAGTGTGCAGGTCCGGCACCACTACGCTGATCTCAAGCATCAGAAGAGGGATCTCTTGGATCAGTGGATCCAAGATACTCAAACACGGGAAGTCCCAGCAGTGTGTAAGTATCAGTATCAATTAATTGTGTAACAAGGTCCAGCTTAAGTATGTGATGGACAGGTATGCATAAATGTTTCTCTATCTCCTGTACAGCTGCAGATAAGGGGACTGTGAACATAGACGCACACGCCAGCAAGTTGTCAAAGCTGCATCGTGGGGCTGGTGAGTACAAAACTAGCTTGTACTAGTCAGGGCAAATAAAAAGAAAGGAGTAGAATGTCACCTGCCAGTAGTTAGAAATGTGTACTGCTTTGATTGAATAAATGACACACTGCAGAGCAATAGTGATGTATAGGATATATATATATATCAGTAAAAGTTACAGTACCTGTCAATAAAAGACAAAACCCCAGACTGTTGTGTGGATGGAGGAATCTGGTAGTATGAAGTAAATGTGTACAAGTTCAGTAGAGCAGTTATGGCTCTGACAGCATTAATTAATTGAGGCTCATCTGACAAAGATTGTGGAGTTGTAACACAAAGTTATCATAACTAATGTTCCATGCACCAAGAACTGATGCCAGAATATTACTGCTGTGTTAACCATGTGTTTGCCATACTGTAAGTTGTCAAAGTATTTATCATAACAAATGTTCCATGCACCAAGATCTGATCCCAGAATATTACTGTTGTGTTAACCATATGTTTGCCATACTGTAAGTTGTCCAAGTATGAATACATAGTTTTAAGAACAATGTGCCATGCATAAATGTCAGAATTACAAGGCAGATAGTCCAAACAAGAGAGTATTAGGCAGAAAACAGTCGAGAAAGAAACAGCAATTCCTCAATAGCTCATTGTGATGAAACACAGCTTGTTGAACCTTTCGCAGAAACAGGCACGGTTCAAATCCCGGGAGTGTTATTAAGCTGTATACAAAATCTCACCCAAGAATATATGAATCTGTGTAGAAATGGTCAGGTATTCTTAACAGAAATTCCCTCCACAGGTCTGCCAGGGAAGAAAATGTGGGCACCAGCTGGAAGAAGGCAGTAATTATACACTTGTGTACAACACCCACTGTCCAACCCCTGCAAATGACAGCAAGATAAGTACATACAGGAAGTAGTCTCCACCAAGAAATGTGCCTCAGGTGTCACACTGTCACAGCTAGCAGTCAGCGCTGACAACACCCAGGGTGACAGATAGAAACCAAGGTGGACTACAGCAGTTGTACACACACCCACACAGTATGGGTGCACATGTGTAACCTTTTGACTTTGTTTGTGAATCTGCGTCGAAACAGTCAGGTAGTGTTAACAGACATTCCCTCCACATGTCTGCCAGGTAAGAAAACGAAGAAATAAGCTGTAAAAATCTGTGTAGAAACAGTCAGGTAGTGTTAACAGACATTCCCTCCACAGGTCTGCCAGGTAAGAAAATGAAGAAAGTAGCTGTAAGAAGGCCATAATGATAACACTGTATACAAACATACCATTGCCCAACCCAAGGCCATAGGTCAAGGTAAAGTGAGTTAATACCTGCAGAGTAATGAGCAGAGCAATGAGTATTAAAGGTGTGAGCAATGGAAGCCTATACATTTGTTAACTGACATATCTTTCTCTCTCCCCCACCCTATCTGCACCAATAATCTAAACACATAAACCAACGGGTATGTTTTTCACCACACCTACTTTTGGTACGTGTCCTATTGTTATACAAATGTTTAAACGTTTGATTATGAATGTTCCCTGTTCAAATACTATCATTGGTGGCCTGTTGCTATCAATGTAACCTGCATGCTGTTATAATGCCCACTATGGTTCCATATATGCATGTGTTCTGTTTGCTATGTAACGGTTTCAAATTTGTTGTTTTAGGTTAATGAGAGCACCTATGCATGCTGTTATAACTAATCCTGGAATGTGTTTTTTTCACTAACCAACATATGTTGTAAAACCTGAACACTATAGCACATCTGAGAAGGCCGATCCCTGTGGATCCATCTGTCCCACCTCACCTGGCCGTGACACCAGGCCCCAGCACATCTGGGACCCAACCCAAGACCTGCCTGTCTGCTGGTCCTGCACCACCTTCGGGTAGAACCACCTCAGGGGATGAGGCTTGTCCCCCCAGGAGTTGGTGTGGACAGGATACTGTCATCCTTCATCAGGTCCGGGGTTTGGTGTGTAGCGAACTCTGAAGGGAGTTTGGAGATCTGCTACACCAGCTTGAGGGTTGCATGGCACAACTTGAGGGTCAGCCTGCCCCTCCTACTCAGCCCCAAGCACAGCCACCTTTGGGGCCATTCCCAACCACCTTCCCCGTCCATGTTTACCCCCATGTGTCATATACTGCCCCTGTCTGCTGTCTTGTCTGTCTTCCTACTCAACTTATTTCCCCAAATATACCTACTATCCTTCCCCAACATCCCACTCTCACCTGAAAAAAAAGGGGAAAATTTGTAACCAAAAAAAAATGTTGCCCCATACATAGCTGCCCATTTCACACACATGTCCACTGGACACATGTAATCCAGTCTAGCTGCCTTAACAATACATTACTGTTGTCCTCCTCCCTCTCTCAGGGGTTTGAGTGTCCAAATTCACCTCCAAATTCTGTACAAATGCACAGCTGTTGCTGTATCAGAAATGGACAGCTATGGACCTTCCCTACACCCATCCTGCATATCCCTAGCTATCTTTCATACTGTTTTCCCCTCTTTGTGGCCCATTTTTCACCACTTTTCTATCACCCCTTTTTTCTTTTAGTGTGGGGGTAAGCGGGAGTAAACAGCAGTAAGAGGCAGTAAGTGAGTTTGTGCGATGCTAAGCGATGCCTACACAGATTAAGCAGTTTCCTGTTTAACAGTGTGTTGGCATCACTTACCATCACGCAAACACGAGCAAACCCACTTGCAAATACTTAAAACTTCCTTAATCACCCTGTCTCCATCAGCCACTATTCTGGCCAAAAACAAAATAATCAGCCCTTGCAAGTATTAAACCAAGGACCCTGCACACCACAGCCATAGCAATTTACCACTAAGCCATCTGAGCTGCACAACTGTCTTGATATTTTTCCAAACATATCATTCAGTAGTAGGGAAAAGATTCTGTAGAATTAGTTAAGTGTTTTATATATATATATATATATATATATATATATATATATATATATATATATATATATATAGGGCCTATATTATATTCTCAAAAGCCGACAATGTTGAATCTGACATTGTCGACACGAAAATATCGAACGCTCAGAATCTCGAGCATGTAAATGAAAATCTCCATAAGGGAAGATTTCCATTTACTGCAATGTAGTGCGGTCTCGGAGTTGGTATATTTAAGTAGCGGGGGGTGGGGCGTGCAGGGTTGCTTGCCCCCCTGCTTAAACCCGTTAGGGTACTTTTTTCTTTTTTTTTTGTGTGTGTTTTTATGTCAATGTTTGAAGACATCGACCATATGGTGTTGACCATATGTTGTTCGATGTTTTCAAACGTCGATCTTATAATATAGACCCTATATATGTATGGAGATGTATATATATATTGACAAAGAAATACATAATATATGTAGAGACAGACATATAAAATATATCCATATATATATATTGAAAAGTAAATAAAGTATATATAATATATATATATATATATATATATATATATATATATATATATATATACATATATATATATATATATATATATATATATATATATATATATACACACACACACACACACACACACACACACACACATAAATAGAAATACAGACACACACACATATATATATATATATATATATATATATATATATATATAGAGAGAGAGAGAGAGAGAGAGAGATATGTAGATATATGTATTGCAGTTGTACCGTAGATCCATACTCGGAACCTCTTACTGCAACAAATCTGTCCAAAGGCTGTCAAAATTGGGGTCAATGGGCCCAAGCTAGGGACCTTCTCAAAATATTGCCCTTATCCCTCCCTCTCCAGCAGCAAGTGTTGTGCCTTGAAACAAAATAATAAGCCCTGCCAAGTCTCGAACCCATGGCACTGTAAATTACAGTCAAAGTAATATACCATTATACCATGTGAGCTCCATAAAACAGTGATGATTGTCCAAATATATCAGTTAGTAGAGTCGTTCAACAGTAGGGAAAAGATTTTGTAGAATCAGTCAGGTTTTCTATATGTACATGTATATATGTATGGGCATGCATATATGTGGACAAATTGATATATATATATATATATATATATATATATATATATATATAGAGAGAGAGAGAGAGAGAGATACATCTAAAATATATCTCCACATATGCATACACATATACATAGAAAGGTAAAGCACCACTCTACTAACAGCCTGTAACTCATTCCACACCTTTTGGCTGCATAACTTGGACCGAAGCTCCAAAGGTGGTGGTATTTCTATATTCATAAAGGATGCTCACACTTCCAGAGTGGTGGCACAACATAATGCATCACAGATACTGCAAGTGTAGCTAACATTGGGTAAGACAGTGAGTCAGGTTGTAGCCTGCTATAGGTCACCAACCATTTCCCAAAACTCACACTCTATGTTCCTAATCACCCTGGAGAATATTAGTGTCCAACCTAACACTCATACTGGTGACTTCAACTACACCACCATTAAGTGGGAAAGCTACTCATGTACCAATGCACTTACCCATCATTTCCAGGAATCCATCAATTCCAATGGCCTGGAACAGCTCATTCCTACACAGTCATTACTAACATGGGTGACTGTTGGTGTACACAAATAGTCAACCCCTCCCTTGTTCGACCTGACCACAAAGTAATCACCTTTGGAGATCCCCT